>NC_090791.1:6200326-6920326 GCF_040054535.1 Antennarius striatus | reverse complement strand
CGGAAACAGATCAAATCACTGTGAGACGCTTATTCAATGTAATATATATATATATATATATATATATATATATATATATATATATATATATATATATATATATATATATATATATATATATAGGAATAAAGAAAAATAATGCATGTGAAATAAAAAACATGCTGAAGGAGAATATTTGCTCTGTCTATTTGAAACAATAACCATTTTAGCTACTGCACAACTGACCAAATAAATAAATGAAAAGAGAAAATATTATCTGTGAATGGTGCTAATTTGTTCCCAGCAGCTTAACATCCAGAAGTCAAATGAGTTCACACACAGACACTGTGTGTCTGTGACACTGACAGCAGCAGGAAAACAACATCACCACTACAATTAAAAATGAATTCCAATTCAGATAGAAGTATGTACTTGATTAATTAAAGATCCCCTCATCTGTTCATCTCTCCTTGCAGCAATCAGACAAAAGAGGAGGGGATCTACATCAAGCGCTGCTGTAAAGGTTTCTGCATTGACATCCTGAAAAAGATCGCAAAGTCAGTTAAGTTCACCTATGACCTTTATCTGGTCACTAATGGCAAACATGGCAAGAAGATCAATGGGACATGGAACGGCATGGTGGGAGAGGTGAGGAGACATTGCCAAGTCTTTGTTTTTTTTCTGTGTAGCCTGCTTTTGCGTTTGAGGTGCACTCTGTCAGCTTTTTTGAATATACGCTATATTTCCAACAGTACTTGCTCACCTGGCTTGACTCGCATATGCACATAAGTGACATCCCATTCCTAATCCATTGGGTTCAATGTGACATTGGTTCACCCTTTGCAACTGTAACAGCTTCAACTCTTCTAGTAAGGATGTCCACAAGGTTTAGGAGTCTGTTTATGGTCATTTTTTATCATTCTTCCAGAAGGGTGTTTGTTTGGTCATATATTGATGTTGGATGAGGTCTGGCTCTCAGTCTTCGCTCTCATTCTTCCCAAAGGTGTTCTTTTGGGTTGAGGTCAAGACTCTGTGCAGACCAGTCAAGCTCACCCACACCAGACTGTCATCCATGTCTTTATGGAGTTTGCTTTGTGCATTGGTTCTCAGTCATGTTCTCAGTCATGTTGGAAGAAGAAGGGGTCAGCTCCACTGCTCTAGAGTCCAGTGGCGGGAGGCTTTACACTACTGCATCCAACGCTTTGCTTTACACTCGGTGATGTATAGCTTGGATGCAGCTGCTCGGTCATGGAAACCCATTCCTTGAAGTTCTCTGTTTACCATTCTTAAACTAATCTGAAGGCCACATGGAGTATGGAGTTCTGTAGTGATTGACTCTACAGAAAGTTGGTGACATCTCCGAACTAAGGGCCTCAGCATCCGCTGACCCTGCTCCATCAGTTTACGTGGCCCACCACTTTGTGTCTGAGTTGCTGTCATTCCCACACACTTCCACTCTCTTATAATACAGTTGACAGTCGACTGTTGAATATTTATTAGAGAGGAAATGTCATGACTGGATTTGTTGCACAGGTGGCATCCTATTACAGTTCTAGGCTGAAATTCACTAAGCTCCCGGGAGTGACCCAGTCTTTCACAAACGTTTGTAAAACAGTGGGTCAACACCTGATTCTGATCATTTGGATGGGTGAGGGAATGCTTTTGACAATAGAGTGTATGTCAGATACATGATCGGAAGTCATGCCATTCACTGATTTTTTCATCCATACTTTTCTACCTTCTGGTGTTTTTTGTGATCATGGAAACAACATTTTTAGTTTGTTTCACTGTTGATGTGACCATTTGAAGGACATTTGGCAATGCACCACAGAGATAGAAAAACATCTTTCGCACAAAATCAAACAGAATATCTTTCATTAAATGGGCCAGAAAAAGGCGTACAGTACAGAGAAGGTAACCTTGGAGCAAAAAGCACAGCAGACAGACCCCTGAACCCCACAAAAACATTTTTTAAGTTGTAGCTCCCAACACAACGTCCTTACCTAACTGCCAACAACAGAATTTGATGGAACATTTTCATCTTTGGTAATTGAGTTATTTTAATACATGGTTGTGTGAAACACATTTTCACAACCACCCCATCCCCTCTAACACACATGTTGTGTTAATTCCAGGTTGTCATTCTTCACTGATTGTGTCTTAAACTGTACAGATGTAAAGTTAATAAACTGTTTGTGGATACTTTTTAGTTTTCTAAACTCCTATTTTGAAATTGGATTCAAATTTGTCTTACATAGGTTTTTCTATTCTTACCTATAGTACATGATAGCGCTCTCACTACGACTAAACAAGTCTTTAATGTACAGTGCTGCAACAGATTTTTGCAATTTGACATACTTTAGAGGTCATCAGTTGAATTTACTATCCCATATCTGTCCTAAACATTTCTTTTCTAGATGTTTTAACCTTTAGTTTCCTAAAAAATAAATTTTACAGCACAAAATATTCTTCAAATTAATTAGACCACAAATATATCTTTGTCATCCGGAACTTGGACTTACTTTCACTTAGACACTGACAATATGTTTGTTTATCATCACAAAACAATGTTCAACTTTCCAACACCTTGCCTTTACTCTGCACTGTGTAGTTTCTGGTAATCTTTAATTAAACCTGCCAAGAGATCATCAGCACTCAATAAAAATACATCCAAAGTGTAAGGGAAGGTGAAAGAAAGATCAAACGGTTGAAAGAGTTGCAGTCTCTGTTCACCCTGTTCTATATTTAGCTGCCATAGGAGCTGCCTGAAGCTCTCATTTCCTCTTTGAAGTGTGTTTTCATACCTTGGATTATGAGCTTCGGTTTCCGGGTCAGCCCTCTGCCCAAAAGACCTAACACTTATGTCAGCTGCTGACAAGCATAAACACCTAACCCAAGGCTGCATATAGTTCAGTCAGCTGCAACAATTCACTTTGGGCTCTAAATGTTCCCCAATCAACATTGGTTGCAAGGTAATGTCGTTGTCAGTGCTCATGCTTCACCCTATAAGAATGAACTTCACTTGCGGCGTCTGACTTCGACTATGTGTTACTGAAAGGAAAAAAGGCAAACCAATCGATCGCAGTCCAAAAATCCCGCTTTGAAAACATGCTGTGTCCGTTTTTTTATTTTTGTGGACGCTGAAGTTTGTAACAACCTTCACAAGTCACCGGCAAGATTATGTGTCCACTCTGTCCCGTTGCTGTTCAATTTTCATTAAACTGACTCATTTAATCTATTATATAAAGCCATTTAAGTCGTCCTGCCAGTCAGCCAGTGAATTAGTGGGAGCAGAGCTGAAAGTGTGGTCACCTGTAATAAACTCCCCCCGACTAAAAGCGCTGTAATGTGCCGTCTCCTTCTCACCTCCGCAGATGAATGGTCATTAGGAGGGGGGCTGCATTCATATCAGCAAACCTCTCCCCCTGACACAGACAAGTGACATTTATGCATGAATGATCACAGGAATGAGAGAATGCATGCCCGACTGCAGACACATGGAAGCAGACAGACATGCTGAGTGTTTCATATACAGTATGAACACTCGCTCACACATACACACACACACACTGCTGTGTCCAACAAACTAGCCTGTGACCTCCAGCTGGAAATGCGCCAGATCTACGGTATATCTCACACCTTTAATGCACTGACATCTACAACGAAGGCAGCACGTTCTGTCACATGCTAGACGTGCCTCAGCCTGCTATCAGACACTTAGCGAGGGCCTTTACACACTTAGCCACACTTAGCCTGGAAAGATTACACAGAATAAAATCTATGAGCACTGAAGAGGGCTGACATCTTGTCCTAACTCGATTGTCAGTGTCAGATTTCATTGGGATGCATTGACTTGCACCACAGCTAATACTCCCAATTTTAAATATTAGAAGCAATACACTTGATTACATGAATTTGGCCTTGCTGGCAGAGTCACATAAAGACTCTGGCACACACCAGCTGAGACTCATACATAAACGCGGAATACAGGCTCACTCATTCTCAATAACACCCACATGGGTCACTTTCATAACACGTAGAGAACAAGTCGTAGGAGGGAGATAGAGGGAGCAAATGGAGAGAGAGGAAGTGAGCACACTGCTGGATGGACTGTCTCTCTCCTCCTCAGGCAGATATTCGCACATTGAGGCACTAAACACACAAACACACGATTGAACATGTACAGCAGCACTCAAGCTGACAGAACAAACAGGATTCAAAAGTTGTAAATGCAGGCAAAGGAGAGTCAAACTCTTTGATATATTCAGATATGGTGAGTTGTTGTATATTTCTACCTGTCTGTAAGATGGACCTTCAGAGAACTAAGGTTCACACCCTTCTCTTTCTCTCCGTCGTTTTATCTTTATGACTCACTCAAATGCACACACGAGCACACACTCCACAACACTGAAACTTTGACTCACTGTCACAAACACCTTATTAACTCAGTAAGATAGTCTTGTCCCAGTTTACGCCTGTGCTGTAGGGCTCTAAATTTTGGGGCTAAATATACCTGCACAGAGTTACTGATGGGAGAGAGGCAGGTAGACGGAGAGGCGGCTATTTCGAGAAGCCATGACCCACTGTGATAACCCACTTTCCCCCTCCCTCTTTCTGTCTTCTTCCCCCTTTTTCTCCCCTGGCTCATATCACGAGTGTCCACTCTGAGCGCCGTGCATAGAAGGCCTGTTGGCCTCCCGTCTGCACCAGCCGCTCAGTATTTTTATCTCAATATCTCCAATCTCATGTGTGTCATCGCCTCACTTTTCTCAGTCTAATTCTTTCCCGGCTCTTAAACGCATTTCCTTCCCTTCAACCTGTCCCATCTGCCATTATGTCAGATTTGATTTGCTGCGTTTCCCAAAATACCTTTTGACAGCTAACTGAGGGATTGCCCAAACCTGCTGCACGCTCTTACATGTTAATGGTGAAGATGGGAGCGACTGTGATGGTGCTACGAGTTCTGCTCTTTACCCAGAGCAAACTGCAAGTCATTTGGAAAATAGTTTCCTAATATAATGAATTCTGAATGAATATCTTTGAAAAAGTGCGTCTAGACTAAAGTTATCACTCTTGGACTTAAAGGCAGGGCACCAAAACATTTGCTCTTTGTATATTAGACCACTGAAAACATTTAACGGAGAGGTTCAGTCCCATTTTTTCAATTCATGCGATGATATAACGGAAACATTAACAATGTTTGCGTTATGCCCTTTAGAATGAAAGGATATGTCGTCAAATTCCAATCTTCATACCTTTAGAATGATTCCCAGATCACTCACCTTCAAGTGATTGCTGTAATATAACTTTTTGTTTTTTTTCTCTACTGTGGTCTACTCTTTACTATCGTGATTGAATTTGGTTTTTCAATGCTTTTGTTTCCACTTCTCTCAGGAAATTTGTTTTTTAGAATTTAGAGTTCACTTCATCAATGTTCAACGCCTTAGTACTTATGAAGCTGATGAGTGTTAGGAAGATGTTTGAATCGACAATGTTCTCATCTCCGCCAGGTGGTGCTAAAAAATGCACACATGGCGGTCGGCTCTTTGACTATCAATGAGGAGAGGTCAGAAGTCATCGATTTTTCTGTCCCCTTCATCGAGACAGGCATCAGTGTCATGGTCTCCCGTAGCAACGGCACCGTTTCGCCTTCGGCCTTCTTAGGTGAGGATCATCTGTCATATGTCGATGGCACAGATGACTTGAAGGAGGAACCTGAAGACATGTTTTTGATACTTTTCAGGCTGAATCGATGAAGTTAAAGCATAAAATCAATGTAACAGTCTCATCAACCTTTCGACAGATTTTCTGCTCTCTTCATTCAGTGTTTTGACACTGACATGCTTATTATTTACTTACTAGTTATTATTTAGTTAATATTCCTACCCTGCCAGATTTAGTGAAAAACTGGTGGCACAGCTTGTCCTGTCTTTTCCACCATGCTGATTATCGACTCGGACAGACAAGCTTGTTGGTTTTATCAATTGTATTTTATAGCGTTGCTGTTAATTCATCAGTAGTCCTGATAGATTGCATTTCAGACAGTCCTCCTTCAGGTCACTTTAAGCTGACATCCGTGTTTCCTTTAAATTTGGACTGAAAGTGTTTTAGTGGACACACTGATTACAGCCAAGCATTACTGCATTTGTACAATGAGGAGGCAGACTGGCGTTCATGGTAACTAACTGTTTATTTATTCTCTCTTTCACTCCTTTCTCTTTGCCCTCTTATGCCTCCTACTCCTACTCCATCTCTCTGAATCTCCCTCTTCTCAATCTGGCACACTACATTTCCATATTTCTCTCTTCCTCTGTTGCTTTAATTCCCCTTCTGCTATTTCTCTCCAACGCCCTTACTCTTTTTTTTTCTCTTCCTCTTGCTCTTGCTCCTGATGTCCCTCATCTTTTTCTCACTTCTGCATCCTCACAACCTTGTTCTTCCCATCTTCTCTTCTTCCGTTCTCTGTCTATCTGCACTCCCCCAACTCCCTTGCCCCCCCCCCTTCCCCCAGAGCCCTTCAGTGCGGATGTGTGGGTGATGATGTTCGTGATGCTGTTGCTGGTGTCAGCAATAGCTGTGTTTATATTTGAGTACTTCAGCCCTGTGGGCTACAACCGCTGTCTGGCTGACGGCAAAGGTGAGGGGTCTCAGCTCAATACACAAAAACACACACATGCATACACGGACACTGACATGGTGCCTGTTGTGGGTCCAACTGCAATATTGTTTGAGGATGTAATTTTAAATCGATGCTGTCACTTTCTCTTCTGGTTTTCTAGCCATATGTCCACATTCATGTCTCCGTCTTTTAACTCAGAACACACAAGATGGGACAGCACGCCAAGGTTAAATAAACCATTAACCAAATTTACCATCACATGTATATTTGTTAAAGGAAATATACTGCATTTAGACTGAACTTTAACTAATGCTAAGGCTGTTTTGTAGGAAATTGGATTATTTACATTTTTAAAGTGTAGCTCTAAAAGTGTTCATGGAAGATTATTCAAACTGATCATAAGCAATCAAAGGCTTTTGGTTCATGGTCAACAAATCAAAGTGTTGCTTAAATATTAAAACATGTCAACACTGATTTTAGGCTTGAGAGGCATTGGCTTTTTCACAGAAATCAAAGATTCTGTTTTTCATCCTAGCCTCTTGCCTCAGCCTCCTCCCACCATGTTTATGCAATAGTGGAGGATGTGCTCAGATCCTTAAGATTAAAGCTCAGTATAACAATCTAAAAATATCACTTTACAATTAAAACTCCTGCTTAAGAGTGTAGAACTATTAGTAGCTAAATGTACCCGGAGTAACCAAAGTGAACTTTTTGTGTGACATTATTACACTGGAAGTTACATCATCAGACCTGGTCCACAGGGTAACAGGAAGTATCTTGGATAAGAAGGAAGGAAGAAAAAAATAATATTAATAGTACTACTTTACTTTAGACTGATTCATATTTATTACATGCCTTGGATTGGAAAATTCTTATCTGAGTTGGACCCATCCATCCATCCATCCAGCCAACCAGCCAGCCAGCCAGCCATCCATCTCGCCATCCATCCATTCGCTGATGTAGCTGCTTTAGCAATAATGATGTTTTAGTGGGTTAATACTTTTGTTCCGTCCTGCTCTCCACAATTTTTACTGATGAAATGATAAAATAAGTGATAAGTGTAACTGCGCTAGTATCAGTGTTTGTGTGTTAGGTTTAAAGTTGTTATATTTTGTTTTCCTGAATAGTGTGAATGAAAGAATTTCTAGCAGCCAACTTGGAAGTCCTGTATGTGAGACTACTATCAGCACATGAAAACAGAGGAACAATTTTGGCAAGAAAAAAACAATCTGATGGTGGAATTAAAAATCCAAATGAAGCCAACTCCGATCTGTTCACCAAAAACATTCACAGGATGAGAACATGAGATATGTCTGGTGAAATCTACAAATTTACGTGGGAAACATGTTGATGGGTAATTGAGTCTTCCAGAGGAAAAGTGTTTGATGAGTAATTTGCTAACTAGTTGTTTCTACAGGTGCAGATTGGCAGTCAGCTCTCTCTCACTAACAGCGTGGGTCATGTTGCATAAATTCTCTTTTGCTGTGCGCAAAGACTGACAGACACACAAACGAACTGCAGAACGCCTCCACCTACAGACCAGCTGTCTTTACTGACCTGATAGCTTCATTGTCCTCCACTCCTCCCCTTTCCCCAAGCTGTGCTCCTTTTATCATTTACAGGTGCATCTCCTTCAATGGGTCTCAGAACACCTTTATCGTTGCTTCCTTCTCACCGGACAAACCATTTGCATTCATTTACATATTTGCCAAAACCACATGTCAGTTCTGACACAGAGAGGCTAGTTTTCTGTTTGATCTCCTCAGCCAAAAAAGATAGGAAGTTTTAAAAAAGATCAATGTCTTCCCACAACTCCATCTCTGATAGGGCTATATATAGACAATGGGGTTTTTTTCATTCCTCACATCCTTCATCATGTTGGAAGATGTACTCCTCCCTAAAGTGCTGTTCTCCTCTGTATGCATCCTCGTTTTATCTGCTTGTAGCACTGTGGGAGTTCAGTATCATGAAGAGTGCAGATTGAAATTCGTCCAGTCAAAGGACTGGACGCAATCCTGTATCAATGGCGTGCCTGCAGATTTGTTAAGTCAATTCATTTAATCATCTTCATTGCAAACTTCATAAAGGAGATATTTGGCACGATAAAGTCGGCTTGTCCCTGAACAAAAGCCTCGTACAACAATACATGTCCATACAAACACACACACTCTGTCTTTGTTTGTAGCACACATGCCCACACTTGCCCACACAAACATGAAAAACTCGCTTATCATAGAATAATGACTGGAATGAAGCAGCCGAATGCCAGAGCACAGATGAATCAAACCTCACACCAGGAATAGATTAATTCAATTTACATGTGCAGTAAAGAGGTTTTTGTAATAGCTAGACACCACAGTTCAAAACCCGCTGATAAAGACCAACCAACATGACAATGGTAAGCAGGTAAAATTTGCCCCATTTGTAAGCTTACATGTTAATATTTCAGAGCTAAACACTAAGTAGAGATGAAGCTAACGGCAATGTCGATAGGCAGGTATTCAACCATAAATCAAAGTATTAGAGAGATGAGAAATTTGACGACGCTTGACAAAAGGTGAAGTGATCATTAGTTGTGAAGAGGTATAAATATCTGCCAAAACAAAGAGTTGGACTGAAAGGCAGGCAGCTAGCATAGTTACTAACTGGTGACATGTTATGTATATATAACTTGATGTCACTGGACTCTTTCAGAGCCTCACGGTCCATCCTTCACCATTGGTAAGGCCATCTGGCTGCTCTGGGGCCTGGTCTTTAACAACTCTGTGCCAGTGCAGAACCCCAAAGGCACCACCAGTAAGATCATGGTGTCAGTATGGGCCTTCTTTGCTGTCATTTTCCTGGCCTCATACACTGCCAACCTGGCTGCCTTCATGATCCAGGAGGAATATGTGGACCAGGTAACGGGTCTCTCAGACAAAAAGGTAAGATTAAAGGTTTGATGCTGGCCTCTGTTTCTCACCTTTTTTTTCAATTTTCAGAGTTTTAGCATTCCTCTCTCTCTCTATGCTCCCTGTTCCACACATAGTTCCAGAGTCCCAATGACTTCTCGCCTCCGTTTCGCTTCGGCACCGTCCCAAATGGCAGCACAGAGAGAAACATTCGAAACAACTATCCAGAAATGCACTCCTACATGACAAAGTTCCATCAGAGGAATGTCAATGAGGCTCTGCAGAGTCTGAAGGCTGGGTGAGAAACTTCACACGACAGTAGAGCATTCAGGTTCACTCATTTTTGGAAGAAAAATCCAAAAGCTTATTGTAAAAATTAACCAGTTATTTAGAGCTGCTCAGTTTGAGTTGGGGTTTTGGTGGGACATCTTGTCGTAGAAGGTAAAATAGTGTGGAAAATAGAAAGTAATCTGTTTATATCTTTCCTACTCGTTTTCTTTTGAGCATATAGTCACTGAAAATCTCCAATAATACTTTTACTCCCCCTCTTCACTTTCGTCGTGTGTGAGCATGTTAGCCAGTCTGTGTGCCAACTCCAGCATTGGCAAACCAAGTGGAAGACTATTTCACTTATCAGCAGCTTAGTGCTATTTAGCAGGTTAATTGGAATGTTGTAACTGTGATGTCTGACCCCTGACTGCTAATTAATTGTAACCTATCTCTCTCTTCTGTCTCTCTCTATCTCCCTCTCTCTCTTCTTCATTAGCAAACTAGATGCTTTCATTTATGACGCAGCCGTGCTGAACTATAGGGCCGGCAGGGACGAAGGCTGCAAGCTGGTGACGATTGGCAGCGGCTACATCTTTGCCACAACGGGTTATGGCATCGCCATCCAGAAGGAGTCTCTCTGGAAGAGACATGTGGATCTGGCCATCCTGCAGCTCTTTGGAGATGGTGAGGAAGAGCTGTTTTCACCCATCTTACTAATACATGCTGCTCAGTCTCCAGAAAGTCAGGCTGTAAATTGCACAACAATCTTGGCCACCAATGGGCTGTGAACAATTCTTGCCTCCAACATCGCTGTAGGTGAAATAGTACTGGCTGAGTTAATTTCTCATGTAAATTTGAGAAATATACACTATTTTAACAATATTTAATCAAAATGTAAGCATTTTTGTAAAAGCAGGCAAAAATAGAGACATGCCACATTTGTTTGGTTTGTTTCAAACAAGTAAGAGATTTTTTTTATTCTTATTGTAACTCACTATTCACCTCATGAAATTTGACAACAACTTGCACATCATTTGAATGTCATTTAAAATACACTTTATATGTAACATGCTTCAGGCATCCTAAAAGCATGTTCTGGTGGAAAAAGGTTCAAACTAAAATCTACTGAATTTAGACACACATAATTTTTTCAGATATATCAACTTTCATTCTCCACTTTGCAGGGATCAGTATTGTGGACTAAGATTACAATAGATAATATTTTCATTATAATTGATGTCCCTTTTTATTGAATGTAACTTAATTCTGTGGTGCATTTTTACCCCAAAACTGCCACGTCTCCTCTTGTACTGCTGTGTCAAGCTGAATTTCCCCCACAGGCTTTCAATAAAGGAACATCCTATTTTATCTTATCCTAACAATATCTTGTCTCAGTATTGCAGTTGGCTCTAGGGGCCCACAGAACAGAATTTCAATTCCATGTTTTGTTGACTAGGCACATTACTACTCTGATTGGCCTTTGTTCTTGTTTCTGGGAGCACTCGTCATTCGTTACGCTGGGTTGACTTCAGCAAAGGTGACTGAAAGTGTGAAGTATAGGAAATGTGACGTCAGCTTCAAGGGTCCTCATGCAGTATTTTGAGATTTAGATCTAAACTCTCCAGGGGATGTTCTTTCGATGCGATTCAGTCCTGTCAGCTCCAGCTGGAACATAAATGAGCCAGAAAGTAGACGAGTAGAGTAGTTAATCAACTGACATGTTCATCCCCGACCAGCTCATGTTTTGTGGTTTTCAAGTAGAAACTCTTCATCATAAAATCTAGATTATGTCGAAATGTCACTAACAACAGCTTCTCTCTGAATTCAGCTTCAACTCACATCACAGACGTTGTGTGTGTGTGTGTGTGTGTGTGTGTGTGTGTGTGTGTGTGTGTGTGTGTGTGTGTGTGTGTGTGTGTGTGTGTGTGTGTGTGTGTGTGTGTGTGTGTGTGTGTGTGTGTGTGTGTGTGTGTGTTCACTTGAGCTTGGTCCAGCTTGTTGTGAGCATCCTGAACCAAAGGGCGCTCCGGGGCTGAACTCTACTTGCGTCCCAGTTAGGGATGCCAGTATAGCTCGTGGTGTATTTCAGCACCGTGTGCACATGAGTGCACGGCGTGTGTGCGTGTGTGTGTGTGTGTGTAATAATAATATGGGCCAAGCCTGTGTGTGTGTGTGTGTGTCAGAGATAAAGAACGGGTGGTGAGATTCTGATTATGACACAAGTTTATTTTTGTTAGCCTACATAATTTAGAAGTTTTACTTACAAAAATAGTTATTCAAATATATACACTGTAAGAGTAATGTTGCAAGTGTCTGTGTATATTTTTGTGCACACACATGTGCATGCCTCTATTTGAAATGGGTCGTCTTACAATAACACCTTTTTGTGTAGGAGCGTTCATACAGGAATCACGCGGCGCTGTCTCGCCCCTCTTAGGATACCAATGTCACTTTGCCACGCCTCACCATCCACTCCCCTCCTGGTGGCCTAGATAGCCAACAGACTCACGTGGAGAGTCCAGTGGCCCGGTGCCTAGCCTGGGATAGAGTCTGGGTGGTTGAATGTAGGCCTGAGTAGAAGTGACATAATACTGCGCTTTTGGTTGGTGGTTTCATGTTGGAAGAAAAGTTTCATAAGTTATTTACAGTGAGGGTGTTGACCTTTTAAAACTTAAGGCTGTTCTCTATTTGAGCCACCTTCCCAAATATATGAGAAAAATAATCATGACAAAAATGATCAAAATCAAAAAGTTGAAAATTTTGTTTGCAATTGTGAAAGCTTTCTTGTTATGTGCTACATGAGAGGCAACCATAGGGTTGCCATTCAAAGCATTTTGTATGACCTTGTCTGAGATAACGTTTGTCAGTGAAAAACAGTCTCTCTACTAAAACATTTAGTGGTCAGCATAATATTTAGATAATATTTAGCTCTGCCTCTGCTCTCATTCTCAGTATGTGTTGAGTTTAATGACCTTCTGGTCCATTTAAAGCATTTCTTCTCAATTATTTTCTGTTGTTTTCTGCTTTTTGAAGCAACTCTCAGCTCTTGCTCAGTGTTTCAGCTCCTCTGCTGTGGTGTGGGCTTTTTGCACTGAGCAGTTTGGTACATCACCTTATAAGATGCTAACAGAGCTTGCTGGTTTACTGAAGTAGCATTCACAAAGCAGGATGATTGTTGGCAATATTCGGCACATGAAAAAACTCCAGCGGCATACCAGCGTGATTGGGGTGTAATGTCTTTAAGTGACAACTTAATTTATTAGGCTTCATGCTGCTCAATAATCTCAGAAGGTATCAATGGTGAAATATTTCTTCGGTTCTCAAATACTTTTTACATTTGTCTTTTGAATATAATCTCTGTTTAATTAAATTATTGGTTCTTACATTTTGTTATTGGATTTTGTAAAGTGTCTAAAAATGGAAACAAGAAAGAAAATAACATGCAAATTGAATTAGAAGCTGATGAAAAGCAGCTGAAAGCATGAGGTTACTTACCTCACTGGCTCTGGCTGATGTGTTTAATGATGTGTTTCAAGTCAGACATTAGCTTAATCACAGTTCCTTCAGTCAGATCTTGTGTCCTTTATTCCACTTTTGTTATTGTCCATCAAGGAAGGACCTTCAGTCTTTTTGCTAAGCTAATCTAACAGGCTGCTGACTTTAGCCTCATATTTACCACACACTGTGACTGGCTGCCAGAAAACAAATGCTTAACGTTTGATTCTAATATTGCAAATATTGTCTTAAAAATACTGTATCATGTTAAAATACTTAACTGATTATGGTTTGACTTATTGTTCAAGCAACTGAAAATGATTTGCAGCGTGGATGTCAAACTTTTTCCCTCTGACCCTGACCCCAGCCCGCCTCAATTGCTCCACCACAGGGCAACATGTGCCCACCTCCCAGGATAACCTAATCTCACACACCACAATTAATCCTGTGTCTGATGGTAACAATATATAAATCACCAAACAATAACAGAACAACAACAAATCACCTTAAAACAATTGATAAAGGAACAGTGAGGTAACGTAAGGTTTTAAAAGAGAGACAAACAGAAAATGTGTGTGGGTGTATATGTTGTTAGGTGTGTGTTAGTGTATGTGTGAGAGTGATAATAAGGGTGTTAGTTTGTGTGTGTTTCAATGCAATGTGTGCAGGCCTGTGGGACTGTGGGAGTGTGCGTGGGTTTAATCCAGACCTGGTGTTGTGTGGTGTCTCAATGAGAAGAAGAAGAAGAAATTAATAATGTATTATTAATTGTGACAACAGCAATAATAACAGTAATAATTGTAGAATGTGATATCAGCATCCTGAGAAAACTGAACTAAATTAAAGAAATTAAAGTAAGGAAAACAGAAAAGAAAAGAAAGCTGTAGGGAAGGATTGATTGAGGAGAGATGAGAGGCCTGATTAATAGATTCCAGATTTAGCCAAAATGCATAATTTGTATTTTAATGGAAGGAGATTTTTTTCATTGATATGTAGTTGATGAAAACTTTTTTTTTCAAGGGTATGACGTTGATTTTGCTCGTTGATTTCCATTTCATGAGGATGTATCATTCAGGTTGCCATTGGATTAGTTTCCTAGGAAGTGGCAGCAGGAGCTCAAAAGGAGAGAGAGAGAGGGTTCCAGTAATGAGGTGCAAGAAATGTTGGATTGGTTTATAGTCTCAAGACAATTTTGTCTTCCGATGTGTAGGTAACTCTGGCTGAGTTCAGACTGCAGTCAAATCGGATTCCAATCAGATTCCTTTTCATATCCAATTTTGATGGCTGACTGTCCACACTGGTTTTAGCAAGTGTCCAAATGGGATCTTGCACTGTTCAGACTGGGCCACACTATTGGCCTCTGTGCAGCCTCTGTGAATTAACTTGTATGAGATTGTGACATTACTTTATTTGGTGTAATTCCTACCAGTCTGCCAGGTTGTTACTATTGTTGGGTGTCTGAAATTTGATTGATGTGAATGACAAGTCAGGATTATGGATTTCACTGTGGATTTTTTTTTTTACTGTCTGTTTAAGAGTCATCTGTTTGATGGGGATTTATCTGTTCTTGAATTTATTTGCATTGTTGGAGCTTGTAGGTTTTGTCTTGCATTTTGCAGGTAGGACAAAAATATCATCTGCTTAAAGACCCAATGAAAATGATGTGGGTTCGGTCAGTAAACATTTTTATCTATAGTTGCTCTTCATTTTGCTTACGTTTTTGTTTAAGCTTAAGTAATACTCACGTCATTTATTTCATTACATCGTCCTGATTGGGGACACGGTTGAGTTTGTTTTTTTTTTTTAACCAGGTGCGTCTTGCTATTCTACTCATTTTTTATGACAAGATAATAGACAATCACCAACAATCCCCCAGCCGATTTACCAAAAACTTCTCAAGAGCACCTTTACCTCACATAAACCAAAGCTATTACGTTAATATGCTCATGTCCAATAAAAGTGTTATACGCCACCATCACATTAAAATGGTTGAAGTTCACAGACAGTTTCCCAGCAGCTTTAAATCCTGACTGGTGCTTGACTGCGTCTTTATCTTTGCCTGCTTGTGTGCGCGTGGCTCCTCTGCCTGAGTTTGTATGCTGTGGAGCCTGTTGTTGATGCTCAGAAGCCAGCCAGTGCTCCGATGCAAGAGTCACACTGACATGCAGCGACAGCGACTGAATGTATGATTAATTAAGAGACACCTGTCCCATCAGTCGGCTTTGATAGAGAACAGCCTGTGATGAAACAGAAGGTGACCCACAAAAAGGACCAGAGGCTCCAGCTGCTTGGACACACACACATATGCATGCAAAAGCAATTACATTTTAAAGAGATGCATGTATGTGTTGTTTTTTGCATATTGTCTTGTAAGCACAAGATAATTATCATGTGACCATGTGGTTTTTAAAAAAAATTATTTTCTAATCTACAGTGAGTGAACTGCCAAATTCAAGCTATTTCACTTTTAACTCCACTTTACCCACTCCGCCCACCATCTTCCCTCCTCTGTTCTACCATTGCATCATCTCTTCGTCCCTGATGTTCATCAATACTCATCCTGATCTTACATCATATCGCTCCTCTCCTTTATGTTTCATATTCCACCCCTCATCTCTTTGAAATCTTTCTTTATTTCCCATTCAAATTTACAAAAAACATGTCTCCACGTGTTGTCATCATGCTATCCTCCGTCTCGCGTCCTTTCCTTCTTTCATGTTGTGTCCCACTTCCTTTATCTTATTGCCATATGTCTATACCATCCACCCCCCACCCCCCTCCTTCTCCATGCCATCTGTTTCTGTCTCCTTCCTCTTGCTTTCTTCCCTCTGTCATTTCCCTCTCCTGTCTATCTGCTGTCATTGCATTCCTCCATCCAGGTGAGATGGAGGAGCTGGAATCCTTGTGGCTGACAGGAATCTGCCACCATGAGAAGAACGAGGTAATGTCCAGCCAGCTGGACGTGGACAACATGGCCGGGGTCTTCTACATGCTTGGTGCTGCCATGGCTCTGTCGCTCATCACCTTCATCTGTGAACACTGGTTCTACTGGCAGCTGCGCTTCTGCTTCATGGGAGTCTGCTCTGGCCAGCCCGGCTTTGTCTTCTCCATCAGCAGGGTGAGACAGGGGGGGTGAGACGGGGGGATTTCTCAAAAGTCTGGTCACAATTAACTTGTACGTCATAAATGTGACACTATCAGTATTTTAAAACCTAAAAAATATTGTTTTTACTCACTGGAGTGAGAAATGTTGAATGCATATACAGATGGCCAGTAATTTCTCTCCAAGACGGGCCGGGAACTCACACACTACTCATGATGTCATCACATTCTTTCTCAACAAATGAAATGGTCAGCACATTCCAGATCTTTACAGCTTTAGCTTCACTTTGTCTGACTCTGAGCCTATGGTGTCTAATGTCAGCTAATGTTTACAAATTTCTGATGTAGATTGACGTTACCTGACATTTTTTAGCCATTTTTGACTTGTGCTACTGTTACACAACTTTTTATCATCAATCATTATCTGCTAATAGTTGTTGACACCTGACAGCAAAGAATAAAACCTTTTTTTAAATTCAGTAATTAACGTTGCAGGAAACGAAAAAAGTGACTTTCACATGCAGTGTTAGAATTGCGTATATCATTTGGGATAGAATACAGGAAATGGGCTTCATTGTCCTATTAACTTTCTTGATGACAGTTATAATGAAAAATGTTAATTAATCACCCATTTTTAATGATTAAAAATGATGAGACAAAACTGACTTTGTGATAAAAGACTAAAATAAGGTTTAAAAAACAACGCTACTCCACTATAACATAAAATGTCAATTCCGTCTCACGCCCTATGCTAGCTGAGATAGGCACCAGCTCCCCATGACCCACTACAGCGGATAAAGCGGCAGAAAATGAATGAACAATCAAATATTTTGTTGAATGACGTGCAGCAGTTTTGTTTCCTGTGTTAAGCCAACTTAAGATGTCGTCTCTCACCGTCGGCTTCTCTTGCCCACTCCGTCATGAATATAGAACTTGATGATGTGTGATGGAAACTAACTGAAACTGTGGTGGAGCCCCACAGCGACTTGATGTGTGGCCTAGATATGGGGTCAAAACACTTGTCTGGCCAGCTGGTAGCTGGTTCCCTCTGAGGGTTCCCTCAAGATAGAAGGCAATCACAATATCTCATTTTTATCTGGTGAGGCCAATGATTAGAGGTCTAAGGGCTGAAACCATCTCAACCTATTGTCAATCTTTAAATGCATAAAAATGGCTCACTGGCTTGGAACTGAGAATTACTTAAATTCTTATCAGAATCCTTAACATGTGACTAATATGATAAAACTAATGGAGACATTTGAAAGGCTAAGAATAGCTGACAAAATTAACAGTAGTCGCTTCAACAGAGAAAATTTTGAAGGTTTTCAATGTTGACAGAGATGATCAGATGTTGGAACCAAATATAGCAAATATCAGTAACACTATTTCTCCAGGAAAGTCCTCTATTAACAAAATATCTCAGTGGGTTATAATTCTCTACTCCTCCGGTGTGACGATGACTCCACCTTGTCTCTAAGCTCACTTTTGTTACTTGTTTATTAACCATCCCGTTATCAGCTTTACTTTAACCTGTCTGAACTGGGGGTGTTATATCCCTCGTGTCTTTAGAGTTGCTAAAACAGTGAATGAGATTCTATGGATGTATTCTCAGTGACCAAACCAAACTGTCACTTGTAACTATATAATACAGGTATACGAGCCGTTTTCTTTTGTCTTGACTCTCAGGCCCTCCTGCGGTTCATGGGGTAAATATTTACAAAATGCTGAGCCCAAATCAATATTTCACTCCACAAAAACCAGCCACAGACCCAGAGAGGTTAGATTTCTTGATCCCACGAGACCAAAGTCACCCTGAGGTATTTGATTTGCATTCCAATTGTTTTGACATGGCTTTGGTGTAATTCACTCCATGCGTCTGAAGGTGAACTGCTGCAGGCTAAACCACGTGGCTAATTTACAGCAGTCAGCCACACACGGCTGCTCTCTCTCTCTCTCTCTCTCTCTGCATTTGTTATGCTGCTGTGGTGCCAAGAAAGCAAGGCCAAAAAAACAAAACAGCACAACATTTTCCCCTTTCTGCTCTAATATTACGCTCCAGTGCCCAACTTTGATTATTCTGAATGGTGTTAATTTTACATTGTTGCCGTCACCTTGTTTATGGTAGTGTGTGCATGTATGCATATCTTTGTGCAGAAGGAGAAAAAAAAACATCAGTTGTTAAAATGTCAGCTGGTTTCTCATTTCCAAAGACAAACTGCTTTGTGTTGTTTTTGATTATCACATCATTATGCTATTACGCTTTGTGTGGCATTCAGCGATTGCTCTCATTTACACAAATTACCATTGTCTTTGCTACAATGGAACAACAAAAATGAACTCTGTGTTCACAAATACAACTGGATAATTCAATATGTTAGAATATCGGGGTCGTTCTTTGAGAGAGTTGGTTTGAATCGTACAGGCCACAGCGGAACAGCAAGAGTAGAAACGACAGCTTATCTTTCCTCAATCCCCAGCAAAAAAAACAAAAAAACACCCTCTCTCACTGCCTCGTTCTCATTTACTGAAATACTTTCCCTTTTCTGTTCTTGCCCTGCCAGTCAGGCTTTTTTTTTTTTTCTTTAATTTCACAGCATAATCCAATAAACTTTATTGTTACTACTTCAATTAACATTGAAGCACAACGGTGTAAAAAATGACGCATCTGTCATGGTTGGTGTGAGTCTCGTAGCCGCGGTCACAGCTTCACGCTTGGTTAGCGTACCGTCCCTACGAGGGACTGGGCGGCTTTGGAAGCAGCTCTCCTCTCCTCGCGTCTACCTGCTCCTCCGGGTCCCACCTGCAACACTGAAACTAATTAATTATATTGATTCGAAAATCCTCTAACGGATTTGGCACAGTGAATGTATCAGAGGTTTAATCACTCCGCTTTTCACAGCCCTCACATCACAGTGTGTCAAAGTTCAATTGCATTTAGTGTGGCATACGTGTATCACATGCAGGCAACATTACATTAGGAGCTGCTGCGTGTAAAATAAAAGGGGGGCGGCTTTATATTTGCTGATTTCCTGTCTGCCTGTAGTGGTGTAATCACTTATAGATTTTGTTCTGATCCCCTGGCGGATTGAAAATTCCTCTGAACCCTCATGCCATGGTTTTTGTTATTCACATATCCTCCCCGAGTAATCAGCTACTGTAGCACTGGGCAACAGCAATCTGCCAACTGTTAGATTATGTGGGCATGTGGAGTGGACAAAGTCTGCTGTTGAATATGAAGCAGTAATCACTTTGTTTCATTTTCATTTTCTGTACTATGGTCTTCAGCTGTTGTCGCAGTTGTTTTCTTGTTTGTGCGTTTCCGTGAATGAGCTTAAACCCTGCACCAATATCCATTCACCAAACACCTCAAAGTGTTCTTTTCAGCACTTCGCCATATGCACAGGTGAAATATAAATGAGGGAAGATCATCTCTAGATTTAGGTGGATGTCTCTGGAAGATGTAGTCCGTGATGGGATGATGTCACAGCTACTTTGAAAGGTTTGGGTATAATCGGAACAACAAAAGAAGAAAAACAAAAGAGATGAAGTGGAGACAAAGAGCATAAAAGATGTAAAAAAGAAACAAAAGAGATGGAAGAATGGACAGATAAATATAAAGAAGCGGTTCAAAAAATGATCGAACAGGTGGGCGTAAACATTTGTCCACATCCACATCTCTTCTCTAATTCTGATGAGTCATAAACTCATGCTAACCTCTCTTGCTTTTTAGACACTGTCAAGCTTTACATACTTGGCAGTTAACAGACTGTGAAATTGAAAGAAGTAATAACATTATCTGTAAAACCAGAATGAGGGATAAAGGCCTATTCGCTGCAGTGCAGGTAACGTCCATGAAGCCGCGAACTGCCAGAAATGAGCGTTTAGGGAAGAAAGCGCTGAGGGTTGTAGGGTTAAGTCAGTGGATAAAAGGAGTGTGTTGAGAAGAGATTATTTGACCGCTGGATGACCCTTAACCTCACAACAGAGTCCTGACCTCTGCTGTGATGAGCAGGATGAGGTCATGTGACCCCTGATCTTTAACAGTGGGTAAACTGTCTCTTTATTCCCGCAGTTGTCCAGAAAAACTGAGTAAAATCATTGTTAGAAATTGATCTGATCA
The DNA here is from genome assembly GCF_040054535.1 of Antennarius striatus. Lineage (NCBI taxonomy): Eukaryota > Metazoa > Chordata > Actinopteri > Lophiiformes > Antennariidae > Antennarius > Antennarius striatus. The sequence goes on along the minus strand of NC_090791.1, from coordinate 6,899,850 downwards.
TTTACCATACCCATCTGTCATGCCGGGTCTCCTCTCACCTCTCTGCTCTATATCCATTTTTATCTGAATATTACATCATACATCACTGAATGCAAATGGAGCCGTTCATCTTTCTGTCACGGTAACACTCAGCTGGCATGGCGTCTCCCTTCAGAGATGATGGTGTTGTGGTCTGTGGAATAGAGGTGTTTAATAACCGCCAGAGGATATTGTTCAGCTGAATTCTAATCACATTGATTAAAGGTATTGACCGGCGGGACTCTGGGGTTTTTAAAGCCCCTTTGCCTTTATCAGTCATCCAGCTACACTAGCCTCTTTGAATCTTTGTACCAAGTGCTCTCTTCCACTGTGTTGATCAGACCAGATAATATACTACATATTTATGTCTAGAATATATATACAAACGCATAGAACATTTATTAAACTCACTCATGTGTACACATCTGTTCTGTTTTCAGCTGAACATAGATAATAGTTGTTGAACTTGAAACCAATCACTTGTATTTTTTGTCACACAGGGCATCTACAGCTGTATCCACGGGGTGCAGATTGAGGAGAAGAGCAGCTCAGCGTTGAACTCCCCTTCAGCCACCATGAACAACACCCATTCCAACATCATGCGCCTCTTACGCACTGCTAAAAACATGGCTTCTCTGTCAGGGGTCAACGGCTCACCACACAGCGCTCTGGACTTCATACGCCGTGAATCCTCCGTTTATGACATATCTGAACACCGGCGCAGCTTGGCCGGACACTCAGACTGCAAGCCACCGTACCTCCCAGAAGACAACATGTTCAGTGACTACATCAGTGAGGTGGAGAGGACGTTTGGCAACGTCCACCTAAAGGACAGTAATCTGTACCAGGACCACTACCTGCACCATCATGGCTCAACACTAGGGCTCAGCGGGCCTCCTCAGAACAGGCCACATAGTTTGGGCAGTGCTAGTTCTTTGGAGGGTGGCATGTTTGACTGTGACAGCCTGGGTGGAGGGGTGGCCCCTATCTTTACCACTCAGCCATGTTCAGCCCTTACCCATAGGAACATGAGCAAATTTGATTTGCTGTCTGGACAGACTCCTCCCTCAGGCCAGGGCTTCAAAGGGGGCCTGCCGGACTTGTACGGGAAGTTCTCCTTCAAGGGAGCTGCCTCGAGTTCAACCTACATCCCCGGACATAACTACTGTGGAGGAAGAGGAGATGACGAGGGGAATATACGCTCGGATGTTTCAGACATTTCCACGCACACTGTAACTTACGGAAACCTGGAAGGTAATGCCAAGAAGCGCAAACAGTACCGCGATAGCCTAAAAAAGAGGCCGGCCTCTGCCAAGTCCAGACGGGAGCTGGACGACATTGAGCTGGGCTACAGGAGGAAACCGTACCACATCAGCCACCACCACTACCACGGCCACCGCTCTGCCTCCCCTCCACCTCTGCCTTCTGAACGAAAGAGAGGAGGAGGTGGGGGAAACAATGACGGGAACTACTTATTCAGAGAAAAGGAGAGCGTTAGGGATTTTTACTTGGACCAGTTCCGGCCCAAAGAGGGGGTCCCTCAGTGGGAACACGTGGATTTGACGGAGGGCCCTGTGAGTAGAGATGGAGGAGTGGCGACCTGCACCTCCCTGGTTCCTGTGGATGACTTCCTCAAGAGCAAACCCAAAAAGTCAGATTCAAAAAGTGGAGGAGGATCAGGGTTGGCAGGGGGAGAGTGGGAATGCAGGAACTGTCGGGCTAGTGGGGGAGGAGGAGTCAAACAGATGTCCATGCATGGAGGAGGAGGTGGCGGTGTGTATGGTGGTGGCATGAGCTGCGGGTCCTCAGGAGGTGGAGGAAACAGTCGGCCCAGCTCTGCGACCTGCATGCGGTGCGAGAGCTGCAAAAAGACAGGAAACCTCTATGATATCAGCGAGGACAACAACCACCTCTTGGAACAGATGGGGGGAGGGAAAGGTGTCGGAGGAGGAGGCATGGGCGCAGGCCCTCAGTCTCAACTTCAGGGCCAACAGAGGAGGAAGGGTGGCGCGTTAGGCAAACAACTTAGGCGGCAGCACTCGTATGACACATTTGTTGATCTTCAGAAGGAGGAGTCCAGTGGGATGGGAAGTTTGATGGGCGGTATAGGTGGAGGTGGAGGGATGGCTGGCCCAGGTATGGGAGGCATGTTGCCCCCACCCAGGAGTGTTAGCCTGAAGGAGAAAGAACGCTACTTGGAGGGCACCAGCCCCTTTGCACATATATTTGAGCGTCACGGGGGCTCGGAGAGGGAAAGGGACCGAGATAGGGACCCATTGTTTTATGGAGGCGAGGGTCGGAAAGGACCTGGTTCACCGTTTGGCCTGTTCAGAGGTGGGGAAGGACTTCACCGACGCTCCATTGGAGAAAGAGACATTAGAGACAGGGATAGGTCTTTGATGGAAGGGGGAGGGTTCTCTTTATCTAAATCTCTTTACCCGGATCGGGTGAACCAAAACCCCTTTATACCCACCTTTGGTGACGACCAGTGTCTGATGCATGGAGCCAAACAATACTACATGAAAAAGCAACAGCAGCAGCAACAAGTTCCCAAAAACAGCCGAAGTGACTTCAGGAGCCAGATGAGCACTGCGTCATATCTGCCAGCATCTGCCACAACTGGGGTGATGTCCAACGTGACCCCCCGGTTCCCGAAAGAGCTCAGCCTAGGTGGACTGAACCACCATGGCTCCATGCTGGGGGTCGCCCCCCCGCGTCCCTTCAATGGAAGCAATGGCCATGTGTACGAGAAACTCTCCAGCATCGAGTCTGATGTGTGAGAGAAATCTGGAGAGGAGGGATAGACACTGGTCAGCTAGAAGGACGACAGGAATGGAGGCATGTAGTGTTAGGAGATCAGGGATGATTATAAAGATGTTGTCCACACACTGCAGCCCTAGCCCATATTGGGACATCAAGCTAAGGTAAAAGACGAGAGAACTAGAAGAAGAAGAAAAGACTGAAATGTTGTGAAAATAAGAGTAAATCTTGATTTTGCAAGAAAATCTGGGTTAAAAAATCAGGACACCCTGAGGAGACGTGGGATATTAACCCTCTCTCAGAAATGGCCAAAGCTACTCTACTTTTATGTCCAAACAAAGTCAATTAACACTCCCCTCGACATCACAAATTCACTCAACTCCGAGGTCCATCATTTCACCACCCAGCGAGGCAAAGTCATTGTACTTGGTTATTATCGCAAAGAGCCGACACCTCATCTTAGTTTGATATTGGACATGTGAGCCTGGTGCGATTTGATGGCTGTCTGAGAGCTCCCGCCGAGTGCTGATGAAGAAAGACTGCTGGAGCAGAGAGAGGAGCGAAGCGTCCATCTGCCCTTGTGTCACTGCAGAGAGGAGACATAGTCACATTGACACAGGAGATGACTAGTGCTCCTCTCTCCTTCCCTCTGTCTGGAAGGAGACATCACGGCCTGTACATCTCTGTCTGTCCAGCTCTCATCTCACTCTTGTGTTCTCCCCCCTCTCTCCTCCTCCTCCTCCTCACCCCTCACGCCAAAAGAGCTGATCTTGTTTGCTATGAGAAATACAATCATGAATGATAATATGATATTCTTATAAAAACAGGGTATAAGAACAACAGTAATATTAATAACATTGTGAATAACAAAGATGGTGGTAATTACATTGACACCATTCATGATTTCTTATCTTATGTTCTGTCGGTACGGTATCTCACTGCTTTATGATGTGAACTTCTATCCTGTCTGCCCCTAGTGGCAATAAGACGACAGAGAGACTGTCAACTCCTAGTTTTCTGTTTCCTGTAGAATATTTTATTCCATTTTCACGCATTTATTTGCTCATTGTAGACAAACGTGATCTCACAGACACGTTTAGAGCTGACAGATCCTCATTTGATGTTTAAAGACATTGCAAATCAAAGTGTACACACTCACACATATACACATGGTTTTTGCTGGCTTGATCTTGCGCTACTGTGAACACACAACATGTTTTGCCCGAAGCTGAAGAAACTGAGAGGAAGGATGTGCCTTAATGGTCTCCAGACGATGTGTCCTCCAGTTGGTCCTCAGGTGGTGTCGCCAGGAAGGAGCGGCGTACTCAGAGGCTGCTTGATGGTCTCGTGTTTGTGAGCCAAAAACTGCAGTGGAAATTAAAGTCGGCTTAAGACGCAACCATGGACGGTGTAAGAAACGAGAAGGCTATTGTTTTTCTTATAACTTTGTAAAACGATTCTTATCATGTAAGAGCGGTTCAGCGGTTGTATCGGGGATATCCTGCCATCACAGATGGACGTCCCACAGCCTCCAGATCACTTCTTTTATTCAGGTTACATGACAACAGTTGCCAGGCACTTGGTTTTGACGACCTGCTAATAGTATTTTTACTTTTCACTCACCTGTGCAGTCTGAGAGGAACACACTGGAAGGTTTGTCCGGACATTGTGTATAATTAATATGCACTGCCGTTTATGTAAGCAAAATGTGTAGCTTGAGCCAAGAAGGGTGGGGAATTGAGTGAGGCCTCTCCAACACCAACCGAGGCGTCATGAAGGCAGCAACTCTGTGAAAGCTTTGTGGCTTTTTATTTGGACTGACTGTTCAGCTGGAGGCGTCTCCTTTATTGCACAGGACCTTTTACTCAGTGTGTGTGCAGGCACTCAGTAGACATGCCTTATCGTTCCATCAAACTCCAACTCCCCCCGTCCCCCCCAAGTTGTCTAATAATGACTCATCATCTTACTGTACAAAATAAAGAAGCCTCCTAGTTAATCAAAGGATTGATCAACAATTAGCCGGTGATGAGAGAAATTCAAGGGCTGCGGGAGATTCCAGAGGAGCGCCGGCCTGAGATTAGAGCTGCTTGTGTTATACCCTAACCTAAATGCTCCAACGTGTGTGTGGTGGTGTGTGTGTGAGAGAAATAATCAAGATTGAACGATTACGGCTGTTAATTTTCACTAACCTGCTCATACCTATTAACACATTCAACAGCATCTCGTCCTCCTTCGCTCCTCAGATGACAGCGGAAAAGTGAGCTGATCAAGGTAGCCTTAAATCAAACAGATTCACTCACACACACACATACACACACACGCACGCACACACACATGCAACGCTCCCAATAAATAGATTGGTATCTCTGGAATTTTTTATACGCACACATTTTGAAAGTTCAGGTCGACCGCTATCAGTAAGAGGCTTTAAGGAAGAGAGATCGGTGAGGAAATAAGAACAGAGGAGAGACTTTGGAGTGGGCATCAATCAGTTTAAGCATTTGTATGTTGAATCTTTTCCTTGTAAATAGAATATTTAAAACTCTTTTCAATTTGTACAGTTAAAAGACAGGCAGGATGTAACTTTCAATATGTTTTACAGCAATTTAAGAAATGAACAAAATGATAATAAAAACTCATAAAAACAAAAAATATGTGTACAAAAATATGCAAAATATAGTTAAGACACAAATATTACTAATCATAAGTGATATAATTGAATTTCTTTTTATTTAAATCTCATATTTAATTAATTATGATAGTTTACCAATCAGTATACTGATAATGTTTAGACTTATTCTTTTTCATATTTTCACTAAAGTGTTGGAAATTGAGGATAATTTATTGTAGGTGTAGTTTGGTGATAAAAGGGGAAAGTTTAGTTTTAGGAGTCTTTGCTAAGTTTCCCTTGACTTGTGTTAGATTCTCTCTTTTTAAGGTAAGCTGTTCTTCATGCTTTTTGACATAAATTCGATTATCTACACATTTATGTAATACAACATTAAATGTATACATAGATGATATTTGCATATAGAGGCAGCATATTGTGATTCTTCATTTTTAGGCAGCAATCCTTGTTACCGAATTTTCAAGATTTTTTTGTTTCCGTTGCCCTTTTTTTTCTTTTTCTTTTTTAAATCTATTTGTTTTTAACCTGGGCTCTAATGATGATTGCACACAGAATTTAGAGCCATCGTTGGCCCGGCCTATCCTGTTCCCTCTCTATGTCTGGGATAGAGATCACTGTGCTAAAGGAAAAAAAAAAATTATATATATAAGTATATATGTGTATGCGTACACATGTTCACACGTATGAACACGTATCCATACGATATGCACTGGACATTTCCCAGTGTTAATGTTTTGTTAGTATTGCTGAGGATTTCAGCCCGTCATCATGGAAACACAGGAACGACTGAAGTTTCAACCAGATCCGAATCAATTTGAAGATGAAATGCATTTATGCAACCCCTTATTAGAAGGTGCAACATTTGTTCGGTCATGTCACATTTCATGTAGTGCTTTGCTTCAGGGGAATCAACTATTGCTGTATTTTAGCTCACATGCTAACAAACTGTGTTATTTGACAGCTGAGTACATCTAAATGCTCTGGATTTTAAATTTATTTGGTGCAACGTTGTGCGTGGCTTGTTTCTCCATACGAGACGGGAACAATAATTTGTAATTTGTTGTGTACATATACGATTCCATCCCCCTGCAGTCAGAAGTTATTTAGCCCCCACTCATTTTCTGTATGGTACTTATGCCAATAAGTCTCTATAATCTACTCTACAGCTCCGAGAGAAGAAATTCATCTCTTCTGTTTTTCTCGTCAAACGCTTTCATGTCTGGAGGGCTGATTGAAAAGTGAAAAATGTGTCCATGTGCATGTAAACTTTATGAGGTTTGCATATTTGTTATACTAAGGACCCAATTTTTCCCTTCATCGTCCACAACAATATGACCAAACCAAAAATGCTCTTACTGTACACTGTATGTGCCAATGCATCAGTTCCTTTTGCTTTTTAATGGGAAGGTGAGCTACTTGTTGGGAGGTCAAGGTGCACCTGACACTGTGGTAACCATGTTATTATCTGGCCTTTACCACCTCCAGCTGTTCTTCTCATCAGTCAGTGTGTGCAGGTTGGGGCGGTGATGCAGAGTAAGCATGGCTCGGCAGAAGTCTTTTATTTCCCTCGTGGCCACATGGGTCCCAGCCTCACTTCTGTGCACACGAGCATGCCACAACGCATTTGTTTAACTGCTTCATGTAGAGCAAAACACTGTGTCACATTTACAACACAATAAAATGGCTGTGGCAAGTTGGTGGACTGGAACATCTGGAAGGTGGAGGATGTAAATATCAACTCTGACGTGTATTTTTCTGACACATGGGACCAAATAACAGCCTGACATGGTCAGCTACAGGGATCGATGTACCGGTTAAACTGAATTGTGATTGTTTTTTTGTCTTTTGGAGGAAAGACATTTGACGCGTTTGTTTCACATCAAAACTAAAACAGCAAAACTGTTAATCGCTTTTTATTTATAGCAGTTAGTCACTTCTCATGCAGATATGAAGATTATACTGTGATATTATACGATTAATTTGATGTGACGGTTCATGTAATTTAGCTGCTTATAATTTTCCAGTTCACACTAATTCACTGAAGAACCTGTTTACTAATATTTTAAAGTTCTAACTGTCTGTATGTGTATTAATATGTATTGATATTGCTTTATATTGATGCGAACAAAATTTTCTATTAAATTGTGTACAGTTTTGTTTGGCTGTTGCTATTGCTATTTTCCATCCTTATTGTTCATATTTGAGAGAGGTGTGCTTTACCTGAATGGAAACTGCTGATAACGTGATCACATAAGGGGTTGCTACTAAATGTATTTCACAGATGAACTGGCTGATGTTCACAGAAACCTCATAGATGATTAAATTTACTGTTGGGTGACAAAAATGTAACATATGAATAGGATCAATTGTATACATATTGATATATATAATTTTATTCTTGGCCATTCTTTTCTCTTTTTGTGGCCCTTTTCTTTGAAATGATCCCTGAATTTTTACACCATATGAACAGAAAATGTCACAAAAACAAATAATTGTACAGGTTGTGTAAATACTGGCTTCTGGGGGATACATTTACCTTCTTTTTTTGTAAGGAAAATATCAAATTAATCTCAATAACAAAATTAATCACATCATGACAAAATTGCAAAAAAGAAAAAAAATATTAAAGTACTTCTAATAAGGATAATACTGATATCTATAATTATAAGTGCTCAAATAAGACTCTTCTTTCTCTTTGTACATGATGAACAAAATGAAGTGTTGAGTATTAATAATAAAAACCTGTAAGTTTCACACATATGGCACTGAGTCTTTTTCAGCCACTTTGTTTTTGAAGCACAAGCTCACCTCCATTCATTCATTATCCATTCATTCATTTCCACCCTATCGCAGTGGACTCATGTTTGAGACATGTTTTGACTCGGACTAACATCCATTATCTTCTCGTTATGTCACACACAAGCTGTCTTTCTCACTCTTTGTCCTGGCTTTGCAGGGATGGGGAGATTCAAACGAACACCATATGGTGACTTTACGTTGAGGTGGTTGAGTCTGGTTCTGTCCCATCAACTACACACATTGCTGCTGGTGCTCAATGTATTCTCATCCGATCCTATCCAGCTCCCCCTCCTCCCAGGGGTCTCTGCTCTGGCCTCCGTCGCTGCCCCTGCTGGTCCGCGCAGTAGAATAGCCAAAGACCAGAGCCTGAGACAAATTTTAAAATCATTCAGACTAAACTGACACCAATATCAGTTCAACTCCCAGCCGGCACACAGTGGTCTATGACACTGTAATGATTTTTAAACCATTATTCATCAAGGAGAGGATGTCGATTACAATGCATAATAATTACTGTAGGTCAGAGTAGTGGTGCAGATTAGAAAATCTGGATGACGACAGTTAATGAATATCCCTCTCTCATTAATTGCCATTGAGCTGACTTTGAGAAGGACATTTATTCAAGATGCCAGTAGGTTGATATGTTCTTCTGTTATGATTCTGCTGAGCATATCCCATATTTTATTCAAGTGAGAGGAGGTACATGCAAATCATCACAGAGAGGCATCCAGCCAGACCACTAATGCCTTCAGATTTAAAAGCAATTGTTCATCAATCTGCATTCAGTACTTTTTGTGTTCGATCACAGCTCCTGGCCTGGTGTACGATTCAGATGCAGGGAATCCAGATTCAGTGGGACTGTGTCATACTGATGGTTGTGATAAGATGTTTTCATGGTACAACATGTTTTTTTTCTCTACGCTTTGTTATGTACAGTTTAAGTTTTGGCATTTAAAACATCAAAATCATACAAGGTCCAATAAGATTTTTATTGCACAAGTAACTGAAGGAATATAATAAGGTCAATCAATACCTCAATGATAATGGACTACGTGATGACTTTGTCCAATAATATACTGAGGATGTTTATACCTTGTTCATGTCTTGCCACTCCTCACCTCTAATGTGGCGTAAAAATGTTTGGGGGTTGTTGTTTTTTTGATTGACTTCATTTTATTGAGATATAAGCATTTCGTGAAAAATCAAGCAGCAATTTTTTACAGTGTGGAAATCAAGTCTTATCATTAGTATATCCATTAGTATTAGTATTAGTATTATCCATTAGTATAAACAGACAGAAATTCCTATTGAACACTGCAGTAGATATGTCAGGAGGAAATTCTGTCAGCATAACAAGTAAGAAGAGAAGACCATGAATATTTTTAGAAGATCTGGTGGAAAAACATTAAACGACTATAGAGTTGGTGACAACTGTTGTTGGGGGGGGGGGCTGTTGTACTGCATTGTATCTATTTTATTTTCTAAGCTTACGTAATTTATTTTTTGTACTATTTAGTTTTAGTAACTTTATTTTTATTTGATGATAGTCTTCACCTTTAACTCCAGTATTTCCTTAGGGGGGTACTCCGCATGGGATGGGTAGGGACGAGGCTGGGTGCTAACTATCTGACCTCCTCTCCAGCAGGCCGACTGTATCCCCACCCAGTCATGATTACACCCACCTCCTCAGCTCACCTTCATCACTCCTAGCTCACATTAACTTTTCAGTCGTGCCGAACGATGACTTATTAAATTATTGATGGTGGGAGTGAGGCGAGGGGGAAAGGATGAGCTATGCGCCGATCAGCCATAACATTATAACCACCTGTCTAATATCACGCAAGTCATTCTGTTGCTGACCGGCACTGAGCTGTTGAGGCGTGGACTCCATCAGATTTCCTTTCACTTGCCCATGTTCCTGTTTTATCATTTTTTTCCTGCTTCTAACGGTGTTCACGTCGCCCGCCAGCAATCATATTGTTATGGCCACTCTGTGATTTTGTCAGATAGAGATTCTCAACCTCGCCACCTACAGTTTGGCAATTTTGCTGCTGTCAAAGATAAGATGGAAGACTTTTTTCATTCTCGGAGAGCCAGACTCAGGCCACATTGAAAGAAGTCCGGCGTGAGCCCACCTGAAGGCCGAAGCCTTCAGCGGCTCTAAGTCAACAGCTCTGCCTCCGCTTACAGCACTACTTCACCCCCATCACTCCTTCTCCTGTCACTTTAATTCCTTTTCTCCCTTCTTTCCCTCCTCCTTGCTTCCTTCCTCTCTTTCCCTCTTTCTCCATCTCTGTCTTTCTCCCCCTCTTTTCACACTCCTTCCTCCTCTGCCACTCTCTGTGCCTCCAATGCCCCCTTCTATTGTGTGTCAGTTTGAATTATTAGGATGGATGGAGGGGTGGTGGTGGTGGAGGTGATGGCAGCATCGCAGTAATAAAAGGAAGAGGGGCCTGTGAGTTATGGATGAGAGTTCACTGGATTATGGAGAAATGAGGGGGAGCGGGAAAGAGACAGAGGAGAGGTAGAAAAGGACAGATGACAAAAGTGAAGGTGCTACATTGCTTCCAAGTCCATAAAGCAAAGCGAGCCTCCATTCCAGCGATATGACTCTCTTTATCCTTGAAACATGCGACCTCAGAACACTCATTTATTTGCAGAACATTGCTCAGTGCTTTTTGTACATTGCACCAATTTCTAAAGCAGTGCTCTGTCATTTTCTCGGCATGTCTCTTTTCGTCTTTGCCTCTCACTTTTCTTCTTTTAATAAAATACCTGCATTATTATAATTAACAGTTACCTAGCAACAGGATACATTATTTTAAAAGGCACCCGAGAATGGATTGAAGCCGTAATTCTGTACACAGTGTATTAGTTACAGTAATATTGTTATGCACAGTAATGTATTTGAAGATCATTGCTCAGCAAATATAAGATGGAGCGTCTGGAAGATCATCCAAGAGCAGCGTTGTCGTTTATATTATCCTATTCTTAGATTTGGTGCGGTAATGAAAGGCGGATGTGTGCTGATTACAGTCTCTCCACACGTTAACTGTTCCTTGACATGTGATTTGGCCGGATTTCCCACAGCAGCTGGAGAGCTCAAACACATCCATGGTTTATCTGTAGTGGAGGGAAACTGCATGCGATCAGTGGGTGCACTAAGTCCATAGAACTGTGGCTTATTGTGTTTGGCAGCTCATTGCACAACACAGTGTTTGGCGAGTAAAGTTGGTGGGAGTTCATGTGAGAGTTGAGAGAGAGAGTTCAGATCAGAGGGGCAGATGGAGTCACATGGTGGGGGTCAAACCATCAGGAGGCAGATAAATCATGGGGTCACTCTGAATGCCGTTCATGACAGCAAGTATAGCACTATTGACAGATGATTAGATTAGAATAAATTATATTAGATTAGATAATCTCACCTCCACAAATAGACAACTCCTCAACATTTTCATCCAGACTCGTCAAACCTTGTGCTTTTATTTTGTGTGACATCTTTAACACAGGAAGTTGTTGCCTCAAGTCTGTCTCTGTTATTTACATCAACTTCCTCATAAGATCATGTGAGGGTGACTGCCTCTAGCAGGTGGAACTTCATAATACCTGCATGCAGTACTTTCTGATCTTGAAGCACAATGATGCATCCTGATATAGAAACTGGTTAGGTTTTAAAACTTCTGGAGCCCGAGTCCTTAAAGGAGAGAAACTTAGATTCAAATTCAAAGAAAGCAAAAGTGCATCAATTGACAAGCTATCTTTTTAACAGCCCGACCTGCTGTCTCTCCTCTGCTGTCAGCATTTATCTCTGCATGTAGTCGATCATCATGTTTTAAAGTTTTCAAATCCTCCTTTGCTGAAACAGTGACTTGCCGAGACAGTTCAGTACAAACTATTACTGTTCTGTGGCACAGAATGAATCAGAGTTCTAAAGCGCATGTGAGCTGACAAAATGACAGGTGTGCCAACATGAGGATGAATAATCAAGATGACAGCGACACTGAATAGCTCACAAATCAAGATTTTGTATTGCACAGATAGAGAAACCCACATGGGAGGATGGAGAAATGAAGAGCAGAGAGTTGCAGGGAGATAAAGAATGGGACAGATGGAGTGACAGGACATCAACAAGTGATAGATCGCTGCAATGGTAAAAGAGAAGGAGGTGCTGAGGGGAAAGGGTTAAAGAGGAGAGTGGATAGAGCTGGTTGCCTCGGCAACAGCAGCTAACATTTTCTCTCATTCCTTATCAGTCCCTCTCTCTCGCACACACACACACACACACACATGCTCCTCCTCCCTCCCACCTCTTCCTCTCGCCCTGCTTCATCTCTTCTGTGGCTGAGAGTTAAAGTTTTGCAGGCGTATCTCGACTCGCTGCTCAGATTTCTTCAAACGATGGCGTGTTTGGTCTGATGCTGAAGCACAGGGTGTACTTTAAAACCAACAGCATTGCACAGTGTGTTTAATTTGTGAGATTAATCATATCAGAGCATTTATTAGCCGATGTTTGCACGACTGTCTGTGAGCAGGAGTACACAAAGGCTGACTGACAGATTTCCATCAGACGTGGCTTGTACTGTCATCAGATTTTGTTGCAGACCTGGATGAAGGGACGGGTTCATAAATTCCTGCTTTTTTACCTTTAGAGGGATGGGTTTCCTTCCTGTATAAGTTTGGTATATTTGTTAATCTGTGCAGCATTTTTTTAAAAAGACTACGGGTGGATTTTAATGAAAGATCACAAATCTTTGATTCTAACTTAATAAATTCATAGATACGATGACATCCCCATAAGACCTACCACACATGACAGCTGAAACTGTGGCAAGACTGTTTCAGATTTAACGTACAATATCTTCCAAATTTACACAGAGGTATGCTGAGGAAAGCCACCATGAGTGCAGTATTTTCTGAAAATAATAATGATAGCAATCAGGGTTTCATGGTTATTGGCTTGGTCTGGTTTTTTTTAAGTATCATGTACCATTTGTTCAGAGCAGCACACAACCTGTCAGCTCTCATTCGAGTGACTCCTGTTGTGAATCGTTGTGACGTTGAACATGTCTCAGTCCTCTTCACTAGACCCTGTCACGCGTGTTTCTGTGTGGCGCATTCCAAATGACAGCCACCACAGGGAAGGGAGGAGATCCAGTATCTAAGGTCACTGTGGAACCACAGCAGGAGTGTGTGAAAGCTTGTGTGTTGTGATTGTGAGTGACAAGCATGTGTGGGTGTCAGTTTGTGTGTCCCAAGAATTGTTGTTTTTTTTCATTTCCTGTAAGTAAAATGTGTAACTTCTGCTCTGTTCCTAATATGTGAGCTATCTCCATGATACAGGTGTAAACGTTCGACTTGTGTTTGATGCGGTGTAGGATTATAGTGTGTATATATCACCCTCTGTAATATGATTGATTATGATTCCAACATGTCCCTGAGATTCTTTCCTCCACGTTTCACCTCAGGTCCCAACATGATCGGCCTCTGAACCCCTTCCATCAACTTCACACACCTTCAGTACTGCTTCAGAAGCCCATGTCTAGCCAGCCTCTCCTCCTCCTCCTCCTCTCTCACACCCTCCCTCCCTCCCGCTCTCCGTAGTGATTGGAGGCAGGGTCCTGACGTTGCTAGGAGACGAGCAGAGTGTGGCAGCCAGACTCAGTGTGAGAGTGGTGAAGGATGTTGGGAGAGAGCGCCTCCTGCTGGTCATCGTTGGTCCCTGCTGGTATTATGGATCGCTATGGATCAGGAGCTTCTGTTTGATTAACAAACACAGAAGTTACACAATATGCTTGTGTTTTCATGCAGAACAACTCTACTCCGCACTTTTATGCTATTTGACCAGTTTTGGTAAATATCTCTTTTTGATGGGAACCATTATAGAAATGGCGCTGGACTGAGGGAATACTGATTACACGGCACTCACCCCTTTTAGGCAAATGCAGCTTTGCATCATCAGGCCCAAGGTCACAGATTTAAAGATGGAGCTGTTGCAAGTGTATTTCAGCCAGGCTGCGTCATATCCTTTGATCTAGAAGAGTTTCATTGTGGTTGTAAAAGGAGGCGCCACACAAAGTTCACACTCATTTCTCTGTGTCCTCACCATTATGATTTCAAATATCTATTATCAAACTTGGGTCCATTCTCCTGATAGAACACTTTTTATCTGCATCCAGATGAAAAGCATCAAAGAGTGTGAAATTGTACCGAACTGTGACTTTAGAGACTCACACTTCAAAGGGATTGATCAACGGGGATTCAGAGAATCATATCAGAACTAATTTTCATTTTATTATTGAGCCAGGCTGCTGTTATAACCCCAGGCCAGCGTCACTGCTGCATGTTTGTTGTCTGATTCTGACTCCATGTGGTCATTGAGGAAATTACAAATCAACCCTAACAGTTGTGAGACGGGTCCATCCATCTTCTGGAATTACCTCCTTACAAGGTTACGGGGGGGGGGGTCAACACATAGGACAAGCAACCATTCACATTCACATTCACAGCACTTTACAGCCAGCAATACTTCTGGGTGACACAACTTTGACTGGTGGGAGAAAGATGGAGAACCTGGAGGTACCCCACACAGATGTGGGGAGCCCAGAAAGGGCCCCAGGTCAGGAAACCCACCTTGCCCACTTTCATTTGACAGTTCTTTTTCTTCACCTATTATTCCCTATCGTATTATACATTTGAAACCAATCAATTTCTAAGATACTTTTAGCGATGACTGATTTTCTCTATAATCAAATGGTATACTTTTTGTTCCTCCAGCGGTGACTGCTATGGGAACAAGTCTTGCCATAATTATTATTGCTTATTGTATCCACAGGTATAATCAGTTGGAGAAATTACCTCCTAACAAGCCTCACACCTTCACACAGAAATGTCACTTCGGAGTGGATTATATTAATAGTGAGCAGAGAGCACACACTGCACACACTTGTCTACCGTTGGTATCTCCGTGCACTCATCTGATAGAAGTGTTCTCCAGCTGTGTGCATGTTTGCTTTACCCACTGAGTCCATGTATTCACTCAGACTTTTGCAAAGGTAGACGGCATCCAAATGGAAACGCAGTGATTTCTCGCTCTCCTATGTTTTATTGTAAGTCTACATGGGTGGGTCATGTCAGTCAATACAAACGTGAAGGTCTTAAATGTAACCCAGTCAACACACTTGTGTTTATTTATCCCAGGTTAAGTAATTCTTCAGCTATTCTGCTAAGCAGACACTGCTGGACAGGACATAGTAATACCAGCCAGCAACAACACAATGCATCACAGCTCTGACAATGAAATGCAAACATGTTGAATCAAATTTATGTTATTTTAATTAACTGACATTCAAAGCCATGACCAATCCACATCAGGCAAAACCAAAATGAAAACCAACAAAGTCAATGAAGAAAGTGTCAGAGTAGCTGAAGCATAAAGGATCATTTGAATAAATTTGTGATTCATTTGGTAAGGTGTGATTGCAGGTACTATTATTTTGAATTTTAAAAATATTTCTCAAGGGTGACTTCAATATTATTCCATTGCAATACATCTGTATATTTTCCTTTCCTTGCTCAAGTTTATGTTGCAATGGCAGCAGGTTGAATATTCCAGACGACCATCACTCCTGCGACACTTTCCGGCTACCGGGTCAGAGGAGATCCCGACATGAGGCTCCTCAAATGTGAGGCCAAGATTCTCTGCTAGAATTCAGTCGACTGCTCCAAGGGGGGCAGCTTAAGTTAAGATGTCTTGGAATCTTGATTGAGGGATGGGAAAATAAGTGAGAAATGTTGCATCATTCTGTTTTTGGTTAGGAGAGTGCTGATCGGTAAGAAAAGGCACTGGTTTTGCCATACAATCTGCATTCCAGCCCTCACTTCTGGAGCTGAGCTCTGGGTAGTGACCGATGTAATAAGACGACACATGCAAACAACTGAAACCAGCAGAGCGATTCGGCAAAAATGAAGCAGACTCTTGAAAGACCTTCTGGAGTGACAAGGAGAAACGTCAGAATCATTCATCTGTCACTGCAGCAGCAGGGTACGTTTCAAAAGGTAGGATGTGATGGCAAAATATTTTCTGTAAACGAAATCGAACTTTTGAAATCGTAACAGCAGAGAGAGGACAGTTCTGCAGCACTTTGTAAGTACATGATTGTGTGAATGTGTATGTATGTGTGTATAAATCATATGGAGAAAATTAAGTGTGTTCAAACCTGTTGTTTTCTTTACCACTGTGTGCAGAGAGTCTCCTCTTTGGAAGATTTTGTGACCTTGTCTGCAATGGAGAGAGTCTGTGGGTATCACAGCAGGCGCTCCTGTTGATTGGATAGGCCTGGCTGGATGACTTGCTGGCTCAGAGTATCAATGCCCTTTATCTCGCCTCTCAGCTCTTTCATTTTGACTTAGTGGCAATACAAATACACAGCTGCATATAAGTGATTCATCGCTGATGATTTGTGCTAGAAAAAAAAAAGCATTTGCATGGAATTGCGCATGTAAAAAGCAAGTGTAGATACGTAGCCTGAAAATTATCCACAGTTAAAGCTCTGTGATGCAGTTGCTATGGCAACTATGATAGAAATAGACGTGTATCTGCAAGGGAATGAAACGTATTCAACTGTTGTTTAGAAAAAGAGATTTTATTCTTGTGATTGACAGGTTAAGTGAGTGACTGCATTTGGATTCATATACCTGTGTGAGAACCGCTTTGTGAGTTTCAGACTTGAGTTTTGTGATTGTGTTTCTCTGTAAGTTTTAAATGTGTGCATGTCTGACTTTTTTTTTTTGCATGGGTATATGCCAAAGTGAATGTGTGTTTGTTGGGGGTGGGTATATATGGGTGTATGACACACAGCAGTTCATTTTAAGTGCTGTACCATACATGGGGGGCACAGGGCATATAATTATGATGGTAGGAGAGTGTGAGTGGGTCTGCACTGCACTGCACTGGCCCTATGAGAGAGCAGATAAGCTCAGTCAGACAATAAACGTAATGGGAGAGCATTCTGTTTGGAACACCTCCATTGTTGCTACAGGCATAAT
The DNA here is from genome assembly GCF_040054535.1 of Antennarius striatus. Classification (NCBI taxonomy): domain Eukaryota; kingdom Metazoa; phylum Chordata; class Actinopteri; order Lophiiformes; family Antennariidae; genus Antennarius; species Antennarius striatus. Next base: position 6,882,599 of record NC_090791.1, on the reverse strand, counting down.
GATGTTTTGAGTGTGTCATTTCAGCATTAGCCAATGGATGGTAGTGATAAATGTGACATTTGTGAAAAACAAGCTGCACCACACGGAGTCCTCGAGTATGAGGTTCAACCATTCCACCACAATCTGTCATGCAGCTGGAATGCTGGTTTTAATGTTTGTTTTAACTCACAGAATGTCTGTTATTGACTTATTCATCTCAGACAAACCCTCTCAGTCTATTCAACTCTGTTTCCCTACATTGCCTTTGTACCTCGATGCTTCATCAGACTACATTGATTCATTTGCACTCAAGACAGAACAAGAACAAAGGAGCTGTGATTAATGACCATGCCCAAACACACTTTAAAAAAAAGAAAAAAGAATTTACATTAAAATCTTAGACTTTATGGTAGAAATAGGTGAAAATCAGTGAAATAGCAAAAAGCTTCAGGGAGGGAGGGGATGTGATGGAGAGAGAGGTGAGGGAGGGGGGTGCAGGAATATGAGTGTGTATGCATTTTCAAGGCGGTCTTTCTGTTGCAAAAACACACACACACACACGCACGCACACACACACACACACACACACGCACAAACACACACAGTAGTCTTACAGGAAAACGCATAGGTCGAGCTGCTGATGAAGACACGCAGCTGGGATGTAGGGACGGAGACTGAGGCGTTCGCGTGATCGTGGGGGATCCGGAGATGCGTTTAATTCCCGTTGGAGATAGGTGTATTCACCTCAGCGGTGAGTGAAAGAGAGAGGAGAGGGAACAAGAGGAGGGGAGGGGCGGGGGTGTATGGACCCTCACTGCTTACGGGACCCACAGGCACCCCGATTGTGCTCTGCTCTCATCGTCTTTGGAGGTGAGGACAAAAGAAAACAGGGGGAACTGGAAGAAAGGCTCCGAATCCGAGTGTCGTGACGGGCCCCCCCGACTTCGCCGCCGCTGGTCGGGGTTGTCTGGACTCCAAACGGGTGAGGGGGGAAAGCGGCGGAGCGCTCGACTCAAGACTGGGGTTTCCTGCCACAGCAGCGGGATTGTCACAAAACAGCCTTTCAGTCATCGAGGGGCCTTGTATCGCTACGATTCCAGGTATGCATCCAGCTAGCCCGTGTGTGCCTGACTCGCCTCTCCCTAGCAGACGTTAGCCCTGCTTATTCAGGAGGAACACCAGTGTGCGGTGATCATGTTCTGATGCGGTGCCCGCACCAAACCTCCACCAGTGGACGTTATTTATGCTAGCTAACCCGTGTAGTCAGAGCCCCAGTGGGTTTGTTGAGGAGGAAACATCTGCACCTAATCACCTCTGGTTTGTAGCTAGCCCTGCTCGTCCTGGCCGAGCCGCTAAAGCCAGCTTTAACTCTCATTTTCTGCCGTCTGTACGTGTAGCAACGGAACACACACCAATTAGCTAGCGGGCTAACCTAGCTAGCTTCCGACATATGCGGTTAGCATGCATATTTAATTTGCAGTATGCGAGTTATGTTAGCTAATATGCTAACCCTACGAAGCTACAAGAGGTAGCTATGCTCATTGGATGGCGTATTTCTTATTAACTCTGCTAGCACCTAAGGGTATACTACAAAAAAAAACAAAAACAGTTGAGTTGATGAGCAGACAGAACAGAGCTGCTGGTTCTTTATCAGTAAACAACGTTGTGTTCGCTCGTATCAATTAGGCAGCGGTGTAATTGACTGGCTGGCTGACAGGCTGCATTGAGCGACTGTGTGTTAATGCTGTTCTCTTGTGTGTGTGTGTGTGTGTGTGTGTGTGTGTGTGTGTGTGTGTGTGTGTGTGTGTGTATGGTGAGTTCTGCTGCTGGTCGTGCACAGTGAGGTGCTGTGATTAATTAGTAATCAAGATATGGGCTTAAAGCAGCAGCAGTGTCTAACTTAGCAGTTGTGCAGTGCATCATCTCTTAGTTTAATTTGGAAAAGCTTTGCGGGATCTACACCCAGTTTAATCTACAAGGTGGAACTATGCTGGTTTCCTTTAATAACTTGACACTCTGGTTAAGAATAATTATGCAGAGACAAGCAAAAATGCATCATTTATACAAGCTGTTAACATGAACAGTGTTGAGTTGTTGTTGTGACACTCTGATTGAGTCTATGCCAAAGTTGTGTTTGGATCAAGAACTGTCTAATATTGGATCTGAGGCAGACAGTACACACATGGCAATTATGGGCACTGACCTCATAAAGGTGGCGTCATTCCTTTGATTATGAGCGTAACAATTAAAGCACACAAAACAGGTTAAATCTACTTGAGTTCATGGGCTTTAGTCCGATTGTAAATAGATTGGGGACGTATTGCTTCTTTCATGACTCCGTGAGGATGTTTGTTTACATATGAAGTAGATTCAATGACCTTATCTGTGTTTGTTGTTCCCAGTAACCCACTTTTGTCCCCACAACCCTCTTAGTTATCAGCCAGACGACACAGCTTCGGCGTGTGTTCCTCCTTCCTGAGAAAAGGCTCTACCCTCAGTGCATATTAAAAGAGGAGTATTGATATCAGGCCAGAAAGCCTTTTAAGAAGTGAAGTAACAAGTTGAATAAATAGTGTGTGCAACATTGAAGTAATGTTCACACTATTGTTGGTCTGATGAATCTACTTTTGTTTTGGGTCACTTAAAATAAATTGTTTGCTAATATCATGTGAAATATGTGACCGTAAGTCTGAATTAGTTTTTATTTTTCAGTACTCTTTGGAGGTGCAACTGTGTTTCACAACTCTTAACGGCTCAATGGATATTTATGTAGTTCGTGAATGTGTTGTGTAATTTACCAATAACAATTGGAGAAATTATATTTAGGAATAAATGTACTCTCAATCCACTCCAAATTAATGTTTTAAACATATTTATTAACCATTTTGTATTTGTGTGTATACTTAAGCAACACTACAGCATAAACAAATGGCAACCTCTTTTTTGCATGCTAACCTTGTTTTTATTCATTGTTTGCATTTACAGAAAACTGCCCCCTGGAAAATGAACTAATCTGCATGGAAATATTGAAGAGAAACGGAAAACAGGAGCTTGAATTGACTGAACTTGAGGTGGAAAAAATGGATTACCCTCCTTTGGAAAAGTGTTGCCAAGGAACTAGGTAGAATTAAATAATGGTTGACAGACAAAAAAAAGGTAAGAAGCTACATGCTGAAGACAGAAGAGCACCAAGAAGAATCTGAACACAGTCAAGAAAGGGCGGTTAATAAATAGGGACCAAAAGCTTCTGCAGTCTGAAGGAATGCATGCAGTAGCAAGAAAAATACAGAAAAAAAAGTCTACTTGAAAAGGAATGACCCAAGAAAAAAAACATCTCAAAATGAATTACACTCTGTATCCACGAGCTAATGAGAATATCAATGGAGAGTTTCGCTTTGGGGGTGTTAAGTGAGGGTCTGTATTCAGACCTTTTGTATCCAGTTTGTGCTGTCATCTCATACAGGTGCTAGTCAAGCCCCGGAACTCGTGCTCATGTTGGCGGACTGAAGGACTGCTCTGTTGGGCCACAGTCTCGATGCTTTTGTTAAAGATTTTTTCCTTTTTGCAAAAGATGCTGTGGGATCACAGCCCAATTTAAAGCTAACAGAGCTGTGGTTGTTTGAGCTGCGATAACAGCAGAGTCTACGCATGTAAAGATATTTGAGATTGAGTATCTCAGATGTGATGCATAGTACCATTGCCTACTCAGTGCCAAATTGCTTTGTGGAAATGACTGCACACTTTTTGTCTTGTATTTTTCTGCAGTAGAAACTTGCTTCACTACATATCTGTTTCTTTTTGTTAAATTCCATTTTCTATTACCTTTTTTTAAACCAACTTGAGCGATCATGCTGTAGTATGTTGAAGAAGGAAGATTTTCACCATTTGGCCTTTTCATATTGATGAAAGCATCGTCTGTTTAATGTCCCAACCCCTTTTTGCTACAAACAAGTGATTTTAACATCTGCGATATATATTCCTCAGCTTGAACTCTTTGTTGGATTTGAAAGTATTTCCTTGTTTTACTGCCAGGCCATAGTCTCTTTCCTTGTCATGTATGGTTATTGCCATAAGCCTTCCAGTTTCTGATCAGAAACATTCCTTGGTATAGACTCTGACAGATATTTAATCTAAACTTGGATAAAACAATGCAGAATTTTTCTAATAGTCCAGCTCCCCCCTCTCTACATACGGGATTCAGTGGGAGGGGTAGTGGAGGATCTGCATATCCCCCTCAGCCAGCAGATCTCCAAATCTCCCCAAGGATGACGGATGATTACACTGCGATTCAACAGCAGAGCCTGCACAGAGGCCATCACCACCCCCCTCAAGCCAGCCACATGCTTGCTTACAGCGCTAGGAACAGAGGATCTGTGGAGCCGCCGCCGACACAGGGTAGCATTCATAGTGGCAACAGTAACAACCCTTTCAGGAAGGACGTCATGGATTATTATTTTTCAATGGGTGGAAAAGACAGGCACAGAAGAGGGGGCATGGGTTATGGGACGGGCTTTGGGTACCCTAATATTGACGGACATATACCCCACCAGTACCGACATGCTGGATCTGCCTCTGCACCATCATCTGGCCTGATGTCGCCATATCCTGTTGACTATGGCTCCAGTGTGGGATCAGGTGGAGGTGCTGGTGCTGGAGCGTTTTCTCCCTCTCATCAGTACAGTATGAGTCAGAATCCTGCAATGCAGTCATTACCGGGTTCTCAAATGCAGCACCGCCAACATGGTCAAGCCTTTTCAACTGTCCACCATGGACAGCAGCATCGGAGCTATACGCACTCTGGGCACAGAATGACCCCCCAGTACTCACACTACTCCCCCCAGGGTGGAGCATCTACAGGGTCATCGGGAATGTACAGCCCCCCTCCGCAAAGATATCTCGACGGGGTTGCCACCACTGGGTTCGATCCCAAAGTCAACACTCCTCCCAGTGTCAATTCTAGTTCAAACTCAGTCTCCAGTTCAGTTGCTGCTAACAATGTGGGGCCAATGGAGAATGTTCAACAGACTTACCATGCTTCTAATTACCCTGGATACTCCCCACAGACACATTCGCTTCACAAGCAAGCCACACTACAGCATCGCAACTCACAGCACAATTTAGGGGTGGGTTACGACAACTCCCTAAAGATGCAGCACCAGGGCCCGTCTCCAGGCTCTCTCTATGTTAAACATCACCAAGCCTCAAATTCCAGTTTACCTCAAGCAGCATCTCAAGAAGTGGCCAAATCACCTCTGCATCCCAATGCTCAACAAACCCAAATCAACCAAAACTTCAGCCCCATATCCAACCCATCTCCAGCTGCCTCTGCAGTTCATTCCCCCAGTTGTAGCTCCTCTCCTTCCCCTTTGATGAGTGTCTCAGAGGCGCATGGAAACTCCTCGGGTCAAGGTCCTTCACATCCATCTGTTACAAACTCCCGTAGCACCCATGGTCAAGCTAGATTATTGCAGACTATGCCTCAGTTAAGTCCCACACCCAACTCGAATGGCAGCAATAGTAGTTGCGGTAGCAGCGGCAGTCATAAAACTCAAAGCATGAGTGTAGTTGGAGGTAGTAGTCTTCCTCCAAAAGGCAGGAATAAAATTGGTCTGGTCACAGGAATTGGATCTCGGGAGGAAGGCTCCTCTGTTTATTCATGCTCTCCACATGACAAAATACAGGATGCTGGGCTGAACAGTCTTAACGCTTTGAGCTCACAAGTAGCCAATTTACCAAACACAGTTCAGCACATGCTCCTCACGGACACAGTGCTTTCACAGAAGAAGGCGAAAGAAGTAGGGCAGACGCAGCAGGCAACACATGGCATGCCCCAGTCTCAACCAAGGAGTAGAAACGCAAGTGCAGCCTCGAGTACGAGCACAGTTAAAGATGGAAGTGCTGTGGGGATTGGTGATGGTGCCAGTTTAGATCCTGGTGCTGATGAAGACTCCTCTTTGATGTCCGTCGGAGGCTCATCTGGGACCAAGACGGAGCGTGATGAACAGTATTCTGAGGGGGAACATGACAGAGTGAGGCAGATGAGTGGAGCGAGTAGTGGATCTGAATCGACTGGCTATAACCCTCTGTCTCAGACTCCAACACAGACTGGACAAGCATCTAATGTTAAAACTGTCATCTCTGATTCACCACCAAAAGAAACGGTTGTTTCTGAAAAACAGGCAAATGAAGCGCGTGTTCCCTCTGCATCACCTCTATCTTTTGGCGGTCAGTTATCAGAGATAGGTCCAACTTCACATTCAACAACTCAAGCTTCCTCACCCTCCTCAGCCACCTCCTCCAGTGTCCCTCCAACGCAGCCAAATTGTGTCCCTGATCCTGGCTTAACATATAACGACCACAGAGGTGGCCATAGAAAGGCAACAGAAATGAAACATGAGGTCATCAAAAAAGAATGTGAAAGCACAATGGAGAATACAGAGAAAGGCAGTAGCCAAATGCAGCGAGACAGAGAAGTCGATACACAAAATGGTCAGGAGAGAGAAAATAGATTGCACGTTGCATCCAGATTGTACAATAATGAGAGGGAAGAAAAGAACTCGTTGGAGGAACAGCAGAGTTCCAGTAGTGTTGGTGTGATAGTTTCTGCTCGTTCTGAAGGAAGTCACTCTGAAAAAAGCAAGCATCCCCAAGACAACTGTATAGAAGAGAAGCCGTCACACTCGTACTTCAGAGAGTCAAACAGCCATAATGGAGAGGAAGGTGTAGATCTGAGTGTGTATTCTTCCTTGCATCAGAAATCCAACTTTGGACGGCCTCAAAATCCTCCCCAGTCTGGACCACATAAATATGCCCACCCAGAATCAACATATGGCTCAGATTTGTCAGTGAAGAGCAGAGCGAAGGCTGGCCCGGTGGGTTTGATGGAATCTAATTCCAGATACTTGGGGTACCATCAGCCCCAAACTGGTTACGGCCCTGGGAATCCAAAAGAGACGAGTTCTGTAGTGGAGGCTTTGGTGAAGAGAGGGCAAGGAACCGGAACTAAAGGTCATGACGATAATTCACAAATGCAGCATTACCCCAGCCTTTTACAAGAGGTTCTTCAAGGTTACAATATAGATAGACGTTACAGCAGGCCAGAACAGGCGTTTCCCACCCATGTCCATGTTCAACAGCAATTCCAAACCAGACATCCGTATAGCATGACTGAAAATGTGAGAATGCAAAGCGGAGTAACTGAAGGTTCAGCTCATTCTGCCCAAATGTCTGGCGCTGGAAAGCCCCTACATACAACCCAGAGGCAAGGCAGTGAGCCTGATTGTACGGCAGATCCTCAATCCTTGGTGAAATCGGTCGGGTCCAATACCAAGATACTGCAAAATACTGAAAAACCGGATGTGGGTGTGTCCCATAGTAATTCACAACGTCCTACAGGGTCTCAGCAACCCCCACCAAAACATATAAACTTAGCTGATTACTCTCTACCACAGAGAAAAGCATTATGTAATGTGCCCCCCCAATCCTCTGCCGTGCAGGAGCTCCTCTTGCAAGAATCAGAGCCGATCACGGGCAGCGTTGGTCAAAGAGAGTCTCAAAAATCATCAGGCTCCATATTAGCCCCATCAGAGCGGCGCTCTGTCATCTGTGATGTGTCGCCAAACCGACGGAGCACGCCAGAGAGGCACCGGGAAAGTGACAGAGAGAGGGAGAAAAGTCAGAGTGGAGCCTCGGTGATTCAACAACCATTTTCTTCCCCAGCAGCAGCTAATGATCTGAGTAAAAAGGATACCGGAGAGAAACAAGTGGTGAAAATGGAAACTGCTTCAAAAGAGGCTGGCCTGCACGCCACGAGTTTACAAAGCGAACATCACAGTGGCGGTGGAGGAAATGAATCCGATATAGAATATCATTCCAAACCTGCTCACTCATCTGTTGTAATGAACACTGACCCTTACAGGCGGGGTAACGCTGATATCACAGCCCTGGCTTCTCATCCTTTGAGCGCTCGTCCTTTGTCATCACCCTCAAGGCATCAGTCGTACCTTCATGGCGTTGATCTGTCAACCAGCAGCACCAGCAGTTTTCCTGGGTATCGATATGGGGATGCCAGAGAAGGCAACATGATGCCACGTGGTAACCCCCATTTTCCGTCCCATCATCCATACCAGAATTTATCCCCCCAGGCTCAATCCACAAACAAACTCCAAATGTTTCCTCACCCTTGTGGCCCCCCTCATCACCCTCATGACTTGAGCAACTGGGTAAAAGCAATGACTAGGCCATCTAAGGAGATGATAATGATGCAACCTGGTTCCTCTCCAGGCAGACATAAGATCAGCCAGTCAGAGCAGAGACAGAGGATAATCTCCCGATCTGACATGCCTGGTGAGCAACACTCAACCAAAACTTCACTCCATCATCAAAGCGCTTACTTTGATTTGAAAATGTGGGAGTCAACGCACTCTGGAAGAGAAAGCAATGTAATGATGGAAGGAGACTCCTACTACAGAACGCAGCCGCCTCCCCTTCCTCCTCCCCCTCCCCCTGTGGCCTCACATGGCCTCGCTCCTCCACAAATGAGTCATGGCCAAAGCGCTGCTGAACATGAGGCCTCCAGAGCAGCCACAGAGGAAGCCAAACACCCCTGCCCTCCTGTTCCACCCAGCACCAACAAGCTTTCTGCCGACGTGAACTCCAACCCGCCACAGGTGCACCGTCAGACTAAAACTGGAGGTTCTGGTGACACAAATCCACTCATGTTGCGAAGAAGAGTCCGTTCTTTTATCTCTCCGATTCCCGCCAAACGGCTTCTCCAGGATGCGTCTCAGCAGAGGGCTGCCACAAATTCACATCACTCCCCTGTGGCTCAATCTGAGGCTAGCCATCACAATGAAGATGACTCATCCAGTTCAGATATCCCGTGTCCCAGGCTGTCGTCCCCTTTGCTGGGAGAAAATACATTTTCACAGCCTCTATCTCCATCGGGCTGTAATACTAGGGTTTTACCTCCCAGGAAAGGACGCGGTTTGAAACTGGAAGCAATCGTGCAGAAAATCACTCCAAATATTAAAAAGCCAGCAGGCCATGTTGATGATGAGCCAAATCATTTCCCAGGCTTCTCTCACTCAGAAATGCCACAGTTTACTGATTCACAGGACCAAGACTTAACACATTTCCCAAGGGTGGCAGGAGGGGATGATGGCTACGCTGATGAAAGTCACTCTTTAAATGACATGATTCCCTTCAGAGTCGTCGATGAGACCGGGCCTTCTTCCTACCCATGCGATCCTCATCACACATCCCAAGCGCTAAAACAAGATTTCGACTTTGGATTAGGAGTCGCTGTAGCGTCAGCGTCTGGCGACAAGGAGGATTTCACTTTACTCGGGCCTCTCCCACCACCTCCACCTCTCCCTCGGCCAGTTCAGGGTTCCCCGCCTCCATCTTCGTCTGCGTTGTCTGACATCCAGCATTTCACCAACACGTACCAGCAGCTTGAGACAAGAAGAGGAGAGCAGTCTGCTGCTAATCTTCTCCGGCAGAAACTTCAAGAGTCTGGTATTGGATTCGATGATTATCCTGGCAGCGACTACTATGGAACCCCACCTCACCATAGCCAGGCCCAAGGACACATGCTGAATAGACAGCATCAGATGTCTTCTGGTAGGTCCAGTCTGTCCCCACAAGATTGTAAGCCACCAGAGAGTGTCGTGCCTAAAGGCTATTTCCCATCTGGCAAGAAGAAGGGCAGGCCTGTCGGGAGTGTGAATAAACAAAAACGTGCCCAGAACCTAACCCAAACACAGGCCCAGGGCCAGCCACAAGCTCAGGCTCCGAGCGCAACTCCAACTGCTCCTCCAGCCCCAACCACTCCAACTACAGCTGCTGCCGTCACCCCTCCAACGGTTCAGGCTCCCAGCAGCACGGCAGACCCTCCAGCACCACCTCTGACAGACAATAAATACACTCCTGTGCCGGCCCCGCCCATTTTAACCCAGGTGGTGAAGGTGGATGTGGAGAGTGAGGACACACAACCGGAGATTGAGATGAAGCCTGCGCGAAGGAGACGCAGAGGGATGAAAGACGAAGATGAGCCACTAGAGGCGAGAGGTCGACAGAGGAGGAGGAGGAGAGGTGCAGTGGCAGCGGCACCGCTGTCCAAAGATGACACCGATGTACCTTCAGGGACAGGAGGGAGCTTCAGTACCAGCAGAGTGTTTATAGATCCAAGCAGAAAAGGCCCGTTTGTGCCACACATACATGTGGAGAACAAAATACCAGAGATAGGAGCTGTTTGTACCATTGTCAATGCTGAGGAGGACAAGATGAGAGGAGAGCGTAGTGCAGTCGGAGGAAAAGTGGGAGCGAGTGGAACTGATTCCCTCCTGACCTCAACTATTTCCTCCCAGGTATCTCGGAGAGATAGAGAATCAGAGAAACGGGAGACAGAAGAGGTGGAAACCACCCTTCCATCAGGAAAGGCCCTCCCTTTGTCTGGTTATGTCGTAGCAGGCCCCGTGATTACAGAAACCAGTCACTCCGGACGCCTGCTTTGCTGCCTGTGTCAGAAATGGGCGAATTACAAACACCTTGGAGATCTGTATGGGCCTTTCTATCCAGCTGAATATGCTACCAAGCTTCCCAAGAACCAGCCACAGGTCAGACAATGTCAAGCATCTACAGGCACTAACAGGACAGGACCCAATTCAGACATCAGCTCCAATGCTGTTGAGGACACACACACCCAAGATGCTCTGTTTGCCAGCATGTCAGCTGAGAGCGAGCGAGGCATTAGCCTAGATTCAAACCCAACCTCTCTCGCCAGTGCATACAGACCTGCCTCCACAGATGGAAGAGAGGAAACAATGATGCACGTTTCTGGCAAGTTCAGCAACACCGCCTGCTCTTCGTCCTCCTCCCACACCAGCAGTAAAACATCTCTGACCTGGGACATGAATCTGGATATTCGAATAATTCCTGAACTCAAAAGAGAGCCAGACCTTCAGATCGACCAACAGCAGGCCCGAAAACAACAACAACAGCTGCAGCAGCCAACAGATGAAGCTCAACAACGACCTCAACACAGAAAGCTGACTTCGCATCCACGCTTTAAACGGAGGCACAAGTCCAGTGAGGATTCCCCCAGAATGGTGCCGTCCAACAGTAAGGCGTCGCTGCCCTTCCAGCCCCCGCCGCCAGCCTTGGACTCTCTGGGACCGTTGGCGCAGCTCGCCCAGCTGCCCCAGATGCCGATGGACCCTGAGGAGCTGTGGGTGCATGAAGGATGCATCGTGTGGACCAGTGGAGTGTATCTCGTCAATGGGAAACTGTACGGCCTGCAGGAGGCACTAGATGGCGCCAGAGAAACGGTGAGTGTCTTCTGTAGGTGTCATTGAGCACTTGAGTGTACAAAATGTGGGTAAATTTAAATTTTGTTGCCTATTGAAAGGAAGTGTGTCAATACTGATCAACACACATTGTTAGTGAAACACGTTACAGTATTTTATTAATAGTGTTACATCTATTGGTAATGATTTGTCAATTCAGTGCATTGCTTTCTACCGTTGATTCCTTCTTTCTTTACCCAGTGCTGCTCCTACTGTGAGATGGTTGGATCCACCCTGGGCTGCTACAGTAAAGGCTGTACACTACGCTACCACTACCTGTGTGCAGTGGAAGCAGGCGAGTGGATCCTTTTTTTTCCCCTTTTAAACTTGATATTTGTTGCTGTGCAGCAGTTTAGCGTGCTGCTGTAAAATGTGATCGCTGGCTTTTACTGTAAAAGCTTTCTATTTCTGCACTGTATTCATGTTATCAGTTTTTCCTCCAGATTGCTCTCTGAATGAGGATAACTACTCACTGCGGTGTCCGAAGCACAAGGTAAAGAAAGAGGCTTATCATCTTCTTTCTCTTGTTAAGTTGGGGAAAATACTCTCATTCAACATTTAATAATAATGTTTTGGCTCTTTGAGGGGATCCTATATCACTCTACTATCACACATTCATCTTAAACTGGGCTAGAATTAACAGTTATGTTTAATTTGACGTTTCCACGTGAGACATCAGAGAAGATGTGAAAGAAGTAGCAGCGTTTTAACTTACACTCAACTCCTTTATTTAAAAAAAATGCAAATAGAAAAAGGCTATCTACCTAAACATGTCGGAATCTGAGGAATCTGCTGTTGACGAAGAGACTTTGGTTTTAAGTCAGCCGGATTCATTCGAGGAATCTGACATGGGTAGCTTAATCAGATCAGTCATAATGGAAATGGAATCTACAAGGGCATATTTTCAGATGATTGTTGTGCTCTACCTGGAATTAACTGCCCAAACACTCTTTCATTGTCTTTATCAGGTCATAATTGGGAAAGATTTGTCCAGTTTTCCACACCAGTAAAAGAAGTTTTCTGACATCCTTTGTCTCAATTTTCCTTCTCTCAGTTTACCCAGAGCATCCGACCAGCCAAGTCAGTTTATGTGGAGCAGTCGGAGAGAGGCTGAGAGAATTGACCAGGAAGGAGAGACACAGTCTGGGGGACGTAAGTCCGCTTCTGTCGTCAGGATGTGTCCCAGACAGAGCATTCAGGGCGTTTCAGAATGGACGCTAATGTGTTGCCTGCAGGCTGTTTACATCTTTTCTATCCAGACAATATATTTCATTCTATTCCATACTAGGACTGATCCAAATGTACTCACCTTCATTTGTTACCATGGTAATTAGCATCCCAATCAGTATTGAATTTATTTCCTGACACATTTTTCAGCTGCACCAAAAAAAAAAAGGCAAGAAATGGAGCTCCGCTGTGGCGTTGAATATCCTCACACACACAAACGCTAGAACATACATGTGATACGAGCCTGGAGAACGCAGCAGCTCTGTTCTGTGTTCACAGATCAGCCTGAACCGGGCTGAGGCAGACGTCCCCATGTCTCATTTGACTTATTATTAAAATAGTAGTGGACCAATTTAATAGTAAAATATGTTATTGTGGAAAGAAGGATTGCTTTACAGTACTGTGTGGATCCAGGTTCCCCTCGGACGTTTTCACACAGCTCGCCGCCTGACCAGATTAATTTCTCAAATTTAAAAACTCTTCACTGCTGCTCTGCCACTTCCCGTTGGCTAGATTACCTTTTTAAATTATGTGCAGCAGCGCAAACTCTCCAGGTGATCTTTTTTAAATTACGGGTTGCATTGATGTATGAGCGTTTCCTCTATTCATCAGAATACATTAATGTATTAAACTGTGAAAGAAAAACCCAGTAATGTGTCACAAACTGAGCTGAACTGGACTGTTGGGTGGAAAAGAGGCTTTTGTTGGCTGCTGCTTAAACTCCTGCTGATCATCCCACGCCATTTCTCTCCATGACTAATCCTGCCTGTCACTATCTTTGTGAATATCTCCACCATTTTCACGATTTAAAAAACAATGATTTTATTGAAAAATCTTAAATAGTTGTGAGAATTGCCTGTTTTGGGCTCTGAAAAAGCAAACACAACTGTGTGGTGGCCTTGAAAACAGACTAAACCTAACTGCTTTCAGAAAGATGACATTAGCCCCCCCTTTTTGTGCATTCCTGTCACAGTTCCATCCTTCGTGTAGATTTGCAACACCATTAATTTTGCTGATGTTGAAATGGTACACCACCAGTCACTGCTATGGAGTACATGTCCGGGCATTTGCAGCCGTCTTTGCGGATGCTGGCGTACAGAAACAGTTTTGAAAAACGCTAAAGCAAGAAAAGATGTTTTTTCAAAAAGCATAGAAGATACCCTTTCACCAAAACTCTCCTCATTGAAACAAATGACTTACCATGTCATTAGTTTTCCTTTTCATTTAGCCTTAGGTGAGGTCACTTCAACATGTTCATGGTGTTCTGAATATTTAGCAGCTTCCCCCCCCCTTGCCTGGCGAGGTTTTGCACAAATACATTCCTGACAAAAACCAACCACACATCAGAAGGCTTACTGATTTATCGTGGTCGGTCTTTGTATCGATATGTACTGACTCATTTTCATGGCTTCCCTTTCTCAGGTTCTTTTGGACAATTGAAGCCCGAGAAATGCGACGTGTTTGTGAAGCAGCCCCCAATGTGAAGTGACAGAACTGGTATCTGTAACGGAGGACAACAAAAAGGGAATGTACAATTTCTCAACAGGAGTCTGCATTATTTACGGTTAAGACAATGGAGAAAATACGACTTTCTTTTTAAGAGAATTATTGCTCTTTTAGTTTAAAGCAGAGAAAGAAAAAAAAACATGGATATGCAACATAGAGGAATGGAGCTACAAAAAAACCAACAAAAACACAAAGATCAAAAATGGAAAACGATGAGACGTCGAGACTGACGGAAGAACTAAAGGAACTCTTCTGTATAGAACATCAGAAACAGACTTCCTCTCTAGGCTCATTTTTTCCTCAGACACCCTGAAAGTGTTAAACACTTGTTTATCATCAGTTATCTTTTTTTTCTGGTTTTCTTTTGATCGATTTTAAAGAGGCTTATTGGGAGCAAGTTGGGTGTCAAACCCAGTAAAGAAAAGGAGACAATTTTGTATCCTGTCACAAGTAGCATCTTATATTATATTAGGATGTTTGCAATTATTATTTTAGTACTCATTATAATTTTGTATCCTTATCATTATTTACTCATGAAGATGAAATGGATGTATCTCATGTTATAGTCAGTCAACACATGACTTGGATTTCTTTTTTCATTCCTGGAGCTGGAGGAGCCAGAGTGATGTCTGGAATGTCAGGGTCGAGTTTGCCACAAAGACATTATTGCCTTGGAGAACGGACATCTGTTGCCTTTCAAAGTCACGTGTGTGAATGGAAGTGTGTGTGTGTGTGTGTGTTTGTGTATGTGTGTGTGTGTGTGTGTGTGTGTGTGTGTGTGTGTGTGTGTGTGTGAATCTGAAAAAATGCAAATATCTGGGTCTTTGAATTCCATTTTGGTCCTTTTGAAAAGTGTTCTTATTTTTCATCACTGGGGTTTTTACGGTACAGATAGTATTCATGAAAAATCAGATGGACGCAATCTTATTTTTCAAGTGCAAATGTTCACAATGTGCAAAGAGAAGGACAGAGCCTTGTAGGAGGAGGAGATTACGCCATGGACCGATGCACAGAGGAGTTTCCATCTGTGGGACGTTGTGCAGGCTGCACAGATGCTCATGCTCTACATAGGAAGTCATATTTGATTGATGGGTGTCAGTCCCTGTAAGAGTTAAGCGCTTTCTGAACTGAAAACTTCAGATATGGTATCATATGAAGGCTGTGATTGGCTGACTCTACAGGCGAATGGAGAGTAAGCCTTACCAAGTACTTTTGAATGGTTTCATTCTTCAGTGGCACAGCAGCATGGGGAAATGCAAAAACCATTCAAAAGAAGCATTGCCATAAAATTTCAAAGTGAGTCATAGTGTTGTCTTTATCATTTTTTAATTGTTATTCTTGTAAGAAAAAAAAAAGTCGAGCTGAGAAGACATTTACACTATCAAAAACATGCTGTATTGGAAAACTGTCAATATGTATATGAATTATGAATACACTTAAAAATGCTTCAAGTATGCTCCTCTTGGTATGTCTGGAACATCTTTTGTCGCCTTTGTTCTTCAAAATGTTACTTCTCGTCTTAATTTAAGGCATTTCTGACCCAAATTCATTTGTCAATCTCAACAGGTGCTCTCGCCTATGAGCGATCTCTGCCTCTATTTCCATCTATACACACATCCTCTACTCCTCCTTTTCTTCCTCCTGTCTTTTAGGTTTGAAAGGAATGCTTAACCCCATTCTGAATATCAGGGTTGTTTTTGGGAGGACAGGTTGGGATTCATTTACTTAAGTCTAGAAAAATTAGAACCAGGTTGTGGATTTTTTTTGTGTCATACAATTTAACATGAGAACATAACTTCATCAAACTAACTCATTTAGCTGAAGTTTAATGTTGACATTCTAAAATGAGGATGAACGCAGATAATGAGATGAATTCAGATATGCTCATAGCCCGACATGCAGTCTGCCATCTCCACACCCTGGTGACTTTCACACTAGAGCTGTCTTGCATGCTTTTACGGGCTGGAAATCATTGGAATGGAGGGAGAGATGAAAGGAGAGGTGAAAGAAACAGATCACAACCAGTCAAATGAAAACAGATGGAACAGAGTTGTCTGTTTTGGATTTATACAGATGGATTAAGGAAGTGTGTGTTTGTGTGATACGCTCACAGTTGTGTGGGGTCATAATGGGGGCTGATCATAAAGACTGACAGTCTGCTCTACTGACGGAGGGCTGGGTGACTTCCAGAATCCTTCCTCACTCCATCTAATGTGAAAGGCAGCCGGAGGAGCCGGATGTTTCCTTCCAATCTTAAACTAAGGATGCAGTGAGACACAGGAGGAGGTGAGGGCATTTTTTTCCTCCTTTTTGATTGTTTAATACACCAAATGACGTTGAGTAATCAGGCTTAGCCGGTGGCAGTAGGAGGATGTCTGGTCTAGAAATGGATTTATAACAATTATGATGGGTCGCAAAATACAATTCAAATCACTTTTTCTGTTTGCTCGTATAATCGCTCAGGTATTGCTTTCAAACACGGTGTTCATGGTGACGGCAATTTTCCATCATTTTTCACACCAGTTTTGGCTTAATTTTCTTTCATGGAGAATTTTTATTCTTCAAATGTGATTAAAATCAACAACTTCTTCACAGCCTCTCTCAAATGAGTCACAGATCGTCTTAGGCTACCTGCCTCTTCTTGGAAAACAGTGATGATGATGATGATTACTGGCAATATTTCTCTTGATGTGGAGTGGATTAATAACGGAAAAGAATTATGCCATTTATCAAATATATATATATATAATCCATTGTTTTCTAAGTGAAGTAATATTGTTAAAAATATGCATAAACAACCATCGCTCCATTTGTGTAAATTTGTCTCCATCCCTGCAGATCCTTGGCCAGCACAAACCCTCATTCAATCCTTCCATGATGGCGTTCCTGGCTCGGATGCGTTCCCCTCGCCTCTCCTTCATCCAGACGGTCGTGTCTCTCTTCTTGGGGACCGTGGCCCTCCTGTCGTCCTACTGGTGTGTGGGTAAACAGAAAGTACCCAAACCCCTTTGTACACCCACCAAACACAGCAACTGCATTCCCGTTCCTGGCATCTCCAACTCCTCCAACATCCAGTTCTTCTGGGAGACGGGAGACGATCGGTTTGTCTTTCCTGCGTTTCATACTGGCCTGTTCATCACCTGTGAGGAGAACATCTACTCAGACACCTGGGGTGAGAAAAGACAAGAAAGAAAAATGTAATGTTTTAGCATTTTTGTAAAATGAAAAAAAAAAAGTTTTTAAAAAGATGTCTTTTCCAAAATAAATCCACTTTCAAGCAAACTGAAAGAAAAAAAAATCCTGTCTGAGAAATGAAGGTCAAAAGATAAAGATCAGTTCCTTCCAACAGAAAAAAGCTGAAATGTGTCACTAGTGACCGTGGAAAGGATTTAGTGAGTGGAGGAAACTCATAAATGAGAAAACACATGATTTGTACAGATGACCTCTAATATATATGTGCAATTACTATCACTGGATTTTATGAGCGTGTCTCGCTCTTATGGCCTGATCAGGTTGTGTTTGCTGGTAGAGGATATTCCCAAGGTGACATGAGGATGAGCTCAGACAGGAAATCATTGCAGCACACTGGAACTGTGGCACTAGTCCGACACACGATGAAATAGGTCACACGAGGAGAGGAAATCCAGGGTGATAATATGATGGCTTTAGGTGTGTTAATTTGTGTGTGTGTGTGTCTGTGTCTGTGTGTTTGGGTATGTGTTCAGCCCAAAGAAGATTACCATCAGTCTGTGTTTGGCTCAGAGATTTAGACTTCAACTGCATGACTCAATTATGGATTAGAAACCCAGCGAGAGAAAGGTTAATAGGATTCACAAACATCGGCTGGGTTTTCACCATCTCATTTGCTCCTGATGTACGAATCATTTTATGGTTTGAGCTTGATACCAAAGTTTGGTGAGAACTTTTAACCAACGAATACGGTTAGTCGTATAAATAAATATTTTTTTCATTATTTTGATGTGTAATAGTTAGAAGTAAAGGAGAAATCAAACACTCAAAATCCTTATTTGCTCCAAAGTGAAACCCTATGAGGCAAGCGAGGAAAAGATTATCAATTTTTTTTTCTAATCCCCATAACAGGCAAAATCACTTCTTCTTTTTTTCTGTTTTTCCATTTGAAGGGGAGAAAGAAAGAGTTTATTGTAATGATTGTTCTGGCCACAAAAAGTCAAGGTTCACCATTACCTTGTGTGAAAAAAATAAGAATAAAACACTTCAACCAGGAGAAGAAAAAAAAGGACATTTATTGCAGCACGCGATGAACAACAGCAAGAAAAATCTTCCATGGAGTCCAGCTATTGGTGGTGGTGGTGGCGGTGGCTGATGACTCTGCTGAGACTGATGAAGTTGGTGAGGTCAGGGCTGTTGAAGGGTGCACAAACAGCAATATGAAAGAAGTAGATGTAACATTACTATCGTACTGTGTACTTACACATTTACTGTCAGTAAGTTTCCCACTTCATATCCATTGTTGTCATTTCCAGAGGAGAAATGTCGAGGGTTCTATACTTTGACGCCAGGCTCTGAAAAAGGTAAAATCATCAATTTCTCCTCCATTATTAGGAGATACTTTTCTCTCTTTTGATTAAATTCCCAACCCTCATCTGTTTTTGTGCTGAGCATCTTCTCTATCCACAGCGATGATGTGGCTGTCGCTCTCATTGGAGCTCATGTACGTTGGTCTGCTGTTAATCAGCTGCACATTGCTGTCAGTGCAGTTGTGTATCGGAGCCTGGTTCCCTTCAACACAACGCTGGGGCCAAATGCTCAATGCTTTTGCTGCGGTCTTCACCGTCCTGGGAGGTACGCTAATTTGTCCTCTGCGGATAATTGAACCAGACAACATGGAAAGAGCAGAACAACCGTGCTTCTTTGAACTTCCTGAACCAGTTGGGTGTATTTCCTCCTGTTTGTCCTCAGGTCTGCTTGGGATGGTGGGTCATATGATGTTCATGCAGGTTTTTCAGAGCACAGTCTCAATGGGACCAGAGGATTTCAAGCCTCACAGTTATGGCTACTCGTGGGCTTTCTAGTGAGTTCATTTACTATCTAGAATTGTGTAGACAGAGGGCCTGACCTCAAACTACATTGACGATCTTGGACTTGTTAGGGTTCAATCACTTATTTATGCAGATGATAGAGGTTTTGATCTTTTAAAAGTTGCATTTTGAATGACCGTGTGTGACGTAAATGTGCGGCTCAGGGGAAGTCCAGGTTGTAATTTTCACTTCGAGTCCAATCATAACCGGGATGTATCTTTCCTGTCCCTCTCTGTCTCCATCAGTGTGGCCTGGTTTGCCTTTACTGTTTGTATGTCAGCCGGTGTCTCCACTCTGAACAACTACACCAAGAAGGTCCTGATGGTGGGACCCCGACGCACCTCGGGCCTCTACCCCTGCAGCTTTAACTTGATGGGGCTCCTGCCAGCATTTCCTCCTTTTACTCCAGTGAACCCAGCGATGAGCCAGGCCCATCACCAGTCACCTCCTCGGATTTCCCATTTGTCTCCGTACTACGAGCCGCCGTCAGAAACTTTACGAGCCTCCACGCCGAGGCTCACACACTCTCACTCCCTACCTCTGCACCACTCAGACTCATTTCCTCCTCCTCCCCCCCACCCTGCGCCTGCATCCCCATTCCACCGCCTCTCCCTCCCATCTCCGTCTGGGTTCTACATGAACCCACCAGGACACCAGGAGAACCATTATGGCCCAGATGAAGAATACAGCCCACTTTGAAAGCCTCAAACTAAAATTATGCATCAGACTGGTAGAATTATTTCACTATTTGTGTACAAACTTCATGAAACCATAAATCTATAAAACAAACTAACCCAAGGAAACATAATTGTACAAATGTGCAGCTAATCTTTATCAATCATGACAAATGGGGATGAAAGAATAAAATAACTTTAATAATTTGTCAAAACTCAAGTTTTAATGTTGTAAAAGTCAATGTCACTGTCACCCATAATGAGAAATGACAACATAAAACAGTATTAGTCGTAAACTTAATGTTAGAAAAAACATTTACACATATATTTCATGCTCTATAAGTCAAATCAGTGGCCATGTTGACACCCTGGGAGGACATAAAGGATTTGATAAAGATTGAAAGGCATCAGTTAGACTTGTTGAATTTACACAAGTTTTGGTGGATTAATTTATAATGCTCAGATGTTTCATTCTAACTTGCAGGAAAGCAGTTTATGTCTCTTAACTTTGTAGCTCATTATTCTGACTTACTTCATTGTGCTTTCTATAAACAACACTACAATACTGTGGTGTAAAAGCTTGTATGTGGGATTTGGCTTGTTTTGTACTTCAATACTTAAACTGACCTGATCAGAAATAATCACAGAACAAAACAATCACGACGACTGCAGAATATTATTGATTTGACACTTTATATCATTGCATAGTCATAAGATTAGATCACACGCACGTCTTCAACAGCTGATATGTTAATGACATTTTTTTAAGACTTCAAAACAGCATAACTTTGTAAAGTATGATGAAAACCAATCTCATAATGTTATAGTTTCCAGAGTGGATATATGAAACAAAAATTGCTGAACAAACATAACAAATGACCCCAATAAACTAAAATAAACTCGCCCCTTTTAGCCAACACTCATATCCATATTTAAATGTACATTACGCAACAAAGAGACCACAGATTAGACTCTTAAATCTGGTGTTGTCATAATCCAGAATTCCTGACAGATCTTAATTTATTCTAGCATCTATGCATTAAGGCAAATTTTGTTCAGTTAACAAAAATATTCCTACTCCTCAGATGCCCTAAAGAAACACAACCCAAACCGTGTTTACTCAAATACAGCTGTGATTGACTGAGTTTGCATTTTACTTCAGGAACACCTAAAAACTAAATTCCTGACAGTAGACTCCATCAAACACGACTATGTATTTCAGAGGATTAAGGTGTTCTGTATCTGTGGCTGAACCTACACAAGCAGCTCAAATCTGATGTTTGAAACAGGCAAATATAAAAACCCACCCATCAGTGACTAAAATCAGATTTTAGCTGAAAGAGTAAATCCAGCCAGAGGTTGTGGGCTGTTTGGAGCTAGCTCTAGTGTCCTTCTCACGCAGTCTTCTTGCGTAGCACAAAGTAAGTGATGGCGGAGATGAGCGTGAGAACGAAGGAGATCCATGCCAGGATGTAGCTGTGACCGTACCAGCCAAATTTCTCATCAATGTGAAAGCGGTCCGTGTAGATGGAGGCAGCAATCATGATGCACAGACCTGCAGGGGACAAGAGGTGCTCATTGGTGCACGAATGAGGACAGAAAGAGGGATCCAGAAAGAGAGAGAAAATGAATTTAAATCAACAGGAGAGAATTTAGTCAAATACTCACAGGCGAGCAGCTGAAAGACGCCGGAGATGGTGAACCTCTGCCCTTTACTGAGGGTGAACAACTGAGCCACAAACACAAAGATGCCCAGGATGGAGAATATACAAGCCAGCACAGAGGTGGCCTGCACTGCCTGGAGGTAATCTGCAGGGGGAGCCAGAGAGGAGGAAACAATGAGGATGACACACCCAGGAAACGGTAATGCTGCAGTGACAAATATCTGTGATGATTGTGATGGGTTTAAAAATACTTTGTCATGTGAATGTCAAGAACTTGTGTACATTTACTTTATTTTGGGGTCCCAACATCTGAACTAATATACAAATAAAAGTAAAGCCAACATCACACGGTGTTCAACAGACAAACATCTTTTGCTTGTGTGACATCATTATTAATTTTAGGCTGTATGGAAGCATGAAGTTTGATCTCATGCTGGTCTTAATTTGCAAAACGAAGAGAATTTGTGTAACCGAGAACTGTTTTCATGCAAATGTTTGGGAGGGTGTCACTAGAAATAGTACAGTATTATAAAGTATGGTAACGGCTACTTTTCAAATCACTTGAAGGAGCAAAGAGTTTGATAATCAAGCTGTCAAGTAAACAAATTGTTTGATAATTTGCTCACAAATATTAACTTACTACTAAAACTTATTTCCCAAATTGGATTCTTGTGACTGATGATGGGCTCCTGCATGAATTTTTATCAAGTGGTTCTCACGTGTGTCAAAGAAATACTTTTGAAAGAAACCTCAGTTGTGAAGGTTTTATTTAAGGTATGTATTTCAATAAATGTGGGAAGAATTACCGAGAAATAAGTGACTTTGTGTTCACATGTTGTATGCAGGTGAAACAGGTTCTCCTTATGTTGCATCTTTACAGTATGGGTGGTGCAAATGTGGCTTACCCTCTGGGTAGTGTGAGCCTGTGGGTAGATCAGTGTAGTTCCATGCTCCGTTTGCATATATCCACCGAGCCCACACATCAGTGGAAATGGTTTCAGTCATCCACCAGGCCTGAAAAAGAAAAAAAAAAAATAGACGATGTTATATATCAAGTCATGATTTTGGACAATCTCCCTACATGCCACAGGAAAATGAATGACTCACTGCTAAGGAAGGGGTGAATCAAAGGAAGAGTATGGGTCACTATGGTTAGTGGTTGTTTACTGTCTTCTGACATGTAATTGTGAACAGCTGCAGGCAACGGAATAAAAAAGGAGGTGGGAGGGATGTTCACCCGCCTGTCATAGTAGCATTCCTTCAAGCAGGTATGCGACTCAGGAATCACAAATATTTTGCACGTATGCCCCAACTGACCGGCACCTTGCTCGCAGGTAAAATAACATGTATAAAAATGCACTTGGTGGCAAAGAATGACAACACAACAGCTGCTCTGTTTGTCTTAATGAAATGTCAAACATGTGGCCCTGAGAGGAGCGGGAGTCTGTTGAGTGACGTAAATGAGGTAAGCAGCCATTCACCATCGGCATGCAGGGAGATGCATGTAAGTCTTCAGCACACGCTATGACAAGTCTTTACAGGGGGGGGAAAGGGGGGACGAAGGGGTGTGGGGGGGGGGCACCTTGGTGCAGTAAAATATGTAGAAATAAAACGACACAATTGAATTACTTACATTGTCAATGGTGGCCACCAGGAGGAGGATGATTCCTATGATGTGAAGGGCAAAGATTGCAGCAAGGAGAATCAGCATGATGAATGAACTGGAGGGACAGAGACACAAGAGAAAACTTGTTACACCACTTTCCGCCCTTCACTCTGTAGGATGAATATCACTGGAGGCCTACCTCCACCTAAAGAGGCACACGTACACACACACACACACACACACACACACACACACACACACACACACACACACACACCAAACTAATCTGCTGTTGAAAGCGTCAAATATAGCCTCTAACAAAGGCACCACACTTCCTGCCTGCTTTCAGAAAGGCATCCAGACAGCTCCAAGCATGTACATACACACACACTCTTCATAAACACACATTCAGCGCTGCAAAGCAAGACCAAAACCTGGCACCCACTCAGGGCGTGGCTTCACAGCTTCTAATTACTTTGAGTTACAACGAACCTTTTCCCAGGAAAAGGCCTGCATTAAAACACAGCAAAATAATGTTCTCGGAAAGAATTAGGCCGTTGCTGGCGAGTATTTGTGCAGACGGTAAACAAATCAATGAACAAAATCACGTGATCTTTGGAAAAACCGATACTGCTTGTAACTGGAGGGAAGTTCATGGCAAGCAGATGAGTTTGGACTTGTCTAATGCCTCCAAGAAAACCCGCCACTCCTTAAAATAACTGGAGAATACCTGTTATTCCCCCTCCTAGCTGACACACGCCCCATCCCCTGGATGTAGACAACTGCTTTAACACACTAGAGCCCCAAAAACCTCTAATCTTACTTAGGAATACTGTACAAACCTTTGGTGTTCTTACTAAACCACAATCTCCCTACTTCATCGGTGAACCTACAGGTGTCTCTTCTCACGGATATCACAGATTTCATCTCAAATTTGATGCACTCTTTTCTGAACACCAACCATCTTTGGTTCTGGTCTGGAGGCTGCAAAGGGCGCGAAAAGAGGAAAAGGAACATCTGGAATGCTTCGGTTCTCTGCACAGTAAAGGTGTGGTCAATGGCTGTGTCAACAAACACACACAGCTCCCTCTCTCTTACTCACAACCGGACGCAAGCTCAGACACTGGGTGGGTACACACACGTGATCACGCCTTACAAATCTTCAATCACATAGAATTACCAATATGCACCAAATTTAACAGACGTCAACGATCCACAATGAAGTAAAATATTCTAATAAATATTTGAATAATTTCTTCCTGGGAAGCTAAGAGTTCAAATATGGGTGTGCTCTTGAGTTGTCCCTTTATTTATTAGATGAGAAAACTTTACTGAACTAATAAAACCGTCAAGTAAAAGTCAGACATATTAAAAGACACTGGTGGAGCATTTTGCTCAAGACTTCTCCAAAACATTGCCCGAGAATGAAACGTGTCGGCTGTGGCTGCTGGGTTTTTAGATCTGGCCTGGATGGGGCATATTTTCCATTACTCAAACTGGAATTCAGTGCTGAGCTCAGGTTTGTTGCACTTCTTGAAAGCAAATCAGAAAGACGACTGAGTTCAGTTCAGCTGCTGTAAGAACTGAACCCACCTGAGAAACGGCCTCACCTGGCCATTAATGGTGGACTGTAAGCTGATGATCAAGTTACCCGTGAAGGTGATCAGGTCCACGGGAGGAACACACACACACACACTTGCATTTAGTCTGCTCCTCTTAATCCTTGGCAATTCTTAAATAAAAGTTAGGAACCTGAAGCAAAACTCAACCTGGGACAACCCTGATTTAAATACTGTGGTATCATTTCAGTCCCAGCTATGAAGAATTAAGAAGTTGCAAGGATTCAGAAAGACAATAATTTAAACTTACTGTTTGGTGGCTGTGCGTCAAGTCAAATTCCTCCCCCTCTGAAGACTTGTTTCAGACTCAGTGTCTAAAAGCACAAACACCAGCAACTACCCGTCCGCCCACTTTTACCCTGCCCTCTTTTTGAGTCCACACCCATGACAAGCCTCTCGCTTGCTTGATCAGTCCTTCACCCCTCCCACTGGCCCAGCCCTCTCTCTCTCTGTCTCTCTCTCTCTCTCTGTCTGTTTTACACACATGTAAAAGATCAACCTGACTACTATTTGAAAAAATATTTGTGGGCTGGTGATACATTTTCCGTTTGTCTCATATCTGTATCACTCAGCTGAGGGCGATTTCATCCGGGTCGGAAGCTGATGACTCACTGATGTTTGAAGGGGGAAACTCCCAAAACACTGGACATTATTGACAGTGATTCTGGCTATGCTGCCATGGTGACAGACTGCAGCCCAGCCTAATCACAGTCCCACCATTGCTGCTGTGTATAGAAGCAAACAACCAAACCGAGGCGTGCACACACACGCAAACACAACCGAAAGTGTGGCCTTCCCTCTCGATCGCCACCCTTCGTCTTTTCCCGCTTTTGTTACAGCAGAGGAAGGAGTTTCAGGATGAAGGAATGTTGTTGGTTGCGCGGGATAAAGAGGTGGGGGCTACTGGGTGCAAGTTGTAGCTTGAGTGGGTGAGAAGGAGGGAGTGAGAACAGAGGGAGGAGGAGGATGGAGACAGACATGAAGGCAGTGAGAATGGAATGTGGAGAGGGGGTTGTTGGAGAAGTTTCACATCGCTGCATGTTCAATAATTATTCCGTCATTTGATTGATCTGACCCTGAAGAGTCACAGTCAGCTACTTCATGAGCACATGAGTTAGTTTTCATTAAGGTTGAATATTTCAGAGCAGTGTGACTTTGCCAAGTCATATCATCACAATATAGTAAAATGACGTTTTCTTATGCATCAAAAAAGCTTCATTGATTGACAGGTTGTTGTTGGTGTGCCATAGAAAAAGACTGATGAATGAAGGCCGAGGAGATCAAATGTCCAAAAGTTGTCCTGACAGCGCGACACACCTTTTTTGAAAATATATTTGTCCACAGGGAGCTAGGGAGAGGAATGATGACTAACATCGGGCACAAAAATTAAAAAAGGTTTCATGTTGTGCAGCTTTTAAGTAGATTTTATAGTTTTACAAGGCAGTTTGATTTTAAAGCTGCTTTAAAACTTTTTGGGGTGGGTGCAACGATTGACCAGAAACTGTAAATACCAACAAAACCGTAACTTTTTCTCAGAATTCATCGGTCATACTTGAAAAACTAGTTAAGGATGATTTTTTGAGAAAATGTGCAGGCTTGCAGCTGAATGTGAGAAACATTCGAAATGGCTGAAATGCTGACGCTATGATGGAAGTCGGTGAAAAATGGTCATTTTTGAAGCTAATGTAAGTACGCCGAGGGTAAAATGTAAGTCAAGACACCAACTGGAGCGTAATGGCTGAAAGCAGATGTGATCGGTTAAGGCATAGAAGAATGAAGGAGGTGAGCTTTGAGGTCTGTTGATGTGTTAAAGAAATGTTACATTAAGAGAAAAGAAGTTGAAATGTCAGCTGACATGTGAAGTGGAAGCACTCAGAAGACGGTTCATGTTTGTGCATGTTGGAATCTCGGATATTTGAGACGCCATATAGATGCTGCTATAAAGGTTACATTCATTTCTAAGAATTTGAATGAGTTTAAAAATGTTTTTGTTTTGTTTTTTTAAAGTAAGGTGAACCCTTCAGAGTTCAGAGTTCCCTTGCTTGGATCACCGTGGACAGATGGTTCTGGTTCATAATAATTCCTAACAGTTTGTCTCTCCCTACTGGTCCCTGAAGACTGATGATCATTTTCATTTCATTTCTTTCATTGAGTTTGTGAGTCACTCTGCAGGAAATATGTAGTTTCTTGACTTTGCCAGCATGTTTTCATGCACTAATTAGTTGTTGAACTTGGAGTAAGTTTCATATAGTTGGGTTTTGTCTGGTTTGGCGGGTGCTTTGATATTTGCATGTACCACACTGTGTAGTTAGGGTGAGAATCAATCAATCAATCAGCCCTGTCTTCTCCCTCATAAAGTTTATATGCTATGATCAGAAGTAAAGGTAAGTGTTATTACATAGAGGTGTGGCGTTTCCCTTTGGGTTGCATCATTTCTTTCTGGTAGTGTTGCACATGATACGACTTCATCTTTGAACATTTGTCTTGGGGGTACAACTGTAAAAAATTTTTGGGTGTCCTATTTCAAATCTGACACTCACAGTGCTGCAAGCCATCTCTGAACCAGGGGGGGTGGTCTGCGACAGCACCTTTCGCCTATTTACAATCAGGTCCTTTTGAAAGTCCCTTTGCTGTCCTGGTTGGCAGCAAACTTTGACCCAACTATGTGTCACTGCCTCCTGTGGTCACCGCTATCCCACCTTTCTCACTTCTTGTGTGCGGTCAAGCACAGAGTGGTTTTTGCGCTTGCACGGGGTCACACGTTTGTGTCTATGTCACTGTGGATTCATTCTGAAGTTCAGTCTTCAAACTGTGCCACAGCCTACTCAGTCTGAGCTTTGAGGTTGTGGTTTCTCTGTCCTCTATCTCTTTCCTGCAGTGAGTTGGCACAGAAGCAACATACTCTTCCACTTCTGTTTGGGATGTTTGATCTGGTCTGCATGAAGGATTGAAAAGGGCTGGTCAGTGCTGTTTTCTATAGGTGGTGCCTCTGGTAAGGACTTGGTGTCCTGAAGTGACCCAGTTGTTCAAATGGTTTTGAAGGTGTGCTGGTGTCAGAAAGTGATGAATGCCCTCATGGTTTTTTCTGTTCTTGCATGTATCTCAAGCTGAACCGTGTCAGATCCATTCATTAATTCATTTTTTTTGAAAACGAGATGATCGTAATAATTTTGTCTTCATCCGCTTATCCGAATCCAGGTCACAGCTTAAGCTACAGTCTATCCCAGTTGACTAGAGGCGGGGTACACCCTGGACAACTCACCAGTTCATCACAGTTCAATTTTTGAATGTAGTTGGTTATAGCTTTCACCTCGTTCTTCTCCAGTGGATGGCTTTTTTGTTCATTGATTTTGGGATAATGGTGACATAAACATTGAACTTTAATGCGAAAGGTGCATGCAGTTAATGTTAAATAATATTTTATGTAATAAAATCATCATTTAAAACTTGTATTTTAAGTCCAGTTGTATTTCCATGAAATTTTGTTTGGTGATTCACACAGGACCAATATGTTCTCACAGCAATAAATCTCATGACCAACTGGAACATATTTGTGATCTTCAGTCTGATTTTATGGTATTTTCTTTTGACCACTTTGTATTTTGCCTGCTTTCCATTTACAAGGACGACCCAAAATGAGAACCTGAAGCCTGGTAAATTCCAAGGGTTGTGAAATCCTTTGATGAATTTGAGCCCCCCAGCTCTGAGGTGGCAGCATGCATTGATTAATTATGTGTCAGAGCACAAAGTATCCTGTTGATTATCAATTCCAAACAAGACACACACAGTAGTGAAAGTCCTAAGGATATTAATTTTCTATTTTTGGCATTTCACTAGTATGATCAGGGTTCTAACTGTACATAGGAAAAAGTTATTGGTTTAACTTTCTCTGTCTTTAACTTTATGAAGATGTTTCAAGCGAGGTTTTAACATTATTTATTTTAATTGGAAAGAGGAAGAAAGTCATAGAAGCGAATCTTCAACCTCCCAAAAAAAGAGGATCCAGAA
This sequence comes from Antennarius striatus, assembly GCF_040054535.1. Lineage (NCBI taxonomy): Eukaryota > Metazoa > Chordata > Actinopteri > Lophiiformes > Antennariidae > Antennarius > Antennarius striatus. The sequence goes on along the minus strand of NC_090791.1, from coordinate 6,853,908 downwards.
GATAAAACAAGCAGACGGAATGCAAAGTTTGACAGGCTAAAAAACTATATATCATATATCTCACATTGTTTTCATTTCTGAAGTATTTGAATAAACGAGTACCTGGTAAAAGGCACAACTAACTTAAACTAAACAAATAAAATCACACTTTTATTTGCAAGTTAAAATACCATTGTACAGTTTGCCCCCTTTAGCCAAACCCAGGGTAAATAGATTAAGTGTTTAATATTGTTGTATCTACATTTCTGTCATATCGTTTTGTTTTTCCTGTGCGTGCTTCCAACCTTGTTATTCAAACATGACAGAAGTTCATTTCCACACATTGGTCTGTGGTCTTTGCCTTGTGTTTAATTACAACTGCTGGTTCAAGCCTAATGATTGGCTCTAGCTTTCTGTGATGTCGACAGTGCTATACGTGATGAATGTGTGTGAGAAAAAAATCCTATACGCACAAATATCTGTGCGTATTAGTGCCCAAAGGTCCGATCCTAGAACCGCCCATAGTCCACAGGACATGGCTTTTTCTCTACATTAAGAACTCTTTTATACAGTGCCCTTTTTCACCAGTAATACATTATTCACTTAATGCCACAAATAAATCTGTGTGATTTTTTGCTGTCAACCCAAAACTTATAACATATTTGTAATTGTACAGAAGAATAATACTAATAATAAAATTTATTCATACAAACACACAAGAGTGCAGGTCAGACAAGAAAGCCAAAGATGATATTTGACAAACTGACTTCAGTACTTTAGGTGTGTGATGAACATAACAAAATACCCACACACCATCAGAAGAGTGAGTCAAAGGCTGTGTACCTGGTCAGTATCACTTCAGACTCAGCCTCAGCCTCAAACGTGAGCTAACAAGATAATAACAGGCTTCAGAAATTATTCACCTGTCAATGCATCACCTTCAGCAACAGCGCTACTTGTGCGGCTACATTCTGGTGTTTGTAAGGTTACTCACACACACTAAACTGCACACTAAACAAAAGCACTTCTCGTTAGCTGAAATGAGAAAGCATTGTTTTTTAATGTGGTTGTCATTGAAAATAACCTTTTTTCATATTAGACAAAGGGACGTGGCAGATGGGAATGATAAGCAGCCAGCACTGAATTGTTTAACAAAACGACACTTCTGCCATGGCAACACGTCACGTGTCTGCACCTCATGGGTATCACTGACCACTTCCATGACAATACCGTCAAGGCTGACATGAACGAATCTCCATCCAGTCATAGTGAGAGAATTGCATGCATGAAACTGCACCCTGGTCATGCTACACGTGTATACTGTGCAGAATGTTCATACAATGGCTCACTCTGTGTGGGTGTATACTCTCATGAATTCATGTCATTGTGATCCTTGAATGTTGAATCTGAAGCAACTGGACTTCTGCTTGGCGACAAATACAGATATTTAAATTCTCTATGGTTGCTAACAGGGTGTGACCTTAACTGTCATTGTGATGCAGACCTTGAAAGAGTTTGAATATCTGAATTCCCCAATGACCAGTTAAAACTAGATTCAACCTTCCTACAAATGAATCATCATTTCATTTTGCCTGTATTTTTCTCAAAATTTTCAGAGTTCAATCGATTCTGGGAGTCGATGACTTAGGACTGCGTCTCCTCCCAGGTTGCAAATTCCAACACTTTGGACTCATAGCTCACCAATGCAAATCAGCTGTCTTTCATCAGAACAGCTAAATACATATTTAAATGCTGCGTTTAACAGCAAACAGCAAATGCAGTAGAATGTGCCCCATCCAAATCCCTCTGAGGTTCTCTGGTCTTTTGCAATTCTAAACGTAAGCAAAAACTGCACTTTATCCGCTGCATGAACACAAACAACACCACTGGAGCTAACAGACTCAGTTGCGTACAAGGATGGTGTGCAAATACTCGCAGCAGGACAATTTGACTTTTGAAATGACACGGTGCTTCATGGACTGCAGCTGCTGGTGAGATACAAATTTAAGAAGTCATTGAGAGCAGAAAAAGACAAGCCTGAGAAAAAGACAGAGGGTAGCAGAGAGAATGTGGTCGAACCTGATTCTGTCCTGGGCGTGTCTACCCCACCTTGCAGTTTAGGTAAGCCAAAGTTTGAACTGAATCATAAATTGTGATATGACACTCCCTCCAAGCTTTCCCGCACAAATACTGAAACCAGCATTGAAGCCTAATTTTTGCCACTTTTAGCAAAATTGGGCATTTTTCCATTACTTGGTATATTGTTGGGCGTGGAAATACAATGACGTGCAAATCTTAAGAGGAAAAAATGTTCATGGATGTTTGACCGTGTCGTTGCGTACAGCTGCAGGAGCAGGAGTTCAGCCGCAAAACATTTTTTGGATCAAAACACAAAATTGACGAATCACATGTCTGCATAACCATGGAGGAGGACCAATAAGATGGCTCGCTCAACAATCATCCCATTGTCATTCAGCCACTGCTGATCAGTACTGGAAAAACCAGAGTCAAAACAGATCACTGGGAACAGTTGTGATATTGTGTACTCTGTGAAGTGTTGTACACACTTATTAAACTTGATTCCTTGAAATACTCTCACAGTCGGCTGGCTGACGGTGGGTTAGTTTGTCACATCGCCTACAAAGTGTGGGGTCATTAAGAGTGGAATGCAGGCCTCAATATGATATTCAATGAGGACTGAAATACATAGAACTGCGCCACGCTGAATGATGGGAAATGACACTGTAAAAAAAGAACCCATGAGAAGCAGCAAGATCATTTGACTATTACTGTACTAAAAAATGTCCTACATATTCACCAAGCTTCCCTCCATTCATCTTAATTTCCATTGGTTAAGTATTCATCTCTTTGAAACACATTCTTCCCTAACGTCATGCATATAAATTAGATGTGGATAGGGAGAGAAAAAAAAAAGGCTTATGGCGGGATATATCGCAGTATTTAGTTGAGTCACATCAAAATCCCTTAATTGAGGTGTTTGTGAGGAGTCTTGGTAAGTGAGTATTTCAACATGACTGTGTGAAACAAATCCAGCAGAGCGGTGCCTGCATGTCAGGGGAGTGAACCCGACCACAGCCAAGTCACTGCTGCTTTACACAACAGCACCGCTCCGTCTGTGGTCGACTGTCTCTGCTCATTCTTTCCCGTCTGACAATGTCACACCCTGCCCTGCCATTCCTTAAGTCGTATTATAAAAATACCCCCAGTGTATATTTGCAGCATTTACCTAGATAGTGTCAAAGACTTTGAATGTGTGTGTGTTCCTGCTGCTATTGGTGGGTTTTTTGAGTGGAAACTCTCACCTCACCCTGGGCTGTTAACCAATTGGAAAACTCAGCCATCGCCCACGTCCCTACTAGCAGAGTCAGTGGGCTGCGTTTGCCGATAAACCATTACACAGGCATGTCAGTGCGTCCTCGTCTCCCTCCAAAAGCAGTCACATGACCAGAATCTCTCATGGAAAACAAACGCATGGTTAGTTACTAGTTACTGTGCATACTAATCATCATACTAAGGGAGGGACTCATTTGCAAAAGCAGAGGGGAAACATACAACATGAACTCAGATTTCTTTCCCACTGTTCCCCTCAGTGTGTCATAAATTACACCATCCCTTCTATTTTCCAGTGATGGTCATTTTCACGCTGTGGTTGTGGTCTTTTGTTGAACAAAAATTATTCTGAATTCCTCTATACTCCATCAGTAAAAAAAAACAAAACCCATCAGTCTGTCAATTGCATATTAATGAGTTTGATGTATTCAGGAAAAGTTAACCAGTCGGTTGTGGAGAAAAAACTACCAGACTTTATCTTAGGATTACTTGACCCACATTTTAATAAACACTGGTCATAAGGTACCAACAGTTTCATGTGACAGTCCACAGGGCCTCTTAAATACCTCCACTCAATTATGTAACTGTAAATAACACATCACAAAATTCATCTGTGACTCATACAGCATGTTACTACTTACCACTGACAAATGATCTCAAAAGGTTAAGAAGAAAAATATCTTTTGCTTATTAATCTCGTCTGAGTCCTTGTGTCAAAACTTTATTTACAGTTAAATGAAGAAGAATTTACACTTCATTTAAAGTCATTTAAAAGTGTGAATGTCTATTTGCCTATGTATTGGCCATATTACACTGTACTGTGTGTGTGCACACACACTTCACATGCCGATGTAGGAATAAAAGCTAAGACATCAAAGACAAAGCCTGGAGAATCGCTCCCTTTGCCGTTGGATGTGCCCCGCTGGCTGTCTGCCTGCGCTTTGGAAGTTGTGCAGCTTCAGGAGTCACCATGAATCAAACATGGAGGGTGTGAGTCGCTGTACTTCACAGTACAAGGGGGGGCAGATATTAAAAAGTGTCAGACGTGGTGCCCTCGCCACAGTTTACATTTTAAAAAAAAGAAGAAAAAAAAGAAAGAATTCCTCTTATTTAGTTGAGCTGACACGTCTCCATGGTTACTAGCCAGGGATTTTTAGGCTTGATTCATTTCCTCACCCTGAGTTCTCTTTTAATAGTCCTCAACCCATTATGCCCCCTCTCACGTTACTACATTTAACTCCAGCTTCTCCTCATGTGATTTCTTCTCCTTTTTTTGGGAAAATGTGTACTCCTCCTGTTTCCTGCTCAGTGCCACCCGAATTTATGCCACCCCCACAAGGCCTCGCTCTCTCAATGAGATCCAGACACACTGTACTCTCACTCCGAGTCTAAAGAAAACAACTCCGAGCTGTAGCTAGGCAACTCCAAATATGAGTCATCCCACTGCCGCACCCATCATCAACTGATCATCCCCTCCCCCCACACGACTCCTTGACACACACACACAGCTTTAAGGACACCTTATGAAGTGTAATTGTTCACATTAATTTGTTGTGGAGGTTCATCTTGTGCAGCCGTGCGGTTCACAGAGTTCCTCGCCACACACTTTTTACCTTAAACTGAGGACAAAAAACAACAACAACAAGTCTTATAAGGAAACATTTGAATATTTAAGAGCCTGAACTCAGCTGACAACATCGTGCCACAAAGTAATGACTGATCACAGCTATGCAGATCCACTGTTTGTCACATGGTGGAGTTGGCAGTAAACTATAGTGTCATGCATCTTGGCTGATCTGTTTTGTAAAGATAATTCACAAACAACATTAATAAGGAAATGTAGCATGTATGGTTTACTCTCTTTCATAAGATCCTTTATGTTCACAACAGATGGAGAAGCTCAATGAATATCATTAATATTATAAATAGGAGTTGGGTGGTGGACCAATGTTACACTGTAATTTAGCATTTAACGTATTTGTATTTATTAGTTTAACAATATAGAGGATAATTTATTTGAAAAATGACAAAGAAAACCTGATGAAAGGATAACATGATGTCTGTCATTTGGGCAGAAAACCACATTAATATTTCAATTAAAGCAAACCTAAAGGTCTATTCCAGAGGAATTCACTGATCTATTATCAGTACCACTGAATGGGTTGCAAACAAAATGCTTTAACTAATTATTAAAATTGAAATTGCCAATGAAAGAGGTGTGCGAGTCTAATTGAATGTCAGACTTGATGAAAATAAACCTACAGCGGCCAACTTGGTGCGATGCAAGGCTGCTGCCCTCTAGTGGACACAAACAGACTGAGCTAAAGCTGGAAGAAGATTCAGTTTTAGGGTTGAAAAAATGTAATTCATGCAAAAGTATCGAGGCGTCAAGTTCAAAAGCGACAACTGATCACTTTCAGTGTGACTTGATTAATTCTACTGCATGAAAACACTAACCTAGTTAACCATGCTTTTTTTTTTTTTTTAAAAACCTACTTTTTGTCATTTTTACCTGTATTCAATATTTTATTACTTTAAAATTCCTTAAATCCTGGACTTTGGGAGCAAGTTAAGACTGAGTGAAATTCCTAGCCAAAAAATATAATTCTGGATTTAGTAATTGGGAGAAAAATTACCAACCTTTTTCATGAGGGTTGTCTAAGAAAAAACATTTCTCACAGATAAAGGAATAATCATTCACAGATAAAGTCTTGTTTTATCCATTTATTACAAACAGCTGATAAATAATACATTTAACCAACAAACCTACAGTAAGAGAGTTGGGGGTTGCATAAATACATTTTAGCCCCATCAAGAGTTTCATGAGTATATGTATTGATCTTCGCATCACATCTGATTATTAACATTGATTGTACATAAGACATTAGATGTGGGGCTGACAGTTCTATCTACTGATCATGCACCACCTGGACAATTAGATCCGACAATCAATGAACAGGTGTGGCAGGAAGTCTTCAAAAATACAGCAGATCAACATATTGACGCCATTTGTTGCACTTAGAGAACCCGTTCGATGCTATGCAGCTGAAACAGAAAGGATATTGCTTCTGTGTCCTTGTCATTTCCGCCATCGGAACGACTTTACCTCCAGGAAGCCGGTCGAGGCCCACCTCAGACCTCCGCTCAAGGCCAAAGAGGGAGCTGACAGACCCACCATGCTATCACCCCTCAGAAACCACAGGAAGGAGGCTTCCGAGGGCCCTCAAACACAGAATGGCGTCTACAACCTCATCTGATGGCGGTTTCAAACACCGTGAGAAACGGAAGCAAACGAAGGAAGAGCTGATTCATGGCTCACTTGACCCTCTAAAAGGAATCTGCAGTGAAGGGATGAGTACACCGGTCTTCCATGGCTCCTTCTACATCACTGATCATCTCAAGTCTAACAATCAATCCCATCCGGCTGAGTCAGGTGTGACCTTCTCCTTTGTCCTTTATTTTGATGGTATGGAGCATGAACAGTTGCTCATAAAAACGATGAAAAGAATCGTACAAAACTGCTGCATTTTCTCATTTAAATTTGTCCCATGACATTAATATATTTTGGAAAACATTCTCTCAGTGTTAAATTTGTGTGACACCCAGATCTCTCAGGTCTCTCAGCTTCGTAGCTTATGCTGTCGTCTTGCTTGTAAATATCCATAATTCTAATAAGTTCTCTCCAGTCTTTCTGGTAAACTGATTAAACTTCATTGATTCCATTTTTTCAGGTTATTGTTAAACTTGTGTCTAATCTCGATTTCATTGATTTAATTCTTTGATACATTATTGTTCTCAATATAACTGCTAGTAACTTTATTATTTTGCAAAATCCTGAAATATAGGCAAGTATTTTACAGTTGAGTGTATTCCACACAGATTTACAAGTTTAGATTTCATTTTTGTGGTTATTCTTTTACTTGGAGGTACAGTTGTACTGCTATTTTTATGTATGCCATTTTGTCGAGATCCAGTCAAAAATTTATGATCTATTAGAGTTGAATGTTAACTTTTGCAGTACAATGTTTTTTATGCACCTTTTTTTTTTTTTTGAGTCTGAAATTAACGGTGCAGTTGGTTAATCTTTTCCAAAGAGACCTCCAAATCTTATCCGTATTCTAAACATAGACCTGAGCAGTTCTCTCTTTTGTAACCGCTCGCTTCTCTTTATCAGATCAGGACTGGAGCCGAGGTCAGCAGGTCAGGGGGTCAGAGGGGATCTGGAAGTGGCTGAAGCCTTTGGTCGAGTGTGAACGTGACTCCATGACCGTCACCGTCAGGAGACGACGAGCTGCAGGGCTGCTGCTGGACCGTGGTGAGGCGGAAGGAAAGCCCAACTTTCTGTTGGGGACGGTGACATTACTTTAAGCGGCTTGAGTTTATCCTCACTGTTCTAGTCAGGCTGACGTTAAGGTGTTGGTCTCTTGTGTTTCTCAGTGAACGCCTCCTCTCTACCCCTGTCCCTGCTGCCACTGGAGTGTGGCTACTCTGTCAGGACCACACGGAGAGACCTCAGTCTTACCGCTCGCTATAATGCCTGCTATGTCACACAGGAGGTAATGAAACTGTATGAACAAACCAGCTAGTACTGGATAAGGGCCTCTAAAAAACAAACTGTTAAACTCAGCTAGTTTACTCGTTTAGCTCCTCCTTTTTACCACGAATCTACAACTGGGCAGAATTTTTTTTAAAAATTTTTTAAATGTCATTAACTGTTTTAATCTCTGAAGGGAAATTTAAGAAGAATAATGGCGGGTGATATAAAAGGATTTCCCTATAAACTGAATAAATTCCAGGACTTGTAGAAATGACAGGTCTGTCTCCTCATCAAAAGACACACCAATCCTTTTCACACAAACTTCTTTCATCAAAAGTTGTATTAAATTTTGCCAGCATAATCAGACAGAATCTAATATTAATGTTCTGTATTCACCCACATGCCCAAATCATAAGTTTCCTCACGTTGGTTTTAAAACATTAATTTCAGAAACTAGAAGGTTATTCTGTCCTAACTACAGCTGTTAATGCTCCTTCTAAAGTATTTAATGCATCGCTCACATGGAAACAAGTAGAAGCACCCGTATCCATTGGTCTGTGGGGCGAGTTCTGTCTACTGCCTGACGATGACTCAGATGGTTTCATCTGAAATGGGGTGATTTAGGGGCTTTCATAGATTGACTCATACGCTTGAAACGTGTGTTCAGGATGACAGCTATGTGTTGCCTCTGCTGTGGAGGACGACTCCGGTTCAGATGTCGTGTCCAGCCTCTCAGATCCAGTCTCAGGCCTTGGATCCACCCTCGGTCTGCTGCACCAATCACAGTATGACCGTCAGAGTGCAGCGCCCGTCAGCCTCAAAAGTACTGAGGGTGAATGGTAACCACAAAAACATGCTTTTCATTCGATCATGTTTCAGATCTGCTTTTTTCCAGACCTTTGCAAACAAATAGGACAGCAGTATTTTCCTTTTCCGTGCAGTCCGAGGAGACTGGACCCTTTTGGAGGTCTCGGCTGAGCAGTGTGGATACTCTGTGGAAAGGAGAGATGCGGAAGTTTTCATCACTGCAACATTCAAAACGTGTGGCATCACAGTAAAGGTGAATCTCAGCACATTAAAAATATTTCATCAGTACATGAAAATGCTCAGAACTATTCTTTGTTAGTTTTATATTAGATATTTGACAATGGTATATCAGTTTTTCACAATATCTAAAGATTTGGCTTGTTTATGTAAAATTAAAAAAATTCTTGATGGAAAAACAAACCACAAATAAAACTTCTGGAGGTATCAAAATATCTCACGTCGAAACCGTTCTCTCATCTTGATTTTTAAGCACATGCTGAAGTTGTAAAGTGGCCCGTTACACTTACTTCCTCATCAGTGGTAAAAAAAACAAAACATAATTATAAAACCTATTGTCATCACACCAGAGATGTTTCTGTCTACAATAAGAATTAACACCTCATATAATCCCTACGTCTGTCCTCGTCTCCGCTGCTAAATCTGAATGCGTTTCATTCTTAAGTGGTTAGAATAAGTTCATTTAGTCCTCAAGTGCATGGTCATTTTCTGCCTCTTACAGAATATCTCTTCTTTCAGGATGGAAAATACACCCTTTCTCTTCAAGTTGGAGAGAAGACATTTACGCTGTCCTGCCCTCTTTCCCCCGTTGAACTCTTAACCCATCAGCCTCAAGTCAACAACCCTCATCCTTTAACAAGGGGGCCAGAATCTCTGGAGGCTTCTCCATGGGCTCCACCTTTCTACCTGGCCCCGCCTTACTATCCCCACCCTACCTATTACTACAAGTATCCAAGTCAGCATGGGCACCATACATCTAAACCCTTTACCCCTGACCCTACATCTAGTCACCTTCCTCCTGTTGATTCCCCGCCAGATTATCAGGACCATTATACTAATCAGGTCCCTGTAAAGTCACTTTATCAGCATTTAAATAGTCATAGTTCTGTTACATCTACAGGTGGTCTAGTTGGTTCTAGTAAAGAGCTGCAAGAAAGTCCTATATTACTGCTCTCTGAGAAGCTTAGTGATGCCCACTCTTCAGATTCAGATGTCTTCACTCATGTTACAGCACCACCTCTTCAGCCCCCCAGCCATGCCTTCAATCAATACTATCACTACTACCATCATCCTAAAATCCCTCTTCCTGAACCACACCCAAGTCCTGAGGAGCCCCCTTTAACGAATCCTTTAAATTCGGAGTCTTTACTATTACCACCCAGCACCCAACAATCTGTCAGATTTAACTGGAACCGGTTATTTCCAGCCATGCTGGAGGCTGCCCCTCAACCTCCCTCTGTCCCCATAACAGCACCTGATCTTCCACAGTCTCATCCGTACCACATCTTTTCTTACTTTCCACATGCTCCTTTGGATGAGGATGGAAGTTTGGTGTCTGTTAATCCTGTCACAACAGCAAAAACAAATATGTCCCATCAACAAAACACAGAGTCAAGAGCTGAGATTGATGCCAACCGTGACTCATCAGAAGTTCATGACAAATATAGTTTACATGACATAGATCAGCTAAACCCAGATGCAAGTGGTCACTTTAAAAGACGCAGCCCCTTCTGGATTAAACGTCCACTTTGGTCTGAGGATGGTGGAAAGGAAGAGCTGGAGCGTCTTGGACTGGAAGCTGTCCCAGTTCCTTCTCCTGAGCAAGCCTCTTTCTCCATCCACAACGTCCCTCCTTACCCCGAGTCCTACCTCCCTTATCACCACCGTCACATGGTTCATGAGCCGAAGAGTTTATTTCCAGCCTCATCCAAAGACGTGTTAGACCCTCCGCATCAAGCATTCTCCTCCCCACCGAAGCCTCCGTCTCATCAGTCACCTCAAACTCCTACTCCATCCACAGACACACAGTATAATGTTTACCTCAGCCTCCTATTTCCTTACTACTACTATTACTATTACTACTACTACTATTATTACTACTACTACCACCACCTCCTCTACTACCAGCTTGAACTGTCTGCAGACAACCAGGAAGTGCAGCCAACGGGTAACACAAAGTCCACTCAGCTTCTCTCAGACTCTGACCTCAGTCGGAGGCTGGGTCACGCTGCTGAGGCAGGATATCCCAGCATGCCTCAGTCAGGCCAGTTTTATAGCCTCTATTTCCATGATGTGACTCACCAGCATCTGTATAATCCTAGTGGACGTTCTGATGATGAGGCAGACAAGAGACTGGATAATGATTTGAAAGGTAATGAGTGTTTTGAGAGCTCAGTGAATCATATTAAAGAATATTCAATCCCTTTAAAGTTTATATATGTTCTAGCTGTAATAAACCCCTGCATGGAATAGTTGTATCTCGTTCTACGGAGTGGAGCCATTCAAGTTTTACTAGCCTTTCTTCGTTTGCTCCCTGAGCACAGAAAACCTCAAGGCCAAACCGTACACTCCCTCTGACTCACCCTCTAGTCTTGGCCCCCCGTCAGATTTCTCTCTCATAGTTGGTCATGTCAGCACTTGCCTGGAAAAAACATGAAATGACAAAAAGGACAAACACCCCAAACCATAGGTGTGGACTCCCAGGATTTGAGCTTGATTTTTAACCAATTTATTTTTATTATGTCACCAGACTGTACAAACCTGTTCATATCTGTGGTGCCAGTGGCCTCCTCCATTGACCCCTCTGAGAACAGTAATGCATCCTGCACGCTGCGCAGGCTGACCTCTGACCCTGACATATACATTGTCTCCCTGGATGGCTGTAGAATAAATGATGTGAGAAACCTGGAATACGTGCATCACGTGTAGAGCTACAGTGGGAGATTAGTGATGCTGTTTGAAAGTCGGTCCACTTACAGGATTTTCTAATTTTCTCACCATGCAGATGTTCTGTCAGACAGTGGCTCATGTGTTGGGAGTCTATGGGATCCAGCCAATCCAACAAGACGGCAGCGCAGAGCGCAAGAGCTCATCTGTTAGGTATGTTTAAGACTGCTTTTATAAGTGAGCTTAGATCAGGCTGAGGTTAACTTTATTTCAAATGTTTTTATCAGTTTCAGAGCAGATTCGTTTGAAACTCCCCCTCACAGACCATAAAATGTTAACGTCTGTGTTTTCTGGGCATAGTGGCAACAGTTTGCCTTCAGCTGTAGGAGGGGGGAGTAAAGACATTTATCTCACTGCCTGTCGGCTTTCATCACTGTTGGCGATGTGGAGCAAATGACTCCCACAGCTTTCTACCTGCTTACTCCCCTATTTTTGGGCTAACATTTTCTGACGAGCATCTCTACAGATCTACTGGTGTGTAAAACAAATGATGTCAAATAAGAATTTCTGAAGACTTCCTTTTAACTGGACATCTGTGCCATAACGGCTGTCTTTAGTTTCTCATAGGGTGGAGTTAATAATTGAATTACAACAAGATCTTATTCTAGAATTAAATGTATAAGTAAACTTAAGCCATAAACCATCAACTAGTTACAGTTTACTAACTTTGCAGCAGTTGGAATAAAAAGCTGCGTATAGTCTACATTTGTTTGGTGAAAAGCAGAAATGAGTATCAGCTGGCATTGCGTTGTCATCAGGCAGGAAATACTGTGGTAGTCATTTGAAGCAGCTGCTCACATCAGATGAACACGGATACATCTACCGCCTTTTAGGCCAGCTAACCAGAAATTACACATCTATTAAACAACATGCCTCAAAAACAAGATGTGAGAAATGTCTAAGAGTGACATTCCTGTACGACAAAGGTCACCAACTCTGAGATGGGATCTGTGCATTCCCACCACCTTCCAGTGTGAGCATCAGCTGCCGGCACTGAGCTACAGGTTGATGGTGGAGTGTGGATTTCCTCCAGGTTCTCCAGATCATGTATGGCTCCACGTGATGGATCAGACTTCTCTTCCTGTTGTTCAGTCTACACCTGCGACTGTGCAGCTGAAAATTGCCACAGGTGACAGACTTTTCTCTTTTAAGCCTTTTGACAGTTTAATCTGGTGCACATCATCATCAAGTTCTAAAACAACCTGTTTTTAACTTGTAGATGAGTCCTTCACCAACTTCCACCCTGAGGCTCACCTGCCTCTTAGCTTGATTCGAGGTAGAGCGGTTTATGCGGAAGTGAGCCTATCCAATCCTCCACAACCTGACTTGAAGCTGCTGGTTCACTCCTGCCTGGCTTACATTCCAGCTCCATTTAACAGCTGGGTGACCGTGTATGACGGGTGAGTCGGCGCGGGTAAAAGAAAGCAAATTGCATTCACGTGTTGGAGTCTTGGAAGATTTAGTTCTGAACAGGAGAGGGTTGGATGGAGAGGGTTGGATGGATGGGCTCCATCCCTTCTGTCACACTTTGTCTCCAGAGCAAAACCCGTCCAATAGCTGAGCTGGATTTATTTCAGGTTGACATTTTCCTCCGTTAAATATTTTCCCACTTACCTAGATATTAGCCTTTGGTGCCTTTTTAAAATTTTGGTAATCTGACAGTGACATCCCAAAGTGACAAGTCAGGAGGTGGTCTGATCTGTCACAGCAGTCTAACCTTGAGTTATTGGCTTTGACATTCATATTTTTGGTGAGATGTCAGCAGTTTTGACGCTATAACTCCAAATAAGTATGTTATGCACTTGTTAGTTTTGTTTTTTTTTAAACCTTTGTAGTTGTGTCCTTTTAACTGACTGCTGTGTTGTTCAGTTGTTCCACCCAGGGTGATTCTCAGCTACTTCTCTCTCCCCACACTGACCACATCCGAAGGATTATAATCTCCAGCTTCTTGTTGCTACCTTCAGAAAGTCCCGCCTACGTGGCTGACGAAGGAAACTGGAACCTGGATGACCGAGAGGTACCCCCCACTTACTGTAATGAAAATAATACAAGTAAACATTCCGGTTTATGAAGTGACTTATTGTTCTTTCAAGTTCAGACCTTTTAAATACAACTTAGACCGTTTAATGATCATGTGAGGAATATGATAACTGTCATTATGTTGTAATACCAATGTCTTTGTTTTTCCTGCCCTCAGGTCTTCTTCATGTGCTTAACAGACGTTTGCTCTGCTGCAGATGGTTGTGCTGTAGGCTGCAGTAACAGTAAGTTTAACATAATGGAAACACAAAGGAGGAGCCAAGGAGTGGGTCAGTAGTTTATGAGGGGTATTACTTTATATCGTGAATAATCATTCTGATCGGACTACTTTAGGATTTAAAGGAAAACTTTTGTCCGAATATATACAATCTACAACCAAGCATTAAAGTGATCCACTGAGCATTTCAGCAGAAATTCTACCATTCTCTAATTACTGTCTCCCATCAGATAATTAAATCATTATTTAGCTTCGCCTTCAAAGTTTTTCGTGTGTGTCCTTTGAAAATTTGTCACATATGTGAATACAGGAAAACTGATGTGAGGTGGAAAATGATTCTTACTGACAATGACACTTATCTCCCCCCCCCCCCCCCAGGTCCAAACAGTGATGTGTCAGTAATGAAATAAAAACATTTTTTGCACAACAGTATTTGTTTTATTTTATGACAATGTGAACAAACTTCGGAAATATTTAAAAACTAAAACATACTGTGAGTATAGATAGGAAACACACAAAATTCACTGCTCTTTTCTTATCAGCTGAGTGTGGCAGGAATGGGATCATGAAGGGAAAGTTGAATGTTAATGGCAAGGTGATCATTGGTCACTGTTAATAAGGTGCTTGGTTTTATTTTCTGATTTTCTTTCTTTCGTTGATCATCATGGATCAAATGGAAGAAATGGAATGCTTCTTTGAAATAATATATTAAACATTATCTACTAACAAAATAAATGTGATGTAATAAGCTGAACTTTGACCTAAACTCAAGTAACAAAACTGGAAAAGTAAAAAACAAAAATCCCTTTTGTATTTACACATACAGATTTAAAAATAAATGCCCGTTATCTCTGTATCATCGGACCTTGGATGAATGACTAATTATAAGCAACCTCAAGTCCACGGATCAAAACATCAACACTTATGTTTAGCTCAAGATTTCACATTTTGCTAGTTAAGCTCTGAAGCCAGTGGGATCGGTAGATTCAATGAAGAGGCAAACCAGTGTTCCAGGTCTCCAATGATGTGGTGAAGGGGCTGAAAACTAAATGTACCTCTTAGTACACTTGTGAATGGTAGGCAACGTCCATCTGCTGGACTCGCTTGATCATTTGGATGAGGATGATGGAGCAGATCAAGGCGATAATCTGTGGTTCAGACACAGAAGGAAGTGGAGGGTATAAAAAGCACAGATGAAGGGAAGCAGCCTGTATCTGCCACTTGGTGACCTCCAGAATAAACCAGCTGATAGCAGCTTCAGAGGTTGTATTTACAAGCACATGCGATCAATCCGCACACAGCCCCATAAAGAGAAGCTTAAATTTAAGGTGGTCGGTGAAGAAGTAGATGAGTAGATGGCTGCAGGAAGGATTCAAGCCATAATCTATTAAACCCAAGATGCATTTACCAAAGCAGGTAATTATGAAATTAGAGGAGAAAAGAATTACACAGCTTGATGAAAGTTGAAATTTGCACACAATTGACAGAGCAGGCACTGCGTGTTTTGTTTGTTTTTTATTTCCCTTTTTGTACCTGTATCAGGAACATTTTGACTCTTGGTGTTTAGGCAATACTCTAATTTCTGGAATAAAAATAATCAAAATCACAATCTAAGTTCAAATAAATGTAGTGCCTTTACAATTGCGCCTTAGGTATCTTTAGGGTGAAGTTCTGCTGAGTAAAGACAGGTGACCAAGCAGAAAAGTGAAGGAATAAAATCGAGACAGTATGGCCAGAAGTGGCAGAAGCCGTCTAAGCCTGAGCTGCAGGGATGTTTGCTGTAGTCAGCGGAGTGAAGACGACTGGCTCCTGGTAAGGGTGGCTGTAGGAGGTGGCGACTAGTTCATGCTGGGCTGGTTGAGTGTTAGCTGGGACAGAAGTGTGCTGAGTCAGTGTGATGTACTGATGCACTGAGGCAGACTGGCTGATCAGTTTGCTGAGGATTATGCTGCAAATCAGAGCTACAACCTTTAATGATTGGGAGAAGGAAAGGGCGAAGGAAAAAAATAGAGCAAAGGGGGAGGAGTAAAGAAAAGAGACAAAGGGGTGCAGAGCGATCAGAACATGATCAAGAACGTTTAAATGAGCATTGGCACAACCTTTATTAGCAGGCAAATCATTAGAGCCTTTTTGCAATAGAGAGATTTTTGCAGAGACTGTTTTACATGAAAGATTATATTTATTTACTGTATGTGGAGCAGTTGCATTTGCTTACCAATAAACCTCCTGTTCCGAGAAATACGCCCAGAACCGCTGGTGCATTATTCTCGAAGACGATTCCAATTACCCCGGGGCAAGTCTGTAGGAAAACCAAGACAGGAGGAAGTGTTAATACCAAAGACCACGCAGTACAGGAACATGCACAGGGGCTTGTTTTCTGTTTTCAGCTAACGCCCCTCTATAGTATGCTATAACTGCCATGAATGAAAGATTATGTCAAGATCATACAGTTAATAACTGATAGATATTTATACTGATTTCATTAGAGAAGGTGTGTCTCAAGCACCAACTTACACGCGTGAAGAAACTGCTTGTACAAGTGTTTTTAACAAACTCCAGCAGTGTGATCCCTGTCATTCCACAACAGTCAAGCTACAGGAGAAGTGCAAAAAGAGGAATTACTTTCACTCAAAAGAATGCCATTTAAGAAATTATTAGAAATTATTTCAACTCTAATGTAAAGTGCAAAAAAAATTCAAAATGCCTATTCGCATACAAGTTTAATTCATTTTTTTAAAGAAAGGATTGAAGTTCAAGAGGTTCTTGTGCCACGTTGCTCTAGCTAACGGAAAAGAAATAAATCATCAAAAGAAAAGGTCTAATTCATGAATGCTTCCAGCAAATTCAGTTGTTATGAAACTTTCTAACCACATTTGGCAGTTCAGAATGAGAATATTTTAAATAATTTCACCGACTGATGTTTTATCTAATACATGAATTACTGGTTATTTAAACTTTAAATACATTAAGACACAAAATGGCAAATAGCATTCAACTTTATCTACTGTAGTACCTCGAGACACAAGTTTAATTTGTTCCGTGACTGAGCTCATCCATCAAACAACCCATAACTCAAAAAAAATTTCCCAGTCCCTTGTAAGTATATTTTTCATCAACTAATTGACATGTATACTTTACCTGTGCATAATTATATATAAACAATTATAAAGTATGAAATGAAACACAAAAGTCAATAGCACGCATGAACTACTGTACGTCTTTACTCCACGAACAAGAACGAGTCCCAGCTGATGTATCCCTCCGCCGGTGGTGTTCAAAAGCAGCTTGTATCTCAGATTTTTCACACGTATCTCAGACAAAAATATGGGCCGAGTGATGGCTCGTATCTCAAAACACTTAGATGTTGAGTAGCTCGTATTTCATGGTACACTTGTATTTAGAGGGAAGGACAATGTCTGCTCACCGTATTGTGGATGAACGTCAGAGTAGCACCAATGACAGGGTCTCCACTAGCTGCGTACATGGCATACATGGTACTGTAGAACTCCACGATGCTCTGAACAACCTAAAAGATAAAATAACCATGCAGCGCCGCGGTCATAAGTATCTGGCACTTACTGAAGAATTTCTTACTTGTAAATCAATATTTGGATCGGCTCCTCACCCGGTCCCTGCAGGAATACGCCAATACTCCAACAGCAATTACAGCCAAAGCCAGAATGGTCAGAAGGACAGAGAACTGAAAGAATTAGACCAAAAATTAAAAAAAGAACCCTCAGCAAGCAGGTCTGTAAAATTACATAGCATTCATTTCCTCTCACAATGCATCTACATTAATAAAACACATGTATACTTGCTTGTTTTCACTCAAAGAACTACGTCCTTCACAAAAATGTTTAATACCCTATGAGATGTTTGGAAATAAAAAGCAATACTTTCACTTCTTTCATCAAGACTGGTTTGGGTTCAGTGGACACGCAATACTTTAAAAAAAAATCCCTTAACTTGCAATAACTTGTTCTTCATGTTCAGGCAGCTTGATTAATATGAGTCAGAATTTTTTATCAGACCTTCCAACCTAGAGAAAAGGTTTTCAGTATCATGGTAAGGTAACCGTAACGTTGACTTCAGAAGTTTTCACAGTACTTGGCAACACTCAGTCATTTCAGTTTATTAAACACATAAATCTATTAGGTAGAAAAAAAACATCATTGTGTATTTAAATGAAAAGGTATTTATCGTCTGGAACAGACAGCTGTTAGTGGACACGTGTGAACAATGACGTCAGTTCAGAGGAGAATTAACCCCACTTTCTAAAATACATATAATATACAGTCAAAGTCAAAGGTTTTGGTAAACCTGCTTTTAGTTAGACTTATAATAATATAATAAATTATAATAATTCGTTGTAAATGTGTGCTAAAGCAAATGGATATCATTTACTGAAACATTAAGTTATTTAATAAAAATATTTTTATTCTAGATATGTATTTTTCAATGAACCTCACTGGAACCCAGCACCAAGACTGGTTGAGCTCTTCTTCTGTTGTTTTTCACCGGCTCGGCGCTGCTGCCGGTGGCGTTTAGATGTAAGTGCGGCGTGAGCACAAACGTACATTCGGGCATCAGCAGCTTTTTTAACAGTTTGACAAATTGCCTCCTTGTTCTTTGATGTCAAGGCAAAATGGGATAGTGGTTGGCAGATCTTTTTTATTCCCCAATATTCAGTTTCCTCGAGTCATTCATCACCTTCATGATCACCATTCAGATATAATGTGGGGGGGGGGGGTTTCGGGAATGGCTTCCATCCATCACATTTCTTTTCCAGAGCATAAAAAAACCCCTCAACCTTTACATTTTTTTCCACAAAACATTTGACACACAACTAAGTGTATTCTGATTTTCAGCATTTATGTGCTTCCTGTTTCCATAGTTACAAGTTGAACTCATTGTGGTGGTTGGTTTCCTGAGCAGGTGTCAACACAACAAAATATTGAAGTGATTTTTACTACGGTTACAAGTTGAACTTCAGAGAGATTCTCTGAGTCGGATTTGCTCATAGAAGGTTTCCAGGGCATGACTCAAAACTTGTACCTACAGTGCTGTGGTGGAAACCCACTCAGGACAAATCATATGTTTATGGACAGCTCTTCATCCAATTAGTCAAAATCAACAGCTGGTTTAAACCGTTGTGACACAAAACAAGCATATTATCAGTTTAACACCTTGAATGCTGTTATAAATAGAGATTCAACTCCTTGTCACGCTTGGCTGAAGCACTAAGTTGAACTAACCTTTGAAAAGGAAAACTTCACAAGACGCATTTAACTAAATATACAAGTAATGCTTAGGCCATGAAATTGAATAAAAATGCTGAATAGCTCAATCTATAACCTATCAAAATAGTATTTTCTATAAATATGAACATTTAATCTGGAAACCATAAGCTTTTTTCCGACATAGCATCTTTTTATCCAGATTTATTAATAGGTTTATAAATAATTATTATATATTAATAAATTATTAATAATATGTGTGAAAGGAATTCCAGATGACTAGTTTATAAATTGTTCACTTTGAACTCTCATAATTAAACCACAGGCCAACTGTAGCTATATGTCGTGTTATTGTACAGAAGACAACAAGCTAGGCTGCAGTCAAACATTATAAAGAAGTTACAAATGGAGGAAGAAAATAGTCTCACCACTTGCAAGGAACATCTCTTCTCATTACAGGCACCGTAGTCTCCAAATGACGAAACAATCAGCAGCACTGCTCCGATCGCTATTAGCACAATGACAGCTGATGACAGGAAGACAAAGACAAAGCTGGTTAACATGTGAGAGAAGCAAAGTATCTGCGTCTTTCTTTAACATATGTACTGACCCATAACAAATGCACTGGAGTTGAGCTCCTGTATTTGAAAGAAGCCTCTGGTGTTTGGGCTCAGCCTCAGCCAAAGGCCCAGACCCAAACAGGCCAACCCCAGCACCTGCAAAACCAGGGAAATGAAACACAGCCACATTTTAAATACACACCACACCACAAGGTTTTGAAGGGAAGGCCAGAAAACCTGGTCCAGGAGGACGGCTGACCTCGAGGCCTTTCGGCGTGTTCGTTGATCTTGAACTAGGACAATTTCTTTTCGAAGGGGTACAAAACCAAGTAAAGTAAACCAAGTAAAGTTGCAAAAACATAAAGTACTTTATTTGCAGAAAATTCTGGGCACAGAGACCAACAGGAAAGAAACTCCAAGCTGTGTGCAAAGAGCCATAATACACATACAATATTTATACCCTTTCTAGTAGGTGTCAACATGGGATGACCTAACTCTCATCCTATCAGAAGATGCCACCACAAGGTGTTCTCCATTTTCTCACTTTGTAGCAAATATTTCATGTTCTAGGGAGGCTCGTTTGACTATCTCCCATCTGCAGAATCCACTCAAGGCCATACTGGGTGCTTCACATAATTCTTTAGTCAGAGGTCATATTTAGAAAAGTTGTAACTCATAGTGTTGTCTGCAAAGTAAAGATGGTTTAATAGGCACACTAAATGAAGTGGTGTTTTTACGATAGTGAATTATAAGTTGTAACTTAAAGTGGTGAAAATGGTGTGTTATCATATATGTACATCAACAGTTTCAAATCCACAAATCATATAACATTGCGCGTGTGTAGACGTGTAATGTTTTATTCACCTGGCAACTTGAAAGACCATTGTATAAATCACAGACTGGGCAGATGAAATGAGTCACATTCCTATGCTAAACCTTACATGTCTTTGACTATAGACCATGTTTTTATTAATGCTATTGCTCTAACAAGGGGGGAGGGGGTAATGTTTTTGCAACTGTTTGGTTGGCTTGTCTGTCAGCAGAATTAGTTCAAAAAATAAGATCAGGCTTTGCTGACATTTTGTGTGTAAAGATGGGAAACAAGCCAAGGAATGATTCACTAGATTTTGGTGATGATTCAAAATCCAGACTTTTTTTTTTTAAGGACTTCCTTATAATTTATCAGAGGTGATTTGCTCTGATTGCTGTCTTGTTCTTTTCATCCTTTGCCATACCTTTGCAAATACCTTTGAAGCAGGAAGAAGAAAAAAAAAAGAGGAACGAACTGGACAAAATACTACACATGAAAAAGAGATTTAAATGGGGTATTTAGTTTTCCTTCATCTCTTTTAACTCTAGCTAGACTGATGTAAATAATATTATAAGTTAGTTATAGAGAGAAGTGAAACTTGGTGATTCCACCTTGTTCAACTGAAACGAAACCATTCATGATCCACGTGGAATGACAAAAACAATCCGCAGCCAAACTACTTGACACGACTGAAACTACATAAGGAAAATTTAAAAAAAAAACTGTATTCAGTAACGGATCCTAGACAAAACATGAAGGAAAGTTTTTACTGTTTCATATTCTGAAAGACGTACCGCAAAGATGATGTTGAAAATGATCAGGATGTATTTGCAGAGGAGTCCACATCCGTCCAGAGCCATGATGGGGTTTGGTTCGTTTTTACTTCAAACTGTCCAGAGTAAAGAAGAGTTAGCACTACTGTAAGGAAGTCTAGATACACACGTACCAACACATTACTCACTTTTATTGTAATGTTTTACATATAAATGATGTGCACGTTTAAAAGACAAGTGTAAAAGCAATAACTACCTAATGACGTCGACGGCTCAACTCTCCTCTTCACGCAAAAGAGACAACTTCTGAACGGAATATCAACAGACGCACCCCGTGTTGATCGGCCGCTATTAAACATGAAGCCCCGCCTCTTTAAGCTATCTGGATTTATTATTGGTTAAAGGCGATGACAGACATGCCTGATAACTAATAAACGGAGGATTTTGACGAATAGAGGGTGGGTCAATGGGGACGAGTAACGGAGAATGAAAGTTAAGGAAACGAAAGTGTTAGTTGAATTTTTCCATTGAGGAAAAAAAAAACTTGTACATTACTAAGGTAACTTACTAGGACAGAAAAAAGAATATCAAAACCCCCACCTGCCATTTAAGAAAATATTCAGCCGCTCTTTTACTATGGGTGTGTTACCAGCATATACAGTATAATTCGGTATTTGTCAGAATCAAACAACAGATAACCAAGGAAGCAAAGCAACTACAGAACTTTTCTTGTATATTAGGTTAAGCGGTGGCAAATCAAGATTATGGGGGCCAAAACAGCGTTAAAACAACATCTGATTTGTAAATGTACTTCTTATGAAGTACAGCTTGAAAATTTTTTAAATGCAGTCAGTAATAGCACCAGATAATATGCTGATTTTCCTCGTCTTAAATGATAGTTAACTCATCACCTCTGTTTATGACAGATCAAATGAGAAGAACTTTTATCTGTTGCTTGGGAAAAAAATGACATACAATAGTAATGTCTCAAAATACACTGTAGATGAACATCTGAGATGAGTGAGATGTCAGATTTATTTGTATCGTTCTGTGCAGTGTTGTGCAGATGTGCAAACTGACTGGTTCCGTGTGACATCTCCACCACACTAGTGTGCAGAGCAGGTGTTCTCAGTTATGAATAAATGAAAGTGGATCTGGACACTGTGTGTCTCTGGAATACAGATGTCCAGGCAGACACATATTTTTCACAAGCGATAACTTTCATGGCCTGTGAGGTCTGTGGCTGTAATAAGAGTTATGGTTTCTGCAGAGCCTCATAAGCTCTGTTGGTGAAACAGGCGGCTGTGAGGAGTGATGTGACCTGCCTGCCATCCAGCATCACGGCTTCAGTGGGTGGCAGTGAGGCAGGCAGCAGAAGGGACACAGAGGTTGAGGGGTTCAGTAACCCACAGAGAGAGAAACAGACACACACACACACACACATACACAATAGGTTTCAGAGCAAATTTATCACACGGACTTGTGCGGACTAAGTATTTTGGAGAAATAGTGCTTTAAATGAGCTTTTTGAAACTTTTAATGTGAAACTGAAAGCGTACATCTAACCATTATTGAATCTTAGAAACACTTGGAGCCTTAATTTACAATATTATTTTGATCAATTGGTTTGTCTTTATTTGTGGCCCTGCCACAAAATAAAGAGGACATTTCTTAGTTTTATATAATACCACCAAACACCCAGAATAAGGAGTCAGAAAGGATAATTGTTTCTCCATGGAATAGTCTGAATTTACTCCTGGGATTATCAATAAACTGGGGAGGTACACTGCTGCTAGTCTGGCATACCCTGTAATCAAAAACTATGAACAAAGTGATCACTTAGAAAGTTAGACATGAACACCATTTTTTAAAAATACCCAGCCTTCTAGGATGTTGGATTTGGCTCCGACCTCAGGTAATCCTGAGGTGTGAAGAGAAGGGGCACTCGAACCTGACCTTGAATGCAGAGGCCAGGGTCAGCACAGAAGCCGTCACAGCAATGTTTCTAGCAAGAATCACAAACGACCCTACAGAGAACCTCCTGTACAGCAGCCATATCTGCTGTCTGTCTGAAATATCACTTTTGAAAAACTTAAATCTATTTTCCACACATGCAATGCCCATACTGTAAGAGATCACAAGACCACCATCAAAGGGAGGCCTCCATGGACAGCTGCTCCACTGTGGACATGGAGGTTCTATTTACATGACTTTCTGGAGTTCTGTTTTCGGAGACTTTCCTTAAAAAATACACAGGAAGTCTACAGCCTGTAGTTCAGTGGATTTATGGTCGTAAATAATAGGAAGTAGGCTGATGTCTGCACAGTCACAAACAACCTCACATGATGATTGTTATGTCACACAAGTGCATATAAATGTCTTACAAGTTAATAGCACACATAGTTATGTTTCCATTAAAATGTCTCATAATGTCGCATAATGGAGTTAAACGGAATCATAAAAAGATTCACAAAGAAATAATGCATTTTCGTGACCAATCTGACTATGTATTTCTACAAGGAAGGTAAAATTATCATCCAGGACATCTTGTGTTTCAATGTGGAAGACTTCTGCTGAATTAGAAAGAAGCCATACAATAAAGTCAAGCTCACCGTAGATAAAGTGCATATCCCACCTTCATCTGAACGTCCCCGTGAAATGAAATACCCAAACAAAAGCAGCGCCAAGTGAGGAGCCGCAAACCCAAACGGCCTTCCTTAAAACCGTTTCGCCGTTTCATGTCCACTAGGGGGCGCGAAAACATTAAAAACGTGACTGAAGCGAACGACAGTAAGTTGTTCCTTCAAAATAACCCAATTTATTTTGGGGGTGGTTTTGTTTAAACCGATATTCCTTAATTTTAACCAGCCGTCATCCAAAAATGCACTTTAAACTGTAAACATAATTGAAATTATGAGCGAGAATGTGAAAGGAAATTTGAATAGTTGTTGAAGAATTTATACATTTATGCCGATTACATAATTTCAAAAATTCTTAGGAATTCACTCTCTTCTGATTGTCAAGACACGCTTGTAAAAAAAAAAAAATCACTGTATTGCCCAAATGCCATTTTTTTCCTTATTTGTACACGTACAGACGTACAGAACAGAAATATTTTTAAAAGACTTCAATTGCATTAAATTGTATACATTACACTACATTTGCCTTTTGATTGTCTCTGAAACACACATTCAGCCATCTTTTCCACTGAATCAGAATTGTCTGATGTCATAACAAATCATGTTACTGTATTACGAGCTGCAAAATGCCGGAATTTGAATTTGAGTGTTGTGAGGATGAAGGAGGAGTAGCAGCTCGGTTGTGGTGGAGGGGGACTTCGGGAAAAGAAGGGAGGTGAACGCCGAGGAAGAACAGACCTCAGATCAGCCAACCTCACCTCACCGTCCTCTCACTGTCAGCCCGGTCTCCGTTGACAAATCTGATCGGAGACCAGTGCACTCTGGCTCCCTCCACACTACGAGTTACAACAACTGGGACACAAACCAGAGGAAATCGTGTTCGTCGGCAGACAAGTCTGCACGCCAAGACACATCCATAGCCGACCGCGGTGAGGGGACGGACGGTGTGATTAGACGGGGTAGAAACCAGGGGGGGGGACCGCTGGTAGGAACAACAAGAGGGGGTGAAGACGAAACGTATTTAACGGAGAGAGGAGAGCGCACCGTCTGGCACCGGAGAAAGAGGTATTACGTAGCTAATTTCCAACATTTTCTATTATTGGCAGCGGGAGTGAGCTCCCCGAGCCGCACCGATAACCAGAGCTAGCGGAATGTAATGCTAGCGGGTTAGCCAGCGTTAGCTAGCTAATTAGCTTGTCAGGCATCCAGGAGTCGGACGTGTGATCTTAATTAAAATAGGTCACAGTTTTGGCTTCGTTTTGTTGTTTGGAAAAACTGCACTTAAGTGTGTTTTTGTCCCGAATTATACCAGTAAGGTCATGGTGTTCAACCTCGAATAACTAACAAGTTGGACAAAAAGCAAACGCTGTCTTCACTGTTCACGTTATCCGTCTACGCGTTTGGGGAGAAGCCAGATCCATTGTGAGCAGCGCGCTGTGGACGGATCCCGAGCGGAGGGGAGCAGACTTTTGACTGGTCACTGTCTGCCGTCCGATGTTAATGTCGACCGACGTTGCATCTATAATGCTTCCCGTTACTCGGGGAATAATGGACCGGGAAAGAGACATTGATCCAGCAGCCGGATCCCTCGCCAACGCAGCCGGAGGTCCAGCAGCTGTCCGGGGGATGAAGCGGGGAGACCCGGAGCCCGACGCGCAGACAGCCGCTGCCCTGCCAGACTTAGCCGGGGCGGAGTGCAAGAGACCGAGGATAGACGGGACCGGGGGTGTTGTGGGTGACATTGGACAGGTAGGATTTGAACACACACAACACACACACACGCGCACACACACACACACACACACACACACACACACACACACACACACACACACACACACACACACACACACACACACACACACACACTATGCCACATCTGTATCGATTTGTTTCCGTCTCAGCTCAATGTGTGCAGCATTTTAACAAAGTGCCGTCTGCCCTCCCCTTTCTTGTGCAATAAAACCTTTTGTTCCAAAGCATCAGAAAAGGTGATGGCAGTGTTTTGATAGGCTTTTTATTCTCAGAACACTCACAAATCCTTTCATTAAAATGAAATGAGATGTTTATGAACAGTTCGTAATGTGGCCTGCTGAGATCCTGGAGCTGGGCTCCTCGGGTTTTTTGAAGAGGGAAGCATGAGCCAGACAAAGGTAACATGATACAGGCTCCATTGCTATGACAGCCAGCAGCACAGCAAAGATCAGACCCATTCATCACGCCCGTCTCATGGAAAGAAAACCCGTGCTTACTTCTATCTTCTAGCTTTTTTTTTATATGTGTGTGTGTGTGTGTGTGTGTGTGTGTGTGTGTAAACACACAGATACAGACAAACACATCGTTTTATATGTGTGTGTGTGTATATATATATATATTTATATGTATCTCACATATGTAATCAATGATACCCACCGCATGTGGCATTAATAGCCCAGTGTCGCCCCCCCCCCCCGATTGTCTCTAGGTGTTAAAAGAGAGACAGACAGATTGGGGGAGGGGTCACCACAGCTAAAGACAAAGAACAGAGCCTTTTGGTGCCTGTGGAGGGAGTGAGGGGCCTAAGGGCTGTCCTTAACGCCGGTCTACCTTGCGTTCTGACTCGACTGCTGAGACAGCAAAGCATCAGCAGCAATTTCTGCCTTTGAAAGTCTAACCTGTATTTATTACTGTAAGCCATTCTAGCCCCATGGACACACGCATTGCATGCCCCGTTTACATCCTCACTCATGGGCTTTGAAGTGTTCATTATCCAACCGTGAAGAGGAGAGATGTAGATCACGTCTGGTGTTTTAGTCCAGGAAAATGGTACCAATGGCAGTCGGCTACAGCGGACCTAGATCGAGGTCGTCTATGGGTAATTGAGAATTGATAAAATACTTAAATTGAATGTGTAGCTGGCCTGCTGCAATGGCAGTGATGGGAGTCTGTAGATTATGGATGCCAATGATTGGGAACGGTTATAGCCCATCGGCATAGATGATGTGACAATGAGCACTCTGGCATGGGGAGGATTCTCCCTGCCCATCAGTCGTATTGATCGCTGGGGACCGGGGAAGGGTCACGTTGGAAAAAAGAGAGCGCCGAGTGCACACGGAGAGCGAAGGTGAGAGATAGAAAGATGCACAAGGGAAGACGGATACGGGTGTATCAAAGGAGGCAGAGGACAAAGAGAAATAAAGAGTGAGGTCTGAATGGACTGATGCAGGAGAGGAAGGACGCCATGTATCCTTGATGGATGGATGTAGGAGACATAAAGGATGGGGGCCAGCAGAGTGAACAGGAAAGGAATCGGAGCCATTAGTTTGCATCCATCAGGGCTCATGATAACGGATGCAAGCCTGAGGAAAGTGATGGATTGCAGGAATGGCATTATCTGTTTGGGGTGAGAGATTGAAGGTTAGGCTCTGAATGAAGATGAGGAGTTGAATGACACTTTGTAAAAAATAAAAAAATAAAAAAAATAGAAAAGGTAAATAATAAAAAGTCTCGCTAATGTGGGAAAGAGTTGTTGTAGTTGGATGGCGGCATTCTGACTGGAGCTGAGCGAGTGCGTCGGATGGGATGGATGTCTCCAGAGGATGCTCCTGCCGCTGGATGCAGCGTACCGTTATTACCATAGTACTCTCATCAGGAGCAGGAGTTTGAGGGGGGGGGGGTACTGACCTTCCAGGTTGACTGTAAATCAGGCCTGTAATAAACGAAAAAGCAGCCTCTTCTTTTGTTGTTCTCCTCCCCCGCTCTTCCTCATCCAAACCCGAACCCCCTCCAACACACACACACACACACACACACACACACACACACACACACACACACACACACACACACACACACACACACACACACACACACACACACACACACACACACACACAAGCAAGCCTGCGCCCCCATTTCCCCTTCTCCCCTCTAGCTGTCCTCTGAATTCTCCCCCTCCTGTCTCCCCCAAGCATATTTCCAGATTGCTAATTGACTCCTGGTTCACAGGCTTTGAGCTTGTCATGAGATGAACCACCCCAGCCCCCCCCCCCCTCCCGCATGACTCCCCCACCCCACCCCACCCCACCCGGGTGTCTGTGATTATCTCTCCCATCCTCCATGTTTTATTATTTTTCTCCTTTATCCATCTTCTTCCCTGCATCTCCTCTTCTTTCTGCCGCTCTCTGTTGGTAGCATGGATGCGCCCCCCCCACCCTCACCCCCCCAGCCCCTGAGGCAGCGCTGTTGTCCACTCAGATCCAACGGCAGGACAGTTCCTGACTCTATCAGTCTGCCTCTCTCTGTTTGGCGGAGCAGATTTGTCCTATCATTGGCAGTAAAGAGGCTTTGTGTCGCGCTAACGAGATCAAAGCTCATTTAGGAGAGGGCATAAACCAGACTGATCGCTTTTACCGGCTTGAGCAAAGGGAGGGGGTCAGATGAGGGGTGGGTTGATATGAATGGACAGATCGCTCAGATAGAATATTACCACGTTCACCACAAGCAGGGATCATTCAATTTAATGGTGCTTGTTTTTTTGTTTTTTTACAAGTGTACTTACATAAACTTTTTAGTTTGCCCTGGAGCCCAATGACAAAGTCATATTGGTTGCTAACAGTTCCCGACTATTCGCCTAAAATTGGGCTTTAAACAATTCTCTTGAGTTCTTTGTCGGATTCCTTCTCGTTGATGCGAATGAGACCCAAAGTTTCAAATAAGTTTTGCTGTGAATTTTTTTAAGTCTGTTTGTTTTTCCATTATATCAAATGTTTTTTTACGATAATTTTTTTAAAAATATAAAAACCATTAAGCACATATATCAATGATTTTTGTTTCATATATTTGAAAACCCTCTTGAATATTAGTTAGAACAACCCAATAAACTACACGTATGACTCCAGTTTGGTCTTTCAAATTGGATTCATCACTATTTTGGACAATATATAGGCTGATAAAATTAATAAGGGTTTTTTTTAAAGTAAAATAATTTGCTGGTAGACCGTCCCACCGTTCACCCGTCTGAACTATTCAGCAGATAGATGAGGCGAATAATTTGGGAGGAGGATCACAGATGTAGAGGTGTGTGTCCTCCTGTACTGATGAGAGTGTTAATATTTTCTATGGGGCGGGGGGGGGGCAGTAACTCTCACGTCTGGCTATTGATTGCTTTTAAACTTTGAGCCTCGGCTCAATCACCCTCAGTTACCCTTGACTTTTGAACTGGCGACGATAAGCTGAAAATTCCCCAGGCAAAGTTGCACAATCGTTTTTCCCCACCTCTTGGCTCTGCGTGCCCATGTGTCCTCTTCAGTTTACTGTACTTTATTGGCACAAGAGCGACAGCTGATTACAAAAGCACAAAGGAATAATCAGATCGAAGGCAGGAGCGGCGCCATTCATAGAAGAGGAATAATAAATAGAGCGCTCCATGTTTGATTTTTCTCCCCCGTCTCATTGCTCTCATCTGGCACACTGGCTTCAGTGACTTAACTTGACACTCACATGTTAAGTGTCCCTTTATGGCCATAATGTCACCCCCCCCTGGAAGCCTACATCCCCAGGCTGCCCCCAAACTGTCACATGTGCTCCCATTTCCACCCACACACTGAGGGAAATGTCGATTGGGTGTTTCCCTTACATGGGGGTCTATTTGAAGCTGTAGTATTGTATTGTCACCAATAATGGAAATTCAGCCGTGCAATATAAGTCAATCCAATAAGCAGTGTGATGCTTTCACTTTATGTTTGGTCCAAACACAAGAATGCTCTTGACTTTTATGGAGTAAGTGTTCTTTTGGCAGTCTGACGCCCTTACCTCGTCATGTTCTCATTTCATTTATAACAGAATGCATTCCCACGGTCCCCTGTGCCATGACAAAGTGAAATAAATACATCTGGCAGAAAACAATGAAGCATCCTATTGGTTGGAGTGAGGCAGTGCGACAAAGACTGACGGCTGCTGGCTTTTAAAGTGGAATCAAATTTAGATGCTAATGCAATGTCTTCACATAAAAGAGAAAACTACTTTTATTCCCAGTTCTGACATCCAGACGTCAGATATTTTACTTACAGTGAAAGATATTTATTTCACAAAGGATGTGATTAAAATTAGCTGCCGATACTGAGTACATAAAGACCTGCGCTGCGGTGAACTCTCCAGCTCATAATTGCAGATGTAATATTTATTCTGACTCTTTTTTTTTTTTTAAATTTGACCTTTAAGTGCAGCACAAGTTGAATTTTTAAAAGGTGTTTTCTGTAGGCCAGGGCTGGAATGTTAAAAGCATAACCAGAAGCATCTGGGGGAGAAAAACTGCATGTGGATATTATTCAAAGAAAAACGTGAACCATCATGGTGTGCAGTGTTTATTGTGTGAATGCATGTGACACGTTAAAACCGAATGGAGTTTGGCCTTTTGACAATCGTTGCTGTGCTACGAAATAATAGATGTGTGAACCTTCATATGGTAGTTATTACACACTTTGCTGCGTGTTTATGACGTTTTGCTCGTCTACTGCGATTAGAGGCAGCAGATTCAGTTGGGAGGATCAATAAAAACACTCTGCAACAGACTTGGAAACAAACGTTTTAGTGTCTGATTCAACTTTTATGCCTTTTAATATGAGATGCAAAGCAACAAAGAAGTCAAACAGTAGCTGTGCTGTTTGGTCTAGAATGTGTATTCGAAGGCCTTCAGCTTTTGTGGAAACGACACAGCAGTTCATAGGGTTTTGTCGGTTGTCTTTGTCTTCGTGTCCTTGCACATCATCTCTCTCCATCGTCATTTTCAACCTCATCATTTAGTGGCGCTTTGCCTTCTGGAGCATATCACGTTGACAAATAACATCCATCACTTAAGTTTCGCCCTGCAGGCTGTTCGTTTAATTATTTGGGTTCTTGGTATTTTATTTTGGCTCCGTTTGGTCCCCACAGATGTGTGGTTCCTGTGTGTTTCGAAACAAGGTTGATAGAAACAACAGCATTGTCTGATTAAAAGATTTAATCTGCTAAATGGGAGCTGACTAACTTCTAAACTAAGAAGAAAAAGATGTCTGCGCTGAGACTGACAGCATCTTGCTGGATATTATTTTGTTTTCTTTTATCTCTAACCTCTTTTCATGTCTTTATTACAACCATGTGTAAAACCAGGATCAGATTGCAGGAGTTTTGAAATGAAGTTACGTCGCACGCAAAAAAAAAAAAAGGAAGATCTAATCTCAATTTGAGCACTCATCACAAGAGCTGAACGTGAAGCATCACACATTACAGCCTGTGATTAACAGGATATCAGAGGAACTGATACACCAACTCAAGTCGTCTGTGTCACGTGGTCTCCTAGGGAAACAGGTGTGAAGTGGGACGTTAGCACACGCTAGCATGAGAGCTAAGAGTTCTTTCTTTGTTTGGTAACGCTCTCAGATGTCTCCTTGGTTACTGTCCTCCTGGCTGGAAAGTACTGACATCATGATGTCAATTATACCAAATTTTGTGTTTGTGTGTGTGTGTGTGTGTGTGTGTGTGTGTGTGCGTGTGTAAAGGGGGACGAAAACCTCTTGTGATTCAGGAGAAGTGGAGAGTCGGGACTGAATCTACTGGAGTTAATTTAGCCAGCGTCTGATGCAACTGCTCTTTGCATAGCCGAGTTCTCTCACTCCAAAACAGTTCATGGAAATGTGCCTACTTTGCATCTTCTGTCTTTTTTCCATTTCGCCTCATTTCAGTCTCTCCAGTCAGCTTGGAATTCATTTGACAACTAGATGAAAACACAGAGCGTGTCCCGCTCCTCTGCAGTCTTTCCCTCTCAGTTATGATTTATTAGCCTGAAATTGTGCGTCGATTGCAGACGACACGTCATGACTGGATTTCCACGTCTCCGATCCTGTGGTTTCTGTGAGGCTTGGTGCTCATTCAGGCTCTCTGTGGATCTGAAGCTTCTGTGGAGGTGAACTTCAGGAGTGTTCCATGTTTGCATTTTTTAAAAAAATACAGTATAGCTGGTGGTGATGGTTTTTTTGTTTGTTTTTTTAACACACATGAGTGATAGCATAATCGAGCCAATCTTTGGAGCGGTCCACCTCGGGCTCTTGGGTTAAGGCTCAATGGATGACTGCAGCAGGCTCCTTAATTACCCCGCTCCCCTCCACCCCCACCTCCCTACCCTCACACCATCTGTTGACCTCATGTCATTTTGCCTTCCTTCCCTACCACTGCTCCTTTTTCTTTCCTCCCTTCTTCTCCTACCAACGACTGACTCCCCAACTTTTTTCCTACTCCTAAAATAGGAAGCTGAAGAGAGACAAAATAAACAAGAGAGACACCCTATAGTTTTGCTCTTCGTGGGAGTTGGGTGGGGGTGGGGTGGGGGTGCAGAGAGAAAGACAAAGTGTGTTTATGTGGCCCGTCTGAAGCCAGCCGGCGCCTTCAAACGCTCCTCACTCGCAAACTTTATGGAATTACCTCAATGGAAACTTGCAAAAGTGGCTCAGGGCGGCGTGCCGCATCCATTTTCCATCTATGCATTTAAAATGAAGTTTAGCAAGTTTAATGTGGGCACCTTTTACATACTTTTTTTTTTAACCTGCAGGCCTGTAATAGAAACATACAGAGTGTGTTTTAGTGTGGGTGTGGGTAAACAATATTCTCTGAAAACTAGGGATCAGGTTCAGACCCAGATCCCTACCCCCAGCCCTAAAGAAAACATAAATCACAGCATTCTTCACTTATGACTCATTGTCTCCGTTTCACAAACTTTTCACTGCTTTATATTTCTTTCCCCTCGTCGTGGTTTTGGCCATCGTATTTCCCTGCATTCCTCCACCTCCCGTCTGCTCTTATTTTCAGCTCATTCTGTTCTTTCTTTTCTTTTCCTTTCTTGTGTTTCTCTGTCCTCCCTCCTTTCCCCATCCATCCACTGTACTCCCTCCCTTCTCTGTCCCAGACAGATTGATTCCAGATGTTGCTTAACTCTACCCTCTCCCTCCTTCTGTTCCTCTTCCTCAACTCCTCCTCCTCTCTTACTTCTTTCCACTGTAGAACCAACAGTTGCTTTATAATTTGATGCTTGGGGTATAATTTTGTTTTAACTTCACTGGCGTTCCACTTTTCCCCACCAGTTCTCGGAACGTCATCCTGACTTCACCA
Organism: Antennarius striatus; assembly: GCF_040054535.1. Lineage (NCBI taxonomy): Eukaryota > Metazoa > Chordata > Actinopteri > Lophiiformes > Antennariidae > Antennarius > Antennarius striatus. The sequence goes on along the minus strand of NC_090791.1, from coordinate 6,820,873 downwards.
CGAGCGTGATTAAAAACACAGAATTTGAACAAACGTCACCTGTAATGGTGTTTGTAGTAATGCTGCCAAATTATCACATTTCCTGTTTCGATGGCCGGCCGCCACTTAATGAACTTTAAAAAAACATTGATAAAAGACAAGTCTTAGTGTGTGGTGCGCTGAGACCAGAATGTGTACGCTGCCCTGTTTGCAGTAACTTTAAATGTGCGTCTTTTTTTATTAAAAACAGAAAAATGTTTCTCATTCAGGTCAAACTTTCCCAAAGCTTCATACGCTTGATATTCTGCCAAGAGCAGCACCCTTATTGCTGCATTTCTCTCTGAGCTGCGGTGAGCACCAGCATCCTCTAAGAGAGTCACTATTTGGCTGAATATGAGCCTGTCCATTCCTCTGTAAGTGCGGCGCACCAAGGAGAGTGTTCCCCATGGGGACGAGGCACGAGGGGGAAATTGGTTCCAGATGAAACAGGAAGTGGAAAGGGCAGACAAAGAAAGGACTGTTTTAGACACTGTAAAGGAGGACGGGGCCCAAGTTTGGACACAAACACACTAAATAAAAATATTTCTTTCTCATCCCTACCTATTCTTTACACATAAACCACTTTTAATGGCATTCTTTCATTACCCCGTGACTTTTCACTCCGCCTGGATCCCTCTCCTCTTCATCGCTCACTCATACATCATCACCGTATTGTTTTTTTGTCTGCGCCGATACAGTGTCTCCTGTGTGAGCCACGGGGTCGGTGTCGGCTTTGAGGGCTGTTGGTGAGTTTAGACAAACAGTGTGTCAAACTTGCCGTCACTGTGGCCCTCTGTCTCAGACGTTTGCCCTCGATTGGCTGGGCGCTGAACGCGATCAGGAAGGGATGCCTCCCGCAGTAGGCGGCTCATGGTTGAGGCCTGGGGGGGGGGCTCAATCTTCTGAGACTTTTCTAAATCTGCCCTTCTCATATCTCCGGCTTTGGAAAACCCAAAACCAAGCTGTTTGCTGAATGAAAGGCAGCGTCTGGATTTGAAACATGTAGCCCTTCAAATTATACTTAATGAAAACACCAGCTAGAATTCTAGTGACCCACCCCCCCCCATATATCTTTCTTTTTCTTACCCCCTCAGACCGTCATCCTCCTCCTCCCTCCCCCTCTCGCCCAGCGAGACTCATTCCTCAGCATGAGGCTCGCTAGGCGGTCGTGTTTTCTCTGCGAGGCGTGCCAGCAGGCTGGTGGTGCTGGTGTCATCGCTCTCACTGCTGTCAAAATATCATCATTTGGATAACTTTCCCCATTGTTCCGTTCCTCACCCCCCCCCCCACATCCCTTTTCTTTTTTTCCTCTGGGTTTCTCCCTCCTTCATATCGTTCTCACCTTGCTTCTGGAGCAAACAATGGCCGCCCACGCTGGGGCAAACGCTACCAGAGGAGAAAATAATAGAAAGAGAAAAGAGATGAAGAGTGACAGAAGTAATCCAATTAAAATTCATTACGAAGCAATTAGCTACAACACTGGTTTCTGGTGCAGGGTTTGTGAGGAACGGGGGCGGGATCGGCCAATGGCAGACCAGTGGATTTTGATTGGATAGTAAGGTAGAAGCGTCCTCGTTTGTTGTTTGTACGTCATGTGTGCCATTTATAACTGTGGACCTTAAGAAATAAAAGACGTTTGAATCATCATTTAATGTTTTAGGATTCCTTTGCTGACTTGTATTTATAGATCATACAAACAGGTTGTAACAAAAAATACAAAAAAAACCCCCAAACATTTTTCCTTTGGTTATTCTGAGAATGAGCCGAGTGCAAAATTGCTTGTGAGCTTTTAACCCTTGCTGTTCAAAGTTTCGGACTGTCGTGCTGCATCTAAGCGTAGGTCTTCACACCGCTCTCTTTCCTCCTGTTGTCTCTTTCAGAACAATGAGCCTTTGAACCCTGGTTTCCATGGATACCCACCTCATAGCCAGGTAAGAGATTGGCAACTGATTGCAAACCAATGGAAAAATAAATAAGCGCTATAATGAGGTAGTGTTTACTCGTCGGTGATGTAATCGCTTTAGTGGAAACATTAATGAGGTATAAAAAATGAAAACTGTGTCAAAAATGAAACATCATCACACTTCCTGCAGGTTATTTGCACTTCGGATGATTTGTGAAATATCTTTGCATATAATACAATCAGAATTTTTTTTATAGTCCAGCTCCTTATGCTGCCAGGCCCCGGGGACTGTAGGGTGTTTGTCCATTCGGTCCAATATCAGGGTGTGCTCTGTGGTGCTGCAACATCATTACGGACACAATTATCAACTTCTGCAGGGGCTCCTTCATTTTTCCTCTGAAACAGCCTGCGGTAGCATATAAATGATGGCTGTTAGAAGAATTGATGAAGGGTGAACTTGTAGTGATTGAGCTTCTCTTTCAAAAACTTGACCCCCAGAATGGAGAGAGAAATTATTCCATTACCTCCTTTTAAACTGGGCTCTGCACACTCGGCGGGCAGCAGTGTTTCACAATACCTTTCCCATCTTCTGACACTTTCTCTCTTTTTATGCCTATCTTTTGTCTGTTTTTCTCATTCTAAGTGTCTCTCCATGCATATTGCACTCAGTAATGAGTACCTTATGTGTGCAGCGTAGCGGCAGGGTGGCTGACTATTTTCTTATCTACCTCCAAGCAGCAGAGCGCGTTGAGCAGCTCAGCCTGGCTCGGTGCGTGTGTGTGAATGTGTGTTTGCATGTGCAAACCCTATTTTAAGAGAAAGGCATGTGTGTGTTTGTCTGCGCACACCCTTTGTCTGTGTTTGCAATGCGCGCGTGTGTGTGTGTGTGTGTGTGTGTGTGTGTGTGTGTGTGTGTGTGTGCGTGCGCGCACCTCCAGCTCTTGTTTGGGACGTGCAGCTCTCTGGCAGTGCCACAGGAGGGGAGTGTTGGTCTGTGAGCCTTTCCGACCCCATCCTCCCTCCCAAAATCACAACATGGAAGATTCTCACAGGCCTCATTCCTCCTATGCATTGTTTTTTTTTCTCCTTTTTTCCCTTTTGCATTATTTTTTCCTGGAAACAATGAGACTTGGATCAAAAGGCAATGTAAGAATCTCTTCCACTGCTTTGGAGTTAACTTTCCGTAGTTTCTCATCTCTTGTGTCCTGTAAACAGTTATGTCTGTTTAGAACAGATGTCTAACAACCTGAGTGACTGAGCAGGCATAAACACAATGAGCCAATGAAACATCGAAGAGGCGCAGAGGTGAAACGGGACTGGAAGCAAGCTATTTAAGATCGACTGCCTGCAGGGCACAGATTCATACTCTACCCATCCTCACCGTCAGAGCAGATTCCTCTTCCAGTTTTGGCTCTCGTCTGCCTGGTTTCATCCGCTTGTAAGACAAACACCTGGTGTGAAGACGCTGGGATCTGGAATACGTCTGAAGTAACCCTCATCATCTGTTAAATTGGTAGCCCGTGCACACTGTCTCTGTTTGCTTTCTAAATCATTTAAAACGGGTCCCTGTTAATGCATTTTCCCCTTCTCCCGTCTCCTACTCGCCATCGGCTGGTTAACATGCAAATTGAGCTCCTGAAGCCGAACCTCAGCTGGATGGGCTCGTTCGCTCTTTCAGTTCATTTGTCTTGATAACGCTACCGTCTGGTGTTATGCAGGCATGTTGGAACTGCCTGTGCACCTGCTGGTGTCAATATCAACGTTAACCTGCCACTCCTGGCTCTTGCGTACTGTAAAGCGTGTGTGTTTGTCACCATTCTGCCCTTTGGGGCCATTCACGTCAGTCTTTTGTTGTTTCAGTCACATGAAGGATCAGGGTCAACAACATATACAAACGCAGATGTATAAGGCTAAACACTCTTGCGTTGTTGGGTTCGATCAGCAGCAGAACTAGGCTTGACTTTCTCATGACTGAACGGAGTTGTTCTGAACGTGTTCTGTAATCTTAACGTACAGCAGCTGAGCCCGAGCTATTGATCATCTGTACACGGTTTTGTTTGAAGCAGCGGGCGTTTGTTTGAATTAGCTGATTAGCGTGGGATGGATATAGCCTTTTTGTCTGAGCATGTGTGTGTGCAGCTGCATGAACACGATCACCGGTTGTGTACAGTTCACGCGTGTGTTTGCGTGTGTGTGTGTTCATTGCTGTTGTCCAGTCTGTGTGCTTAATCCTCAGATCATCCCCTATTCATCCTCTCATCCTCCTCACTTACAGCCCCTAATCCTGTCATCCCGCTCTCTTTTTTCACCCAGGCCCTTTATCCATTTATCTCTCAATCCCGTTATCTGTCGCTCGCACCCACTGTCCCTACTAGCCACCCATTCCAGGCGTGCTACCTCTTTTTGTCCCCCCCCCTACCTCCTATACTTCCAATCACTTATCTTGCCCTCCCTCCATCCCCCTCTTCCCTCTGGACCCATTTCTAGCCAGACTCAGCAGATGTCTGAAAGCTTTGCATCAGGGCTTTTTTTCCGCAGAGTTCAGTCCCTCCCATATGAAAATGCAGTGCAAGGAACTGCACTCTCATCTCAGCAAATTAAGCACCTCCTAACAATACAGTGGTGGGAAGTGAGGGAACTGAGCCCGAGCCAGAAGAAAAGGTGCAATGCAGCGCGGTACAGATGCTTGTTCAGGTTGGGGCTTTTAAATGATGGACTTTGGCTTTGGCGTTCTCTCCGTTTGGAGGCTTCCATCTGTGTGTTGAAGGCAGCTGCACCAGCGAGATGGCGATCTAGGATCCTACCCACGCAGCTAGCTACATAGCTGTATACTGACTGGCCTACCTACTGCTGCTTTTTGGAGCTGACAGGCTGCCACGCAATAAATAAATCATCAAAAAAAAGCTGCAATGCAGTGGGGGTCGCCTTCGTGTTCTGTGCTCTCATGCAGCCACTGCGTGGATAGAAGGAGACGGCATCTCCTGCCTTCCCGTTGTGTTTCTCTCTGAGGGAGTTGGAGGAGACAGCAGCAACAGCTTTGTGACTACATCCAGGCACAGGATTAGAGATGGCTACATGGAAGGATGGATGCTTTGATCGATAGGAGGGACTGAAGCTGAGAGGGAGGGAAAGTTTCAAAAGAGGGTGGGAACTAGAGGAAGCAGGGAGAGCAGCAGGACGTGTAACGCGAGTGTGTGAATGACAGACACAGAGAGAAGAGAAGAGACGAGAGGAGAGAGAAAGAAGGCGAGAAGAGACTCAGGCTGTCAGGAGAAGAGAGACTGAAAGGCCCGAGGGGGATCAGAGCAGCGGGGCCGAGGAGACGGGGAGAGGAAAAGCAGAGAGTGACAGGAAGACGAGGCTTGCGTGCCGGCAAAGGGTAGGAGGAGGAAGAGGGGAGTGAACGAGGGAGAATTTGAATGTGTGAGACAGACGTGGACTGAAGCCATCGGTCGGCTCATGGTCTTAGAGCACAGACAGAGGAGAGGAGGCACAGGAGAAGGAATAGACCCACGGAGGGAGGAGGAGGAGAGGACACGGAACGGGAAAGTGGAGAGCTGGTCAGCAACGGTTCTTCCTCTAGATCAGACCATGATGGGGCTGTACTACCCTGCAATGATGATGGTAAGTTCACTCTGGCAAATACAGAAGACCGAAACACCAGAGCTAGAAAACTCACAGACACTCTTACTGATTTATTTCCAGTAGTCGCAGTTAGAAGTTCTCTCTGATGGGACGGTAATGGATGTTGTGTGCTGTAAATGACACGGCCTGCTTTTGGCTGATTCTTGGCCCAGGTGAGGCCTTTGTCAGATAGTTGGCAGAGCATCAGGCTAACAAGCAAGGCTTGTCCCTGCAGCTCCGCTCCTTTCACTTTTTAGGTCTTGGTGTCCAAGTGTGCGTTTGTTGTTGGCAAATGAATTGTTCCAACACTGTGATTATCTAACGTTTCATCCTGGTCCTGCTGCTGGAGTCGTGGCAGTATTTTAGGGGAGGCATTGGTCTGCTAACACTTGGGTCATATCATGTCATGTTTATACAGTCGATGTGTGCTATGCTCCTCTTAGCATATGGTGGGCGTGTCTGTGCTACATTAGCGAGATAGCCTGAGGATGAGAGCTGTTCTCTGACTCTGTTCTGGCTTGTCCCGTTCTCTGGTTCCTCTGGGCGTTCGGGGGGGGTGTCAGCGTTTGGGGGGGAGGTGGTAGGAAAGCGCTCTAAGACACGGGGCAGGAACCGCTGCTTTGGCTGCCTGTGTCGACATGCATGCGAGTCGTGTGTTGCATGCTCTGCTCATAAGGACTGTCATCTTATATGTCATACATCTGTTTGCATGCATCACCGGCATAGAGAGTGGAGATTCTGTCCAGCGCTTGAATGTTGACATCCAAGCTGTCCATACAGATTAATCTTCATCCCTCCCTGGATTGAGGGAGACAGGTGTCGAGGCACAGTTGCTTCAGGATTCACCAACACCAGTTGTTGCCTGAGTGTTTTGCTTTCCGCTTTCTGTTAAGGCACACACACACACACACACACACACACACACACACACACACACACACACACACACACACACACACACACACAAACATACATCTCATTAATGAGAATGGCAACAACTCCCCACATACATAGGCACTACCCTTATTTGACCTGATAGGACCTACTATTACCGGTTACTTCCTGGTCATCAACTTTCTGGAGTTCCAAGCACATTGAATGTAAATCACAGAATTACAATCAAGCGGTGTATTTTCTAAAGATTTGTATTGAATTAAAATAAGTATATTATACATGGCGTTTAAATAAATGTTTCCTTTTCCGAGGAAATGTAACTAAATTTTGATAGATTTGCAAACCTACAACCCTCACAAATGTGAACGAAAAGTCTAGGTAGTTAATTTCTTTTCCTTCTCTCGTATCCCCCCCCACCTCTGTTTTCTGTTTTCCTCCCCCCAGAAGGCTTGAACAGCTGTAAGCCAAACACATTATTCTTCAAAGGGAGTGATGGCAAATGGAGGTGGGACAGGGGCAGTCATTGCTTCCATGTGGGAATGCACACCAATCACACTGCGCTCTGTTAAATTTTTAGTGCCACTCCATGTTGGATGACACACCTCAACACTGCTGTTTACGCCGTTGATGCAAAATCTCCATTATTGTTGTGTCAAACACCACTGTAGAGATTTTCAGATGTTTTGTCATCAGTTTAATTATCCATTAGTATTAAAAGTAAAGCCGAAGCCAATAATAGGTAGACGAACTAATCAGTAAATATTGTGGCCAAGTTATTTTTCTTGCGCACACACATCATGGTTGCCAGATATGTGAAGCTTTGTTTGTTGCTCCAACAGTTTCAAGGGATTTTCTTTTGTTTGTTTGGGTTTTTTGTTTTGTTCTGTTTTTTGTTTTTTTTACGTTGTAGAGGGTTTGGTCCAAGGACAAACCATCAGATTTTGGTTGTGATCCACATTATCATCTGGATCTGGAATATAAAATACTGAAAAAACAATTACTGCTGTTGGGCATGCCAACAGCATTTGGACGAAAATTACAACGTGACATTCCCCATCTAATACAGATCTAATACACACCTATTCTTCATCTGTGTCCAAGTAACAGTCCGGTTCTGATGATCTAAGATGTTTAAATTTATAGTGTTCACATTATTTGATTAATATTCTTATACAGAGTAAGATCGAATTTGAGTTGAAACTATTTAGTTTAGAAATGAACTGTTTTACAAAAAAAATTTTAAGAATACAGTTTTGAGGGGTTTTTTTGTGTGACTATCAAATTAACATTTTCAGTTTGGAGCACGTTTTCATATGACGCTGTTACGGGACTGTTGCTCTTAGGTGCGATGACATGATGAGGAAATTCAGCCATCCTGAGAGAGGTTTGTTTTCTGAGCACTCACTTGTGCTTTTAAGACATTACAGAAATTATCCGAATTTTTTTTTTTTTTTTATGTAGGATTTTTGCTATTAACGTTGTTTACGAAATAAAATAAGTGATTTTACTTGGGGATCTGACTGTTTACTTCACCACTGCTGTTCCCTGCCTGTTGAAGTAAACAAGACATTAATGAGTATATTAATTGTTGTGATCATTTTTCAGTCCCAGCATCCACTCTGTTTCTCGATATATTAGCACTGATGTGTGTCACAGCAGGAACCATCATAGCATCTAAACACTCTGTGATATGTTGTGCCCCACTTCAGGCATATCATGACTAGATAGGTGTGGTAGTTAATGAAAGGTTGTGTTTTACGTTTGCTGCTCAAGAGCAGGTATGAATTATTCTGAAATTTGCAAAGGCTAATGGCTTGCTCTGTAATGTCTTTTGCAGCCTTTACTTTAAGGCTGATTGATTTATCAAATGAGTACTTTTCAGTTGTGCTGGCAGGATGTTCGTTGTCTGTCACTAGGTAAACATGCACAAATTGCTAGCTAAATTAGCGTTCCTGAGTCACGACAGCCTTGTAAACGGTAGCAGGTGCAGCAGGTGTGCTCAACTTTACTGGATTCCATTTACTTTAACTTGATTTTCAGATGTCTCCTGACTCCCAGGCTTGTAGCGCATAAACCTGCACATCCACAGAAGAAATAGACTTCAAAAGTACTCACCGTGCTCTCTGGTTTTTTTTGCTCAGTGTGTGTATCATTTACTTTTCAGTTTTCGCCTCATTCCAGAATAATAATGCTAGGTAGCATGCATCTGCAGATATCTGTATGTCATCTGAAGTGGATTGTCAGGAGACTTTTGTGCTTGATCTTTAAAATTTCTGTCATAGAATAGTATTTTCAAACATCCAAACAACAGTCTTGAGCTTAGTAAAATCCTTTATTTTCTTTTGTGCAACTATTTGGTCTAAAAATACCTTTTAAATATATTTCAGTCTTGGTGCATTGAAGAAAAGTACTGTAACTGTTGAGTTTTCAGGGTAACAAGTGTGGAGTTTTTTCCCCCCACACAGACCTTTTTTTATTTCCATAATTATATTATTGTGTGTGATAAATGAACAGCCTTCTTAAAGAGGCCACTGATGGATTTGATTGTCTAATATCCATCGTTACTGCAGCAGAATAGCTCACAAGCCCTGTGCCTCTTTAGTTTCACTTAAAAAAAACATGTCCGCATACGTGGTGGTGTGGAAAAAAAACACGTTCACTTTCAGTGTGCTTAATCTCCACGTCCACTTTTAGTTTACTGACATCTGGAAGAGTTATGACATCCCTCTAACCCCTGAACCGAGCCGCAAGGAAGGTTGTCAAACCGATCCACTGTTGCACCGAATGACATGCAAGATACTGAGTAACACACGAGGCTTCCTAACTGTTCCACATCCCCTATTATCTCTTTAAAATTTCTGGATGAGCAAGCGTACAGCAAGCCTTGAAAGAATTTGCAAGGAATCCACACCCAAGTCAGTTACCCTCAGGGCTGTGTGTGCGTTTTGCATGTGGGAGATCAGCTGCAAGCACAGTAGAAATGTTGCTGTACTCATAACATGTTTACAGCTACTTCTGTTGTTGTGTCTGGGCATCATAAAGCAACACTCACTTAACCAGTGACATCTTCGTTTTGTCACGTGCGATCATGGGTATTTTGGTTGTGGTGACACTTTAGAGAGCGGCTGAAAATGCAGACGCTGCCTCCACCTGTTAACACAAGCCCCCGTTTACACATCCCCTTCGAGGTTGGACAGGTATTGCGAATCGTACATCTGCGTGATCGTCTGCATGGCCAGGTGGAAAGGCGGGATGGGGCTTTGACGTTTTTTCCGTCTTTATGAAAAACGATGCCAATCAATCTTAAAATCTTCAGATCAGGGAGATAATACGATTCAAAGATGAGATCAGCCACCATTTAAAGTTGAAAATCAGTTTTTTCCTTTACACCATGTTACACTGTTATTTGCAAAATACTGCTCATCACCAGATGCTGACGCTGCTTTTATGTCGTGCCTCTTAGCTCGCAAGGCACTGGGCTGCTATTTAAAATCACATGCTAGACCTACGATGTTCTGCAGCTTTCCTGCTTGTTGTAAACAAACAAAAGGCGGTGAAGACGTTGGGATATTGTTGTGGCACTGTTATGTGATCGCGGCATTAAAAAACAAAAAAATGCTGCAGATTCAACACAAATGTCAAAGGCAGAGTCCGCAGAAGCTGTGGGCTGATGCACTGTGTGACACTCCTCCACCTCAGGGTGCTCCCGCTGCACATTCAGCCCTGATGAGATTCTCCAACATTAATGCTGCTCTAACTGCCACTGCGACGGATCTGTGCAGTCAGCAGACGTGTGAGAACATTGCATCTTTCCTCACACCAAAATGCACATATGTGCATACATACATGTGTGTGCAATGTGTTGCAGTCCCCTAAATCTAGATAGTAGTTCCAAGGTAACTTCCTCCTGAATAATAAACAGCACTGTGATGGCATTCTTGTTCCTGCTGATGCAGTAAGACGGGGTTTTTAAATTTGCACTCCTGCCAAAGTCGTCACGGCAATGTACAAACTTCACTGCATCTATTCAGCAGAGTGTAACAAACAATGTAAAAGGAATAAGACCATTGAAAAAGAAAAGTGCATTGAATTTGGTCAAATGTTCAAGCCCTGCACTGGATTTATTTGGATGTTTCCGTCGGTCTTTGTTGCCCTTTGTATTATTTTTAAGGATTTGTGGTGGTGTAGACTGAGCATCTTAATCTGCTCTTTTATCCTCAGTGATTCTGTCTGGATTAAAGGTCAAGGAAATGTTAAGTGTCAGCATCTATCAGTGGCTGGATGTGAGCGATGGTGGCACAAAAGATGGGGACGTAGTAAATGGGGATTCCAGGGTAATGATGATTGGTGCTGCAGAGGATGTCATTCCTCTGACAGATGAAGCTTTCGCCTCTGGTTAAAGTCAGCCCGAGAATGGAAGGGTGTCTTTGTACTGAAACAACCCCTTTGTAGGAGAACAACTAACACTTAAAATCTAATATATAAGGATACATATTTTTATCCGGATTTACTTTAAAAGATGAGCATAATCATATCATCTTTATCAAATAATCTTCAAATTATTTTTCTCAGTTGTCATCGTTATGAATAATTCTGAAATGATAAAAAAATATTTCATTACAACATCCTCCTCCTCTTGGACAAGCGGTCCAGGCATTATTGGATCCACCAAATGGTTGACTAGAACAAATATTCCATTATCAAAGTGCTACAGATTATTCATATATTGGTCAGCTGATCAATAAATGGACAAATCATTGTAGCTCTAGTAAAAACTTGCACCTTATGCTGTCTCCAGTATCTTCTTTTCTGGCTTTATTACTTTTTTTTAAAATTCATTTTGTGGTAATGCCAGCAAAATGACATCAGCATTCTAAGTGGAGCTGTTGTACCGCAGTGATTCCATTACTTTTATATATTTCAATAATTTAACCCTTACGCCATCTGTGTATGATCCAGTACGATGTTATCTCCAAGGGAAAACCTTGGTGTAACCTGATTGGCCGACAGTCAGGAAGGGGTCAGGAGTCAGGAGCTCCTGCACAGAGGTGACCATATAAGGAGATGGGCTGCGGCTTATTTTCTGATTGACATGACAGCGCAGCAGAAGCTTTGAGTGACTTGATGGGCGGATCCTGGCGGTTTCAAAAGTGGAAAAAGAAATCCGCCCTGGATTTCATCAAGCATGGCAGGAGAGGACGAAGAGGGAAAGGGGAAAAAAAGGGAGGTGGGGGCATGGGTACTTACTTCACCAACCAATGGGGGGAAGTGATGGCTTGCAGAGGTAGAATAAGCTGGAACGAGCGTTTTAATTCCGCTTGGCAACTTTATATGCACCATATAGTTCCTACAGATGACTATGCTGTATGAATTTGCACAATTGGCGAGTTTGAGAAGCGTCAGTAGGCGATTGGCTCTGAGTCTGTGGTGAAGGCTGAAGTCAGCAGACAGACACAGATGCACGCTTGAAAGATTTGCTGTGAAAAGGCCTCTCCTCCCCCTCATCCATCCCCTCCGTGTATGGAAAAACATATGGCGTCTCAGGTAACACAACTGCTGCGTGTATTTGTGTGTGTGTGTATGTGTGTGTGTGTGTGTGTGCACATACACGCATGAGGTGAGAAAGAAACACTAAGGATGAATTATTCCGACACCAGATGGCCTTTCCATTCCGAGCATCAGATTGTTAATTTCCGAATGTTTCATTTGATACTTGATCCATCTTCATCTTTGCCTGTTGGCGTTTTCTTGGTGAGGGGAGGGGGAGGTGGGGGCGGGGGGTACCACAGATTCAGTCTTATCTCCTGGTGTGAAAAAATTCAGTTTGGGTCGAAATCAGGCTCCAAACTTTAATAGGGTCTGTCATTATTTCCCGCAAACCCCATCTTTCTCCCGTTAAGCTCTCCTTTTCTTTTTTCCACTCTTTTTTTCTCCTCTCTCTCTCTCTCTCTCTCTCTCTCTCTCTCTCTCTCTCTCATTGACTATATGATGCTGCCATGTAGGGCAGTGCTGCTTCATAGTCAGCAGGTCAGGAATGTCTTAAGGCTGTAGCGTCCTCAGCTATGATCGCGTCGCTATACTGACGACTATCATTATTAAAATACATCATAGTTTAACCATGATGAATATGTAGGACACAAAACAGAATAGTTTATCATTGTAATATAACACAACAATCTAGTTTTTTCACATGACACATTCAGTGGGTTCAGGCCTGCCAGCGCTTTATATAACTGGTGAATACGCAGCTTTTCTAACCACAAGTAGCTCCTCTAGTGCCCTTAAATAGTCCTCTGAGGTATAAAAACTAAACCTCGTGTTCCGTTATGATATGGTCTTCTCTTCTATGAAGTATTATTACAGTATTATCTTGTTCGGTTGTCACTCTTTTTTTCCTGTCTCCATTCCTTCTGTCCAATTTCCATGTGATTTAGCCGGGGGCAGGGATATATCCATAGACACACCCTGCTCAATACAGGCAAACTGCACAAGTGTTTCACAAGCCTAAACAAGCACACTTTACATATATAAATAGAGCTAAATGCTGAGTTTTAATCGCATGTCGGGTGGGTGACAGAAACCATAGCAGATCCAAAACACGACCGGCTTCACACATTCAGCCTCGCCACAATGAGAGTGGCTGCGGTGCCTGACTGGCTTCCCATAATTTTCCATCCCGTTTCTGAATCCCGCCCCCTCCTCTCATGCCTTCTGTATCTTTCTGGGCCTCCGTCATGCAGATGGGTCTTTTTTAGCCTCAGCTGGCAGTTTTACTGCCACTGCGGTCAAAACTGCAGAAGAACAGCAAGCAGTCAGAGCAAAGGAGTCGAAGAAGATGGAGTGAGAGCTGCTTTACTTTGAAACGTCTTAGTTACTTTGATTAAAAAAGGTTTTCTGTGGACCCCGTGTCTGTTGACGTCACCCAGCCCACATCCAGCCTCCGACTGACCAGACCAGTGGTTCATGTTGATGGACGGAGAGTTTTCTTTCTGTCCAGTCTTGGCGTCGTCTTTTTTTTTACCTTCACTTTACCCTAAAAGGATTTTGCGATTAGTGATCCAAGATGTCCTTGAGTGTGTTCAGTGATCGAAGCGAGCCTTATTGCAGAGTCATCACATAAACACATACACACGAGTTAATGCTGGAGCAGCAGCCATAAAGCATCTGTAGATGAGCCCACTGTTGATGCAGCTTTAAAGGGGAATAAAAAGAAAGAGCCTGACGTAAATGTTGTGCAATGAAAGTGAATTATTACTGGTTGATTAACAAAATTCAGAAATCTAATTATTGATACAAGATGGTAAACATGTCACAGTTATCATAACACTGTTAATGTTGCTCTCTACTTGTCCATCCAGCCCATAATCATGTTTCTACCTCAAACCGTGTATCGAATTTTCTGACTCTTAATAATAGATGTGTTTGCAGTAAATATTTCATGGTCGGCTGACTGAAAACACATGCCTGTCAGAGATATGGAGGTAAAAGGGAGGGGAAGAGGACAGCAGCGAGGGAATGGGGGAGTAACTGAGTGCTGGAACAGAGAGGGGGGAAGAGAGAGAGAGAAAGTGAGAGTGAAATTCAATAGGCCAGATTTTAACCACCTCATTCTAAGTGATCTTCTGCTCTTCTCTCCTTCCCTCGATGCTGCAGGGTTCTCAGGATTCGACAGGAGGACAGGAGGGATTGGTGGCCCCGCCCTTCTCAGCATTCCCTCCTCCACCCCCTCCTCAAAACGGGCTACCAGGCTCAGAGTTTGGCCCCGGGGCCATGTTTGGTGCAGGGAGTCAAAGTACAGCAGACGTAGGGGCCGCTGCTAATGGAGCCAGCACCACGTCCAACACCCCCAACAACAACGTAAGCACGGGGGGTTCACGAGGCCTCAAGTCATTACGTTACTCTTGGTGTTGTCCCTAAACACGAATCATATTTCATGCAAGATGAGATTCTGATTGATTCATAATCCATCAGAATCTCATCTTGCTACAGCAGTCCCACATCAAACAGTTTATGGAAGAAACTGTGCATTTCCAATGTTTAAGAACATCAGCAGTAATTACCACAAGCCATTTCATTAGCTATCTTTCCCCTCTCACCTTCCATACCCTTTTGTCCCTTGTCTCCTTCCACAGGGAAAGACAGAGGAAACGTCCCAGGGGGAGGCAGGTGTACAGTGTGGAACAGGAGGCACAGGAGCAGGAGGCTCTGTTGGAGACCCGGCAGAGGCCAAAGGAACCCCCAAACGGCTCCACGTCTCAAACATCCCCTTCCGCTTCCGGGACCCTGACCTCAGGCAGATGTTCGGGGTAAGAGGCTGGGAATGTTGTGGGCCTCTATTTTTATTTTTATTTTTTATTTTTTTTTACAGGATCAGTAAATCGGTACTAGACACCTGGAGTCCTGTGTCGTAGAGACAGCTGACTCGGGGTGGAGTTTAGAGAATTGGCTAAAAAAGTCACACCAAAAACTCCTGACTGATCTCTTTGGCTCAGTTTTCTGCTATATGTGTCGGTGTGTTGAGCAACAACATGAGAAGCGAAGAAAAGCGGAGAGAGTTAAGTTTAAGTGAAAGGAATAGAAATGATACACACATTTAAATGTGTATTGTCCTCTGTATAATAGCGACACCTAGTGTTGGGTAAGCGTAACACAATAACCGCAGCCTCTGAGCAGTCACGACCTCCTGAAGTACAGAAATGTGACCAAGCTGTAGATTAAGAAACAACTCAAAGATGATTTTCTTTTGCTCTTATCTCATTAAAGTGTTTAATTATTTCTCCTCTCACTTTTATTTACAGCAATTTGGAAAGATTCTGGATGTAGAGATTATTTTCAATGAGAGGGGTTCAAAGGTAAGTGAACAGAAGACATTTGATTCTGTTCTTACGGGTAATAATATCTCTAACTTAGCCTCATATTTCTCTGTAAATGTGTTACTTCATTGCAGGGTATCAGCTTACTAGTTGTAATCACTGTTGAGAAACTGAGTTGTGAGATCTAAGGATTGTCCCTGGTCTCTAACCTGCTGTATTTCTCTTTAACCACCGCCGCGTGTCACAGGGGTTTGGCTTTGTGACTTTTGAAACCAGCGCAGATGCAGAAAAAGCCAGGGAAAAGCTTCACGGCACTCTGGTGGAAGGTCGTAAGATTGAGGTAATTTTTCTTCCTGTCTCTCTCTCTCTCTCTCTCTCTCTCTCCCTATCTCTCCCTCATTCTGTTCTGTATTCTCTCTGTACTCCCATCGGAATTCTGCTTGATCACGGACTGCTAGCTAGCTCCCATGCTCCCTTTAGTGATATGCTCTGATGCAGCCCACCGGTATCCCACTCCCTGGTCTTTTGCAATGCCTTTTTCAATTTTATAATTTAAGAAGTCTGCCTCTCTCCTCTTTATTTTTTTTTGTTTTGATTTTGTGGTGCAAATGTTTGGGGGTGCAAGAACACTACATTAAGGCATGCTGGGTACTTATCCTCTGCCGCATCTTATTTCTCATTTTAAGCTATTGCCTTCTCCTTTTTTTTCTTTTTTTTTGTTACTGATGTGCAACATGTATCCACATGGATGTTACAAAATTTTCCCACAGCATTTGGAATGATATTTGAGTAGCCGGCACCGGAGGGCACAAGAGGAACACAGTGGAACGATAATGCATGGCAGATTGCTGTCAGATGCTCTTGTTTTCTTCCCTAGAGTAGAAATCCTTCCGTGTTCCCCTCTCCCAGTGCTCCGGCTAAGTGGTTGTGACAAGCTTATGGCTCCTGGTGCGACAGCAGCATGCTGGGAATCACAGTAACACCGATGCATGTTCTCTTTATGAATTCTGGATTTTTTTCGATGATTTATTCACTTCAGTTTTTATTCTGTGTTCAGTCCTACGTGAGCTCAGGTGGTTTATTGTAATGTTGTTTTTCTTAACTGAAGCATGTTCTGAGTTTTTATAAGCAGTTTTATTTGGGTTTGAAATTGGTCAGTCGTCCACATTGGACTTCTCGACCGACGCCACTGTAAGCCAGGATCTCTGCATGGGCTTACTGTGGTGATTTCTTTTAGGTGTGTGTGTGAGTGTGTGTGTGTGTGTGTGTGTGTGTGTGTGTGTGTGTGTGTGTGTGTGTGTGTGTGTGTGTGTGTGTGTGTGTGTGTGAGTGTGAGTGAGCGTTAGCACCTGCATGATGGATGAGGCTGGCTGGGCCTTGTTTTTTTTTTAGTTTTGTACTCTCAGTTCCTCTGCAGTGTGGTTGAGAATGAAAGACAACCACCTGCATCCACTGGTATGACAACCCCCCTCTGCCGCCTCCACCTTCAGCCAATCAGCAAGCAGAACAGATAATGATGAAGCCAATTTGCACCCGTCTTGCCCCCTTGCACTCAGTCAACAACATGTGTTGCCCCTGGCATTGCTTTAACCTGACTGTATGTTTCTACCCCCAGGTTTCTGCATGATAACAGTGACTTGTTATTATCCAGCGAGCGGTTTTGTCTTTCTTTTTTTTTTAATTTCAGTCCTTTTACTTTGCATGTACTCAGTCATAGTGTCGTTGGGCTGGAGCGAGTCGTGTGGAGGTACCGGCTGCATGGTGGGCCGGTGAAGGCTAGTCTGTAGAGTGTGTGTCTCTCTCTCTGTCTGTTTATGGTGCATGGATTTTAAGAGACAAAGGCTGACGCAGGAGAAACTGTGGGGTTTGTGTTTATACGTTCTTTCAACTGAGGAGAAAGAGCTGGACATTTCTATTTGAGGCAATGCTCTCTGGCAGTTCTCCTGTCTTGCAGATGTTGCTGTGCTACTCTTGCTTTAATTGGTCATATCATTTCAGAGTTTGTTGAACTATGTTTCCCCAGATTTTTGGTAGCCATAGTAACTGTATCTAATAATTCAGAAACTCTGAAATATAGGCCTACCATATCCCATGGTTGTACGTAACTGTTTAACTATTACCATGTGTGACCTTGCAGTTCGCTGCTATCCACTGGCATGAGATAAGTCGCTGTAGCCAAAGTGTGCATGGTTGGTATTTCAGTTTGGAAGCTGAGAAGGTGCAAAAAGCTGGATGTTTTTTTGTTGTTTTGTTTTTCTTGCATGTCTTGTATGGCCATACGTTGAATTAGTTTTGGTGATGGGACCATTGACTCACATGTTCAGCATGAAATCAGTCTCACCTGGGTGGCTTATTATCTTGCACCTACAAAAAAAGGCGGACTAGCTTAGTTTTCAGCGGTCGATTTGATTGGACGGTCGCTGTGCTGTACTTGACTTGAGTGCCGACGTTTCTTTTTATCGGAGCATGCTATTGGGAGTTGGTTAGCAGTTGCTCTCACAGCTTAGCTGTCTCTAGTGTGCATGTGTGTAGTCCGTATGAAATAGCTAAGGTCTATACTTAAAGTTAAACTGTACTTTGTCTGGAATAAATCTCTGCACTTTGAAGAAGTTGATTTCCTGTGTGCTTCCAATGTATCCATGTTAATGGCTGTAATTCACTTGTCTGCCTCTGTGTGATCACCATTCACTCTATATATAGTCCTGCAGGCCTATATATGAATGTGACATGTGCGCCCTAAGGCAGCGCTCATAAAACATACACACCTCGTCTCCGCCCCCTCACACTGTCTCTGTCTGTGTGTGTGTGCTCTGACTGACAAACATTTCTCAATCATTTCATCTCCCCCAGAGAAAGTCACACTGACTGTAATATGCAGCTAACGCCAGAATCATCTTAAGCACTGAGCATTTAGTACATATTTCATTTTTATTCAGCAAATGCCTGCCCGACAGGAGAAGCATTAGTGCTATTGCGCCGTCTCATTTGTGCAACTACAACTGTGCATCCAGTAAATTCTCAATCCTGTGCTGATAGTAACAACCTGAATGAGTCCACAGCTGTGATCAGCTGGTGGCTCCACAGAACAGGAAACACAGTTAATATTCCTTCACACGTTTCCCAGTAGGTGACACTTTGTAATAGATTGATTGTTCCATCTCTGGGAAAACACAGCAAAAATAGAATGACTGCAGTGAATTAGTGAAATCACCATGAAACAACCTGCACTGTACCTGTGTGTGCAGGTTTTATCAGCTCAGCCCACTGTGTGAACTACAGTGTCGCAGGCTTTGAAAAGCTAACATGTTCAGATGAGTGTGTGTGCACACACACTGCTTCAACAATGGATGCACAATCCACGCTGCACTCAACAGACCCACTTACTAACTCCTGCTGCAAGGTTGTGTGTTTGATCTGTGTGACTGATGTGACGGCTCCTCAGTGGCACAGTTTTAGTGAGATATTTAAACACAGCAGCACAGAATAGCTGAGGGGTGTGTGTGTGCGTGTGCGTGTGTGTGTGTGTGTGTGTGTCACATGGGGTGCAACTCTGCATGTAAAGGAACCCTCCTTTTGGAGGAAGCACTAGGGATTGTCATCATCACTGCATGGATTTGTGAGACAGATGAGAAGTTGTGACTGTTCAGCATGCCTAACCACAATTCTCTCTCTCACACACACACACACACACACACACAACACCTCCAGCTCACTGGTTTTAAATCCGTCATTTTAATAAACACTAAATGCATGATTTTACGACTGAATGCTTCCACGTCTCCCAGCGTTGGATTTGACCGGCCCTGTTTTGTTCATCTGAACTTTGTGTTACTGCATGAGTTCCCTCAGAGCAGATTAAACCTGTGATCCCCATGTGTCTGAAAAATGAAGAAAAGGTGAGGAAGGGTAAAGGAAAACGCCTTTCCTCTTCCCTTCCTTAGTCTCAGTGTGTCTGCTCCCTCCTCTCCCTCATCGCCAGTCATGTTCATGCTTGTTTGTGTTTCATTCCACAATAACTTAGCGCTTTTTCTTCTTACTGCAACTTGACCTCTTTGGCTTCATCTCTGTATGCCCTACTTGGTTTCCATTCATCATAATCCATTTTGCTCTTTATTTTTTTGTCTTCATGTTTTATTATGGTGACTAGTCAAACATGGAATTATATCCAGTGTGCCTGTAACCAATTTCCAAACACGCTCGTCTCACACTCTATTAACCACACAGGAATGAGACGTGTCTTGTTAATCTAATGTGAACCTCTTGAACAGATAGAGAAGCATTAAGCTGACCTCTGACTTTGCTTTGGTAGTTTTCCCAGTTTGTTTCATCTTCACTGTCCAGTCAGTCGTTTTAGTTTTTGGGGAGTTTTAAGTGGTGTAACTCATATTCATATCCTTCTCTAATAGCATCCACTCTGTCCTCTAGAGCACCGCATCCCTTCTGATTGTTCTAATGATGCTCAGAGCTCCAACAGCGTCACCCTCTCTCCCTGTTCTCCCTCTTTCCTCCCTCTGTTATCTTCTCAGTTGTGACACTGTCAGGTTTTTATTTCACATGGGGGGCAAACAGAGGGGGCGGGGCGGGGGGGGGTATATAGTCAGGTTTCTTTTGTTACCAGAATTATTTGTTCCTTTATTTATTATATTTTTTCTGTTTCCCTGACGACTTCTGTGTGTTGTTGTCAGTCTCCACGGTAACCACTCGCTGTTTCTACGGCAACGGTAAGTTGTGTACAGACGTTCATCACTGAACTGATCCCTTTCCTACCCCCACCCCTTAAAATGGGCATTTAATCGTTGTGTACTGTGAAGTAACATTATTAGTATGACAACCAGTTTAGACGAGGCCCTGGAGAGCTGCTCTTTAGTAACGTTACAGCGCACAACACATCACAGGCAGACAGCCCCCCCACCATGTCATTAACACGTCACAGGTTACTGAATGTAATCGCACTACTTAATGCAATGACACAACTCTGCACAACCCATCTGATTAATTCTCCGTTTGACTTGATGTATATAGAAATTAATTTGTTTCTAATAATAATAATAATACTGCTAATAATAATCAGCAGAAACGATCTGAAGCTTTGCTCCCTGATGCTGTCTGATTGCTCTGATGAATGCAGACCTCATAAACCCTCCCCAGCCGAGCTGCAGGGCAACCAACGCCGCTCTGCTTTTGATTTTTGATTTATTTATTTCTTTGGTGTGTTTGTTCCTGCCTGCATTTTAGCGTAGCGTACGTTTGTCAGATATTAGCCGACATGTTAATGGAAGCATGTTAGCAAAGACGCTTTCATGGCGAGGAGAGGAGTTTGAACACGTGTCCAACGTGTCGCCGGCCTGACGACGTCTTCATGGTTGAACCGGATCGGTTTCATTTTGGCATCTCTTCCTAATTAACATTTAAAAAAAAAAAAAGAAGAGAAAAATCTTTTTGTTATCCAAACAGCCAGTGTTTTGTAACCATATGCATTTCTGAACCGATATGGGGTTTACTGTTTTTGGGTCTCTATTGTATGCCGCCATTTTTTTTTCTCTTTTGGTTTGGTCTTCTTGTAGTGGACTGTCTGTGTACGAGTAGTTGTAGTAGTAGTAGTACTCGTAGTGTACTGGTCATAGTATGTGACACACAGTTCTGATGCCTGGCATAGTGTCTCATGTTTATTTTATTTCTCTCCTTTTTTGGGAATGAGGATTGCTCTCTCTCTCTTTCTCTCTCCCACCCTCACTCTGTCTCTTTCTCCCCCCTCTCTCTCCCTCTCTCCCTCTCTCTCTCTCTCTCTCTCTCTCTTGTGTGTTCCCTCCATCCTTTGGTGCTCTGTTTCTCAACCCACCACATATAATGAGATTTTCAGGAGAATGGTCACCAAATCTAATTGCTTTATTTGAATGATGCACCTTGGGATATATGTTTTGTTTTCAACAGTTATTATTATTGGTTTTTATTGTGTTGTTCATGTCAACTTTCTCCTTTTTTTTTCTCTTCACGCCATCTTTCTGTTGTCCCGTTTTTTTTATTATGTATATTTATATATGGACTGGCTCTGTCTCTTTCCTTCTCACCTGCATCCCTTCCTCCTAACTTCTCTGTTTGTCTCGTATGTGATCGATGTGGGAGTGCCACGATTGTTTTTGATTGGTCTCTATGCTGCATCCGACGCTTGCTGATTGGCTGAATTTTTACTTTTTTTGGTTTGTTACTCACTCTTGGTCATGTGATGCACCCATATTTGGCTGCGTGTACTTTCTATGTTATATGATTATTAATTTTGTCAGACAAATGTTTTTGCACCCCCTCTTTCTCTCCCTTGTATTATTATTTTTTTGGAATATTTCTTTTTTTAGGTTTGTAAACCCCACAAGTTTGGTTTCATATGGAAATGTGACTTTATTTTTGTCCAGGTTTACGTCTCAGGGAGGGGAAAAGTGGCACGAGGAAGGCTAATGTTTTATTAATCAGTAATAGATTTACATGCATCCCTGTCAACTCGGTGTCATTGATGTACACGTGACAGAAACATAAATACTGAACGCACCCCCCTCACACAAACACAGCGGTAGGATGAGCTCTTCATTACGCTCCGATCATTACTTTGACTCATTAACTCTTCATTCTTTACAACACCCCCGCTCAGGCACACGTTCCGTCCGTTGGCTCGCCTCCCACCTCCCCCTCGACTCGTTGAATCCGCTGACCTTGTCATTCTTGATGAGGGAAAAATTAGGTAAAATCATTTTCCATTTGAATGAAGCCCAGCAGATAACGAACATGACTCACTGGGCGGCGGCAGCGTGAATAGAAGTATGGGCTGTAATTGCATGCCTGTACGCTCACACTCTCACCCTACCCCCACCCCCCTCCTCATCCAGCCAAAAGGTCATTTATCTGTAGCTTGCCACATCAGATGCAGAAATTCTGCAGCAACACTTAAGTCAGTGAGGGTCATTACAGAGAGCCTCAATCTCCTTCTCTTAAAACCCTTCAAAGGAAGACGAAGAGAGATGAAGGGAGCCGAGTGTCAGCCTTTGAAGCTCCGACAGGAGATTATCAACCATCTTGGATCAAAAGCATAAGCCTCACTAAAATGTCAGCCCGGCATGTTTCGAACATACCCACACACACACACACACACACACACACACACACACATACACATGCGCTAAAAAAAGTCCTATCACCTGCGCATGCCAAAAAAAGTGCAGCTCAGTCTCTTTTGTACCCCCCCACCCCCATATGCAGTGGCTTCAGCAATATAACCAATAGCAGCCCTCAAGGCTCCACACAATGAATCACCAAACCTCCACAGGACAACTTGCCTTAATTGCATGATGACTAATAAGTTTACCCAGCAGCCCTCAGCCTCCTTTCACACACAGACACACACGCCAACATAAAGGCGATTCCACACTGCTAACAACATCAAATTCTACATTTTAGTTGATTTATGTGCCATCGTCAGAAATAGAAGTCCAGGTAAAGCCACGATCATATTCTGACGAGCATCATTGTAACATCCCATAGCTAAAGCTGTCACGTGTGCATGTTCACCATAACAACACGCTTATGTAACAAACTAATTACGGAGCCGAAATAGTGACGCTCACTTTTAATAACCCAGTGGCGCTAAACGAACACAGATAATGACACCCCGTAGATGCATTAAGATGAGCAAACTGGAGGCAGTCGTAGAGAACACAACACAAGCAGGCAGCACAACAGCCCTCAATGAGTGTAGAGCTTTAGTTTCAGTGTGTTCAGGTGTGTTGCCTGCGTCTTTGACCGTCTGCTCCCTCGACCCCAGGTGAATAACGCCACCGCCAGGGTGATGACTAACAAGAAAATTGTCAGCCCCTACCCGAACGGAGAGGCTCTCAGCACGCTGCCCTATGGTAACGACCGCAGCCACACACACACCAACATGAACCTGACTAACAGCCAGACACACACTGTAGGTACAGAGAGACAGACAGGTATGTAGACAGAGACAGGCAACGAGAGGAAACACAACCAGCTTTCCTTCCCTGCAGAAGAAGTTATGTAAGGCGATCATCAAAACAACTCCATCCAGTCTATTTTGTCTCACAGCCGTGGTGATAAACATCATAAAACACCGCTTAACAACTAGAACAGCAGCATTCAGTTCCATAAAAATGAATCATGAACACGAATCAAGTGATTCTCCTTTCTATTCATAATATTGACTTCTGTTGCTCTGTCACAGTTTATGCTAGTAATGACGATAAAATAAATTTACAAAGTGCTATAAACACAGAATGGGGCTAAATAAACAACAATAAAATAAATAATAAAAAGATCAGAGAAGGTTTGGGTTGGAGAATCAAGAAAAAGCATTTTCACACTGGAGATTTAAAAAAGTCTCTCACTGACCGTGATGTGGTCGTATTGTATGTAAAGAGTGTCATAGACGTACAGGAAGTTCATGGTTTCCTCTCCTGTGTGACTACCAGCAGGGTGGAAGTTGAGTCCTATGGTGGGGGCCGTGTACGGACCGGAGATCTACGCAGGTAAATCCACTGTGCCTCTTTCTGACAGATGTCTCCACAGCCTGCTTTAAATTTTAGTCACATTCCGATCTGTAATTTATATTAATGTACTGCTTGCCTAGCATTTCTCCTCGCTGACACTTTTATTAATATCCAGCCCCCACAGCTATAATTGGATTATTCCCCTTCTCTCCTTGTTTCTTTTCTCTTCAACTCTCATTTGTATCTTCCCTCCCTAAATTCCCTGCCGTTGCTGTCTTTCTCTCTTTAACCCTGCTCTTCCTCCAGTCCCAGGGTTTCCCTACCCGACTGCAGCAGCGGCAGCAGCCACTACCGCAGCGGCGTTTCGCGGCGCCCACCTCAGGGGCCGGGGCCGGCCTGTCTACAGCGCAGTGAGGGCGGCCGTGCCTCAGCCCGCCATCCCGGCGTACCCTGGGTGAGGAAACCCGACCGCTGATCAAATGGGGCTGTTTCAAATCATCTGTATTCGCACCGTATCAAGTACAACATCCAGATCAGTCGTTTTCTTCAGCGCCTCGTAAATCCGTAGAGGAACACCTCATGAATAGCATTTTCCAAATCATTCCAAACTCTATTTGACCACGTCTGTGTTTAACACAGCTGTGCTCACACTCTGCTGGCACATTGTCAGTCGATTCACAAGCTATTCAGCAGGGTATGACGCAGTGATGGCATTGCACCATGGAAGTTTCATTTGAATGAACACACACACACACATTCAGGCACCATTCAGAAGCAGTTCCCCTGCATACAGATTTACTGTGATGTGTTTTTCGAGCCCCTCAGTATGTGTTCTGTGCATGCACCGGTAGTTGCTGTGCTATGATGATTGGCTAATGGGGTTGTGACTGCTATGATATCGAGGTCAGAGCAGAATCGATTGGTTGCAGCCCTGCGGCTGCTTTTACCGCGTTAACGCTCAAACAAAGCTAAAGCGAAACCGGAATGAGGGCTGCAGGAAATTCCCTCTCCATATGTGCTCCACTGAAGAAAAAAAAAAAGCTCCAGTTCTCCTAAAGTCGTCCATTCAAAGTAACTTTTACTGACTTGCTTTTCGTGTCACTGGGGGAACACTAGCAGTTCTCGGTGTTACTTCAGTTCAGTTAACTTTATCGATACGCCCCAGAAGTCCAGTGTTTTTATGTTTTTGGTTTCAGTGTGGAGCTAAAATGGAAGTTGTATTTCCTCTGCATGCTGCATGGGTGTGAAATAACTCTCTCTCTCTCTCTCTCTCTCTCTCTCTCTCTCTCTCTCTCTCTCTCTCTCTCTCTCTCTGTCTCTCTCTCTCTCTTGTGTTCTGCTGTGACATGACGTTTGTCCACTCTGGTTTTGGGACTGTGCACCAATCTGTTCGCAACCCCTCGCCACCCTCCCCCCCATCCGTACCCCCACCCCACCCCTCCGTGCTTCTTCTTCTCTCAGTGTGGTGTATCAAGATGGGTTTTACGGAGCTGCAGACTTGTATGTAAGTAAACTCACCTCCCACCCGACACACCTCCTCTGTCCCTCCCTTCACGGCTTTCTCCTGCTCCTTTTTTTTTTTCCTCTGGGGTGATTCTGCATGTTGCGTCCAGTCATGCGCTGCACAGAGCTGCCTGCATAAAGGTGAATGAGCGCACAGTAAAGAACTGAGTAGACACACAACACACTGCCTGTAACAAACCAACACTCGGCCCGTCATGAGACGAGCAGGGATCTTTTTCTTTTTTTTTCTAGTTCAATAAACACAGATTGGGACAGAAATGGTTGCATTGATTTAAACATTGAGCGGGGAGCTGCTAGATCTTAGTGACACCACTATAAAGGCTGCTCTGTGGGTGGATGCGGTAGCCGTACGTCAGCGTACAAGTGTGTCTACATACAAACAGGAGTGTGTGTGTGTGTGTGTGTGTGTGTGTGTGTATCCAGGTTGACAACGGTTGTTTCTGTTCTCTCTATAGACTAGTGTTTCAGGACTCAGTCCTTAGTCCCAGATTGCCTCAGGTA
Organism: Antennarius striatus; assembly: GCF_040054535.1. Taxonomy (NCBI): domain Eukaryota; kingdom Metazoa; phylum Chordata; class Actinopteri; order Lophiiformes; family Antennariidae; genus Antennarius; species Antennarius striatus. The sequence continues at coordinate 6,795,104 of NC_090791.1, read as the reverse complement.
GGGTCAACTCAACACCAAACCCACAGTGTGAATTGTTTTACTTACTGCCTCCTCTGATCTTATGAATCATCTTCTGATCTGATCTGGAACATGTTTTCTTTTAGTTGTTTCCAAAAAATATATAAAATCACCACTGCTTTAAATTTATTTTTTTCTACTAACACACTGAAATGTGCACTTTTTTAATCGGAGGGGTGGGGAAGCTTTGTTTGTTTACTAAACTACTAAATTGTACACAGTGAAACACGTCTTCCTACCAGTTTGTTCAAAAGAGCATCCGGTCTCTTTTGTCTGCTCGGCTAGTTCCAGAGGAAAAAAATTGGTGTTTTGTTCTCATTTTTAGGATGTAAATCATTAAAAAAATAATAAAAATTGGACATTATTAATTGACATTTTCAAATTGGATGCAGATGTAACCGTTGTAACCGTTTAGCATCAGGGGGTTCGTCAGTCTGAGTCATGAGATACTCCTTCAGGTTGAAGCAGAGAACCTGGTCTCTTCCAGAATTAACAACCCCCCTCCCCCCTTTCCTGGGTTGATTATTGAAGCATGTGCTGATTGGCTGCTGCATGCAGATATACTATATTACTGCTCCCTCCTCGCCACTCACCCAGAAGGCCTTGCTCACCACCACCCCCTTTGTGACTCGGGGAGTATCTGCTCTGCATTTGCTGTGCTCCGTTCTGATCAGGTCCAAACTCAGTGGTGTTGTGTTGATAATTCGGGTCGTGCATGCAGTCAGAGTCGGAAGAGATGTTCGTCAGTCAGGATAGGCTTGCGTGGGTGTGTTTGTGTGTGCCTTTTTTTTTCCCTCTTCCCTCCCATCGTCTTCTCTTTTGCTCTCCTCCTCCTGAATCCATGTGGATGAAAAGAAATAAAAAAGAATAACAAATGCACTTTTTTTGTCATCAATAAATGTCCACTAGACTTTCTGACTGGTGTAACTTTGGTGTCTTCAAGCTGTAGGCGTTCTCTCCTCACATCATTCATCACATCTCTGTCCTGATGAGACGCTGAGGTTTCTTTACGGCCTCCACTGTGTGAACATTTTGTCTTCCGCTGTTTTTACTTCCCCCTTCTCCCATAGTGGTTATAATACAATCTAACTCAACCTCGACAGACCAATTTCCTCTCTCTGTCTCAACGATAAAGCACTCTTGTCTTGCATCCGACACCACACCCCAACTCTTTTCCCCATACAGAAATGCAATATACTGGCGCAGTATTTCACTTTTAAATGTGCAAACATACTCATATATATGATAAACAGGTTTGGGTATACACCCTGGAGATGTGAGGAAATGTTATTTAAAATTTGTTTTCACTAACTGCAAAGGAAAAATAAATTTTTCTGAAGTTAATATATAATTAAATCCTGTATTTTCTAATTTTACCTTTGAGTGTCGGGCACTGCACAAATACACGGTCAGCGTAGGATCATATTTGCAGCAACTACAACATATACTTTGCAGTGGAGTCATAAATATTAAGTATGTTTTGGAATGAAATGTCAGTATATTCCATCTCTGTTCACACACCACTGCCCTGGTGTCCTGGGGGGCATGTGGCTCACTACTTTTATTGTGTGTGTGTGTGTGCGTCTCTAGGGAGGATATCCGGCTGCTGCTGCCGCCGCCGCCGCCTATCGCTACGCCCAGCCGGCTGCCGTAACCGGAGCAACCGCCGCAGCTGCCGCGTACAGTGACAGGTGAAGCCGACGCACACGTTAGCAAACACGCGTCCGCATATGGAAGAAATGTTGAGGTACAGACAGTAAGGACCCCAGCGCCTCAAGTCAATCTCAGTGTAGAGACAAGGCAGCTGGACCCCCAGCAGGAATACATGTAAGAGTATTGATGCTCTATCATACAGATAAAGCTAGTGGATAAGACAGTTGTGAAGGCCAGTTTGTCTGCAACCATGAACATCTAATGCTGTACGGGTGAAGGGAAAATCAGAGGATTTTTGTATGTTTAATAGGTGGAATACATGAAAACAACACAAGTCTAGTAATGAATTTATAACAACCTTTAATCAGACTTCTGCACCAGTTGTGTGTAAGAAAGCTCAAAACAAGCAAGTTAATTCAATCTAATCATGGCAACGTTTGAAAGCTCACTTGGCAGTGATGGATTAAATATAAAAACAACAGCTGAGTGAACACGAGTTCATGTAGGGTCAAAAAAAGATCTGTGTGTGTTTAAATTGGAGCCTTTCTTACGGTAGCAAACATTTCATGTTAATGAAGGTTCGTTTGTAGCAGCCGAAGTATGGCGCTACCATAGCAACAAAGTTAGCTCCAACTGAATTTAGCCCTCATGAGTGATAAAGTTCTGTGTGGAGCGGTTGGGTTGGTGTTTGTGTAATTACTCTCCCTTCCAGAAGGGGGAGACAAAAGTAACGCACTTCACGTACAAAGGAGTTGTTTTTTTCAATGTTTACTTTGCTGTTGTTATTTGCTGTTTTTGCAAATAACAATCACACATTACAATTACTATCTGGTAAGGGGTGTGGAAAGAAAAGTGTGTTTCACAAATTTATCTGCTTGTACATACAGTACAGTTTGTGTATCAAGCCTTACATTTATGATGACTGTTTTCCCTTTCTCGTGAAATACTACTTCCTGTTTCTTGGTGTTGTTATTCCCGACCGCTGACAGTAATCAGAAACTCCACAGGATGTCTTTAATGAGTTTGTCCTTTCCTTTTAATCACTTCTTGTTTGTTGTGTTTGTGTTTGTAGTTACGGCCGGGTGTACACTACAGATCCCTATCACGCTTTAGCTCCAGCTGCTGCTGCTTATGGAGTCGGAGCAATGGTGAGAAAAGTGACGAGGCTCGACACAATATGCATCAGTTCCGTTTTTAGTCGATGTTTGTTTTTAAACTGTGGACCGTCTCAGCAGGATCTCACACTGAATCTCTTCTAGACTGAGTAATTGCACGTTCTGGATGAGTGTATCCAGAGTAAAGCTGCAGACTGGATGAGCTCATATGAATGCTGATTATTTTTCCACTCAGTAATTGTGTCGTCTCTTCTGTGTCTTTCAGGCCAGTCTATACCGGGCAGGATACAGTAGGTTTGCTCCGTACTAAAACCACAAATCTCACCCAAGGAATTTCTCATCGCTCCAAAACTCTTTTTCAAGTTCTTTGTTTGGCAGCCGCTCCCCTCCATTTTTCTGCAGATGGACTCATCTGTTTTTATTTTATTGTGGGGTTTTTTGTTGTTGTTGTTTTTTTTTTGTGGTGAGACGGTTCATTACGCCACATCATCTACTCAAACTATTTCTATACTCTTTTGTCTGTCGCCGACTTGGAAACAATGACGAAACTGCCTCGTATGTGTGTGTGCGTGTGTGTGTGTGTCCCTCTCCTCACGTTAAAAGGCTGGAGCGTGTTACTTTGAACTACGGGGGTTAGGGAGGGGCACGTTTGAGGATGGTTTTTTGGAAATACTACAGGATGTGGAAGGAGAGAGCCTGCTGATCCTGCACACTAAAAATCTGTCCTTCATATATCCACTGCCCAATCAGACCCACACACACACGTACGTTCAACACCAAGTACACACTTTCCTCTACATTTTCCTTTAGTGTTGTCCTACACAGATCGATGCCACAGCACAGCATCGCTAGGAAAAAAGAACTTCTGTTTTTAAACACTACACAGCAGCAGAGTTGGCGCTTCATTTTATCTTCATGGTATAACAATGGAAACAAACCAGACTCTGACCGCTTTATTCTTATTTTGTAAAGCTGGAACTGGGGAGCATCTTACTGAAGGAGACCACTGTGGACCTTGTAACAACTCTAAAACATAGCATGGGAGAAAAAAAAAACTTTTTGTCATTTTCTAACATTTTACAACTTCCCTCAAAATGTAAAATCAAAAATAAGGTTTGAAAAAAAAAAGTAGAAAAAACAAGTGACTTTTTCTGCATTATCTCAGAATTTCCTGTCTTTGGTTTTGCTGCCATTCTTTAGAAGCTTCATAGACGTGTCTTTACATGTATGTGGACGTGTTAACGCTGTCATTATTTTCAGCAGCAGAACCAGTCGCTTTCCGGTCTGCACAAACTCCATTTATTACCTTAACTACAACACTAAGCTATGAACTGACCCCCTACTTATGTCCATTACACAAGTCGGCATGCCCCTCTCAAGGCTCGCCCTCGGTCTGCTCATAGCTCTTCTTCCATAAAAAGACTTGCTTCATTTTTATTACCATCTCAAAAAACCCGTCAGACATTCCAGCTGTAGCAGCGATGCAGTGAAGCAGCGGATCAGGTGGACAAAGGACCCAAACTACACTTAGCAAAAAGCAGACTTGAATCGGGAACACCCACGTGGGAAACTAATCATCTGCCACACAGCCAGATGGGAATCTCTCTATGCCAGTTGAGATATAAATGCCTGCAGGCTTCAGGCAGGGTCATTGTGAGCTCTGTGCGTGGAGACGGTGTCTGATCTCAGAACAGTAGAGCCCCACAGAACGGATCAGAATAAACCACAGTGGAACTAAGATGGCAGTCACATAATGGAGTCTTGAAATAATAAGAATCTTCTATTTATACTCCTTGTCTTTAATGTACAGGACACAACACTCGCTGTCTGTAGGCGTCCGTTTGTCATTTTAAACTCTCCCTCGTGCTCTCTGGGACATTTCAGTGCAAATATTTTGAAGTTCTTTTTTACCAGTTTTATAAAACAACTGGTTGCCAATCTTGTGTCTGTACTGTGTGTATCACATTTCCATATACTTTCTATGTTATTACTGCTATTTGCATTTTTGGTTCCAAAGATTTCCTGAAGAAAGCACATTTTTTGGTCTGGATGTATTTCTTATTTTTGTGATTATTGCTTTTGCCTTTTTATTTTTATTTTATCCGATGGATTCAAGCTGTATTTTTCAGCACAGTATTTGTACAGCACCCTGGGAAATATCATCAAAGCTGCATCTAAGGAAAGATGGCAAAACACGCTTCTTTACAGGTTGCATCAAAAAAAAAAAAAAAAAAAAGGAAAAACAATCCTGTTCAATTAAATTCAGTCCACTAATTTATTTCCTTTTTGTAAGTCATCACAAACTCGCTGTAGATGCTGAGGTGTTCGCTGCAGACAAGGGAAATCAGAGCAGGTGGGATCATAAGGGATATGCAGAAATACAGAACGGATCATTTGAATTACTTTTTGGCGGTAGAGCTAAATTACGGTAACAGGAGGAAAATGTCCACACAATGTCGATAGGACCCCACGGCCCAGTGGTGGCCAACCTTTTGGAACAATGAAACAATGTGTGTGTGGTTAGTCAGGGGAAATTATGGCGGTGATGGTGAAGGTGAAAGCTGAGCCATTAATCACTAACAGACAGGATAACAACGTCCCCTGCTGTCTTTTTATAACACTTTTTTTGCAGGGGGGGTACAATGCGCTCAGGAGCAGAGCGAGGAGGTGTAACCTTGTATTGTATGATTGTGAAAAACGTGTGCAGTAGGTCCGATGAGTATTTTTGACGCACATTACCTCTTTTTTTTTTGTGTCCTATTATTCCTCACAAGTATTATCACACGTGTTGCTATGCATGCTCTTGTGCGAGAGGAAGGGTGTCAGTTTTCATTTGTGCATGAACTCAAATCATAGTGCTGTTCGGAGGAAGAGGAGAGGAGGATGTGGTGTTTATATGGCTGGAGGAGGAGGAGATGACCCGGATGTTATGTGATGCAAGGTGACAGGAGTGCTGGGGAGTCAGTGGAGGTAGAGAGAGAGTGGGTGAGGAGGGGAGAGGCGAGTGGCCCAGAGCCACTGTAGCAGATTCAGTTCCGCCTGTATAAACTGGGTTATGGCTGTTCCGTGCCGCTGTGGTTGCCGTGGTAATCACCAGTCATAAGAGATGTGTAAAGTTTAATTTGATATTTCTGGACCCCCCATGGTTTGCTTTTATAATGAAAATAAAACAACAACAAAAATGATTCTGACATCGGCCCACCCGGCAGTAAAACAGCTTTAAAGTTCAGTTCCATGCAGAGCTCAGGCTGCTGATGCGTCAGCGTGCCCCCACCCCCCCCCCCCCTCCACACGAGATGCTCATCTAGCAAACGCTTTCACGTCAGCCATCCTGTCCGGCACTGCCGTGGCGACTCTGGCGGGGGGTCCTCGTGCTCCTTTCTGTCCCCTTCTGATGAAAGTTGTTTAAGAGGCTGCAGAATGAACGCAAACGCTATGGAACGACTCGAAAAGTTACCCTCCGCCGCTGATTCCAACTGCCTGCGCTGTGCTCAAGTCGACCCAGTGGGAGGTTTTTGTACAGGGATTCAACGAATGGGTTTGAATTGCATGTGGATTTTTTGATTTTGTTTTTTTTGTATGTCACATGCTCTTATAAGCTCATTTATCCAAGTGGTTTTTATTTCGATAAGTGACATGTATTTTCTCACAATGTTTTACTTTGTCATTCTTGTGTCTACCTTCTGTTTATTATCATCATTATTCTTGAATGTATATAATAATACATAAACTGTTTGGTTTTTAAGCTGGTCTGTGCTTCTTTCCTGCGCCTTGGCTTCTTTTGTGAAAAGCATTCATTCGGGTGACAGAACACACTTCCAGATAGGCTTCTGGACTGTGGAGCTGCCAAACAGAACGCTTTTTCATTCCTCTCATTGTGTAGAGCTTATCATTTTCTTTTCAGTCTTTGACTGAAATGAGGTCATCCAAGTAGGAGAGAGACAACATTATTCAACCTCCATTCAATATTTGCTTCACAGGCCAAACACACACATCAGCTCTTTTCAGAAAACTTGATTGCACAGGAATATTTTAAATAGCTCAAAACAACAAATGAAAGGAGTTATTTTCCCCAAATATGTCATAAAAGTTTACTCTGGTTGACTATTGCAGTCATAAATGATTCAACCTCTTCATAAGAAGTGTCACTAGTTCTTTATGAACACCCTTGAGATGCTATGATGTGCTGCTAACTGCTTAAAATCGAGCGTTGATCTGTTTAAATTGCCCTTGTGTGACGTCTTTATTGCAAACAGCTGATGAACTGCATTTTCTTAGTACACCAAAAACAAATGGGAGTTGAATACTTTTGTTTCAAACTGTTAACTTTTTCACTAAACCACAAAAGATTGCGATCTTTTTGATTACGAGCTAACCAAGAATCATTTCTCAGACTGTAGAAACTTCTCAATAAACCAGTGTGAGTCAGTGATTGGACCAGACATTGCAGGCTATTAATCCTGCTCTGCTGGGTGGCATTGACCATATCTGCTGCTCGATAAGCTCTTCCGCCACCTCCAACTTTCATTGCTGCCAAGGGGGAAGAATCTGGAACAATCTTTAATTGCGTGTGGAGTTAATGGCCTTAAATGGGCTGGATGTGGCGGGAAAGCTCATATCCCTGCTAATTGCTTTAATGCACAAGAGGACGATTGCCTATTTGATGGCATTCTCTCTGAGTAATTGAAGTTGGGCTAATTGGAAGAATAGATTAAAGGCCATCTGATAGAAGGAGTGTGTGAAGATGGCTTCCATTGAGGTGAAAAATTGACCTTTAAATGGTCGAGTCACTGCAGGCCATGACAAACTGCACCTAAATTAAGGTGTTGCTGTATTTAAATGTCATAAATTGCCCATATGTAAATTATAGTTTGACACTTTATAGAATACAGTTACATCACAGATATTATAATACACTGCTGCTAGAAGTACAGCGCTCGTTTCTGCCACAATCAAAGAAGCACCATGCGTCATAGGGGGCATTCATAGTGCATTATAACACTTTCTACTGGACTGCATCCACAGACAAAACAAATGACTGCTCATTCACACCTCAGTGGCAGGAAAGACTAAAAGTATGCCATTCCAGTCCACGCATGATTATAAATGAAAGATTTTGCAGGTTGACATAATGTGGAGAATTACAAGTCAAATAATCTGATTCCACATCCTTTATTACATCTGTGTGATACCTTTAGGAAAATAAAATAATTCAAACTGATGACATCTCTGGTTTTATGGCTCGATGTGATGCATCAGAAACCACTACGTCTATTATGAGTCTGGTCACGTGGCTTCATAAACGCCCCATGCATCACGCAGTGGATGATCTTCACAGACTGCTCAAACCGCCTCTGACGACCTTGCTGTGTCTAGACATTGCCCCCTGGAGGTTAAACCGTAAAACTGCACCTCCCCACCGCTCCTTGAGGCGTTGAGCCTCCTCTTTACAGCAGGTGCTGGATTCAGGGCTCTGAATCTGCTTGAGAATGTAATTGGGCTTTGGTGAGCCATCTGTGCAGACTGTGAGTGGGAGATGTGACAACTTAGCCTTGAGAATAAGATAAAAAGGCTTTATTGATAAATTTCATAAAAAATATGGCTTTAAAAATCATTACAATATACAATACTTTGCTAGAGCCCATCTTTTGTTTCTGGTGCAGCAGCATCAACAGAGCCCAGAAACCGTAATGTGTCTGATGATGAAGATGTTAATCAGTGATGGCATCAGTCTCCCGCTGTGCTGATGGGTCTCTTGTCCTGTTCTCCTCCTGTCTTTTCTCATCTAATCTCTTTTCCTCTCCTCTCCACTAGTTCCTTCTGTTCCTTCCATTCACAGATGCTTCTCCCCTGCTCAGCAGTTTGGCACCTCCAGAGTGACAGTTTCACACTTCTTCTATCACCTCAGGGCTATTATATACCATTTCAGAGTAACGCAAAGTGTCGATACACAAACACACACCGTGGGAGAAAGTTTCTTGTGATTTAGATTTCCTTTTGCAAGAAATCTTGACTAGCAGAACCGATCCAGGTGATGAAACTGGACGAGTTATACAGTAGAATCCTTTTTTTCTTTTTGTCTTACTCTGTCATCCTTTTGGAAAGGACCTTTTAGAATTCCCACCACAGATTTGAAATCACATTTCTTATAGCTCACACCAACTGAATTTTTTTTTTTTTTTTTACATTTACACAAGTGAATCAAACATGGAAAAACAAATTCATGGGCCGAGCACAGATCAGCACGGCTGGATTTTACCCTCTGATTTGTTTCGCTAAACATTTGCATGTTATGAAAATGAGTGTTTTAATCATTCCCATAATATTCATCATAGGGCTCCCTGTAGTTGGTGGCTTGAGGACGAGGGATGCTGAAATCTTTATCGGTATCGATTTCCTGTAACACAGCAGAAAGACAAAGGTGCACATCCATCATGTGGGTGTAATTAAAACCCATGCATTTGGACTTGGCTATAATGAAAGGATTGTATGGAGTCAATGTTGATCCTGACGGTTTATTACTCACTGCCATGTAGAATCCAGAGTCGTAGGGCGATCGCAGCGACGGCTCCGTCCTCCTTCCTGAGGGGAAACACGGGAAACTGTTGAATCATCATTGTTTCATCCATCCCAACAGAGAGCTGATTGATGGCAGAATTAATTTTCTCATGCTGGTCTCCAGCTCCGTATTCATTACGCTTGTTCGTAGCATAGAAAATGTCATTCTGTCAGTGTTGAATTGATGGGCAGATTAGACATGTTAGCCGTTAGCTTTGTGCAGGAGGTGTTTTTTAACTAGAGGTAACATGAAGCGTTGGGATGATGATGGAACACGCTGCAGGACTCGAGGAGGCCTGAGGGGGCAGAACACTAATATTTCACTCTATTCTGTGTAGAGGGAGTATAAATGAGCCTTTGCCTGTATTAACATTAGCACATCATCAGCATATTTTAAATTGCTGTCTGTCTCTATTGCTGCCATGCTTGTCTTTTATCATTTTTGTCATGAAGTTATTAATGCTGGCCTTAAACTGAAACTAATATGAAAGGTATTCTAAAAATTGCTGACATTGTTTTTAGAGCTCAAACAACGATATTGATCCTTTAAATAATTCATAGGCTCTGACTCCTCAAATGGAAACTTTTTTTGTTTTTTTTTTGCATTTTTTTTGTTGTTGTTTGTTTGTTTTTTTGGAGAACCTCTTCTCACCTCTTCTGTTCTCAGCTTCAGTCTCAAAGCTCCCGTTCTCTTTGCCTCCCTTTGGGCTGTTCAGTCCTGGGGCGTCAGCATCAGGGCTGGTCCAGCCTAAAAAGTTCAGAGGGTTGTCTTTTGACCTGGCCTCCCCCCTGCAGAGGAAGGCGACCTGGGACAAGCCATGTCCGATCAATAACACCCAACCATTTGCCACCAAGGCGATACTAAGCACCGGGTCGTCCCATTGCGGCCGGCGGTCGATCTCGGGGTTCCCCCAGGTGAGCATGGTGATCCACGCCACCCAGATGCAGGTGGAGAGCAGCAGCGTGAGGCAGAGCAGCGCGGCCTGGAGCTTCCCCATCTGGCGGGCGGCTCCTGTGCTGTAGCTGAATGTCAAGCAGGAGCGACAGGCGAAGTGGAGGGAGAGGATTAAACCGATCGCCAGGAGGCACAGCACATAGATCTGGAGCATGACAAACTCCTCCTGGCTGTACTCGCACGGCATCTTGTTCCGGACCACCACCAGGATCAACCACTGGGTAGAGATGATGACCTGCACGATGAAGAGGCCGAGGGCCACAGCGGGCTCCCCCCAACCCCGGGCGGCGGCGAATCCCAGCAGAGCGAGGCAGCGAGCCAGCAGGCAGGAGAAGGCCAGGGAGAAGAGCACTGCGAAGAGGAAGATCCGGATGGGGCAGATCTGAGAGGTGAGGCTGATGATGAAGGGGAAGGTGATGGCGAAGATCCCGGCGGTCGCCAACAAGAACAAGGACATGGAGGTCACTGTGCCTCCGATGTTGCTGCGATGTTGCCTGGATGAAATACAGATGCATAAAGACCAGAGCAGCAGGCCGAGGAGCAGACCCACGCTGAGGAGGAATCCTGCAGAGGCCAAGGTTTCCAGGACGATCCCCCATACTGCCCGGCGGTCACACAGGTACCTAAAGATGGGGTTCAGTCCTTTTTTGCAGCCTGGCACGCCTGTCCGAGACGTTTTGTTTGGAGGAGGAGACAAAGTGGCTGTTGTGTTATTCGTGCCATCGATCAAGCTGCTGTCGGTTGACGGACAGGTAAGAAAGATGTAGAGAAGGAGGAGGAGGGGGGGCAAAACAGGTTTGTGTCTTCTAGAGAAGCAGCCCATGTTGGTTTTAGCAATTCCAGGCAGGGATTCTATCCTTCCTTCTCCTTCTCAGAGTCCTTTGATGCGGAACGTCTTTACTCCTGAAACAAGAAGCTCATGTCAGCTGAAAATACTTCACGTTCGAATACGTTCAGCTCGCGTCTCGTCTGGCGGCGCAGAACGACAAGGAGAAGACAGAGGTCACAGCGTGGCGAAGGAAAAGGAAGGAGCGAGTGGTTTGACAGCGGGGAATGAAGAAAGCAAGAGGAGGGAGTGTATAAACATGCCAGAACAAGGCAGAGCGGCGTGTTAGACAGGCCTGAGAGGGAGGAAAAAACAACCTCGACATGGAGGTGAGGTTGGGACAGAATAGCAAGTAGCGACTATTCTGCTGCATCAGCTCATAAAACTGCAGTAAACAGACATCAGTGCACACACGGGGTTTGAGGTTTATGTGCAGCACAGCCCGAAGGTAAGGGAGAGATAGTTACGACTGATAGCTGAGCGCTGCTTCCTCCAGGCCATAACCGAGCCTTTGTTTGAGCATCACAGATTTAAATATGACCACATGTCGGATTATGTCGCATTAGATACGACCGAAGACCCCAACCTTCATTTATTTGAAGGAGAATGTTTATTCTCTCCCGAGTTTGGAAGATAAAGCTGTGCACATAAACTCCAGGAATTTTTAGGAATATTATTAAAGTAAGACATGTTTGATGAACAAGATTTGAAGGCTAAAGCTTTACCCAAAATCAGAGGCCAAGTCTAAAGCTGAGTGAGCCCCGAGGAAAAACAGCAGAACTCACCTTAAATCCTGCGGAATGTGGATTTATCAAACTTGAAGTTTGGGTTGAAGAGTTCACAGAAACAATCCGGATGGGTATTTGGTGTTCTTCAGTGTGCAGCCATTCACCTCCTGACCTGAAGATATGATCATAGCTCCACCACAGGGTAACAGGAACGGCAGGAGACGGAGGAGGGTGGGGGTCGATGGAGGTCGGATGCCATTGGAAGAGAGGATCGTCTTCATCTCACAACAACAGTTTGGACAAAAGCAGAGAAGCCTGTACCCCCACTCAGACCCTCCCTTCAGACCCCACCTATCCTCCTTTCTCTGCCCCCCCCCCCTCCCCACCCCTGAAATGATGGGGTGGAGCTCACACCTGGAGGTGACGTTGCATGCAGGGGAAAGGAGAGTGGACTCCGCCCTGTGGATGAAGCCGTTTCCCACCAGATTTGCATCCAGTTTTCATGTCTGTAAAGTTGAATATGAGACATTCTCTGTTGTGGAAGACTCAGAATGGGTGAGAGGCACTTTTTTTTTTAAAATAAGAGAATCCAATGACGTTAACAGAAACAGTCGTAACCTTGGTTACCAGCAAATCACAGCAGCAACATATGAAATCAGTGCAGGGAGGAGATAGATTTAATCTATTGTCTTTCTCATGTAACACTTGAGCTCATGTCTGAACAGGTCCAGAGTTATTAGGGTGTGTTCAGTTAAAACTGACTCTCACACACACACACACACACACACACACGGATGGACAGAGATTTAGCCTTTTACGCAATGAGCTTGCTGGTTGCAGGAGTAGAACTTGTGCACATGTAACGTACATGCATGTCGGCCCGTATGGAATGCCCAGAAGTCATAGGGATTATCTGCATTCCAATAGAGTTACAGAAACATTTTAGCATTCCTTTGAAAAGTATTAATCAGGAAAAATAAGATATGCATAAAGAAAATAGTTTTTCCTTGTCTGTATCGCAAAAGTACACAACAATAAGTTGTGAGCTCAGGTTTGATCTTGTGGATCTGAGATTACTTTCTGTCATGCACATCTTCCTCAGGCGGTAAAAGTCGTTCCTGAGCTGAATGAGTAATAACCATGTGACAAACACGTTTACTGGTAATAACGGTCAAAACATAAAGGCTGCTTCCTTCCTGAATGCAAGGAAACTTCAAAAGCAGGGGAAAATTACACCCATTGCACAGTTTTTGCCTGACATGTGAAAGTGACTACGTCAGGTGTTTGTGACATAAGTAACACTTAAAATCAAATGTACAGTACTTCACTTCAAGAAACAAAAAAACCCAAAACAAAGCAGAGCTGATGATGATCACATTCCCAAAGGTGATAAATGTTCTAGCAAAGGCATGTTAGCATCAGTTTTCTGGTATAAAACAAATCTACATCTTAAATCTACATTCTCTGTGGCACTTCAAGCATGACATCATTTATTTTAGCAATACCAAAAGCAACCTGTCATCTCTTTCCTGTCACTGCTGTTATGTTGGGATGTAATGGAAAACATTTGAGTAGACACTCTGTGCTGGTAGCAGATCAATATTTGGATAGAGAAACCATGGCAACCCAAGTGTCTGGGGACAGCCGTTGATGGACAGGATGTTGACAGAAACGAGGCAGATGTGCTTCTGCGACCAGTCTTTGTTTTAACGTCATTCATTTTTCCAATCAGGAAACCACGCCTGTTTGAGCGGCGTATCGACCCAGCAGTCCAAACATCTCCACAACTACAAGGACGAATTATCAATAATGTGCGAGCATTCATGGTCCCTAAACAGTTAATCCATTTACATATTAGTGCTTTGAGTGAATTAGCCAATAATTGCAGATGAATAATCTGGTAGAGGTAAAAATGTTTCTCCTAGGATGAAAGTCAGTGAGTCCTTGACCTTACATCCTGATCAAATTCAGATAATCAATTGATTTATGACCACATATCTGGAAGATTAATGACATCAGTGTTTCTCACTGACTAGAAAACATTAGCCTGCTAACATAACAAACTAAAATTGGAGAAATTCCCAACATTCCCTGAAGACCATTCACGTTGTTACTTGTGATTTAATGTATTTCAAGTCATGCATGCTTTTTTTTCAGGTTTTATTAAGAGTTACATGAAAAAAAATGACAACATAAGTACTAAAAATAAACACATTTTACTGCAGTTCAGGACGCAGCAGTTCAGGGAACTTCTTCTGGACTTTGTGTCTGCAACAAAAGACATGTACTGTATACTTCTGTTTCCTCTAAGGAGGGTGGCGGGTTCAGATTGCAGGAGAGAAAGAGATTAATGGGATGAAAGGGACTTCATCTTCTGTGATCGAGTGAAAGTGCATTGTAGTTTGCTCCACTGTAGTGTAATTCATGCTCTCCTTGCATCCGCTGGTGTTCACAGTGAGCGTATGCATGAGGAGTACAAAATACTGCGCCAAGTGGGAGGAAGTACAAAAGGTAGGGGCGGAAGGCAAGGTCAAAAGGTTCCACGCTGACAACAAAATATTTACAATTTAATAGACAGCTAGAAGCAAATACGAAGAGGTTTTAACTACTGTTTTGCTTGCGTCTGTTGCCATAAGAGAGGAGTGGCAGGAGGAGAGAGAGGGAGGTCCAACGGAGGAGGGAGGAAGAGTCGGGAAAAAGATCATCATAGATGGATGAATGGGACAGGAGGAAGGTATGTGGAGTTCTTTCTCGTCATCTCATTTAAAATAGATATAGTCATAGACATGTACTATAAATATAGAGATAACAATGTAAAAATAAGAACATTATCATTATTATTATTATTGCTTTATTATATTTCCCTCCACTTAGTGGAGGAGTGTATGAGGTAGGCAGACGAGAGGATTTTAGCTGGCAGCCTTATGACGACGTGCCGAGCTCAGGGCGGAGAAAAGGCAGGGCGGAGCGGGTGGAGGGGATCGGACAGAAGGACAGGCAGGCAAGGAAGGCAGGAGGCAGTGGGTTTAAATGATGCCATATTTGGCCAAGTCGCTGAGCTCCATGTCGCCAAAAGCCTCCCATGGGCAGACCACCGTGATGTCTGTTCCCAGACCCTCCATGCCGGGAATGTCGTCCCCAAAGCTGGAAGAGAGGAGAGGGAAAGGTGAGCGGTTCGAGTCCCGGTGCATGACCCCGTCTGATTGGTGGAACTGATACACACCCTTTCTGGCCGGGTTTGGGGGCCTTGCTCTTGAATGTGCGGGTTTGCCTCTGCTTGAATTTGGGCGGCCCCTTCTTGGGTGTGGTGGGACCGGTGCTGCCACCGGGGGCCAGGGCGCTTGCAGCAGGGGGGCTGGCGTTCATTTCTGTCGACGGTGACTGAAGAAGGAGGAGACATTTTCATCACATGTGCTTCCTGAGAGATCAGTTTCCTCAAGTGGCTTCTTCTGACTTCACCGTAATCCCTCGCCTCTCTCAACCTCGCTGCCCTCTGTTAATCCTGTTTCCTTTCAGCTCAGTGACAATCAGATTAGTTGAAATAGCCAGATTAGCACTAATCCTGCTTTGATCTGCAGCAGACTAATTGTCCTTCTTAAACATCAAGGATACCGTGTGCGACTGGGGAACAACCTCTACTCTTTACGTCCAACGTCCAAACCCTGAGATAATAAACCAGTCACACCGTCTCACTATCACTAACTTCTGTGCAACCATGGAGTCCGAAAACACTCATGGTCCGGTTTTCCCTGCCAACTGTCCTTGCCTTTATTTCAAATCAGAATTTAAGCCGTATCCAGTCTAAGCCCGGCCCCTCAGCCCCCCTCCTCCGACTGATGACACTGGAAATCCTATTAAGGCAATTTAACAGAAGTGGGGAACACCCTTGTTTTGTCCGTTATGTAACTCACGTGAGTCGTGGGTAGATGCAGACGGCTCACAGACAGGCTTTACCATAGAGGATCTGTCTCTGCTCACAGGCAGGCTTTACCATAGAGGATCTGTCTCTCTGTCGGGATCTGGGAAACTGTGCCAGATCTGAGCGTCCGAACGCGCCATCAGCCATCTGTGTGGTGATTGTTCGCCCTTGAACTCAATCCTCTTTCCACACCTGTTCTATGCTTCACACTTTTCTTTTGTAAATTTAGCTATACACCTACTTTAACATACGACGTCTTCACTTCTACCCAGTTGGAATAAAGCATGGAGACACTTTGCCAACACAGTAAATAAATAGTTCTCAGTCATTCCTTCTCTTTTTCATCCTGGAATAAATCTCGAGTCAAGATGCTTCTATTGTATGTCAAGTACTGTTTTATGCATACCTGCATTAGAATTGTCGCTTAATTCTCACTTTTCAATGACCGATTGATGACTCATTTTATCCCAAATTCAAAAATCAATTTATCTATAACCAGTGTAAGTAAATTAAATTCCTGACAAGAGGAACATCAGTGTTGTAATACATATAAAGTCTACTATTTGGTTTACATCCCAGTCAGGTTGTTCCAGCTATGATGTTCATTCTCACCTGCTGTCACAGATGTCCCAAAAGGCGTCCGCCGATCTCTGTCCTAGCTGGGTCTCTCCTCGAGTTGTTTGGGGTATTGTCCGCGTTGAGCTTTTATATCTCCATCTTTAATCCCCACATCCTCCTCTTTCCAGTCACATGGTCATCGGAAAAGGTCAGCCAGGTCTCCACCAAACCAGTGCTTCTCCCATCCTCCCTTACCTGAAAAGAAGTATCTGTGTTCCCCTAATGCCAATTGTCGCAGCCCTCCCCTTGTGTCTTATCCGGGAGGTCAGGCAGGCTCCTGAGCAGACAGTGTCAAAGATCAATCTGAAAGGATTTGATGGGGCTTATCCCTCTAAACCTCAGCAGGCCTGCATTGAGCCGGGGAGACGGCCTGCTGGTCGTGTTCAGGTCCATGTGAGATGCGTGTTGATCCCAACGGCACTACAGGGAAACAATGGTCAAACTTGAATCTGACGCCTCAACATAAAATCCTTTAAAGTTGATTTTGACTTTTTTTAAAATAAGTAAATTGATGTACTTTTTTACTTCCTGTACAATTATTTCTGACTTGTGGAATATTTTCTGGATTTAATCCCAAAAAATTTCAGGGTTTGTTGAAAAGCTGAGTTGTTAAATTTCTTTGTGTTTAAATGTCATTCTTTTATTTGTCATTCACAGCTACACATTTAAAGGGGAAGAAATATCATGACAAAATGTCATAAAAGATGCCATGTGTGACCCTGTGACTAAATTCATGAATTAATTGGTGTCACTTTCGGATCCCATGACTTGAAAAAGGTTTGAGAACGATTGATCTGGGCTTGAAGATCATGTTAAAATGTGCTATATACCTTATCCTGATGCCTGATATCACACTGATCATTCAAATTTTTAAATATTACAGATGAAAGACCAAAGTTCTGCTTCAACAGTGGTTTAAAACAATTTGGCCTCCTCGAGAGGAAAATCTAAAGGGAGGATCGCAGATTATCCCATTTAGAATCGAGTCACATTCTGAGAGGACAGATGGGATGTCGGGGAGGCAGACGTTCACCAGTCGCGTCTTCAAATCATCCAAACATTCATTCATTCACTTATCTTTAAAATCTCAAAAACACACCAGACCCAAGTCATCTATAGTCATCTAATAAAAGATAAAACACAATAAAATCTTATCTTTATGTATCAGATGAATTACATTCATTATTTTTCCTTGCATTCTTTTATTGTCTATCCTTATCTTGCATGTTCCTTGTTATATGCTATGTTTTCAGAGCTGAGATGGAACATCACATTTAGCTGCAAAACAATAATGTAGCTCCATCCTCTTTTGTGCATGAATGTCTTTCCAGAATTCCATGAATATCCATCCAGTAACTGATGAGGTATTTCAGCTTTATACTACTGCACAACTAGCAGGACTGTACTTCATTAATTAGCAATAATCTCCCTGAAATTTGTAAATGACATTAAAGGAATTAGAGATGTTAATTGGGAATTGCTGGATTTTTAGGATCATGATAAAAGTAAGGTGAAAGTTACTTTATCTTTTGCTATGAAAGCCATATTTATTTTGCTGAACCAACTTATTTACCACTGATTTATGCCTGGTTGATCAATGATCAACCAGGCATGATTTTTAATTGTGACAAGACAATGGCTAATCCTCTTTAGCAGCTGATAATGTTCCAACAACTCAGATGTTGTTCAGGTTTGTCAGTAATAATTTAAAGATGAGCTGATACATGCGTCAGACTGTGATATAGTGTCCAATCGGATCATTAATGGGGTGTTTACCGCCCAATGGGAACCATGCACAAACTACTAAGTATAGTTAGCGCTCCTAAGCTTGTTAGCTGTGGCCTGTTTAAAGTGTGCAGGCAGGTCAACACATGCCTCAGTTAACATCAGTGATGATGAGTGACGATGAGTGGGCTCAACTGAACAACACGTACATTTTTGACATATTCGGACTGTAGGTCAATATGTCAACTTCAGAGCCCACTCCTCCTCTGTCTGCATACAACATACTAATACACAGGATAATTAGATTAACAGAGGGCCTTACTGTAAAAACTAGCATAATTTCTGAATATATGGACAGAAAAGATGTGTGCAGCATTTTACCGACAGCCAGCTTTATGAAAAGATGTATGTGTAAGTGATAAATGTGCTCTTTCATGAAGCTCCTGGATCCCTATTTGTCCAGAGGGCCCCTGTTTACCCTGTAACCTTCGAAACATATGATCTGTTGGCGTCCAGGAGCTCAAAGACACCACCAGCGTCTAAACTTGGCTCACAAGCGCAACTTTTTGGTTAAATTAAAAATGTCTAGACGTGATCTAAACACAGAATGTCGCTTCCTTGAGCACAGACTGTGAGATGCAGAACTCACAGTCTGTGCTCAAGGAAAATGCGTGTACATGAAAACATCACTATTTTGTGAATGTAAACAAATTAACAATTAATTTAAATTCTAAATGTTACATGTTTTCTGAGGGTTAATTATGATTATTGTATTCAAACATTGGCAGAGCTCCATTTTGGTCTTTCTCTGTGGGTACAGTAGAATGAAATGGCCTTTATCTGGATCTCCTCCAAAATGCTCTTTAGAAGGTTGTGCTCATAAACCTGAATGGATATTCAGAATCTGTGAAAACACAAGTTCTCTGGTGGAGTTAGGTATGGAAAAGCATCCCATTTCAAACACTCAGTATGAGCCATGAGACACAAAAAGTTTTTTTACTGAGATTGGAGAAAATACATTTCTCTAAGTTGGAGGATTTGGGACACCTGTCAAAAGTTTCAACTAGTGCTGAATTATATTTTAAACAGTTTCTCAAAAGTGTTTGTACCGCGACTCATTATAGTGTTGTGCGTGACAATCTATGTCATGACAATCTGCCCCGTGAGAAAAGGGTCGTGAGCTCAGACTGTCTGCTGGAGATATGAGGTCAGCTGCTGGACCACTGACCCACTAAGGGTCACATATAACTTAAGTACGTAAACGTCCAACACATCCTGATCCAATTTAAGCTCTTGATGCTTCAGAATTGACCTGTGACCTCATTGCTGCATACACAGTGTGTCAGATGAACTCCAGTACTTCCTTGTTTTTAATGGTGATAATTTATCCATTGCTATTTGGCTTAATATTTCAAAATTATAATTTAAAAAAAAATAAAATAATGTTGCGATCATTATCTTTTGAAATTGTGAGTGTCTTAAGTATGATAAAAAGCTGGAAGTTTTCCCAGTACTCCATCTTTAGTGAATCTGAATGAAAAGCAAAAACATGTGATGGTGCTGATTTGCTAGCCCTAAAGCACAGCCTGGATTCTAACCTATTTTTCCTTAAATTAACATTATTTATACAATAAGAAGAAATAGAATAAAGATTAAAATCACAAATTCATTAAGAAAAAAATTGAATATGGTAATAAATGAATGAAGCAGAATCAGTTACACACCTTCCTCTTAGAAGCGCGTGGAGTCGCCCCCTGCTGGTCAGACTGACGAAAGCAGGGCTCATGACGTCACTCAAACACGGAAGACTCATCCATTATTAATTAGGTCCGTGACATCCGGTTCTGTCTCTAACCACCAGAACAGACCTGCCCTACTGGAAAGTACCCGGACACAAATCTTAATAATGACTTACCTCCATTGTGTTTTTATTTATTACTTTGTTTTTGTTTTTTTATGGCATCGATCTTATGATGTTCGATTTATAAAAATGTATTACTTTTTTTTTTTTGTACATACTGATTTTTAGTCATCTGCTTTTCTTCTTTTTATCTCTTGGTTAAGAATAATTTCATGTTAATTCCTTACTCATAAAGACATCATTTTCATTTTCCTTGTCGCAATAAATTTAGGTAATAAAATCAACATCTGGGGGGTTTTTTTTGTAACTATTTCTGTATTCCCATGCCTCTCCTCAGTCTTGTGATTGAAATTCCAAGACATAACTCACAGAAATTCACTTCAAATGCAACTAATGACTTTTCCCAGTCGCACAAACACATTATGCAATTCCATTTCCTCTCGGCTTATGCCCCTTTAAGCTTTGAAGTGTTGTATCCCCTCATTTTCAGCCCCAATCTTTTAAAACATGGCAAAATGCTTTGTGTGTGCTTTTCCTGTAATAAGCATATTCACTTTCATTCAATTTGATTAGCATGCATTTTCATTAATGTTATATTTACATTTAAATGAATTCCAGCCTCACTACTCTGCGGTTGAATGAGCTTTTAAAGAATATACTGCCTTGGTGCTCAGTTTGTCCGATTAAACGAGGATTTTTGCTTTCAATAACACCAGTAGCTGTATTTGAACAGCTTCTGCTTTGCAGAATGGTGCAAATGCTCAATGCTACACTGATCATGATCTCTTCAGGGAATTTTCAGGTAGAGATTGTAAACCTAATTAAATTTACCTTTCTATTTTGGACACAGTAACATTTTTATTGCACTAATGAACTGTCCTTGTCATTATTATTACACTCCACTACCTCTGCTTTTGGGTGTCTCTCCAGGAAGATGGGAAATTTTCCTTTGTGTCAGGGTTATGTAAGACTTTCCTGAGCCACTTTGCTGAGCTAATTGGACGCTGGGAAGAATTCTCTGAAGGGCAGATTGACCTGAATCTCATTGTACAGTTTGGCGTCACTGTGTCGTCATTGCTAATAACATTTCAGGAAGTCTTGAGTTACTCTTAGCAGGGCATGGGTATTTTGGTAGGACTGTTTTTGTTTCTTCCTTTGTATTGTTTGTTTTAGAGAATGCACTCATAAAGTTTATGTCAACATTATACAGAAGTTATTTGACACATTTCTGCAATTGTTGTAAACTAAATGATCAGAAAGGAAAATTGTAATCAAATAAAAAGGAAGCTATTGTCTAGCCAAATTCAGCAGCAATGTGTGTGTGTGTGTGTGTGTGTGTGTGTGTGTGTGTGTGTGTGTGTGTGTGTGTGTGTGTGTGTGTGTGTGTGTGTGTGTGTGTGTGTGTGTGTGTGTGTGTGTGTGTGTGTGTGTGTGTGTGTGTGTGTGTGTGATTATTTAAATGACATATTTATTTTAGCCAGGGATGAAAATATTACAAAAGGAAAAAAGGCAGTCAGTGGACCACCTATCTCTCCTGCAACTATTATAGCAAACTCACAATATAAAGCAGGGGGACAAACATTAAGTTTCATGCAGCACAATAAAATGCTGAAATCAGTTTGTTGAAACCTGACCTCGGCTGCGGTGTCGTATGAATCACAAATGAAAGCAAGGACAAACTGAGAAATCGTTTATTTTTGTGTTATTTTCTGAATGACTGCATAGCAAGTTTCACGGTCAGCGAAAGGAAAGAATAATGATGGCTGAAAGGGAGCTCATAGATGACATTCCTAGGAACTAGAGAAATACAACAGGGAGGATAAGAGCAAACATGCAGACGTGATCATATTATTTATCGGATGAATCAGAAGCCATAGGGAAGAGAACCAAATGGAGAAACATGTTGATGTCATTTTGTTGAGGATGCAGTGAAGACCAGACGTTTCTGTGACAATGGACAGAAAGAAGAGAAAAACATGATAGTTTGTTGCTTCTATTCATTATAATTTACATTTCTAAATTGTAGTACCATATCATAAGAGCTTCAATTGTTCAAAACCTTACAAAAGCACTTTATTAAATGAGTATTATTCATATTAAATTGAGTGTCATGATGGATTAGGTGCCAATAACATTCTGTTTTGTCTATTTTTTGAGTGTCTCAAAGTCCTTGGAATCAGGATTGGCAATCAATGGCAAAAGATTTCTCGTCTCTTTCAGTGGGTGAATTAATTCAAACAGAGAAAAGCTGCTGCTGTGAAGCAGGAATGAAACCAGACTGCTCTACAGATCTCATGGTCCCATCAGAATCCAAACACACCACCAGAGGAGGAGGACTCACCTCTCACCAGCTCAGGTATTAGCTCAGCACAGAAAGTTGGGAGATAAATGGATTTAAGGAGCAGAAACAGGCTTCACCTCCTGAACAATAACATGCAGAACAGGGACTGAAACAAGTGGAGTTGGGGTTTTTTTTCTTTTTTTACACAAGCTCAACAAATTTTATATATCTTTTTACTTAATCTTCCTCCAACTTTCCTCTTTAGATTATCTTTTCCACGGCTTAAACTCCACAACAGTGCAAAGGTTTTCATCCTTATCGAACAGCACCTTATCCACAATGAAAAACACAAGCCCTGTAGTGATAGGGGATGAGCCCACTTCTGAGTGGGTGTACATCCACAAAGAAAGGTTTAGAGAGAGAACAGACAGTGAAAGTGAGGTAGGGTGGATCTACAAAGGAAGGGGTAGATGGACTGGGTGAAGCAGGGTCTCTAATCTGGGCTTTAAGGCTTCCATTGGTATTACGGGAGGCCAGTTATTAGATCGGAGCGCTGGGCGCGTTCCCCTCGGAGGGTAGTCTAATTGGATATCACCAAATCAGAGAGCCTGACTTTATGGCATTGGGACATGACGGGGGAGATGGATGCTCACACGGCTCAAAGGCAGAGGATACAGCAGTAAGAGCAAAAGATAGATGCTGATGATGTTGAGACGAACCACAGTCCGGAATACGCACTGGTGGAATATGCGCCTCTGTGGCATCAGTGTGATTTTATAAAACTCACACAACAAACTGCAGCCCTGCACATCAGTCCTTCCAGTCACCCATACAAACCACTGAGGAATGAACACGACAGGAGGGTTTTGCTGTAATTAGATCCCTCGCTGCGCGCAAATCACTCACAGCTCAAGCAGGAGCGCGACATTGCTAATCAGCGCTGCGCAAAATGAGAGGCAAAGAAGGACGGGAGCAAAAAGGGCAAAGAAGGGTGGTGTATGCGTGTGTGAATGCATAAAAAGAGTGATAAAAGATTAGAGAAAGAGGGTTGAATAGAGGAGAAATGAGGAAGTGAAAAGGTTATTCAGCGTGGCGAGTGCTCCAAGGCATCCCCCGGAGGATTTGCGCACCACTGCGTGATGAAACCCGCGGTTAAATTAGTTCTTTGAGTTGATGTGATGGGATTTTTATGTTCCACGGTGTCACGTGGTCGCATTTCTATGCCACGCAGTGACTGGAGCTTTCATTGCAGAGCATTGCTTCTCCGTTCCCTTTAATTTTACATTATGCACATGTTTCCTGTGCGTTCCCGTTTGAAAGCCGCGTTCATCTCCTGGATTGGAAGGAAAGGGGATGACAGATGAGAAGAGAACGTCTGACTGAGCGTTGTTCTCGACATTCTTTGTGTAATCAAAGCCCGAGATGAACGAGAACGGATGTTCTGTGACTGTTTCGTCACTAACCTGTCAGTGCTACGTGTGTTTGTCATTAACAATAAACGCACCGATGACGTCATGACTTAGTTTTACATCCATGCACTCCCTGGAAGCTTTTAACAACGACATCTGCTTAAGGAAATACTTTTAACACACACCATATTGCAGCGCGCACTGTGCGCAACTGGATTTACTGCTAATAAACGAGGTTATTGCTTATTTATTTGTTTACGTCTTCGCTTGTAGTCAATAAATTCACAATCTGCTCAGCTTCTTTATTCAGTCCCATGTGTGTAAGACAGGATACGCCCTGGGCTTACCAAACAAACTATTTCCAGCTCCCAGTGTTAATGTGCTCATTAATATTTAACAAAGTCTAAAACAACGTGATGATGTGATTTCTGCTTTTAGGCGGTCGTTCAAACCCCAAGAAGCCCAGAAAGACATATTGCGGATCGTACATGTTGTTAGATAATGATGGACGCCATGCAGACATTTTAAATTAGGACGTGAACCCTGTGACGTGGGGGGAACTCTCTCTCCAACCCAACGAGTATACTTATTGGTGAATTTGTTTTGAGGCAGATCAGGCACAGGCCCTTAGGATCCTTAGAATAAATATCCTTGTGAATATTTAAAAGTTGAAAGCAGGGGTATCTGTTTGGTGACTGCAAAATCCACCCACGGTATGTGGATAATCCAGGAGGCCACAGAGTGACATTCAGATGTTTTGTAACAGTTAAAGAGTTACGCGTATAGAAACATCTCTATTTTCAGCTTTCTGTCCACTTCAGTAAAGTCAGACGTCCTCCTCTGCATCGAAATGCCAGCTGTGGGCATCTGAAGTCAATGGAGGATTCACCTCAGTTCAATGCCCACTCACCATGTAACAATGTGCAGACTCACAACAGCGAGAAAGATGACGTGAAAAAGAGGTTTCAACAAAAAACAAGGAGAAATAGGAGACACACTGACGGGGAAAGAGTGAAAGACAGAACAGAACTAAAGGAAGAGGAAGAGGAAGGGACAAAAAGAACAGAGGATACTTAAGTCTTTGGAAGGTGACTGTAGAAGAAAGGGAATAAAGGGAATAGATGGTTCCACCCCTCCCCAGTTACCACTGTCAGGGCTAATCTCTCATTACTAGTCTGAGCTGGAAGATCTCCTGCAGTCAGGGGGGGGTGAGGACACCTCCAGACAGCCACAGAGCCTCTCTATGAGCTGAACAGGAGAAACGTGGAGAACACCGGTATCAGAGGAGGTGCTGTCATAGTGATGATGACGATGATGATGACGATGACGACATCATCTGCAAGACACTGGACAGGATGTAATACATGTATTGTATCCTGGTGAGTTTGCACTGGTGATAGGTCTTTTTCACCTGCAGGGGGCACATGAGTTTCACTCATCAGAGCTGGGCTGGTGAAAGAGAGAGACAGTGTTTGATGGAGGACAGGTTCTAGATGTCCAGACACACGTGTGTGTGCGTGCGTGCATGCGTGCGTGCGTTTGTGCGTTTGTGCGTGCGTGTGTGTGTGTGTGACTTCAGCCCATCAAAACACACACCTCATGCATACCATCGTCAGCTATGAATAAAGTTATGTGTTGTGTTGTAGTGTATTGTGTTGTAGTCAGTCCTCCATCCCAGTCTGACTCTATGCATGACTGTTTTTAGTGATAAGACACCACACTGCGTCAGCACAAACCCATTCAGATGAATACAGTCTAGTGTGCTCATGTTAGAGGTTGTGCAGCAACCATGCTGTCTAAAGTTTCCATTACGTATTACTCTTAAATGTGGGGATAGGGGTTGTTACCAGGGTAACCAGTGATGGCCTACAGCTGGCTGTAGGCTGTCTGACTAACATGTGATCTGCTGTTGTTCTGTACTCAAACCATTTGAAACATGTCTCTTTTTTCTCAGGGTGTTAAGGGAGTGCCGACATAATGGATAACTTCAGCCAATCATGAGCCTTAAAGAGGTGGATACTGACATACTTTTCATTTTTTTGTGAACAGTTCTTTAAATGTGAACGGAATTGAGGAAATCAAAATGTTCCTCAATAATATTCATATTAGTCTTTATTAACAATCAAGCAAGTTGAAAGTATCACATGACTTCTGCTTTCTCCAGGTGCTGTATTTCCTAAGACAACCATGACCAGCGAACCAGTCACATGTGATTCTTGTGGTACTTCAAGGCCATCCTCAGCACTTCGATCGAGTGTAGTCGTCCCACTGCCCATTTTTTGAAACCAGACAGCAAATTAATTTTGATCCTCAGTCACCCTGATATTTTGTTAAAGTCTAAATTGCCTAAAATGATGCCACAGCTGAGAATTCCAGATGCATATTTTGTTCCATGACTCTCTCGTACTTCTGGGTAATGCAGGGAATACCAGTTATTTCTTGCTGACACTTATCAATTGCATGTAAGGCAAAACGAACAGAACAAAAGAGTCGATATCTGTGCAAAGTTGCAGGCAAGCGTGCGTGTGTGTGTGTGTGTGTGTGTGTGTGTGTGTGTGTGTGTGTGTGTGTGTGCGTGTGTGTGTGTGTGTGTGCGAGATTCCTGACAGGGTAGGTGGGTGCTGGTCGCATGCCCTGCAGGTCGGTTTGTTGGAGTTGGCTCAGCAGAAGAGGAGAGGGGCACCAAAGTAAATATCACATAAAAAGAAAAACGTCGTGCCCTCGTGAGAAATAACAGCAGATATACTGATGTGAGCACCAAAGAACCCTCCCCCCACACACACATTCCTACACACACACACACACACACACACACACACACACACACACACACACACACACACACACACACACACACACACACACATATGGTATCACCTGAGTCAAATAATGGAAAACTGAAAACAAAGTTTAGAATTTAACAGTTGGCATGCCGAACCGAACCACATCTTTCCTACTCACACACACCCAGTCTTAGCCATGGCAGGAGGAAGATGAAAACAAAGAGACCTTTGAATGATTTATATGATATTTGTGTGTTTTATGCAGGGAGATGGGGCGTTATGATTTAATATTGAAAATTCTTGTGAAACCTGTCGCTGAAGATTAAACCAAAACTCACGCAGGACTCAACCTGATGCGATTCCCTAGTACTGAGGCAAAATGTTTCCTAATTGGAATTATATGTGCTTATGTGATCTGTGTGTAATAACAGGTTAGCTGCAGGAGTGAGGGATTACAGGCATTGGAGGGAAGAAGGACAACACACCGTCTGTTTTTGACAGCATTCAGCCGACTGTTTTATCTCCACCACCAGCCAGTTTGACAGTCTGAAGCTTTGCTTGTTGTGAGTGTGGGCAGCTGTTTAAAGAGGATTAAGTTAGAGTTTGCAGAGTTTGGAAAGAACGATAGTCTGGCTGATGAGAGTTAAGGATAAATATTATGAGTCATTTGTGGTTCCAGTTCTCAAATCCATTCATTTCAGCTAAAGGAACCAGCAATCCCAAAATATGGTATAAAGGTATGACGAGCAATTAAATTACATTTATTGGATTGATTGCGGGAGTCCAAGGTTTTTTATAATTACAAATATACATATTTGTAATTATAAAAATGCCACAACCATTTCTATTGTTTTGCAAAAACAATAGAAAAATAGAAAACTATTTTTGACGACAAGTCAGACAAGATGATTACAGACAGACACACCGGAATCAAGATGTTTAAGTCAATGCCAAATGAACATGCTCTGTGGACTTCCTCTGTATTTAAGCATGGAGGTGGGACTGAGGATTTAGTGAAGAGATGATGAGAGGTGATGAGAGGTGATGAGAGGTGATGAGAGGTGATGAGAAGTGATGAGAGGTGATGAGAGGCAACAAGCAGTGATGAAAAGGGCTGTTGGGCCTGTAGTAGTGCATGATTCTTGTTGAGGATTTTATTTGTGATGACAGCCAGAGTCATTTCACCCCCAGTCTTATACGTTAACACAAAGACAAATGATTACATTTTTGTGCATTGAAAATTGTACAGATTTACATGTCAAGCAATAACAGAAACAGACCAGAAGAAGAATTTGTCCTGCAGGTTGACAGATTTATTAAATACGCATAAATCTGAGGGATTTTCTGGTTAACACTCACGTGACAAAATTCAGTCGCATGACAAGACGACAGTCAGAGACCGACAGACAGACCGTCCTCAGTAACTTCTGTCCTTCATCCAGTCTCCTTCCGTTCACGCAGATCCAAGGAAGCGGCTGACATTATGTGATGTTTTCTGTCTGAGTCACTCTCTAATGTGTCTGCTGTTTTCAAATTGAGTCCAAAAGACGTGAATCACCGCAATAATCATTCAGGAACGAAGACTTAAAATACCAGTAAAAATACCAGGACTTGCCAAGTAGAGGGTGAACTTTTTCTGGATGTTGTTGGAGTGGTGCTTTCCTGTGTTGGAGAACCACAACGCTGCCCAAGGTACACCTACCCCACCACAGGGAAACACGAGTCCATGCATACAGACCAGAATTTGTGTTTTTGCAGACAGTATGGATAGTTTACACATTTGTGGCCATACCCAGGTTATGAAATTCAAGTTTTTTTCACCCATACTTCACTGTAAGTATAAAAATTATTATTTCTCAGAAACGGGCCTTTTATTTTTATTTTTTTGTCTGAAAGAAAACCAACCATCTCATCAAGCTTTAGAGAAGTAACCTCATTTTAATAAGAAAATGTATTTAACTTTGCTTTATTAAGATGCTGCAGCTCGAACTGAATTAAGATTTGCCAGTCACAAGACAGCGCGATAGCTTCATGATTTCCTTTTGTAAAAGAGAAAGACAACCTCCCAAACTAAAATTTTTAAAATTAAAAATTGAAATTCTAAGTTGTAATTCTAAATGTTTGTTTGACTTATTGTTGTCATTTGCGCTTCATATTATCACTATTAAGAAAAGCACAAGCGGTCAGATTTTCTTTGTTGAAACTTTATAGTTTGGTCAGATTTAAGAATATCTGGCTTTTTATTCTTTTTGTAGTGATCAATTCTGTTTTTTTCCTGCCAAAACTTCATTCTTTGGTTCTACTCCTCACCTTCCACATCTCTTGCCAGCCAAGAGTTTCATCCACTAATTGTCCCCTTCAAAGGTCATCATGCATATTTCCCTGCTCCTTGAATGGGCTTTTTATGGTCTCATACTGTAGTGACCTTTCTCTTCAGCTCAGGTGAACAGGTGCCCTCGGCTTTGCTGGCTGAATCATATCCTGTTTTTAACTTTACTCTCTTCTCATATTTATTTATCTGGGCCTCTGGCACTCTAACAAAAACATGGCTGTGGTCCTCTAATGTGCATTCATAACATTTCTCAACAGCTTGAAATTGAGTTACACCGCTCAGACGTGGGACGACTGAGGTAGTGACTGGACATAAAGTGCATGAGAAGGGATGAGAAAAGGGAAAAGTACTGAAGAGCACGGATTCATGGGGACAAGTGCATGAGAAGGAGGAAGACATGACTTTATGGGCAGACAGGAGGCGTAAATAAGAGAAATGTGACCAAAAAAAAATTGTTTGACAATTATTTTCCATAGAATAATCCTCTCCATCGTTTGTGATTCACTCTCTATTTGCTTGTCCTCCTGCTCGTCTCTATATTTAGATCCAGAAGAAAACACTCCCTCTGGTCCTGTCTTAGCCTCTTTCGTGTTGCTATCTGCCTGTAGACATTTAACATGTAATGATCTGTATTAAAGAAGAGTCCAGTGTCCACATCGTGACCACATCACTGATGAATGTGTCTGCAGCTCTGGTGTAAAAACACCCAATGCTGCAGCAACATGTGTTTTCTCTCTCTGAATCCTGAAGTCACCCCTCACGTCTCCTATCTGACCTCCATCTTCATGTTTATCTGTCTGTCTGAGTCTTCTTCAGGACTCTGGCATCGACTATTCTGGCATCGACTATTTACTCCTATTCTGGTGTGTTTACTGTTGGTGAAGGTTCAAACCGAATAACATGTGATGTTAACTTACATAACTCTCAGACACCATGTTGTTTTGTGTGCATTAAATTTAACTCAGTTATATTAAAAAAAAAAATTCGGTCCATCAGCACTTTGCCTCATTTAGACAAATTTGACTCAAAGCATAGACACCCCATTCACATTATCTAAATATTTTTGAGTGTTTTTCTGTCTGTTTCTTGTGAAAAAGATCTCTCAAAATTATTTCCAGATTTCAAGAAAACAGTGTTTATGAGTCAATGAATATCAGGTGTATTTATTCAAATAGTAACTATTTTCTTTTTTGTTATTTGAAATATTAAGAAATATTCAATTAAATAATTCTGATTCCAAGAAAGTTGAACTTTCACAGGTGTGGTTAGGATCCAAATGCAGTACACCAGTGGAGAACTCCACGTTCGTAGTTTTAATAATCAAACTCCCACAACCGGTTAACAGAAGATCAGGCACGGAACAGACAAACAGGCAAAATCCAGGAAACAAGCAAAATGGCATGGAAGTCCAAGAAAGCTGAAGAGTAAGATGAATCAATGACAATCTGACAACGAATTGAGGTGTGAACAGAGCAAGTCGGGCGGAGTCTGACTGAAGATGGGAAGCAGGTGAATGCAGCAACACAGGTGACATGAGTGGACTGAGTGGATGTCAATTCACAGATGACAGGAGGAAAAACTGGAACTGTGACCATGATATGAACAATGTGTAAGTTTCTAAATGAAACAGATTGCAAAGCACTGAAACCATAATGAAAATAGCACATGAATGTGTAGTGGACTTCGCTGCATTAAAAACAGACATGATTCTGTTGTGAACATCGCCACAGGAGCTCATAGACACCTCGAAAAGTCTGGATTAGTCAATGTATCAGAAATGAAACTACCATTCATAGAAGAACTGTATATAAACCTCATCCAGACAAGCTGCCGCCTTTGCTGGATCTGAACAACATGGAGCAACATATGCTGGGGAGTAAACAGAATCTTTTTCAGGGAAGGCATTGCTCGTCTGAGCGAGACAAACCAAACCACATTCTGCACATAATACATCAACATGTACGAAATCCACCTTCCTGCAGTTCTAAATCAGTACTCATTAAAAACATTTGGTGCATTACAAAATACGACAAAGAAAACTCTGAACTCGGGCAGCTGCAATGCTACACCAGGCAAAATTTGGAAAACATTCCTTTTCCAGAACGACAGCATTTGGTCTCCTCAGTTCCTAAACGCTGACAGTGATGCAACACGACCCTGTCCCAAATGTTGTGAATGTTGCATCAAATTCAAAATGAGTATATAATTCTCAAATACAAATGCATTTTTCTGTCATCTATGTCTTTTTTTTCGATTGCATGAGGCTAAATTAAAATTGTACAACTACTTTTTTCCTATTTCTATTCTAATTCTCTTCTATATCCTTGATCATGTTTTGCAGTTCAGATTGTAAATTGTTTCCTGATTGCTTCAGTGTCCAGAAACTTTTTGCCGGCGGA
This sequence comes from Antennarius striatus, assembly GCF_040054535.1. Taxonomy (NCBI): domain Eukaryota; kingdom Metazoa; phylum Chordata; class Actinopteri; order Lophiiformes; family Antennariidae; genus Antennarius; species Antennarius striatus. The sequence goes on along the minus strand of NC_090791.1, from coordinate 6,763,924 downwards.
GGCTTTCGCTCTCTGAACCCCTGTGTTGGATTTGATGATGATGAATTCTTCAAATCTCATTTAAAATGGTGAAAACTGTTATCTGCATCCTGAAACAAAATAATATCAATGCTAGTCCTGCTGAGCAGAGATATGGGAACCAAAAGGTGAGAGTCTATTTGTATGGAGCCATCATTCATGTAAACAGCAGTGAATATTATCATATACCTGCTATGAATGGGGTTTTAATGTCCCCCTGCCAGCCTCACCTCACCCTATCCCCCTGCCAGTCCTACTCCTCACCCTGTCTTTCACCGACTGGAGGTCTGGTTGAAGGCGTGGGAGTGGTGGAGCGAGTGAGCTAATGCCCCGTTGTGATTAAACGATGGAAAAGAGGCCTGATAGTACGATGAGGGAGGAGGAGAGGGTGATGTGGGGAGGGAGTCGGTGGGTAGAAATGAAGGGGAGACGGGAATATAAAAGCAGGGCTGTGAGGAATCAGGAAATATTTCTGAGGAGAGCACGCAGAGAGATATTTCCAAGACTTCTCACCAAAATTTGTCTTTTATGGTAAGTACATTCAAACAGATGATCTCATAGCTGAGAATGAAAAGCAGAAGTGGTTTATGTCTATAATTGAGCTGCAGCTGGGATAAACTTCTAGTTTTATTAGTTGATGCATTTTTTAAAACTTTCTTTCAACTATAATTTTTCAATGTGCAGTCATACAATGGGCCTACAGTACCAGTCTGGGTAGAGAGCACTTACATATAACCTCCGTCTGGCTCTGAGTGTATCATCAATCCTGTGGCTTTTTTCCACTGAGGTGGGCACATTCAGCCTGCAGGGAATATAAAAACCAGCAGGACCCCGACTAAGACTCAGACAGGCATAAAACTGTATTCTCTATTGTCAGCGTACACACACACACACACACACACACACACACACACACACACACACACACACACACACACACACACACACACGCTTAGATATCCTTCCCTGCCTATGGAAAGTTCTTTTTGAGCTTCAGGCCTGAGGCTTAAAATTTTTAGTGTGATTCTTCAGAAGCCACAAAGTACCTAAGGGGCTAATGATATGAGTAATGAAGGTGTGTATACATGTGAGCATGTGCCTATGTGTGTGTGTGTGTGTGTGTGTGTGTGTGTGTGTGTGTGTGTGTGTGTGTGTGTGTGTGTGTGTGTGTGTGTGTGTGTGTGTGTGTGTGTGTGTGTGTGTGTGTGTGTGTGTGTGTGTGTGTGTGTGTGTGTGTGTGTGTCTATAATGAAAGCTGCTATTGACGGTGAAAAGGAGGGCTGCTGAAACAGGACCCCGTCCAAATCCCACAAACAGACGATGGGGATGAAAGCATTTCTGCACAGCAGGAATGCTAGTGTGTATGTGTGTGTGTGTGTGTGTGTGTGTGTGCGTGCGTGTGTGTGTGCGTGTGTGTGTGTGTGTGTGTGTGTGTGTGTGTGTGTGTGTGCATGTGTGCGCGCGCATGTCTGCATTGGACTGTCATGGACATCTGGTATTTTTGCTTGTACAGGTGTCACACACTACTGTAGGTCACTTGTCCATGTGATTTTGTCTGTGTGTGTGGGAGGGTATCTGTGTGTAATGTTTGTGTGTGTGTGCAGAGACACATGGCTCTTCATATTTGTCTGTTTGCCTGCATTAAGTGAGTTTAGAACAAAGAAAAAAAGTATAAATAATTTAGTAGTAATATTGTGTACTTCGTATTTCATTCTAAATCAAATCCAAATTAAAAAACTTTAATAGTAATGTATTGTCAATCAGTCCTATATTAGTTTTTTATCTAAATATCTTTATTGCATCATAAGTCATGTAATGATTATTCTGTCAGAAAATATTTGGGACATAAATCCTGAGGAAGGTGGATGTTGAAGGGAGTCTGCCCTGAACAGCAGAAAGGTATACAACAGCCTCCGTTTGGGTTCCAGACACTGGTGGTGGCGGCTGATGACATTTCAGAGGCTGATGAAGATATAAAGTTGGTGAATCTGTGAAGATCTGGCGGTGTTGAGGAAATGATGGGTGTATGAAACAGCAGCACCAGGGAGAGAAAGAATAAAATTTAAAAAGACAACAATAAATGATTATAGGCTAATAGGATAAATGTGACCAGATAAGCATCAATGATAGCAGAAAAATAATGTGAGTGTGTGTGTGTGAGGCGTGTTTGACTGGACAGGAGAATAAAAGATTTAGTCATTCTGTTTTTGATTGAACTTTTCCATGCGACTTCATTTCAGAGCTTTACTTTTTCACTTTTCCTCAAGTGAAAGTAAAATGTGTGTTCTTTCCTTATCATGTAGAATGTAATCAATGAGGGCAGTTAGATCGTGATAATGGCTTCCAGCCTACCAACTGATGATCGTGGATTACTGTGGTTTTATGAAAATAATATTGCTTTGTTTGTGTCCATGAAATTTTGCAACGAACCTGTCAGCATGTGTAAATGTTTATACAGGCCAGCAGACAGTATATCAGCAGTTCAAGTTACTGCTGTTTAAGTTACTGCTGTTGGCCTAACAGACGCAGATTTAGAAAGGTTGTGTGTGTGTGTGTGTGTGTGTGTGTGTGTGTGTGTGTGTGTGTGTGTGTGTGTGTGCGTTTTGAAGTCTACCCAGTTTTAAATCTGACCCACTTCCCTTCCTTTCCTTTCTAACTCACTTCACACTCCTTTCTCCTCTTCTTCAGCAGACGGGCAAATAAACCAGCAGCAAAATGAGGAGTCTTCTTCAGTTTCTGGCAGTCTGTGCTGCACTTTCCCTCTGCGTCTGCTATGGTACAGACTTGTCATTTAATCATTTTATATATTTAATATTTATCCATCATTTTTTGTGTAACCCATCTCCCTGTCTTCCCTCTTAGACTCACATGAAAGCTCTGAATCCATTGAAGGTGACTGTCACTCATTCACAGAGAAACACACTTGCAGATTGAATTAAAATGGCACAGATTCATTCAAACAATATCACATTCAAATTTCATTTTACCCTTTCCTAATTTACCCCCACCCTCTGCTTCACCTGGCCCAGAAAAGATTCTTGATGGGCAGGCCTGACTTCATTAAACTTGGATCTTGACTAAAGTTGTGTGGTTCCAGATTTGTTTCTGCCCCGAAACCGTGCCAACTCGTTCATCCTGCCGCGGAGGGGTTTCGTCTACAGCCCGCCCAGAGGGGCTGCATTCAACCATTACAACTTCATGAGGTGAAAAATACAACCACATTGTTGAACATATGGAAGAGAGACAAACATGAACATGTGCAAAAAGACATGCAATAATACATAGACAGTAGCCACTAGCTGGTGTTGATTCTAAATAATTCCTTGTCCTCTATTCCCTCCCTCCCTTTTCTCCAGGAGGGTGAAGTCTCCAGCGGAGAGGCGAGCAGAGACCTGCGAGGACTACTCGCCCTGCCGCTTCTACGCCTATCGCCACGGCTACCAGCAGGCCTACCAGAGATACTTTGCCTCCAGAAATCCCCTCCAGAGACCAGCCGGGACCCGCCGATACTAAACATTGTTGTCTGGGAATGAATGAGCTTTCCTTCATTTCACATATCACAACGTTTATTTGATGTATGTGGTTGTTTTTGTGGCATTTTCTGGATGTGAAGTGGATCCAATGAAAGCACATTTAATAAACACAGAGGCATCCAGTGAGACTCAGATGTTACAGCAACCCATTATTATATACATGTAGAAATTCATGGCCCATATTGTGTAATCTCAGGATAACTCTCATCCATTATCATCACACCTTCCCAGTGTTTATGAGCTTTGCGTGATGTACACAAATGAGGCCCTTTTTCATATTATCCACTTGTTTATCAGGGCCAGTACTGCTGTCAATAATTATTTCCCTCACTTTGATTTGACAACAATAAAATTCCATTTATTGTTGTTTTTTTTTATTTCAATCCTGTCTATATTATTTCTGTACTGCATGGATGTGAGAAGCTGAAGTACACAGCAGCCAGTACAACAACACACTGATTGTCTTTAAAGGTGAGGCCTAGAACAGCGATGGAGGCTTACGAGATATTACCTTTGTTTGATGAGTTTTACACAACAACTCAGGTAAAACTCTGCATTTTACTGTCAAAGCAGTCTGACAGGATCACATGGATATTATTAGTCATTGGCAGTGAATCATAGGTGGATCATAGGTACTTTTACTCCACTGGAGCATTTCTGTTTGTCTTCTCCACGGCTTACCTACAACAGAACTTGTTCATATTCTCCTACCCAGTGAAAATCATTTATAATAGCTTAACCATTATTTAAAACCACGAGGACTACCTGAAGACGGGTGGTCCTCAGCTTACGAACAGTCGCCATTAATATGCGCCGCCATGTCTGACTATTGTCCTGCAGTTCCGCTTTCTGCCACAGCCTCCGTGGGGGGCAGCACTGCTGTGTTCACACAGCTCCAACACTCATCTCACTTCTTGTTGTTTGTTGTCGTCTCTTTGAGCATCTCAAAGCATCAAGGTTTGTAACTCGGAGACTTTACTCTTTATCATGGTTGATGAAGCAAAGGCTAGTGAAGATAGTGGTCGTCTCTATGACGACAGCTCTGACTCTGACCCACAGAAGCTCCTTCCTCCTCCTGCACCCCAAAGGTAAGCTACATGCTAAGGTATCGTAGAGTGGCTGTAAAGACGTAAACAAAGGGGATCCACGTATCTGTTATCACAGAAAAACATTACAATATTGGTAATAATAAGTGTCCTGGATATATAGCCCTGCCATCAGTCACAACCCAATATTTACACAACTGGTGTGAATGTGGTGTGAATCGCTGTTTTGACAGGGTATGACCACTAGATGGCGATGTTGTTGCAATAATAATAAAACAACAGTATTGATAACAATAATAACTGACAAAGGCAGGCTGATCCATCCAGTAGAGTGAGACACCACCAGCCGATGAAGCAGACAGAGGTCACCGATAGCCGATGATCCACCACACAAAGGCCTGAGAGAGAACAGGAGAGGGAGGGAGAGGGAGAGAAATAGAGAGAGCAGGGGTGACAGTGGTACTACAGGGATCAAAATGGCAGAGGATTAATGAGAGGCATGGGCCTAAAAAAGAAAAGAAATCCTAGGACTCGTCAGCAGGACTAGGCTGAACCTAAACACTGAGACTGCCCCCCCAAAATATTAGTTATATGTTAGAGAGAACAGATATGTTTTGAGTGTAGATTTAAAGATTTCTACGGATTCAGACTTTCTAATATCGAAAGGGAGATTATTCCAGAGGATATGTGTGATGCTCAATATTCTTATACGTTTTAATCTTTTAAATCTGTCCTCCGTGATGACATAGCGCTCTGTATGCTGCAAATTTGATCTGTGCTTTGATAACTTATCTGTGAAGTGTGAAATAGTCATGACATGAAGAGACCTGTGGCTGATCGTTCTAACCTGGTGTTACTTCTTGATCTATAGTGTTCCAGCAAGCCTCTGTGCCTCCCAGTGTATCTAATACGATAGCATCTAGCCAAACAAGTTTGACATGGACTTACAGGTGTAAGAAGTGTGTCTGTTTTCTCATTTCTTTTCCTGTATTTACATATAGTTAGGACAAAGGGACTATTTTTGTTACTTGATTATTCAAAATCCAAAGCCTAAAAGCTGCAATCATCTACCAGAACTATCATTTGCCATTTGTGCCAAGTTATTTCTTGTATTAAATAGTCAAAATCCTGGATTGGTGTCACTACTCTCAGTCAGAATGTTTGTCTACTTGTAGCCCCCTGGGTTTTTCCACTAACAGAAAGAAAACATGGCTGAGTGATTACTGGAAGTGTGTTGTTATATCTGTATAATATACGGTCAGTGTCTGTTTACTGCAGGAAAAACTGCCCTGGCAGAAAAAAACACATGTGAGTTTGACAGGAGATTCATGAAGGGTTTTCCACTCAGCCACTGGGTGAACTTGTTCAACCTGTCTAACAATTTCTTCATCTTTTTTTTGCTGGCTAGCCTATGATGGAAAATTACAACACACTTTTTAGTTTTACTGTAATTCACAAACAAAGACTGCAAGAAAGTGTATTTGTTTTAAGCATATGTCAGTTCAGACCCATCTACCAAACAATTTATATCAAGAACTGCTGAAAGAAAAGACACTCATCGCCCTCAATGAGTTGCACTTGGGTTTGAGGTCCCGTTGTAGTCTACCGCCATCATTAACTCAAAATTTCAAGACTCAAATGTGTGTCTCATATGAAGAGACACACATGATGAAAAGCAAAAGGCTGCACTTTAAATTTTCACTACCTGATCATGTTTTCATGGAAATCAGCTTTGGAATGATGTTATTATAAGCTTAGAATTTGCAAAAATAACTTTTTGACTTCCTGGATTTGTATAATTTCAGCATATAATTTAGCATTCTGCAAAATGCTGATCCAACCCATTCCTGACAACACATTCGTTGGAAAGTCCCACGTGACGTCATCTCAGCTGTTGAAAAAGTCACTGAGCCTGAGTTGCGGCAAACACTTCGTCACTCTGGTGCTCTGAGAGCGAGAGAAGCCCGTTGACTCTCCACGATGGACCAGGTAGTGTTTGATAAGGAGAACTATAATCGAATTAAAGCAGTGGAAAAAACTTTTGGTGCATCAGGGAAGCCCCTATCCAAACCAGGTCGGTTCCTGGTGGGTCAGGGTTGTCTAATGAAGCAGGGTCGTCGAAAGCCAGAAACCAAGGTTTTCTTCCTCTTCAACGATGTTCTTGTGTACGGCAGCATCATTCTATCTGGACGCTTGCACAAAAAGCTGAAGATAATTCCTCTGGGTAAGAACTTTATCTCTAAATATGTACTTTTCATTGCCTTCACTTTGCCATTTCAAATCATTTAATGGGTTAGATAACAAATAAATACATAAGTAGATATTTACTTTAATTATCCCAGACTGGAAAATTCAAACATTGCAGCAGCATAATAATATGTAATTGATCATTGTGACCCAATACTAAAATGGAGACCAAAGAATATGACAAAAGCCTTTAAAATAAAATGTTTGCGGACGACCATCACCACAAATTCTTGTACCTCCATCATATTAAAGCGGCTGCAGAATTTTCAAAGAAACTCCTCCAACATTGAACTCATATTTCTTTCACTGTCATTTCAGAAAACATCTTGCTGGAGGACATGGAGGACAGTTCGGTGCTGAAGAACCAGTGGCTCATCCGTACGCCGCGCAAGTCCTTCTTTGTGTCTGCCCATTCGAACGAGGAGAAGGAGGCCTGGATTGAACATATCAATCTCTGCCAGTCAAACCTGTTACAGGCTGGCACCCTCCGAGGTTCTGCCTTTGCCTCAACCTGGATCCCAGACCGAGTTACTCACAAATGCATGCGCTGTTTCCACAACTTCTCACAAACCAAGCGTCGCCACCACTGCAGGAAATGTGGCTTTTTAGTGTGCAATGCGTGTTCTAAGAAGAGGATGTTGATCGAGCACATCCATGCCACAAAGAAACTCAGGGTCTGCAAAATTTGTCACGCTCAGAACCAGGAAGATGAGACTGCTCGCCGCAGGGGAGACAGTGCCGGAAAGAATAGTTTAGAGGGTGAAGATATGCTGTCCAGTGATGAAGAAGATGGAGAAGAGATGTATGAGAACTTTCTGGAATCTGGCTGGCTAAAGCGCCTGTGAAATTAAAACACAAAGACTTTCACTGCTCCGCCACTTTTGGATTTTATGCTCAGATCTGCCCACCGACTCCTTACTTCTCTGTGTTGTGTAAAGACACCTTATAAGAAAATATGTTAGAGTTGGTTATCTGTGTCTTTTTTTATGTGTTGTATTTCTGTTAGGCACTGAATATTGATCGTTTTGCATCCTCGCGGAGGATTGGTGAATAACAAGATGAAGGATGTTCAAGAATCCTTTTAAATGACACAGAAGTGTGTTGGGATTCTATCCATTAAATCACATGTGAATAATGTACATAGTTCCTAATGTTAAAACTAAATGTTAAAGAGTTAAATTATTTGATGTCTGAGAATGTCTAGAAACAAAATGTATTCGCTTTTTGTTAATCAAATGAACATGTGTTATGTGCTTTTTATATGGAAGAAAAATTAAATAAAATGATAAATTGAAATATGAATGTGGTTTTTTTTTTAACCTTTTGTAAAGTGATTAATGATATCACGGTTTCTGTGTCTTTGAGTCATTACATTTTCATTTCAGAAGTTTGATATCTATGTCTGGAACAATCAAATAAAGAAAGGAAGAAAGAAAGAAAGTCAACTTTAATGATCTCCTATGGGGAAATTATCTTTACACTCTATGCATTACACTCTTTACAGTCACAGGCATATAGACATACATTGTTGTGTAGAGGCCCCTGAACAAACACACTAGTGGCCTGTAGGCACGCAATCACAGCAAACAGTGTAGGGCGAGACAGAATGAAGAGTCACGTGAGAGATCGCGCCCCAAATGAGCAGCTTGTGGGGTGGGACGGCGTCTTGCTCAAGGGCACCTTGGCAGTGGCTGGGAGGTGAGCCGACACCTCCCACCGTCAGCTCGCACTCCGGAGGATGTCTTGGCGGGAGCAGGAATCAAGCCAACGATAGCTGGGCGATGGCTGGTCTTCAAGACGTCTGCTCTACCGCTGAGACACTGCCGCCCCCAAAAGAATACAAATATCGGTCACATATGGCGGAAAATTTCTGCTTGTGTCACAGCTGCACCTTTAGAGACTGCCTGTCAATACTTCTGTGTTTTCCTTTTCCCCTGTTTCGCAGTATTTGTCTGACGCAACTTGTTTCCTCAAATGCTCTCTCTCTCTCTCTCTCTCTCTCTCTCTCTCTCTCTCTCTCTCTCTCTCTCTCTCTCTCTCTCTCTCTTTCTCTCTCTCTCTGTTTGGAGCAGGGGACATGGAGACTAGAGCCTCTGTTTTTAGTTTGATAGGTATCAAAAGATTAGATGCTTTCTTTGGTCAGAAAACACACAGTACTGTTGAAAATCCTACCGTTGTTTGTTTTTAAGATGTGAATTTTTTATTTCCTATATTTCCTATATATTTATAAACTAATATATACTAGAGTGAAAAATTTACCCCATTGAGGGATCAGTAAAGTATAATAAATGCTAAATATCAGTACCTGTTTTTAAGTCATGGGGATTTTACTGATTAACAGGAAAATAACTTTTACTTTAAACATTCCAAAAGAACTGTGGACCTTAAAAGAAAATGTACATATTACACAAGCAGCTTTGAAATACTGTCCAACAGAGTACAGTTCCTCATATTTTCAATTCTCAAGAGATTCACGAAAGGAAATGACAACAACTAACTTTGTCCTTTCAAACTGTGACCTCAACAGTAATCCACTTCCTTCAGATCAACCTTCAAAGATCACCATGATATGAATGAATGACAATCTATCAACAATCAACAACACTGAATTATTCTCAAATAGAGAAAACAAGATGCTACACAGTTAGTGAACGGTCTGCTGAGCCAGATGTTCATGGTAAGCCGCTGCAGTGCCACTAACAGCATTTAGCATTAGTGATGTAATAAAGACCCCCAAATCTGAAAATGTATGACCAAGACTAAAGAAGGAAGAAAACAAACTAGGAAAGTCTGAATTAGTTCAGTTTACAGTAAGAGATCAATGATCACAGGTGTTTCTCAGACGCTTCACACCCATTCAGGTCAGAGTGACTGAACAAAACAAAGATGGCCCCGCTGACTGGAAGTGTTTTGGTTCATTGTGTCGTATCTGCCTGTTGGTATGTGGGCTGGAGAGAAAACTAGGTGAACTCCGTAGGGGATAGATTTTTAAAGCAAATATGCTGTGGGTTTCTCCAGGTGACAGTAAGTTGTCGTGATGTGTATTCAAGATATGGCTCAAGATTCATGCTTGCTTCGTTCATTTTTTCCGCATTTAAATTGTCACAAAAATACATATGTTGGCAAAAAAATGAAGTTTAATCAAATGACAATGTACTGCTCATATACAGCAATGTAGCTAGTTAATGAAATATTGTAGTGTTCAATCAAGCAATCAATCAATCAATCAACTTTTATTTATATAGCGCTTGATCACATCAACAGACATTTCAAAGCGTTTTAACAGACAGAAAAACCCGACGGAACCCTCCAGAGAAAGCATAAGCGACGGCGGCGGAGAAAAACTCCCTCATTGAGGAAGAAACTCCGGGCTGGACCCGGACTCTGGTGGGTGGCCATCCGCCTTGACCGGTTGTGTGGAAAAGAAATACAATGAAGATAAGGACAGAGTAAGAGAAATAGAGAGAGTGGCAGATAGGTTAGATAGAATCTGTGTTGGTTGTTTAAACAGATTTATTTACAGTAGTTGCTTGTGGGCTGTACGGTGGCGCAGTGGGGAGTGCTGTTGCCTCACAGTCAGAAGATTCTGGGTTCAATACCATTTGTAGTTTATATGTTCTCCCCATGTCTGCGTGGGTTCTCTCCAGGTTCTCTGGCTTCTTCCCACCTCCAAAAACATGATATTTAGATGAATTGATCCCTCCAAATTGATAGCATTGTGTGATGCTGTCTTCTTATCTACAAACTATAAAAAAACATTCTACATTTGTCTTTTAATACTGATCCAATCTTCTTTTTTGCTAATGTTTTATTAAGGAAAGTCCCATGTGACGTCATCTCTGTCTTTAAAAACTCACTCAGCCTGACCTGCAGCAGTTTGTCACTCCAGTGCACTGAGAGTGAGAGAAGCCCATTGACTCACCATGATGGAGCAGTCAGAATTTGATAAGGAGAACCATAAGCGAATTAAAGCGGTGAAGAGATCATTTGGTGCATCAGGGAAGTCGCTATCTAAACCAGGTCGGATCTTAGTGGGTCAGGGATGCCTGCAGAAACAGAGTCGTCGAAACCAGGAGACAAAGGTTTTCTTCCTCTTCAATGATGTTCTCGTGTACGGCAGCATCGTTCTGCCTGGACGCTTGCACAGGAATCTGATCATAATTCCTCTGGGTGAGAAATTTGTCTGTAACTTTGTCACTATTCACATAATGAATGTATAATTGCTCATGATACAGTATATTGCTTCTGGGTGTCAAAAGAGGAAAACGTTTTCATGCATTTCTTAATGCTTTAATTTCAGAGAACATCCAGTTGGACTTTGTGGAGGACGATGTAGTACTGACTAGTCAATGGCTCATCCGTACGCCAAGCAAGTCCTTCTTTGTGTCTGCCCATTCACATGAGGAAAAGGAGGCCTGGATTCAACAGATAAAATCCTACCAGTCAAACCTGTTCAGGAGTGGCAGATTGCAAAGTTCTGTCTTTGCTGTCACGTTGATCCCAAACCAGGTCGCCCACAAATGCATGCGCTGTTTCAGCATCTTCAGGGCAACCAAACGTCGATACCACTGCAAAAAATGTGGCTTTTTGGTCTGCAAAGCATGTTCCAAACACAGAATGCTGCTCACGCACATCAACCCCACAAAGAAAGTGAGGGTCTGCAGAACTTGCCACATGAAGAAAGAGGAAGATGAAAGTGCTCGCTGCAGGGGGGATAGTGCTGGAAGGAGCAGTTCAGAAGATGAAGACATGACGTCCAGTTATAGCAAAGCTTTCTCAAATTAACCTCACCCTGACTGCTCCACCACATTACGTGTTTACTCTGATTCTGCATCCAAAAACTCATTCTGTGCTTGCCATGCCAAAATCTATTTACCGTGTTGGATGCTGCTTCTCTAAGACTTTTAATATTTTAAATTTCCCAGTTTGGGATAAATAACGTAAATCTATCTATGTACTTATTTAAGTTCACTATTCCTGTAGTGTTAGTTAGGTACTGAGTACTAATTTAAATTGTATCCTCACAGAGGAGTGGATAATGAAAATGAATCATGTTGAATGTGATTGATGAACAATAAAACTCACAGGAAACAGCTGAATAATTTGTCCATGTTGTGATAATTTGAGTTTTGACTCTTTTTCTCTCACAGTTTTAACATTCTTCTTCCTCATTGAAAACTCACTAGTAGGATTACCATTATGGAATGTTCAATTATGGAACAAATATAAAGCACAGAATCCTGGAAATCATTCTACTTCAGCTTTTTATTGAAACATTTCATTATTTCAGAATCAGAGTTTCATACACATTATACATGTTATACACGTTTTACTCGAGTGCGATCAGAGTACTGAACACAGCACTCCGAAAGTAAAGGTTTACATGGTGGAAGTCCGTCCCAGTAAGGAACCCAGTGCAATGCCCTCGTCACAGTTGCTGCTACTGAGCCCTCTGCAGCACAGTACATTGTACAATCTTGAGGGCTCATTGTAAATATATTCTCATAATTGCTTGTTTTTGTACCTGTTTTGTTTTTGTTCTGTTTTTGTGTTCATAGTTACTTTATACTTGTTTTGCATTAAGTATCATTTCAAAATATAAATATATATCCTGAGATAGAGGTAGTCGGATGTGATCAGCGTCCAAGAGAGAGTGGGTGTGGTTCCTGGAACTGTGCCAAGAAGAGATTTTTATCGCTGGTGTTTTGTTTTACAGGTGTGTTCAGGACCTGAGCAAAACTGGCTATGGCAGAACTCCATGTGAGACTGGATGGAACAGCTATATAATCTGTTCATTTGAATTGAGGCTAAGAGAACCCACAGTGTTAACACCCCAAACTGATCCTATTTATGCTGACCCGCTGGTCTCTGAGAAAGCAAAGGTGGAATAGTGATTGCTACACTGCAAAAGCAAAGGGGAGAACCATCTGAAGCCAAAACCACAATTCCAGGGGTTGGTCACCTCCACAAGACCTCAACCTATGGATCATACTATTGGCAGCCCTGTTTGAACCATCATGTGGACGAAGTTGGAATCCACTTTGGCTTGATGGAAGGAGGAAGGTGAAATATTCACACATCAGCTTGAAGTTTACAAGCGGACAAAGCAAATAATAAATGGAAAGAAGTTACGATCAGCATGATGACACAACAAAATGACAATACCTGATTAATGAAGGAGGCGCAGGGAAACATTCAATCAACATGTCAGTCAAAGCTTTGGCTCACAACAAACATGCATTCCATCTGTCTCACATACACATGCACACACAAACACACACACGCTATGCTATAACACATGAGGCCATTAACTCTACAGAACTTTATAACACACAGGGATGTTCTGTGTTTCTGTGTTCTCGCTGCTGTAATAACACAAATCTAGTTTGCAGAGCTCACCTGGTTTAACATCTGTCTAAAAGATTTACACACTTCACCTGATCAAGGATGAAGACTTTTACCTGCAGCCTGTCCTCCAGAGGAATCGTGCTTTATCAGAGATCCACTTCTGCTGATATACCTATGAATACTCATGCTGACAAACATGCATCTTAAACACTGGCTCTAGATCAACTTTGTCATTTGAGAGTCTTACTGAAAAGAAATGATTTTTTTTTATGGTAAGATGTTTGTGTCGTAACTAATCTTAAACAAAATTGATCTGTTTATGAAAATTTTCTCTGTCTTCCGGTGCTTTCCTAATATATAGAATTATTGATAACCTCAAACAAATATGGAGTGGATATTAAGGAGAAATATAGCAAAAAAAAAGGTCTACATTTGGATTGCAAATAAATCCCTTGAGGCCTGTAACAACACATTGTAAAATTTTAAAAAAGTTTGCTTTTAGTCTGAATTGCAATATCACTTCAAAATGTCGGTTGATGTGATTAAGAGCTTTATACATAAAAGTTGATTGATTGAACTGAGCTTAATATTCACTTCAAGATGGAAGCACAGATTAAAAAAGACATTTGGATATTTTTCAATACACACCAACTGGCAAGCTTTCTGTCCAGTCACCTCAGTCGTCAGGTTTTCAATATACTGTAATCTTTTCTTTTTATACATAACGCCATCTTTCATGCATGCTGTGTGTCTCTGTGCCATAAACTTCATTTAGCAGTCAATGTGAGCTGTGTAGCAGCAGCAGGACCAGGTAGGCCTTCAGAGCGCTTCAGGGCTGGCTGTGATCTGTCTGTTTTTAGTTAAGAAATTCTTGGTGAGTCATACTTCATGAGTGAGTTATGTTTTGATTGGAGAGCACCTTTTTCTCGTATCACACCACCACTCAGCTATGCAGTGCTTGTGATACAACAAGTTTGATGATCAAATGAAACGACAGATACTCAAAATATGTACATAGCAAAGAAGCAGATCCCTAACATTACAGAGAGGTGGCAGTTTACCAAAATATATTTTGAATTTATGGAGTAATCTTTTATTTTTTGATGACACATTTCCTGATATAATTTCTTTTTCACCTCACTCTTAATCACCCTCAATCTGTCTGACTCATCTGTTGATGGACGGAAAAAATAAAGAAATAAAGAAAATAATAACGAGATGCACACCTTCATGGTTCAAACACATTAATGCGTTTTATTGGTGTATTAAAATGTCAAATCCACACTGTTCTTTGCAGATATAAATGCATGTGGGCCTTGGTAGGGTAATTTTGAACTGCTACTTTCAACAATAGTTTAAAAAAAAAACAGCTGTCACTCAACTAGACAGGTAGTTGTATGAGGAAGTTTGTTTTCACAAATTCTTTTTAGAAGGAAGGAGGCGGCTTGATTGATAACTTGAACTAAGGTGTGTTAATTTCCATCAAAAATACCAGACTTTTCTTGACAAGAAGATTACAGAAAAACAAACTTGGTGAAACTTTCCTGGTATAATGCCCTGACCTCATTCTACTGTCGATTAAATGTCTTATGCAGGGCACCATACAGTATTCAAAAAGTCACTTCAAAAAAAAACAATCAGCTGCAAGATGAAAGACAGGCATCATAAATTAAGTAGGTTTTATGAGGACAATGTATTTAATTGATACCCCCCATTTGTTTATGCCAAGGTTTTAATTTTCCAATGCGGTTAATTTTCCAGTAAGGTTAATCAGTATTTAAAGAATAAAGGGCATTGGGTGAGTTGTTTCTTTGTCAGATCTGTTTGACTGTTCTTACACGGAACAAGGAAACTAAATGTTATTGAAAACTTACAACTTTACACATGGTAAACATGAATCAAGCTGCCCCAGTCTTTATACAGTATTTCTTTGTCTAAATGCTACAGGTACCACATTATATGATTTACAGCTGCCTTTTGTATTGTGTGGAGGTGTCACGATGCTGACACCTGATGTTCATAATGTGGGGTTGCATTGTACTATAGAATGTGTTTAAACGGAAGCCCTCAAGACATCACTGAAACATAATGTAATGAGTTCTCATTTGTCACAGTCCTAAACATAGAATATTATGTGCTATATTCAGGGTTGGTTAATGTTGTTTTGGAGGTTGCATCATTTAATTCTTCCAGTAATTAAAAATATCCATAAACAATTAAGTCTGACATAAGGATCAGAGAGGTTTTCAATTCAAAGTATAACATGAGCATGAAGAGAGAGAAGGTTTGTGCAGAATGCTGCACCTCAACTGTAATAATTACCTGTGGATTGTGCACTTTCATGTGGAGCATGAGGAAGTGGCTTCTGTCATTTCATTGCTTCTCATCTCTCACTTGATGTTGTTTTTCTTATTTCATCCCTTCACTTGAGGTGGGATTTGTCTTCATTGTCTTTTACATAAATAGTTGAATTCCACAGATTTGACTCCCAAGGCAATTTCTGATTTTTCTCTCCTGTACACTTCACTCCTCCTTGAGTTTTCCTGCTGTAGTTTTCATCTTTTGTGGTTTAATAGAAAGGTCTGAAGGAAAGATTTGTATATGTAGCCCTACTCAGTGAAGAATGGGAGACCCATTAAGAAACCTCTCTCCCTCCTAGCTGCCTCTTAAGATGATCTTGGTGAAGGATCGCAGAGGCTGAAGCTGCTGAGACACTGAACAGTAAGCTCCTCTTCATCAGAGGTTATCTGAAGTCACTGAGCGAAGGAAGACTGAACTGACTGGAATAAGCTTTACATGACTGAATGAACTCATTACACTGCTGAAAATAACTGCAACTTCTTTTTAAAACAGGAGAACACATTTTACTGACTTGCTGTTTTACAGTCCAGCAACACATATCTTTTTTTCTTGTTAAAATGAGTCTCAATATATACTTTTTGTTGTATTTTATATATTGACGTTTTTGATTTTCAGTAAAGAAACTTCAGTGAATCAAAGCTGACAACGAGCTCGTCTTCAGTTTGACGCATTACCACAGGACGGCGCTGTGCTGTCATCGGCGGGTTTACTGGTTATCACAAAAGTAATGAATTTAGTGATATGTTAATAGCAAAGAAAGGTGTGTCTGTGTGTGTGTGTGTGTGCGTGTGCGTGTGCGTGTGTGTGTGTGTGTGCGTGCGTGCGTGCGTGCATATGCATCATTATGCACAAGAATTACATTACATTTTTATATTATACTGTGTGTATATATATATATATATATATATATATATATATATATATATATATATATATATATATATATGTTTTCTTTTTTTAAAGCTCTAGTTTCCTTTGAAACCAGTAAGAGGCGCATTGTGATGACATCACAGCAGCCGTCCTTTCTGCTCTTGCGCGCGGTTGTAAACATGGCGAGCTGGTGTGGCTAACGATGCCGTAATATGCATTCAATTCTGAATGGTTTGACTTTATCCTTCAGAGCTTAAACTACAATTTTTTAATTCATTCACTATACTCAGAAGTGTCGACAGGGCGCTGCGCTCTACGGAGTTTAATTGAATCCGAGGTAAAATCTGGTTTTAGCTTTTGAAATGCTCGTAATGCTAACGTGGCCTAGCTATAAGTGAAAACTAATTTTTCCGACCAATGTCAGCCAACTGAGGCATGGCTGCACAAGATTGAGACATTTATCACTGGCTTATGAGTGGCAATTCACTTAAGATAGTCATTTGATTTGTATTTCGTGGAGAGAGTTTTCATTGTGTAATCATAAGTTGGGTAGCAGTGTTGGCTTGTAGCTAAGAGCTACAATGGCTAACCCTCACAATCAACACTGTCAACACATACTTGGTGCTAAATGGGTTACATTTTTAGCGACACCTTTTCTCTGTTTGCAAACAGGATTACTCAGATTTCTGAACAGATTTCGGTAAAAGTTTGTGGAAGGATTGTTTCAGAAAATTTTCGTCCCAGTCTGACTGAAAAGCCAGATTCGGATTTTATCCACCCTCTATAGTCAACATTGCGAGTGTTATCACTTAAAGGGTTAATCGACGTTT
Source organism: Antennarius striatus (assembly GCF_040054535.1). Taxonomy (NCBI): domain Eukaryota; kingdom Metazoa; phylum Chordata; class Actinopteri; order Lophiiformes; family Antennariidae; genus Antennarius; species Antennarius striatus. Next base: position 6,746,671 of record NC_090791.1, on the reverse strand, counting down.
TCTCTGAGGTGGATGGAAAAATTATACATATTTAGGGGACTGATGTAGATCCATAGAAAAATCTTCTGTTCAGAGTGGTGACAAGCTTTTTTAAAAGATTCTAGTTGATTGATTATATGTGTCACCATCAATGGATTTTTAATGCTTTGCAGGGTGCAGAAAACACACCGGCACTATGGGGCGACGTTCGACCTCCTCCACCAAGAGTGGGAAATTTATGAACCCCACCGACCAGGCCAGTAAGTACTGAACATGATGTAGAAGAAAAATGTGCCTGATATCAGAATGATAACTAGTGTTGTTCTACTTTACAGGAAAGGAGGCCAGGAAAAGGGAGTTAAAAAAGGTATTAATTGTCAAAGCAAATGCAAACTGTGCTTTCTTTGTACAATGTTAATAATGTTTTGCTTCATTCTTAACTACTCCAAATAGAACAAGAAGCAGAGAATGATGGTGAGAGCGGCAGTGCTAAAGATGAAGGACCCCAGACAAATCATCCGAGACATGGAGAAGCTGGATGAGATGGGTGAGTGTCTAACTTTGTTACATTTTCTAAGTCAACAACAAATTCTAATGCTTTATTAGTTTATGATTTTCATGTCATTGGATTTAAGTCTGTTTTTACTTTTGCATCACTAATTTATTCCAAGAAAAGAAAAGAAACTATTCTGAAAATATTTCAAATAATTCACTTCTGTCACTGAAAAATCAGTTTTTTTGTAATGCTTCAGAGTTCAACCCAGTTCAGCAGCCCTTGCTGAATGAGAAGGTTTTGCGGGACAAAAGGAAGAAACTACGAGAGACTTTTGAGCGTATTGTCCATCTGTATGAGAGAGAGAACCCCGAAACCTATAAGGAGCTACGGAAACTGGAATTAGACTATGAGACCAAACGAGGGCAGCTCGCTCTCTATTTTGACTCTGTCAAGGTTTGTTTATGTCTGGATGTATGCTTCTTATTTTATGGAGAATATACTGAGGCTTTGTGGGGCCGCCATTAAAAATCACCAGTGTTATGTTCTTTTTTACAGAATGCAGAGTCAGTTGAAGTGGATAGTATCCCTTTGCCAGATATGCCTCATGCGCCATCAAATATCCACATCCAGGATATTCCACTACCAGGAGCACAGCCTCCCTCCATACTGAAGAAAGGCACATTGTTTGGGTAGGCATTATTCTCCATCTCTAAGTGGTTTCTATAGGAATTCTCGATACATAAAGCTCCTGTCAGGTAATTCTCTTCTTTCATGTCTCTCAGTAAAGGACCTCTTTCATCTGGACCGATTTTGGCATCAGTGCCAGGTGTGCCACGTTTACCACCAGGCAAGAAACCCCCTGGACCCCCACCTGGACCCCCACCTCCACAGGTCCTGGCTCTGTATGGCATTCCTGCTCGACAAAACTACACAGCAGACCTGGGTAATATGCACAACACTGCTGTATTCCTAAATCTTATTATTCTCTTAAAAACACAACCTATTTGTGTCGTTGCTCAACTTCCTGTTTATTTTTTTCCTGAGCAGAACCTTCCATTCCTGGTTTTGAAAAGGACCCTGCCGGGGAGTTGGGAAGAGATCGAGACAGCGGTAGTGACAGCGATAGAGATCGGGACGATGAAGATGATGATGAAAGCGACTCTGAGGAGGACAGCGAAGACGAGAGAGATGAAGGAGGAGACGGTGACCAAAGAACGAGTGCTGGCAGGCAGGATGATGAAAGAGAAGAAGATAGAGACCGGAGTGAAAGACATACTGGTCAGTGCTACAGAGGTGGCTCACTCTGTTTAGCAAATCTTCATCTTTTGACAGTTTCCTTAATTTTATCAAATGATTTGGGGTTTCTGGTGTAGAAGTTAAGTTTAAAAAAATGTTATAGGTTTGGGTATATCACTCAGAATTGTGTGAATCTGTACTATTTGGGTTCTTTCAGTAATGAACTGTCTTTGTGAATATGTTAATGTCAAACCACTTTAGGTCGCAGTGTACGTTTCGCAGACATGCCTGCAGACTCCTCCCGTGACGGAAAGCGGAAGAAAAAGAGGTTGGTGAAAAGGACGAAGGCCATCACTCCCCTGCAGGCCATGATGTTAAGGATGGCAGGTAATGACTCATGTCTCCCCTGTATAATGGAAGTTAGCACATCTAGTTTTCTATTTCTGTTGACATGATTCTGATTTTTTTTTTTTAATCTTCAGGACAGTCAGTTCCTGAAGAGGAGGAAGAAGAAGTAGAGGAAGAATACACAGATGAGTCAGACAGCTCAGATGTTGAAGACAGGGGACCAGTAGGGGACAACCAACCACACATCATGGCTAATCAGCGCCTGCCACCTCCTGCTGGGCCTGTAGGACAGCCGGGTCCCCCACACCTGCAAGGTCCACCAATGACTGGTCCTCCACCAATGGGTCCACCCCCCGGTCCTCCAATGAGACCTCCGGGTCCTCCCTCTGGTCCTCCTCCTGGTCCACCACCAGGTGAATTAAAACATTTACCAGTTCAGTGTTATGATTCACCTCTACACACTAGAATAGAACAAGTCCCTGACCCTGTTTCTCAGTTTTGCCGGTCAGGCTCTTTGTCCACGTATTAATTACTAAGACAATTCTGTTTCAGGTGCCCCCCCATTCTTGAGACCTCCTGGTATGCCTGGAGGCCTGAGGGGTCCAATGCCTCGTCTTTTACCACCTGGACCTCCGCCAGGTCGTCCCCCAGGCCCTCCACCGGGTCCTCCTCCTGGCCTGCCTCCAGGTCCCCCGCCACGAGGACCCCCTCCTAGACTACCTCCGCCAGCACCACCAGGTAGGCAAATGTGTACGCTGTAGTACTTATTAACACATGTAATCATAATTGAAGTGCACAGAAGAGTGTGTCTTCATTAAAATAAGTCTCTTGTTATATTTTACAGGTATCCCACCTCCTCCTCCAAGAGCAGGAGGGCCCCCACGCCCACTGGCTCCACCACTTGCCCTTTTTCCTCCGCCTCTCACCGCAAATGTGCTCAGTGCTCCTCCTAGCATTGTCCAGCGACAAAAAGGCCCGGGATCCAACCCAGATGGTTCACAGAGCAACATGCCACCCCCTGCCATGCCAATGCGACCGGGTGTCATGCAGATGCCTCCTCCACCGGGGACAGCTGCCGCCGCTGCAGGTGGCAATCCCGGCAGCAACCCTGCTGGCCACCACCACGCAGCCACCATCGAAAAGCGAGCCAGTATCACCTCTGTGGCAGCGGCTGGAGGCAGTCTGGCAGCAGGTGGTGGTTCTGGTGGAGCCACCATCTCTGCTAAACCTCAGATCATCAATCCAAAGGCAGAGGTCACCCGCTTTGTGCCCACAGCGCTTAGGGTGCGTAGAGACAAGAGCGGAGCAATGCCCGGTGCAACAGTTGGCCCTCTGGAGAAAGCAGGAGGAAGGAGAGGAGATGAAGGCATGGGAGGGGGGCAGAAACAGCAGGTATCGGCCGCTCACATGGGCTTCATCAACCCTGCCCAGATAAGCGCTGTGTCTCAGCCCACCATGAAGACTAAAGACCAGGTGTATGAAGCCTTTATGAGGGAGATGGAGGGCCTCCTCTGAGGCTCAAGAGAGAATTGGAGCAGAATATTAAGTGCACTCTGGAAAAAAAAGGAGTGCATTAGCTCTGTGTTTAATGTGCTGAAGTGTAGAGGTAGCTGTCGTCAAGCCAGTCAGCTATATCAGTCTCTCTTTAGTAAGACAAGGATAGGCTACTCTATCATTTTGTTTTAATCTGAACCTTTATTTGTCGTGTCACAGAATGTGAATTTATTTCAGAAATCTGATTCCTTATTATGGAAATTGGTCACTTTTTCATTAGACGAGAGCACAATTCTCTGCACTCAAAACCCTGTTTTGCCAGACAATACCAAGTGTTCTTTCTTTTGTGTATGGGTTGTTTTTTCAAACATGTATTATGTCCCGCTAGTTATTTTTTATTTCGACATGACCAGAAACAGCATTCTGTATGATTTAATGGCTGACTGTTTTATTGGTGAACTCTTTGCCATGTTGGATATCGAAAATAAATATGTTTGAAACCATTTGCTGCAGCTAAATAAACACAATTAACTGTAACTCTGCGAGTTCTCTTGCAATATATCAAAGCAAATAAGGGCAACACGTGGATAATCATATTCATACTGAATAGTTTTGCAGTTGGGAGATGTAGTAGAGTGATATTGATGTGGGATTGCAGGGCTGTCCTTTGGGGGTGGCAGCACAGGTTGGGGAGTAGTGAGGGTGGAGCTTTAACCTTTGACCTGTATATATATATGTGTCCTCCAGGTGTTAAGGAAGTGGGTGTGTAGGTGTGTGCAGTAAAGATTGAAGCTAAAAACGTACCTCCCGACTCTGTTCCCTTTTTCTTATAATATCCCAAAGATATTACAGGAGAATAAGCTTTTCTAAAGCTTTTTAGCAAGAAGTAATGAAGAACAGCAACTCCCATCACTCTTTGCGAATTTGGTCTGAATTTGCTTCCGCATCTGCGCAGTGTGCAGTGACTACACGGGGCATAAAGCATGGCGGACGTTGTGGAAAGCGTGAAAACGAACAGCGATGAAATACTAGAAAATTCGAGTTGTGATGATGACAACAGTCAGTTTAACAGTGTTGAAAACGACGAGACTGTGAAGACCTTCAAGGATTTGGTAGGAAAACTTCATTATAGTAAGAATAATGACGATTGTAGCGACAAGTAGCAGCGGTTTACAGTAGCAGTTTGAGCTAGCTAAACGTAACTCGGCTATTATCGCTTGTTTTTTGTCAAATGTAATTGGAATATTATACTTTCCGTACAAATATGATTTTGAATCTAAACTGTTTAAGGTTTCGACTTGATGTTTTGCTAACAGGGTGTTACTGAAGTTCTCTGTGAGGCTTGTGATCAGCTGGGATGGAAGAGTCCAACGAAGATTCAGATAGAAGCTATACCGGTAGCCCTGCAAGGTAAATGGAACCCTTCTGTTTAGCTTTAAAAAGGTTAATACGTAATTATTTAATTGTTTTTAATGATGCACGTACACATAGACAGCATTTAAATGTTGGATTTTGTTACACTGAACATAAATCTAAATACATTCATTTATGTGTTTACTGGCCACTGATCCAAATGGAGGGGTTAAATGCAAAGAAATTTCCTTATTCAGAATTAAACTGAAGCACCGCGGTGGGTCAAATGTTAATAGCTACATCCGTCTTCTATCCACTACAGATTAGTAACCTCTGTCTATACCTTCTTTGTGAACTTCAGGGAGGGATGTTATTGGCCTTGCAGAGACCGGCTCAGGAAAGACCGGTGCCTTTGCTCTGCCCATCCTTCAGTCACTGCTGGCCTCGCCCCAGAGGCTTCACACCCTTGTCCTCACACCCACCAGGGAGTTGGCATTTCAGATATCGGAGCAGTTTGAGGCCCTGGGCTCCAGCATTGGTGTAAAGTGCGGTAGGTGTTTCTTTTATTATAAAGTAGTTTACAGTTATGCAGATGTCTTTCTTGTGGTCAGGTGTCTGAAACTTGTCTCTTTTATGATGCAGCCGTCATAGTCGGGGGGATTGATATGATGTCCCAGTCTTTGGTATTGGCTAAAAAACCACATATTGTAATTGGTAAGACCAGTTGGTATTTTTTCCAAGTTTCTCATGTCTTGTGTCTTTTTTGCTCAGAACGATGTGTTTAAAATAATTTCTTTAACATTACAGCAGTAACACCTTCCATTACTTTATTTATAGGAAAGCTATATATCTGCGTCAACATCAAGTCACCTCAGTGTTCATGTATTTATACCACTGATCATTTCAGCATGAATGTAATGATGTAAATTGAATGCATTTACAGCCACACCAGGCCGGTTAATCGACCACATGGAGAACACTAAGGGCTTCTCTTTACGAGCTCTGAAGTTTCTGGTCATGGATGAAGCAGACAGAATCCTCAACATGGACTTTGAGACTGAGGTGTGTTGTTAGAAAAGCTTGATGCTGCTGATTTCATCAAAAATTCAAAATTTGTGATTATACATGTAATGTATAATCACAAATACATACATGGAGGATTATCATAAAGGTATTATCTGTATGGTGTAATCGTCTCACATCTGCATAATGTCTATAAGTTTTTATTTAAAATGTTTTTTCTGAAAGTCAGTGATGGCATCTATAATTACTCTAAAGAAAAAACATTGCTTGAGTGGAAATGTTGCTTCTTTTGTAATGTTTCAACCAAACTGATGAACAACTGAAGCTGATAGTTCAAGTTTTATTTTGTTCTTTGTAGGTGGATAAAATCCTGAAGGTGATTCCCAGAGATAGACGGACCTTCTTGTTCTCTGCCACCATGACCAAAAAGGTAAATAATCCTATCTTTTTTCTACCAATGCAGAAGGTTTACGGTAAAAAAATGAATTTGATTTCATTTGAAGAGTTTGAATTGTTTTTCTCATGCAGTTTTTCATTTGCTTCACAGGTGCAGAAACTCCAGAGAGCAGCTCTGAAAGATCCTGTGAAGTGTGCAGTATCCACTAAGTACTCAACAGTCGACAAACTACAGCAATACTATATCTTTATACCATCAAAGTACAAGGTAAGGTCATACATCCTGCAGCCTCTCCATTCTGTCACTGGAACACTCATTAAGAGTATTTATAAGATAAATGTTGAAGTGTGTGTGTGTTTGTGTTTGTTTTGTTGCAGGACTGCTACTTGGTGTCCATCCTGAATGAACTGGCTGGAAACTCCTTTATAATATTTTGCAGCACTTGTAACACTGCCCAGCGGGTGGCGCTGTTGTTGAGGAATCTTGGTATTACAGCTATCCCTCTTCATGGCCAGATGAGTCAGGTAGACCTTCAGTGGAACACACACACACATCTAGTTGATCACTGGAGCTCAGTTTTTATCCTCTGAACTCTTTGCACCAAGTATAAACTTTGATGTTTGATAACGTTGATTTATTTCAGAGGGGCAGTGTTTCACGTGAATCATTTGCATGTTCTGTTCCTGTCTTTGACACATTTTATGAAATATTTCATATTCTGAATTTTCTCACTGATGAGCACCACAATTCACAAATCCACAGATTATAAAGCAGCAGTGATTTAGAATAGTACTGAGTCCAATGGTCCTTTTTTAATTCAGTGAAGCCTCCAAAAGTGCCCATGCAGAAAAATCAAGAACCATTCTGTATTCACAGAGAAATGAAAACCGTTTCTTCTTCTTCTTTTTTTAAACAACCTTTCTCATAATGTTAGAGGGTATGAAAAAAAAAACTTCAGGATGGCTCCAAACCACTGACATTAAGTTTCATAGGAACACATTCATAGAGTCGGGGTAATACTGATGACAAACCAGCCAGAACAGGGACAGGAGAGAAAACATAACCTCCGATAATAAATGGACTGAGCTGTTACCTGAATCCTTCCCAATAAAAATCACATAAAAGTCTTTTCCTCTTTTGTTTTGAACACAGCAATCAAAATTTTTCCTGGTGTACTCTGGGAAATTGTGTTTGACCTTCTTTGCTGTGCTCCATTTCTATAGAAGGAACAATCAAGATTTTAAACTGATAACAGAAATCGTCATTAGTTACAGCCTCAACGTATTTCACTGACAAGCATCAACGGATCAGATCAGATGCATTGTTGTCAGGAGTATTACAAGTACAGTAGATGAACCTCTTTGAATCAGACGTGAGACCACCAAAATCTTTTTCACATCTGTGAGACATTCTCGCTTTTACTGGCTGTGATAAACCCGTCTTCTACTACAGATAAGTAGTAAAGGTATGTCTGGTGGTTCATTTGGATGGTAGAACAGCATCCTTCTCTGATTCTGGGACATAAAACTTCAGGAACGTGATGTGACAACTGCTCCTATCATCATAAAAATTAATATGATGTAATGACATGTCATTCATAGAGTAACATGCTATTTAGTCTTTGCGAAACATTAACAATAGTATTACACACTGACTGGATCTTGTTTTAAAAAATCAGAATAAACGTCTTGGATCGCTAAACAAGTTCAAGTCAAAGTCTCGATCGGTGCTGCTGGCGACCGACGTGGCGTCAAGAGGACTGGACATCCCTCATGTTGACTGTGTCATCAACTACGACATCCCCACTCATTCTAAGGTACCTCTTGGTGATGGTATTCACGTTTATTTGGATTTTATCAGATGATTTGTTTGAATTGATTTCTGGATCAATTTCTGCCCTCACAGGACTACATCCACCGAGTGGGACGTACAGCCAGAGCAGGGCGTTCTGGGAAATCCATCACTTTTGTCACTCAGTAAGAACTTTCATTACTCATTGATGACAATGCTGCCATGCCTCTGTCTTAATTAAAATGTTGTTTTCTGTTATCCAATCCAGTGTCTTTATCTGCCTTCCTTTTTAAGTCGTGCATTTCTGCTCACGCTTGTGTGAAAATAAGTTGACAGCAATGAGCAGATACGTTCTCTCTATGTCAGGTATGACGTGGAGCTTTTCCAGAGAATCGAGAGCTTGATAGGGAAGAAACTTCCTGCTTTCCCTACCCATGAAGAGGAAGTGATGATGTTGGTGGAGAGAGTGAGCGAGGCCCAGAGATTCGCCAGACTGGTGAGTCATCTCAGCTGCGTGATCGCATCGATCCCAGACAAACCTAAATTCAAACTGAGTATTATTCATTGTAACAGCTGGAGGAAAATGGGATAAAGTTCATTTTAATAAGAATTTAGAAGATCAATTTTCTTTTTTTTCTTCTTTTTTTTTGTATTTTACATATTTGGCACAGTAGCAGAAGTATATAAATATTGTATGCCTGGTTCTTATGTCATCAATGGCAAAACACAAATTAGATTTATTAGATTGCTGCTGTAGGAAAGTTAACTTCAGTTTATTCATCAGTGACGTTGACCTAAGACACTAGACATTTAATGTCATGTGAAATGGGTCTTGATGGTGTTCAAATGTTAGAAATGGTCCTTAATCCTGTCATCAACAAATGTTTACTTTTGTTTTTTATGTGAACTTAGACTTGTTAAATGCAAAAACAATAAGAACAGCCAGTCAGTTCATATGAACATGAAGATCAACTGAGTTCTACTGTTGATCCGTCTCAACGAAGAAAAGGAATATCAAAAAGAAAATCAACCCAATAAACATTAAATTAAGAAAAATAACCGTCTCATCTTTTTCAGGAAATGAAGGAGCAGGGTGATAAAAGGAAAAGGCCCAAAGTAGGAGATGGAGATGACGATGACACAGAACAAGCAAGCGGAGTGAGGAAGAAGGTTAAAGGAGGACCAGGAGGAAGAGGAGGAGGTGGAGGACGAGGCGGGATGAATAAAAAGGGCAGAGGAGGCTGGAGAGGCGGACGCTGAAGCCGCCAACATTAAGAGACTGTACTTCGACGCCATGCCTCTGTAGTATTGTGTTAATTATGAAAGCGTGTTTTTTGACATTTATTATGGAAACAAACTATAATAATCACAGCAAATATTTCCTCTTTGCTCTCTTGAGACTTTTCCATTTGAAATAAACATACCTCAGTAAACTGTGATTGTGTTATGTATGATTACATCTTACAAAGCGGTGATGTATTGTAATTGTCAGTGTTTGTGTGTTCGTCCGTCCTTTAGTCCACCATGTATTTTCACAACCGTTGCAGATAGGATGATGAAAGAAAAAGTACATTACTCTGGCAGCAAAGGGGATGAAAATTGGATCACAGTCTTGACCTTGAAAAACTAGGTCAAGGTCAAATTTTCACTTTTGTGCCTTTTTAGGTACACATCTCTGAAACCTGATGATATATAATCACAAAACAAAAAGCATTTTCGGGAACCAGGGGCACAAAAATGTGTAGGTCAAGGTAACATTTTGAATTCAGGGGTGTTGCTGTCTCTGACTGCCTTGTTTTATCTGTACTAGTTTAGTTTCAGGAGGTGGGGGGGATTAATTTCAAACATTTTCTTAGTCTCTCTTCGAATATTTGTTAAGAATGAAGATCTGTGATGATCCAGTAGGAATCAGAATGTCCAAAAAGCAACTTCCAATTTTTATTTTGGAAGTTATTGGTGATTAAATTGGAAATACTGTACTCTATACAGTACGTATTTTACTTTAGTGTTATTTGCATCAAATTGGAGGTTTGGTTAATTCCAGCCAATGAAGGAGGAGGGCAGAGAGAGAACGCAAAGTGAGGGTCCAATTGTCGGTGGGGCGCCTCTGGTGGGTGGGTGGAATGCATAGATATGTGTGGAATAGATTTTAAAAGAACTTGCCGCTCTGTAAAGGCCATTTAAATGTCTTTCCTGACGCATTTGTCTGTGAATCAACAGTATTCTGTGTTCCGACACCACCTGAACCCAACCCACGTCAGCACCTCGGGGACCCATTCCACCGTGTCGTGACGCGGTGTATTGATCCGCGTGGTCATTCTATGAGAACATAGTCCGTCGTAGGCGGGAGCAGCAGCGGTCACGGCTCTGTTTAGGAGGGGCCTCGGTTGGGGAGGCAGGTCTGACTGTGGCGCATACCGAACCCCGGATACATGCCCGCATTTCAATTGCGTGTAGCCGCCAGTTGCGCACAAGGGTCGCGCCAGGGGGATATAGGACAGCTCGGAGAACCGGACCTGACCGCTGCTTCGCGTCATCACACCACCAGGTGAGTCATGTCTGTCAGGTATCAGCGCGCGTGGCGACTGATTCCATCACCGAGGATGGAAACTTAGTTAAACCGGATTAATTGGTTAACTTTGTTAAGAACCTGACCCTCAAACCGGCACCGCGCTGACCGCTTTTTTTTTTTTTTTTTACACCTTGACGCATCCTAATGAGGTAAACTCCCAGAAAACAGTCGAGCTGGACCGAACCGGGTCTGAAATGTCTCTGAGGAGAACTTCCATGGGTGGACTTTATCCTAAGGGTCTCTCTCCGGTGATAACGGGACCCTCAGCGGCCAGCGCCATTCATCATATCGCTGCACATTCCGGCTGAAGCAGCTCATTGGGATAAACGCGTTAGTGTAGTTGTGCAGGTTTAATTACCTCATATTTTTATATTAGACATGCAGTAATCACCCCCCCCCCCCAGGGGGGTTGTTTCTGTCTTGTGGAGACTTGCCAATGCACAGTCATTGTAGCCGTTGTATAATCTTCATCTGTGCAGCTCCATTATTATCAAGACATGATTATGTACCGCATCAGGTTATTTTGTATTCAGCAATATTTCTATAAGAGCACCAAGAGAGCTAATCACGATGTGGCTACGACCCAAATTTTTTCTATCCTACGCAGAATGCGTATATACATGCGCATTACTTCAAGTGGAGTCGTGCAGAGCTGCAGCCCTATAATAAAAATGAAGCGCAACTTTTAATTCCAGTCACCGCTCGATAAATACCGCGATCGAAACTGACACCATGGACCGTCTCCTTCTCAATGGTTTCTGTTCATATCCTCTGTTATAGAATGATCATTATGATATTTGTCGTAATTACATGGGAAATTCTAATACTGGAAAAACTTTATTGAGGCTGTAATAATCACAATTGGTGAAGTCTTACTTGATTAAGTTGTGGAGTCCATCTCTGGTATTTTTTGTTTGTTATTTATGACTTTAACCCTTTTGTGTTCTAGGTAGCCACTCAGCTCTGGTAAACCCAAAGTAAGATGTCTCATCGGAGTGGGCAGGAGGACCCAGAGCGGTACCTGTTTGTGGACCGGGCTGTGGTTTACAACCCAGCCACGCAGGCGGACTGGACGGCCAAGAAGCTTGTGTGGGTCCCCTCAGAGCGCCATGGCTTTGAGGCGGCCAGCATTCGGGAAGAACGTGGGGAGGAGGTGTTGGTGGAGTTGGCTGAGAATGGCAAAAAGGTGGCTATCAACAAGGATGACATCCAGAAGATGAACCCGCCCAAGTTCAGCAAGGTGGAAGACATGGCCGAGCTCACCTGCCTGAATGAGGCGTCTGTGCTGCACAATCTGAAGGACCGCTACTACTCTGGGCTTATATATGTGAGTGGCTTCAACCTGGACCCTTCAAAGATTGTCTGTGTATTGATGTTTCATACTCTCAACACTGGGAATGATTAACCTTAAAACTCACAGATCCCCTGGGTGTCACAACTTTACAGAATGTCAGTCTAGCTGTTATTGTGAAATGAAGGGTGTCTTTTCTGCTTCGTTGCTTTGAACTTCTATCCATCTGTCTTTAGCAGTGTTACGTCATTAAGATCTCTTATCTATCTATTTTTGCTAGGGTAATAGAGAATGCATTGCACTTCTGTTGTTAGAAATTAATCTTGACAACGGACATGCGTACACGGACATAATGTGAGTGAGAGAGTGAGTGAGTCTTTTTAAACATTGCCAGGCCTTTACCTCCTCTGATCATCATTTTCTTTGGTGCCTCTGGGTTAGATATACTCAACCCCCTTGTAGCTTCTCTCTCACCTCAGCTACCATCGCCCCTCTTCCATCTAAACTCATGGTTTTAGTTTGTTTTAGTCTTGAGCCATTCTCTGTTTGTGGACCTTGTTTGCTTACAGAGATGGGTTGACCTACATCAGTCACTTCTTTTGAAATCTCAGTGGATAAAATTAGATGCATTTGGCCCTAAATTGGCTGGTTATTCCTGCCGGTCATAGGTATCAAAAGTCTAAGACTACAAACAAGTATTGATAATGTCTTTCATTTACATTCTGATCGGTCTGTCACCACTCCTGCCCCCTCTCAGCACTCACCATTTGTTTATTAATGAGGACTTTAACACAAACTCTACTATAACACGCTGGATTCTTTTGATCGATCGTCCTCGCCTTGTTGTACACAAATTCGCGGGTTTAGCTTGTAAAAAAACAATATTTTGTTTTTCATTGGACGAGAGGAGGTCATGACCCGAGTGCATATTTAATGATCGGGAGCGTTCGGGTCACTTTGGCTGGCGCTGCTCCCTAGCGGAAATAGCGAGCGCCGCTAGCAAGCGACAAAGTTTTAAGTTTTAGCCTTTTTTCCGTAAAAATAAGAACGCCACTGTTGCTACACAGTCTAAAAACCTTCTAGCCAATCTGGAATTTACTTCGCCTATGGCGAAGTGGCGAATGGCTAGCGCAAGCCCAGCGATTGCCATTGGATATACTTTCTTGCCTGATCTTGTGATGGTTTGTCACATCTCTGAATTTATCACAGGCGATGTCTGTGTTGCTGTGTTGAAGCATCGAGTTTCTCTGCTGAAGGATCTGCTCTGTGATGTTCTAGTTGTGATCTTGACCCATTTAGTGACATGTTTTCCAGGAATAGAATGTGGGTTGGTTTTCACCTGAGAGACTCTGGTTCAGGGACTGCAGGCCAAAGAACAATTATTTATCCCCCTAGTCACACATCACGGTAAAACATCATTATTGGCTTTAGATTTTCTTTTCCCATCCAGGTATTTTCACATTTTGCATGCTTTAAATTTGCATTCCAGTTCTCTCCTGCATTCCTCTTCATTTTCTGTCATACCACGGTGTCGTGGCTTCTACTTTTTGGTGGTTCAGAATTGGCTTTGGAGTTAATTTGCCCCGTGGCCAAGAGGAATTGAAAACATGTGTCCGACTGTTTTGGTTTTCTATCAGGAAGAGAATTTTCCCATTCAGTATACCCTTATAATAAGAAACTGCCTATGTTCTAACTTTTTCCAATGTGTTTGACTTACCCCCAAAGCACAGCTGCATCCACTGCAGACATAATATAAAGCCTCCCCCAGGCTGTGGTCTTACTGCAAGTTAATGCGAACACTTCCTTGTTTTAACTATAGTGTGAAAATCATGTAGTAGATCTTTTTGAATCTTCTAGTTTATATGTGTACGTTTACTTTTTTCAGGTTTGGTCTTCATGGATCATCAATGCTGAAGTCCTTCGTCATTAAGTCATTAATTTAATCTCAGTTATTTAAGTCATTCTGCTCATTGTCTTCCTTCTGAGGAGGCTTGTTTTAAAAGCATAAACAAATCTGACCAAAATTAGAACTGAGTTTTTAAAGAATTATCAAAGGTGTGATCATTCTCTGTCTTTCTATCCTCTCTCTCTTTCTCTGTCTTCCTCATTATGTTTTTGTCTGACTCATAATCACACAATCGCACAGGTTCACAGGCCAGCCACAGAAACCTTGAGGCTTAGATTTTGAGCCAGGATGAGTGAATGGTCTATCTTCTGCTGGCTCGCTCCATCACCCCTTCCCCATCTGACGGCTCCATACGTGTGAAGTCACTCAACCTGCTTGGCTAACTCAGTTACTGTTACGGTTTGCTATCTGTGAGGTGGTGAGTCACAGGCTTACCAGAATGCTACATGCTAGCGGGGCTACAGGCAGGCCTTTGTGTCATCAGATAAGCTTCAGCTGTCAGAAAGCCTCAGCATTCTTCCATGGCAAAAAGATTGTGCGTCTGTCGGCCTCCTGCCGCCCACTTCAGCTCTGTTGCTGCTCGGTGTCCATCCTGTCTGCAGCGACTGTTTCCCACACGCTGTCTTTGCCTCGCTGTTACGGACACCAGCGATATCCACTCTGTGTTTTGTATCTGGATCATACCTGATTTAATATTTCATGCCATTTTGAATGCTTCTATGATTCAAATGTTTGTAATATAAAATCGTCCCACTTATTGATTTACTCGTATTCTGTATTATAACACTGGACCTGTAAACCGGGCAGCAAACTAAATCAAAATCTCACTTTCCTTCCTTGAGGGTTTTTATGTGTTAGAATTAAAATAACATGCTGACCTTGTTTCTGTGGGACATTATGAGTATCCTAATCTAACCTTGGATTTCTCTTTACTTTTCATGTAATCACAATGTTGACACACAGTAAAAGTTTGACTGGCTGACATTGAATAAGTAGGTTGTGGTATTATTTTTTTTACCACATCATCCATTCCTAAACTATGCTCTGAAATGTATAAAGAATGTCAAACATGATAGATTTGCAGAAAATCAGAAGATGTTTTTCTGCTGTCGGTGTGATTTTAACATGATCAGACATTTAAATATTCTGTTCATGCTTCAAAAATCACAAGGAATGATCATGAATTTTTGAAACGCTATGATGGAAGTGGTCGCGGCCTCTTATTAGTGACATCGAGGCTGCATCTGCACATGGATTGCCCTTTCCAGCCTCTGCAGTGGAGCTGCACCACGTATCCATGCTGCCTGACGGATCAGAGATGGCAGATGGAATGGGCTGTTGTGTCTGCTGTTGGCTGTGTGTTGCTCAGCTGTTACTAGGCCACGGCATCCCATCTCCTGGATCTGATTTCAGAGTGGAAACATCACCTTGTCTTTCCTGGACTGGGCTAGACATGCTGGCTTGGCAGGCAGTGTTGAGGTAGACATATGCTCTGTGAGCTGGCAACAGTAGTAGTAAATGTTCTATACTATGATGATCCTGGAAAATCATTCAACAAGCATGTAAGTTAGGAGAGAGAGTTCCTGCACAGTTCTGTTACTTGCAGAAACATTTTAGACTTGGCGATTCAAGCATTTGTCTTACTTCTTCAGGGAAAACAGAGGGACAAATTACATGCCAATTCGATGAGCCAACCACCCAGCAACATGCAATAAGTACCGTTCTACATGCTTTGTTTCATTTTGAAGGCACTTTTGTGTAATTGGCTGCTCATATTGAGGAATTAATAAGAGACCCCCAAATGACGTCCACTGTCAGTTTCAGTCTCTGCTGTCTTTGCAGATTGTTTCCCAAGCAGACACTGATGTACAATTTCAGCCCTGTTCAAGAAGCACATTCCTGCATTAGTGCTCTGTGCAGTTTTATCCTAATTAAAGTTGCATAAGAGAAACAGTGCAACATATAACAATGTCCCCTGTAGCCCTTTAGCTCTCTGAGACTGCCCAGTTTGAATATACAGTCCAGGTATCCCTGCGGCTTCACCAGCTGCCTCCGTGCTGCTTGTTGCAGCGCCAAAGAGAACCGAACAGACCCTTTTTTATAGCAGCTCTAGGTTTCACATAAGGGTGAATTAATTTTTCATTACCCTCGAAAAGGAGAGTGTAGAGTTTGAATTACGGCAGACCTTCTGTCTTTCCTTCCCTCAGGTTGAAAGCAATTGACAGGGAAGGCTGAGGATATGGTTCCCGGTTTGTCACACCTCTTCTTCTGACTGGATTGGATCCGAGAGAGTCCTGTCACCTGGACTCCTCTTCATTCCTTCCTTCCTCACCATTTTTTCTCACCATTCTAAATTCCCACCAAGATCCCAGACTCTCTCCAGCGCCTCGCTGCTTTGGTGCCTCACTCTGCGTATGATCTGATATGAAGTCATCCCCAGTGGACATAGTATTACTAATTTACTTCACTTTCCTGCTTTTAACCAATGCTCTTTAAAACAGAGGCTCAGTCATTCATTACAGACTGCAGCTTGGAGAGAACATGCGTCTTTTTATGAACTCAAAGTGCCATGCTAGGACTCACTCCTCACCACAAACATTTCACAGATTGCCCTTCTACGTTTCCCTTTTCTCCGAGTTCTCTGATTTTTGTTTGTTTGTTTGTTTTTTGTGATGGAAGTGTTCCTGGTAAGTAAACGTCACTGTAGAGTGTATTTGTGGTGCGGTTGGAGACAGAACAAACAGACACGTCTGTCATTGTAACCTTGAAATGGGCCGGCTGCCTCTGATTCCTGGGGCCTCAAACCAGATGGGCCCGATTGCTTTATAACATGCATCAAGCATGTGTCTGGACACGATAAATGTCAGTTGGTTGGTGATGGATTGTATTATCTATTGGACAATCGCTACTTTACTGACTGGTTTCCAACTTTAGGACTTCAGTATTAATATGACCCTCCTGTACTCCTCTTCCAAATTAAGTTCTACACATATTTGTATGTATTTTCATGCTGCTTTAGTTAAAGAGCACATGTAATGAATACATACAGCTGATGGATGAGATAAGCAGAAGTTGATATTTGCACGGGATTCTAGGATTAGCTGCACATACCAGTGATGAAAGTCATTGTGCCAAGAAGCAGCTCTTTCCTTGTGTCTTCTATACGTGGTAAATAAAGCCCATGTAACATCTGCAGAATGCTGTGGGGCCGTGGCCCCAGCAGGGCCTCACGCTTAGTCCAGATGGCTTTGTTGCCTGGTTGTGTCAGTCTGAAGCACAGCTTACTAGTGATCATACCACGCATATTCCCTGGAGAGAGATCTTAGGGCTAATTACACAGCTAACTGCATCACAATTCGTAATAGACCAGGCTAAACGTTTCCAGTGGAAGCTACTTGCTTCATCTTAATAACATTCACACACTCTTTGTTCACATTATGTCGCGCTGTATTTGTTTAAAGGCTGTCATTAGGACTCTCAGGGCGTTGTGTTTCTTGACAGGAAACAACAGTGTGTCGGTCTGTTCAGTGTTTCATTCACTCAGCCTGCCCTGTGTCTGTCACTGAGCTGCATGCCTGCTGTGATGATGTAAGCCCCTAAAAAGTGGGTAACGACAGGTCCTGCTTTACAGGCTGATTTAAAACACCAGACACATGCAGGTTCAATTGGAATGTAACAGCCATTTGTGTTTTGAAGTTTGTCTTTATGTCTGCTTCAAGTTCTTTCTACTGTATTTTACACCTCTTCAGATGCAGGTTCTTTCTTTACTTGGTGGTTTTTCATTTTCTCTTTTTTCTGGTTTGTGTGCTTCATCGCAGACATACTCTGGCCTGTTTTGTGTGGTGATCAACCCCTACAAGAACCTTCCCATCTATTCAGAAAACATCATTGAGATGTACAGGGGAAAGAAGAGGCACGAGATGCCTCCACACATCTACGCCATCTCTGAGTCAGCATACCGCTGCATGCTACAAGGTACGATCAAGTTTTATCTTGCTGTTTTGATCTTCTGTGTTAGATTTATGAATATGCTACCCCATGGAGATCTTAAATCATTATGTATTATATCTCCAGGAAAATGCAAACATAAACAGACAGTCAGTTGACAGGCAAAATTGTAGATATTGGTATTTATGGGTGCAACTGAACTGGAAACTGACGTGGGTTGTGTTTGCTCTTTTTGTCCCGAGTTTAGCTCACTTGCAGGCAGCAATGGGCTCGACCGCATAACCCAGCAGATTAGTGTGTGAGAAAAGTGTGTGAATTGTGTGAAAGGTTATAACGTCAAAGACGATGCAACACTGTTGAGACCTTAAGAGACCTGTTTATATGGTTTTCATGGTATTGTGTGGTAAAGCATTCATTCAACTTCATTGATTTTTTTTTACCTGAAATGGAGAGATGGGTGACTCTGCAAACTCGCTGCCAATAGAGAGACTCTCTGGAAGACTTGTTGATCCCATGCAGGAAACTGGGAACTATGCCGGCAGTCTTGACAGTGCAAAATGTCAAAACCCAGTATTGTCCTCCCACACCACACCACAACCCCTCAGTAATTCCCGCAACACCTGCTTTGGACAGGAAGCGGCATTAATTACTTCTTCTTTTTTCATTTTGAAATAATAAGTTTGATTTTGCTCATTTGTTATTATTTATTGTGGTGCTCTCTATTTTCTTTTTGTACCCAGTCGATTGAATACTGCAGGTAATTGATGGAAAGCAGATTTTCTGATACCTGAGATTAAGAGCCTTTAATAGAAACACAGAGAAACAACCCTGGTGAGATCAGTTCATCCGGCACCAGCCTTCAGGTTGTCATTAACGTCACATGCTGCTGTGATCCTGCACACGTGTCTTCATCCTAAACTTGGTCGATCCATCAACTGGAAGATGATTCATATGCAAACTCTGACTCACACATAATTTGCCATCAAAGCATCACAGCCCCGTCCTGCCCCCTGCCTTCTCAAAGATGTGTGACAGGTGGAACCAAGCAGAATCCAAAAATACCTCCTTTGCGTTTATAAAGAACTTTGGAATAAAGGCAAACCAGTCCTGCCGTGAAAGAAGGACTATGGGTGACCTTTGCAGCTGCAATCATGAAGCTCCAAGAACTGCGTTTGTTGACTGATGTGCTGGAGGCTCCCTGTCATTACTTATCCTCTAGCTGTGTTCTGGGCTCTAGTCTCAGCTGCCTGGATCTCCACACTGCTCTGAATTTGATGGGAACCTTGGGCCGATCAGAACCAGAAAGTGAACAGTCAATTGTCAACATCTGACTCAGGACCAAATTGTGTGTCTGGTGAATGCTAACACTTCAGTGGTCTGGAATATTTTCTCCTGTTATCATCCCTTTTGTTCTACTCTTTATATTCTCCTGCACTAAAAATAAATATAGTGGGAGTCAGAATGGCATACCCATCCCATTATCTTTCTACAGGACATCTCTTTTTTTGGGCACTATTCTTTCCTCAGGACTTGTGTCTCTAAAAAGGGGAGGGGGTTCAGAGCAGACAATGTCATGGGGTCATTGCGGTCCCAGTTTTCCTACCACACTGTGCTAAATTCTATGAGCTGAGTCATTGTCAAATGCTCATAGTTGTCTGAGTAGCTCATTACCCGCTGCAGGCCTCTTGAGCAAGGGTGTATCAACATGGATACCTGTGTGTGTGTGGAGGGGGGGGTCTCACATAGTGATTTTTGAGCTACAACAATGCAGGACTTTTTGTGCTTTTGATCTCCTTCACCTGTAGCATGTGGCTAATTTCCTGCTCTGGCTTTTCAAAAGCCTCACAACTATTGAAAACCCTTATTTCCCACTCTTTAGTAATTGCCCCTCTTTTCTCAGTGATCGCTTTTCTCTTTTCTTTACCTACTCATTCCGTCAGACTCCTCTATTCTGTTTTTCTTTCCTTCACCCAGAATGTTCTGGCTTGAAAAGTAAAATTCCCCACATCCTTGAAGGCGTTTTGGTCGCCTTTCACCCAACATAAGAAACACAAACCACAGCTCTACTGGAGGCTTTGTGGTGGCTCTAGTTGCTTTGCTCCTTCTTCTCCTACTTTTGATCCGGAAACACGGGAGGACAAGTGTTTGGAATGTCCACCTTTTCCCCACTAGTCCCCATCTGGGTACAGTCAGGGTTGCCATGGTTAGACCTCCGTTTGTCTCTTATGTCACCCCTCACCCAGCAAGACCACACCTGTCTGGACTGGGTCCAGATTTATTTGTTGTGGATTTGCTTTGTGTTGTGTTTTTTTCCACGTACCTCATCCATTAGTTTTTCTGTGTCTGTGTAGTACTGTTATTTCTCTGTGAGATGGATTAGATAGCCCTGCACCCAGGTGCATTTTTGCTGCAGTATTTGTGCAGAAATCTCAAATCCTTAATGGGATGAATCTTTATTTTTGAATGGCTTATACACATTCACACGAAGACTTGTGCCAATCTTGCAACACAAGTTATGGCTGTTGAAATATGATACGGTTAAATCAGAAATCAGGAGCAGCAAAGATAGCAGGGAGAGAAAGCAGATATCAGATATTTTGGTTTCTTACAGGTTGGTTTTCTAACATTGCTGCTCATGTCCTCGTTATTGAGATGTGGATACTGTAAAGAGAATCCTGTATGTGCTGGAACTATACTGATACTGCAGTATTTATTTCTGTGCCCTAAAGTAGAGAAATGTTCCTAGAAAACCTAACTACACACATTTGTACAAATATCATAACTAGTAGAGAGGGCTGTACTAAATATTTTGAGTCCAGTGACAGTCATAGGTGTCGCCTCACCTGATGCACAGATATTCGTAGATATGAAACATAATATCCACCAGAGAACCGAAGGTAAATCAACCAACAGTTAGTTAAGTGGAAAACATCTTGAACTCTGATGCAACAGGGAAACTCATGCTGAGAGAATGTAGAAGAGAAGAAGACATGCCGAAGGACTTAATGTGGAGGGAATAAAAAGATTTTTTTAAAAAGAGGGCAGACTTCTACAGACACGATTACCAGGATGGGTAGTAGAGATTTAAGAATTAAGAGAGGAGAATCGAACATGTAGGAGAAAGAGGGAATCAGGCAAATGCAAGAGGGGCAGAGAGGAGAGAGTTATGGGTGAGACAGAGCAGAGGGTACAGGGGGAAGATAGAGGGGGTGGCCAGCATTGTACCTCACAATGGGGGCTTTGTGCAGTCTGAAGGGGGCTGGCAGTGTGTGTGTGTGTGTGTGTGTGTGTGTGTGTGTGTGTGTGTGTGTGTGTGTGTGTGTGTGTGTCACAGTGCTCGTCTCTGGGAAATTAGGCCTCATTTTGGAATAGTGAGAGCCGGAGAAGGGGGCTCGGTGGAGGGCTAACCAAGGGACTGAGTGACAAGACAGGTGTGCAGGTTAATGGGTGTACTTTGTGTGTGTGTGTGTGTGTGTGTGTGTGTGTGTGTGTGTGTGTGTGTGTGTGTGTGTGTGTGTACGCGCGTGGGTCAGATGTTCTTTGACAGACAGCTTTGCAGGGATTGAAATGATGTTTCTGTTTGTTGATTGTAAACGATTTTCTGATTTTCATTCCTCAGTATACAGATATAGATCACAGACTAAGTGTGAGTGTTAAGAAAGTAATCTGTACACACACACACACACTGTGCTCGTCAGTGACAGCGGAGACACGATGATTTAAGGTGTCTGCCATGTATTGCCCTCATTCTTGGACAGTGTTATCATGGCAGACACATAGCTCTGATACCTCATGCCAGCATGATAGATTGGGTTACCCGTGACTGTGCTCTCGCCGACACCCATAACCTTGCAAACCCGGCCAGGGTGAAAAGCAGCTGGGTGATTGGTTGCCTGACCTGCTGCATCACTCTCTTTTATGAGCAACTGATGACATGAGTATATTCATTAATGTGTTCTCCTAACATAGTCAGAAAAGTCCGGCGCTTCTTCAAATCTCATCTGCATTTTTAGGCAGTTTATTTTTGTTTCATCCCCGCTTGTCGCAGCTACAAAGTTTTGATGCAAATATAAGAGTTTCATTACGTTTCCGTTTTAGTATAAAATTTTATGTTCTTTCACTGCCCTCATAAAAATTAGCGCCACACATTTTGTGACCACACCCCTGCTGCCATTTATTTGTCTAGATTTATGTGGGGCTGCAGCCTTAGGTCTGCGATATGAGAGGTGCCAGCATAAACACACATGTGCTAAAACAGCCTTGTCCTGTTGGATTATGGTGGGCCTAGACATGACAAAGAGCCACTGTGGGCCAAACAAGCCACCCCACGGCTGCCATCTGCAATCGATTACATTGCCAAATGCTCCCTGCCATAACTCCTGTGACTGCTTCCTGTTCCCTTTCATTGGTTTAAAGGCAACACCCAAAAGCACAAGGCTAATTTTACACTTGTGGTAAGCATTCTGTGGTGCAGCATTCATAATCTGTTAACACAAACAAAACTGTGTGTATGTGAGAGACATAGCGCAAACTGCAGTTCAAGCCATCCTCTGTCTGGAGCGCATTTGGGCGATAACTACACTGATAATGTGGATTGTGTGACTGCAAGGTGTCTAATGCTTAACAAGAGTTCATCCTAAGTAGGCGAGATGAAAAACCAGAGAGCTGTGTAACTTTCTTGTCATCTAATTTTACATAAGTACATTGGGAAAGAATTGACATCCACATGCCAGTCTTTTTCCTGCAGGATGGTAGCATACCACACTCATTCATGGGAGGGAAAACATTTACTCAGCTCACATACGTCATTACATTTTTGTCATTAGATTCTCAGCCAGAAAACTTTACAGACTGCAG
The DNA here is from genome assembly GCF_040054535.1 of Antennarius striatus. Classification (NCBI taxonomy): domain Eukaryota; kingdom Metazoa; phylum Chordata; class Actinopteri; order Lophiiformes; family Antennariidae; genus Antennarius; species Antennarius striatus. The sequence goes on along the minus strand of NC_090791.1, from coordinate 6,723,980 downwards.
TGAACCACTGTGAATTCAAACCGTACAGGAAGTAATGTTTCTGTAAGAACTGAATGCAAATTTACAATGATGATGAAATTCAAACTAGGTTTTGTAAAAAGATGCGACAGCTTTGATAGGTTGATGAGGATAACAGAACTGTTATAATATGGAGAAATTGCTTAATTGCACTTGAGTTTAGGACTGACATACATTGAAAGCTTAACTAGGCTAACGGGCAATGTTATGAATAGTTTTGTGTGTATCAGAAGCACAAAAAAGACTTAAAATCCCTTTACTATTGTGGGAAACTGAGAACATGTGCGTCTGTGACCTGCTGACGTCTGGTGTGACGTCTGTGTTCGCTGAACTACATGTGCATTGTTTCACTTGTGCATACTGCTTTTCCTCTGCACCAAGCACAGTATGCAGGTACTACAGCTGTTTAAGCTTTATGGATCTGTCTCAAACCCAGCCTCACCAGATGTTAAAGTTCCAACTATTGGCTCCCAACTCGAAACTTGAACCATGGATATCCATTCCTGGAACTCATATGTTGTCTCTGTCTCTGCTGTGCCGCCATATAGCTGACATGCATTTTCAAAGCAACACACATGAACTACGGCTCACACAAGGGGAATAAACAGATTAGATTTCAAAGGCTCTTCAAATTATCCCAAGAATGTTTGCCCAGAATCTCTCCATGAGAAAAATGTGGGACCTGGTGCTACACCTCTCCTTCCTCTCAGTCGCTCTGTCTTTCTTGATACCTGTTTATCTCTTTCAGACTTTTCTCATTTCACCTGAGATCAGAAGCATTTTAAAAATGTGACTTTTGGGACTTGAGCACAGAAGGCCGTTCTGACTGAGCATCCAGCTCAGACATTGTCCTACAAGTCTAATTCAGATCCACTGACAGGCTGCTGAGAGGCTGAATTTAACTAAACAAGAGACACTAGGAAACACTAGGATCCTTTTATAACAGCCAATTCCCATGAATACCAAAATTTAACATCACAAACTTCCAATCTATTCAATCTAAGTATTAATATGTGATCCTTCTTGGAAAATATTCGACCCCTTGTTTTCTCTCTCCACTCTACCCATGAGTGGATCAAGGTTTATTTGGCAGTAAGTGAGCATTTTATCCTTAAAGCTGATGTGTTGGATATAGGAAGAGGGCAAGTAGGAGCTTCCTTGTGACTTTTACATGGTCAAAATTATGACAACTTGGTAGGTAAGAGCATCTTATAACGGCAGGTTGCGTTGGGTGTTTCTTGTCTGCTGTGATTGGCGCTGATCAAAAGTGGTCTAAGGAAGAACAACTGGTGAGCCAGCAGGGTCATGGGTGACTCCACATGTGAACATCCAGACATACCTTCCATGGGCACGTAAGCGCCAGACGTGGACCAATGAATAATGGAATAGAATGGTTTGAGGAACACAACAAGGTCAAGGTATCTTTGCACCCTCCAAATTGCCCAGATCTCAATCCGAACAAGCTTCTGTGGGACTTGTTGGACTGGCAAGTTTGATTCATGGAGAACCAGCTTTACAATTTATAGCACTTAAAGGCTCTGCTGCTAATGTCTGGGTGACAGATACCACAAAGGTCTGGTGGACTCCATGCTTCGATGAGTGAGAGCTGCATTGGGAGCAGAAGGGGTCACAATATTAAGCATGTGACTGTAATATTATGTGGTCTTTAGTTTGTTTAAGCTGTTGCAACACTGAAGTGTAAAGGAGAAATGTGTGATTTTATGTGTGGTTTCTGTTTCTTTGCTGGTAGTGCTTGTCATGTAACCACTGAACACTCCGGGAAGCTTAGAAACAACCTTGTGCAAAACCCTTACTGTCACATCCGTCCATGTTTAACAGACAAGTATGTTTTAGTTACTGATTTTCTTCTCTAACCTCCCCACAAAAAGTTACACATTGAAAATGATCAAAGTGTTATAATTACTATTGAATTTATTTAATAGAGATAGAGAGTAGAGGAAAGGGCGCTAACAGATGGCGTGCATGTGCACATCAGATTTTATGTGTGGCCTTCATTTTAATGATAGTTCAAAGCCAGTGATATCATAGACATTTTTTTAAACTCGCATCAAAAAATTTGGGTCGAGTTAATTTTTCAAAACAAGTGAAATGGACATATGGCGAACATGAACGAAGATCTTCTGTTTCGTAAGGATCAAGTGACGCATCTAAGTTATGTAGTGAAATCACAATGTGTGAACATCAGTGTTTTAGAGAACTGCACACTTTGTCAGGTGGTCCCCGTTACACTTTGCTGTCATTTCCGAAAGGCTGGGGATGTTCGCTAACGTACAAAGACAACCTATTTCTGTCTGTGATCTCAGCTGCCAACTGTCGTCACTTCCCTGGAACCGAATCACAAGTATTGAAGCACACTAAGGATTTAATGTGCAAGTGTGTCAGCGGGCAACGCCATGTTATTTATAACTTTGTCGGAGTCCCCTGTGGTACTCTGATCTGTCCCTCTGCTATCACCATTTTTCCTTGCTCGTTTTTCTCCCACCACACCCTTCTCGTCTCATCTGGCCAGCCTGGGAAGGTTTCATTTGTGCCAGATGCCCAGGCAGCTTGTCTGACTGTCGAGAGGATTTAGAACTTTCTCCACCCATTTGTTCTGTCTTTGATGGTGTAAAAATCACACATCCCTTTTGTGAAAGCTGCATTTTTCTCTTTTCCCTGTCAACACATTTGTCAAGCGTAAGGCTGTGCAGCTAATGATGAAATATAGAAGTAATTACCATAAAATCTCCATATTTTCATTCCACCACAACTTCCCCTGAATCCCTCTTAACACCACTTGTGCTGCACCACCAGTCTGCTGAAAACAAAGCTTGTTCCACACCCAAGAGGCCCCAGCGCTGGTAGGGAGGGACCCAGGGGCATCCGAATTCCAGCACATAACACTCACACACACACAGACACCCACAAACACACACACACACACACACTTTCACACACGCAAATGGCCAGTCAGCTCAGAGGGACTTTCTGGCCTTCTGTTCGGAGGCTCATGAATGACTATGAATGCCTCCCTGGCAGCTGGTTCAACAGCAGTACAGTGAATAACGCAGTTGATCTGTTTAGTCACTCAGCAACTCTAAATGGCCATTTGACCTGAAAAGTGCATTGTAGTAAATAAAGAGTTTTATCCGTCAGCCAATATATATGAAATACTGTAGCTCTTCACCACAGCTCACATTTTAAATGGACTTCAATTAATTATTAAAGGACTTTTCAGTTCTGTTTTTTTTTAAAATCTTGCTTAAACTGTCTCTGTCTACCTCCTCAGCACCCATAAGACATTAAGTCTGATTTTGAAAGGATCGTAATAGCATCCTGAATTAAACTCTTTTTGGGCAGAGTCCTCTTGTCATCTCTGTTGACATTTCACAGTACCGATTGGGTCTTGACATACAGTACATGCTAGTGATATTGTTACGAAGCTTATGTTAAAACAAAATCTTTCTCACTTTAGTTGATCTTTCATACTCGACAGACTGAAGAACATTTGCGTGCTGCTTTAACATAAGTGGATGGGGAAAGTATTTCCATGCATTTTTGCAAGTTTTTTTGTTACCTTTATATTACCCAAAAGACATTTTAACTGATGTTTTGGCACTGATTTCTACAATGAGGATTGTAATTTATGTGTGTGTGTGTGTGTGTGTGTGTGTGTGTGTGTGTGTGTGTGTGTGTGTGTGTGTGTGTGTGTGTGTGTGTGTGTGTAGCCTTAAAAGTATGCCACCAATAAATCATTTCCTTTTATTTCCTGAATTAACTAACATTAACACCAGGGGTCTGAGATTAACACCCAGAAAGGAGCAATTGTAGAGAGAAAATCTCAGAAGGTATGTGCCATTCTGGCAGGAAGTAATTTGAACCAACCATCCACCATTTTTACAATACTTTTACACCAGTGGAATCACCATATGCATGAGAAGGGAGGTGTGTGTGCACTTTTTTGTTTAGCTGAGAGTGAATCTCACCTCAAATAACGGTTTGTAAGTGAGCAGCCTACTGGCTATCACTCAAAATGTCTTATATGTTTGAAGTCGTTGCCGTGGTTTTAGGATTTTCACTGTGTGCAGTTGTACTTTACAACTTCTTTTATGAAGCAAACTGAAAAAGCTTGAACTCCAGGGTGGAAAAAATGTGTTATATCCAGTTGTAAAGACCCCAGACGAAGAGTATGTAATCAAGCCAGCTTCTGTTTTTCCAACACTGTTCTCTGTAGCTTCATCTTCCTGATCAGAAAACTGTTTCAAATCAAGTTTAGCCTCTCAATTATTGTCGTTCAGTGTTATGACAAATGAGTTTAATGAGAATGCATGTAAAATAATCATGCATTATTTCACAGCCGACTGCTAAGAATGTTTGTGAATACTGAAGTTTGGTTTGAGCACAGTGTGGAGAATGATTTTGCTGGTTGTGGTTTGAAGTCCTTAAATGTTTGCAGTAGTCTAAAGCCAAATTTTCTACCACCACATCATTATAAACAGGAAAAATGAGACTGCTCAGCCTTTGGTAACCATTACAGATGTTAACGTCACTGTTCTGGCATGCTCTTACTCTTTAACTGTAAAAATTGTCACATTAATGCAATTGGTGCAAAACGTTCCATGATGCACATGTTAGCTGTCACACGATACCCCAACACTAAAGGGTTAAATGTCAGGCTTAATTTGTTTTTGGAACACCAGCACGCTGCTTAAAATCACACGTCAGAGTGTCGTTGTTCTGTCGATTTTGTATTGTTCAGTGTGAACAAAAAGCCTTTGTAGAGAAGGGACTTTGTTTTGGTGCTGTTGCCTGATCTGTGTGAAAGTGGCGTCTGAATGGTATCCCCATGTAAAAATGAAATGAATAGATCATCACATGTACAGTACAAGTATGAAAACACACTGAGAAACTGACTGATAATTGGTATAGGGTACCCAGGCTGTACACGGTTAAATTGGGGCAATAATAAAGGGTCACGATGAAGTTTGGGGCTTGTTGAAACAGAGGGAGAGGGGGAATGCTCTGGAATGTGAAGAATGAGGGTTTGTTTAATCCTCACAGGGAATAAATTATTAGCAGCAACAGGAACCTTGCCGTGCAGCCCCATTCTCCTACTATTGGGGATCTGAAGCAAGATGTATGCGAGTATTGGTTCTGGTTTTGTGCGACCAACTTTAATTAATTACGTTAAATAACTTCAGCGTCACCGTAGTAACCAGTAACGGCTGCTGCATTAGTTGTAAGTGTTGGATTTCACTCCAGTGAATGAATGTATGTCACTAGGGAAATAGTTATATGTCTGAAAGTTGATTTTTCCTGTGTTGTCATTAAGGTTAACATTTAGCATGTATTTAAGTTGACACTGAACTTTGGTCCAACTGAAATCCTAATGAATGATTGGGCCAACTTATTTCCATTTCCCATTAGCCTCGCTTAAATGACAGGCAGTGAGTTTTTGTGGTGGAAATAACATTGCAACCAAATGTTCTGATGATGTGTGCAAATGTAAAACATCTGCTGGTGTGGAAAGTGATTGTACTCTGTAGTAACCTAAGTGAACTGAGTTTGCATCATTCATCGGGTGAGGGATTCAAAAATGAGAGCAGCAAAGAAAAAGGAAAACATAACTAGGGTAAAGACTATGGGATGGAGGGAAGATCTGAAAGGGAAGAGTAACCCCACTTTCGCCACCATTGCCTCCTGGGTAAATATGAACCAGTTGATGGTTGTCGTGGTGATCTGGGATGTAGCAGCTGCCAAGTGGGCCAAGGTGGGAGCACAAAACACACCCACTAATATCACAGGTCACTAATAAGTGCAAAGTGAATTTTATAAAATATATCTATCTCAAAAGTAACAAGTTGAATAAGACTCATGTATAAAAGCTCATAACAACACATTTATAAATACCAGGCTCAGATACTGGGTTCAGTCAACTCCATCTCTGAATGTGACCTCCAGGGGGGCATGATAATATCACTCCCTTCTCTTGTGAAGACTATGAGGTACACAGAGGATAATGATGCTGGTCCAGAAATGCTTCCATTCCTCTCCACGGAAGCAGAACTGAAACATCTTTCTGTAAACACAATTTGAAAGAGAGACTGGTGTGAAAGATATTTTAAAAAGTAGCCCCCATTCAATCTGAGCTTTTGCTCATCAGGGACGTTGAATAAAGCCGGCGCGAGCAGCAGTGAGCACACACTAACAGGTTCAATCAGTACAGGAGGTCTCAGAAACAATCACACCATGTCAGACCCGATTCGCATTATTAAATCCGTACTGCTTTCAACAGTGCTGTCTCCAACTATTTAGATTAAAGCTGATATCTCAAAATGTTATAGAAGTAATATTGGATCTGTTAATGGTTCGGCCCGCTATATGTACAGTATGAATGAGCATAGTGTTACATTAAATGCTATATAAATCAGACGTTTAACATCTGCTAGAATCTGTTTGTCTACTGCTTCTCCAGCTCGTTCCTGACATCAAACATGACCGAGTAGGAAAAATATGAAAGACAAAACTGTCCCATCAATGGGAAATTAGTTAATCATATATTTTTTTTATTGATTTACCTATTTACATAAACTATGCATGATCATTTCAGTGTGAAAAGGGTTTAAGAGTCTACACAAAAATTAAAGATAAACTGAATGGGTACTAAACAGGAAGATGAAGGGATACTTTTTGTTGTATTGCCTCTCACGGCAGTGGAAGTTGCCTGATAGCAGTCTGATTGCTTTCTACCTGATGGACATTTGTTTAATGGAAAACAAAGTTTTGTCAAAACTTCCTTTTGGGTTCTGGGAAGTTAAGTTTGTGTCTACTTTGTGTCTGACTGTGAGCATGAATGGAATCCTGAAGAGTATGGTGGATTAAAGGCATGATTTGCAGAAAGAGCCAACAGGTTTCGATGTGGAGCTGATAGGTTTCTTCAGAGGGATCAGTGGCCAAATGAAGGGTATAAAGAGAGAATCGGAGGTAAGCTGGGTAAATAGATGTCTGAGCAACAGAGAATGAACTGAGAACATCGAAAATTGTAATGCATTCCAAAGGGGATGTGTATTTCTGTTTCTTTTTTTTTTATCTTCACAATTTTTGTTCGGCTATTCCTTTCCTATCAGTCAGGTGCTGGAGCCTGTGTACATGTTCCTCGACCACATACACACTGTAACACATCCCAACCTCCATTTCAACATTCATCTCTTCTGTAATTTTCTTTCCAGGGACCAATCTGCCACATCAGTGACCTCATCAGTCAACGGGGGTCAGCTGAGGTCACCTTATCTTCCCCGCTAACCAGCTATGTCATTGTAATGAGACACAGGCGCACACTTGAGTATCTTCACAGATTTTGAAAGGCAGTCACGCAGTTTTTCGGAAATTCCTTTTGTCTTTGTGTTGTTGGTTCGTCCATTGAGCCGTGGTATCTGTTCCTGCTCATCCAGCTGCAATTCCAAACAAATAACTGCTGCTGGAGGGATAAAGCACAGTTCCCGTACACCAGAAGAAACAAATGTTCTTCAAATGTTGTTTATTAAGGCCCAGAACAACACTTGAGGTAATTGTGTGAGCATTCGGGCTGACTATATTTGTTGGGGACTTGAAAGGAGAAGCTGGGGAAGTTTAGCAATTGTGTATTTGGTTTTCATATTCATGATAACTCACGCAGCGTTGCGTGCCAAGGCCCAGTGAGACTGCATGTTGTTGTGATGAAAATCTGTGAGACTAATTAGCTTCAGGCTAATGTAGATGCGACTGAGAAACACTTATCGGTAATGGCTCCTCCACCTTCTTACTACTGGCCGAAATGTAGATTTTGTTACCAAACAGCATGTGCTGTTCTGTAAATATATAAAAGCGATTATAATAAGCAACTTGTTTATTAAGTAACATGGTATAGTAAGTCCAAAATGTGAAAATAGTGACAAAGAAATAAATGTGCAGTGGATCATAGAACTTGCAGATAATCACAACTTTGCTCTCTTTTTATTACTTAAAAAAACAGACAACTTTTCCCCAAAGTCTTAAAGAAAACATTATAAAGATGCAAGTTGCAATATAAACAAGAACCAATGCAGTCAGAGACTGCAACATCCCACGACACCCCTGAACAGTAACAGTTCTGTACAGGACAGTCAAAATGCAGGAGGATTTATTCATCCAGTGCCCATGAATATATGTCAGATACTTTACAACATGCCCCATTCACAGCTTTATTTTCTCACCCTTATGTTGTTTGCTAGTATGCTTGTCATTCCGCTTTTGTGCCAAATGACATTGGAGATTTCATAAAACTTATTCACAGCATCAACTGACAAACTAGGTCCTTCCATTCTTGTGACCTGTCACCTCTGGTGGAAAACAGAGGAAGGCCAAGGGTTGTCTGGGTTTGAAGATTTCAGATTCCCTGTTTTCACAAAGCTGACAAAAATGGTACAGATTGTGAGAATTATCAAGAATACATGAAGAAATAACAATTAACCTCCTGATGTGACTTCAGTATACTCTATTTTCACCTCAGACTTTCAAAAGCTCCACATTGCAAGTAATTAAACTTCTGTGCAAGTCTCCATGGCGCCATGGCGTCATCAAGGGAGATGACACCAGTTAAAAAGAGCAGCTCATCCAACACAGGTGTGCATCGTTCCTGTGAAATGTCATGTCAGCATTCATCATTTTTGATAAGAAAAAAACAAGTAATTTCTGGAAAAAGAGAAGAGCCAGTCTGTCAATGATGAAATGTCTCCAGGTGCAAAAACACAAACCAAAAGCCAAACAGTATGTGTCACCAGCTTTCGTTACCCGCAGGATATTCACACTTTAGTGCAAGAATAAATGGTCATTTGTGTGATGAAAGATAAGACCTTTAAGTCTGTCTGAACTGTCTGAAAGCTGACCCACGTCAGCAAGTTAATGAGTTATAGAAGACAATACTCACCGCAGTGGATGCTGCAAGTGAATATGATCTGTCAGAGGGCCAAAGAGCTATTTTACTATATAGAGAGAACTATATCTAAGGATTTCCAGGTTTCAGATTCAAGGGGAAAAAATGAGGACATTTCACCAAACACTTCATTTGTCTTGTGTCCCTATATATATTATCTCATACAGTATAACATCTAATGGTACATTAGTTCCCCGATTCCACAGCAATGCAGTTGAGAAAAATGTGAGTGCAGGGTGGCCCCATTCCCTTCAGTTTTACTGAGTTTAGGAATGTGGAGTTGTGCCCAAATTTGCCTATTTCAGGAAATGAAAATTTTTCTCACTTCCTGCCACAAGAATGTCAGCCAATCGATGGACAGCAGGGGGACTCACTCTCTGACAGCGGCAGGAAGCATCATTTAAATCAGATCTGTCGTCGTCTCGCTTTTTAATGAGTTTAGAGGAACCGAAACACTGAAAAGAGATGATGTTTGTCTACAGAGCTCCTGTATACCCGTCACCTCTGACCTGTGCCACTGACCCATCAGGCAGGGTCATTTCAAATACATCACCTGTCTCTTAAAAAACTGATGTGATATCAGGGTTCATCCACCACATTAACCTTACTGAACAACATGTGTTTTTTGTCACATTTTTTTCAGTGATTTTATGAGGTTGAATAATAAAAATAGTAGATTTATTGAATGCTTAGGCCTATTTGAAACTACCGTAGAGTTTTAAAATCATATAGGTTGAATTTAAATTAATAAATTATTGTATTTGGATAGAACATGATGGAGTTAGCAAAATTTTTAGTTTTTTACTTCAACATTTTGGGGCTTTTTCTTAATTTGTTCATTCAACATACAGTATTTTACAATCTCATGAGATAATTTGTTCATGGTCTTTATGAAGAAACCACTTCAATAGAATTAATATATGTAAAGTTTTTATATTTCATTGATTTGAACACATTTGGAATGAAAGGATTTTCTTGATGAAGGGTTACTTTCAAAACCATTTGCTCTTGACAGAAAATGTCTGATAATTTGTAGAGAAATTTACATAGTAGCACCTCCCCTCTCATTATGAAACAAATACACTGTGTACATACTGTTTTCCTGTGGGTATCTTAAATTATGGTATGCTCTGATTTTTTATTTCTGTCAGCAAATAAACAGGTCAGATCCATGTCGGTCCTGGTCGTTGCTGCTCTTTGTAGTGCGCAGCGGGACTTTTGGAGTTAAGGGTTCACACTTGAGTGGGCAGAGATAATCCTGTCATCTGGAAGTGGGTCTGAATTCCTCTGATGAAAGGTGTCAGGGCTTTGGTTACTGGTATGGGTGTCGGTTTACTGCCGTTACGCAGCATGGCTCTGTCGTTGTCTGGATGAAGGAGGCTGAAGAATGGTTCATTGGCCGTAAAATGTATTGTTGGCACAAACACACTGTAGATTAATGAGAGCCCGGCGTCCATGTAGCAACATCTCAGTTTTTCCTATTATCCTCTGAAGAAATGAACACACTTATGTCAGAATTGATTCTACTGTTCAGTCTGACCCAGCATGCTGTAGCCACCCACGGAGGCTGCTGATGGTGCTTCCTAAGTCAACAAACAGAAGTTTAATCACATTTTGATGTCCAAAATCCAACCGCATCATTCTGTTTCAAGTGAAAGAAATGGTCAAGGAAAGATTCTAACTGATTTTTTTCTCTTAACAGATCGCGAGGACCAATCAATTCTTTGCACGTAAGTAGTGTTTTTTTCTCTCTCTCCTGGAGTGTATTCTCTCTTGTTTCTAGTAACGCAGCAGCTCCACGGGCTGGAAAATTGGAGATCAAGATTCTATATGTGCACCTCTGTCCAGTTATTTCATGTGAAGGCAGTGCTAGAAGCCTTTTCTTGATGTTGAATTGCTTACCTACAACAAATCCAAGGGTAGGAAGGAAGAAACAAACATGAAATAGAGAGTTGTTGGATGGACTGTCACTTTTTCAGTAGATAGTGGTTGTGTCTCCGTAAAATATTGTTTTCTAAATCTCCTTTTATGTTTCTCTCATCTTGAGTCAATTGGCCAACTCCCATTATCTCGCTGTTTTATTTAAAGACTAGTTTCATAGACTTCTTTCTGGGCACTGGGCCACAAAAGTTCTACCCAGTACTACTGGAGTTATGAGTGCGGTTGGGTGCCTTGCCTTCGTCTGCTTTGACAGAGTAATTAAGTGCCGCGCTGTTGGTCTTTGGTTGTCGTAACCGATGAACTACTGCATAATCCATTCCAAATTGTGAAAACAACACCCCCTGTTGTTGAGAATGGAGCCATTTCAACTTTGTCGCCTCGTTATTTAAGTTTGGTGAAGCTGTTAATCACAGTAAAGACATCTACACTGAATTAGGTACAACACACATGCAAGTAAAAAATCATTATTGAAGAAGCTACAGAGGCAACTTTGTAAAAGCTTCGCTAATGTATTAGGAATGCGAACACACACATCCAACAGTCAATGACTGCCAAGTATCTGAGCAAAAAGCCCAAATGGACCATGAGTTAAAATCAGTAGGTCTGAGTTGGAGTTTATATTTTACCAGTTTTCCAGCGTGTCAGGACACAGCATGTGTTAGTGAATAGAAAGACATGTCCTCAATATCCCTGTCGTTAAACTGAGACGTGGGATCATCCTCAGGTGCACTGCAGTGGTTTGGGTCAAAAGATATGGTTGTGACTCAGATTCATCAACTCATTTTGACAAATAACAAATATCCTGAGATTATCACTATTGGGGGGGGAAAAAATCTCAGATGGTTGTTCAACAGAAAAGAGTGTGAGACCTATAGGCTTTGTCTGTATGTTAGAGGAACCGCCCATTGAGTTCCAGGGCAGCAGCTAAAAGTGCAGTGCTCTTTGTCAAAATAGCTAATAACCAGCTAGACTAAAGCCACTGGTATGCAGCTAGTGTTGCTGGCCAGGCCTCGGTGTTGGCCCTGGTTTTTGGGGTACTGAGTCCTGACTGTGGCAGCTGTGGATGGTCATGCCTGAACAGAGCCATCATTAGAGAGAGCCCAAAAGCTTGGAAACTTTGGACGTCAGCCCACCAAACTGAAGGGTTCTTCTGTCAACAACGAAAAGCTTGATGGATGTTCAATCTTTCCTTCTTTCTGTCTTTATTATTTCCTCTGGGTTCGTCCATCCACTCTTTACCAGTGTAATGAAGAGGAAGACCTGTTTTGGAAGAGGATTTGCATGCCTCCTAAATTTTAAACAACTTATATAGATTTTTCCTTTTAATGTTGCTATGACTCACAGCTGTAAGCCTGCAGTTCATGATTGCAGAATGTTGTGATTACTTATAGGAACTAATGAGGAATGCAAAAACCAAAGTTGAAAATGTGTTTGTTGATTTTCTCTTTTTTGTTCTTCATGGAATCACACTTTTGCTCCCTCTGCGCGAGTCAACACACTATCCATCACATTTGTTTTCAGAGGTGAATCAGGCGCTGGCAAGACGGAGAACACGAAGAAAGTCATCCAGTACCTGGCCCACGTTGCCTCCTCACACAAAGGACGCAAAGACCACAACATTCCTGTGAGAGCTGCACTGCCTACATGTTTCCTTCTCTTCTCTCCTCTAATCTTTGCTAATAGTCCATCATTTAATTTCTTTTTAAAAAAACTTAGAGGCATCTTTTGAACCCTTATATGTTCTTATTCCTTTTGTGCAGGTTAGTTAATGCCACAGTATTAGAGGATAAATACGCCTCTCATATCTGTCCATCAGCCCATTATCTTAGCTTAGCACAAAGACTAACGCAATGCCTAGCAGTCCTGGTAAAGCCTGATTTGATTAAACAAATCACATATAAGCCTTTATTTGTCTCCATATATTTGTTTAATCAGTGCATAAATCTGTTGCTAATCTAACTCTGCTAGAAAGCAAATAAGCGTGCTTCCCCAAATGTCAGTCAATGAAAGTAATAATATTATGTAGTGGCACAAGTCACATATGGTGTAGTAATCTACTGCTAACCTGCTTAATGTCATCCAATGCCATTTTGTGCGTCCTGATGCTGAGCTAATGTACTGTGGTTCTGTTTCCTGTGGCTTGTGTCTGACATGAGCGCTTCAGGATCTAACACTTGCATTTGTCTATCCATAACAAACAGCCCGAATCTCCCAAAGCATTCAAGCTCCAGGCAAGTGTATCTCCTGCTTTCTCAAACAGAGTGTGGTGACTGTTGTGTGTACGTGCATGCCCCTCTATAAATCTCAGCTGCTTCTCTAATGATGTTGACGGATTAATCTGAGCTTCTCTTTTTATGAGGTATTTGTTTGTGCTGGCTCAGTCTCCTCACATGATTATTGAAGCCCAGTGAATCAGCCGTTAAAACAGCAGGGTGTGATATTAAAACACTTTGTTCTATCACTTGGTTTCTGGTTGAGCAGTTTATTTATTGATAGCTGCAAATTGAGAAAATTTATCGGAAGCACTCGTCAAGAAACCTAAACAAAAGTATTAAAAACATTTTTGCATTAAATGCTAGCTAATGATGAACCCAGTAGCGTTTTTGTGGCCTGTTGGCCCTTTATGTTTTTACATGGGGACATGGACTGTAAAACCAATTGGAAAATCAAACCATGGCCACACTGATCATCACTCTCATATCTTTTATGCTCATCTTTTACATTTTATTATAGTAATTATGTTGTTCTTTACGAGCACATGTAAAATAGAAATATCAAATATAAATCATCCTTGAAATGACGCTTGATAAAATCTTTCATATGTATATGCATGTTTTTCATTGGCAATGAATTCCAGATGCATGTGCGTAGTTTCAGTGGTATTTCATAAATAATCGGCCTTTTCTTCATCCCTGGTTGTGATAATCTCATTTGCTGCCCGGTCAGTAACTAGACTAAGGGAAGCTTCTGTGTTGTTGTTGCCTCACCTGCAGATTATAATCCACAGTGTTTTGTCCTGGAGGAAACACAAATCAGACTCTGCTGACATTGTTCTTATTTTGTCTCACCATTGTCTTTCTTTCCTGCTTTCTATGAAACATGATACATCCAAACTTGACTCTTCATTGTTGAATTTATCTATCGACCATTTGTTTTCCCTGAATCAACTCCCTGGTGTTTCTTTGTCTTCTGTAAAACTAGCACCAAAATCCTGGGTCTCAAGTGAAACCTTTGACCTGGACTTTTAGGCCCACGCAGTCTTAATGAATGCCTGTTTAAAACACTGCATTTTAGCATCTGAGAGCTAGCAGCTGTAACTCGAGGCTTGAGTACTCCCCTGTTGGTGAACGCCATCCACACTGACCTCCTTAATGCTGCTTCCCCTCCTGTGTTGCATTATGGTTCCTCTGAGCACAGGCCAGAGGAATGTAGAACCAGGAATCGAGGCAGAACGAAGATGTGGTGAGGGAGACAAGTTTACAGGGGGTGAGTAGAGGAGAGACGTACAAGTGTAGAAGAGGTAAAGCAAACCACAAAGGGCCAGACTTTCATATTGTTATCAGTTAGGAAGTCATGACCGCCTGTTTGTGTCTCTACTGAAGGCAACTGAAGTTCCTCTCAACAGCTAATTCTCACTGGCCTAAAGCATCACTCCAAGGAGTGTGTTGGAGACAGAACAAGACTGGGTCTGATATTCTATAGAAGCTATTTCTGTACGCCCAGTGCCCTGGAGAGAAGAGATTGTGTCATTTGTGGAGAAACTGGAGGTTTCATGAGCTGCAGGGAATGTCCCAACCACCAGTTCACCCACATTTTTGAGATTTAAGAGGAGGCCATCATTACTGTCGTAGTCATACAGCCTTTTGATATATAAGGTATATCATCACAACCATAGGAATGCCTGGGCTAGAAGAAGGCTCTCTCCAATCTACCCAAAAGCAAAAACTCACTGTAGAGCATTTGTCAGAACACCCAAACTATACGGCTTTTGCGGCTTCACAAGTTCCTTCGAACTATTTGGTAATCTTGGTCCATTAACATGTCGAGCTCCCCTGACAAAAATCACATTGTCCTGCAGTTGACATTAGTAAATCCAGCAGAGCCACAAGGAACTGCTGACTGTCTGAGAGATTGGTTTGGCAGATAACCTTGACCACATTTTTTCCAACGAAGAACTGATTTTGCCTCATCAGCTTATGTATGTCTTGGCAGACAGAGAAAAATGTGCTAAATAGTGATAAAAGCTTCATTACATGGTGCCAGGCGTTGAAGGTTTGACGGCCAGTAGACCTCTTACCTCTTTCTTTCTCCACAGGGTGAGTTGGAACGCCAACTCCTGCAAGCCAACCCCATTCTTGAATCCTTTGGCAATGCTAAGACAGTGAAAAACGATAATTCATCTCGCTTTGTGAGTCTACAATTCCTATTAAATCATCATTCTCTGACTTTAATTGATTGTGCAGGTGCTCTCCAGAATGAAAATAGATTTATCCTGTTCCAGTTTCACAATTAATAAAAATTGGGGAATCAAAAGTGTAGCTATTTTACAATATTGGAATGCACTAAACACATACATTCACATTTATGGACTGGAAACCTCAGACATGCCTGAGATTTTTTTGTGACCTGTCAATCTAGCTTCTCCTAATATAGAAATTATATTGTCCACTGTATCCACATTGTGATTTTTAAAATACATCAGTGTCTGAAGGGAGAAGAAATATACGACCCATACAGCGAAATCAAAGGCTTCTTAATGTGTATTTAAGTGTCAACCAGCCAAACTGCTGTTTTTAACACATACGTGTCTTGTTTCCTGCAGGGGAAGTTCATCAGAATCAACTTTGATGTCACGGGCTACATTGTTGGGGCCAATATTGAAACATGTATCCTCATTACTGGGAGAGGCTTAAGGAACAGGAGGTCAAAGGATTGTTTCAAACACAGTTGGAGTGTAGAGCTGTGGTGGAACCACGGTTTATGCTGACCTCAAGAATACCATTCTGCATATTTCTCAGACACCGCCAGAACCATGTATTTTTGTTGGTCCTCCATTTTTATTCAGGTTTATTTATGCTTGGTGAGATATTAAATGGAAAGTCCTTAGGATAACACTTGTAGATAAAGATTTGATACCCTATGATTTCTATTAAGACTTTATGAAAAGAAATGGTTTTGTTTTTGAAAACACTTCATGAAAAGTGCTTTCCTGTCCAGCTTTGTGTGATAGTGGTTAGATAAAATGACCTGTTCTACTGTGCAGAAATTTTACTATCTGTTTTTTAACTCACTTTTTTTCACTTGCCTTCCTATTTTTATGATGTCATAACCTGGGAAGTACTTAACATTTTCTTCAGACCTTCTGGAGAAGTCGAGGGCCATTAGACAGGCCAAAGATGAGAGGACCTTCCACATTTTCTATCGCCTGCTGGCTGGGGCTGGGGAGCATCTGCGAAGTAAGCATCTGACAACTGCTATGAGAAGTTAAAGCAGAGAACAGTCAAATGGAGGTTTCTTGTTTGTACTAATTTGCTTCAGGCAAGCAACAGAGCTAAAGGAAGCTGGTTTTAATTTGCATCACGTAAATTTTCCATGTTGATACGTTGATTCCTGAGGATTTAAAAAATGTTTAGACATTTCAAGCCAGCACTTTTTGCATGTTTCTCTGAAATAGGTGATTCAAAAGTCTGCAGGATATTTTCTTTACTGATCCACTTTCTGTAGAGCAGGGCTGGGCAGGTACTGTATTTTCCAGATGAATGTAAGAATAATGCCAAAATCCGCATACAACATGGTTTTAATGCTCATTAAAAAACAGAATTTGATTAAAGTAAGTCAAAAAATACTGTTGTTCTCTCCATTTCTAGCGGACCTGCTCCTCGAAGGCTTCAACAACTACCGTTTCCTGTCAAACGGTAACATTCCCATCCCTGGCCAACAGGACAAGGATAATTTCCAGGAGACAATGGATGCCATGCACATCATGAGTTTCTCCCATGACGAGATTGTCTGTGAGTAGTACAATACTTCCAGATGTGCCCTAAAATGTAATGTAACCTCATTCTCGTCTTTCTACAATTACATTCCATCTCCACCATTACCTTTTCCCTTCCAGGCATGTTGAAAGTAGTTTCTGCAGTGCTGCAGTTCGGAAACATTGTCTTTAAGAAAGAGAGAAACACCGATCAGGCCTCTATGCCCGAGAACACAGGTAAACACCCAGTATTCACACAGTTGTGTCAGTCAGCAGGAAAAACAATCTGTCCAAAAAATTTCCCCTTCTGGAATTATTAAAGGGTTGATTATTATGTTGATTGTTATTATTTGGGGGTCTCAGCCCAGCCAGGACCGTTGAGTTTCTGTAATTTATTCTAGGTTGGTGGAATGCTTTCAGATTTACTGTTTTGATTTAATAATGTGAACATAGCATCAGACCTACGTCTAAGTTCTGGTGACTGTACACAACACAAAGCTGGAGCCGTGTAATGTACATGTTGTGAATAATAAATTTCTCACTGTCTAATTCCTTGTGTCCCAGCGGCACAGAAACTCTGCCACCTGCTTGGGATGAATGTCATGGAATTCACCAGAGCTATTCTTACCCCAAGAATCAAAGTGGGACGAGATTATGTCCAGAAGGCACAGACCAAAGAACAGGTAACTGACCATTTAGCTCTGTCAGTGAGGGCTGTGCATTCATTACTATTGAATAGCTGAAAACATCCAACCTGCTTCAGCTGGTTTGATGTCATAGCATGATAACGATGACTTCTTTCTTCACCCCAGGCTGACTTTGCTGTTGAGGCCCTGGCCAAAGCCACCTATGAGCGTCTGTTTCGCTGGCTGGTGCACCGCATCAACAAGGCTCTGGATAGGACCAAACGACAGGGGGCTTCTTTCATCGGCATCCTGGACATTGCTGGGTTTGAGATCTTTGAGGTGCGGATTGTTGTGTTTTAATTTCCACAACATACAGAAATAGGTGATGTTCAGGCAGACGGCCAGAAGTTGGCAGATCTGGTCAGGGTTGAGTTTTTTCTGTCACTGAGGATGTTAGCCTGTAAAAGCCGTTATTGTTTCCACTGCCTCCATTGTGGGAACACATGTGAACAGGGAGGTGACATCATAGGACACCATGGTCTCATCTGTATCCAGTCTCAATCCTCTCACCTTTTCCACAAAGTCTATAGAGTTCTGTATATGGAAGGGATTATTCCCCACTAACTGGGCTAAAATGGTGGCTACATGTTTGGTGAAGTTGTATGTGATGCTGCTGACGGATATGTCTGAGGGCGACTCTTTGTTTTTGAATTCTGTGGAGGCCATACATGCATGGAATGGCTTCCCCAGGGTACAGGTGAAGGTACTGCAGGCAGTTTATAGTTTCATCCTTCTGAAGCTTCTATAGATAATCCACAGACTTCTTTTTGTAGCTGCTGGTTAGATCGTTCTTCAGGGACTCATCAGTGCTGCTGTCTCTGAGTAAAGACAGTACCTTGCCATGGTAATCTGTCGTTTTCAGGATTACAATCAATCTATCAACTTTTATTTTTCAAGCACTTAATCACATCAGCAGACCTTTCAAAGCGCTTTTACAGACAGGGAAACCCAACAGATTTCTGCTTCTTTTCAGCTGAACTCCTTCGAGCAGCTGTGCATCAACTACACCAATGAGAAGCTGCAGCAGCTCTTCAACCACACCATGTTCATCCTGGAGCAGGAGGAGTACCAGAGGGAGGGCATCGAGTGGAGTTTCATCGACTTCGGCCTGGACCTGCAGCCCTGCATTGACCTCATTGAGAGACCTGTAAGTATTTTCCATCTGTCTGTGGGACTCTATGTGTCTTCACATGCGTCTAGTTAGATATATAAGTACTGTTATTGATCCCCATGGATTTTTGGGAATGTGTTATACAAACTGTGTTTCCTCCTCAGACAAACCCACCTGGTATCCTCGCTCTGCTGGATGAGGAGTGCTGGTTTCCCAAGGCCACCGATAAAACCTTTATAGACAAGGTGCTGCAGGAGCAGGGAACTCACACCAAGTTTCAGAAGCCACGTCAGCTGAAGGACAAGGCTGACTTCTGCATCATTCACTATGCTGGCCGGGTATGGATTTCAAACCATTAAAGTGTCTCCTGTTCTGACGGCTCTCTTGGGAACTCTAGCTCATTGGATGTTCTGCTTCCTTGAAAGCAGCTCATAAAAAGTGCAAAAATGCTCAAACATAGAGATCAGCTATTCCACGTCTTGATTTTAAGATTTTTTGGGGGGCACAGACTTGTCCGAAGCCACCATGAACCAGGTCATTGCCTGAGAACAATGGTCCAGTTGTCGTACTGCTGCTGTAGGAAGCCCACATCTGGTTCACATTGGTGTGTTGTTGGGTCTTTGGTGTCTCGTGGTTACATAAGAGCGTTTCAACTTTTCCCTGATGTGATGGGCTGCCGTCTGCAAAGAAAAATTACAGGCCTCTGCATTCCAGAGAGGATGCTTGACAGTCACTCTGTGAAAGTTGATATCATCCGCTGAGTGATTGTATTTATTTTTATTTACCTGCATCTTTTTCTTTTCTCCCACATTTGTATGAACACAAACCTGAGCTTTACCATGACAAACAAGTAAAAGCCTGAGAAACTTCCAATATTTGACTTTGAAACCAGCAATAAATTTAAACTTCGTTAAATAAATCCTCCATGACAAATTGAAAATAAGTACAAACACTCCAAGTTTGCTTTTCCAGGATTCTGATGAAACCCATCTGGAGATCTTACATTCCTGATCTCAGGTTGCCGGCTGTGTCAGTTAGTTCCTATGCTCTCCTCTGATCCAACATTCTTCACATACATTAAATGTTTTCTAAACACACATAAGACTCATTCTATCAACAGAGTATGGTCCATCAACAGCTTTCGGTACCGCCAGCCAAACATCAAGAGTAAATGTGATTTTTTTTTTTTTTAAGGCCAGCGACACCTTTTTTCTCCTTCGCTGTGTGAGTTAAATGGTACTCAATAATAATTAGTAATTGTAATTAATGATTAGTAGTGTAATTAGTATTGTAGTAATTGTAATTAGTAGTACAAGCAGAGCTGTTTAAATAGCTGCGCAAACACGCGCAGGCACACCTGTATTTTTAAAAGGAAGAGGAGATAACACAGGTTCATCTGGAATAATTAAGGGATTAAGTGCAACCTTTTTGTGTCTTTCTCATCATTTTGGAACCAGATAACATGCTATTCAATAAGATGAAGGGAATCAGACTCTCTAAACTTCATCATTCACTTTAGACTAGTTCCTTCAGACTGTTTAAACAGATCCCAAAGTCTATATATTAACTCTAGTCCTCAGATGGATGAGGCACAACCCAAGAATTATGCTTATTATGTCGGCATTGTCTGTCACTGATTTTTGGGAATTCACCTCTCTATAGAGTGCAAAGCACATCTGGTATGACATGTAAGGTAAACAGCTGCTTGGTATTAGGAAACACTGTTTGAGAACAGGTGAGCCAAACTGCTCTGACTGGTGAAAAAACAGACCAGATACACCTTGAGTCCCCTCAAGGTGTCTATTTAGATCATTTCATCTTTTACACTGGGCGGTAGCTGTAAGATGGAAAATGACTGGATGACAAAGAGCAAAAATCATGAATAAATTAGTCTTTTTTGACCAAATTATAGCTAGACATGTATAGTCATTGTTGATGTATACATTATATGAAACACAAGTGTAGGTTATTAATTTTTTCATTGGTTGAGATAAGTATGTGTTTTAGATTTTCAATGCAGGAGACTTTGTTGTCTGACTGAAATAACACTTGAGAATCTCCCTCTTTGTTCAGGTGGACTACAAAGCTGATGAATGGCTCATGAAGAACATGGACCCCCTGAATGACAATGTGGCCACACTGCTTCACCAGTCAACCGACAAGTTTGTGGCCGAACTCTGGAAAGACGGTGAGTTTATTCATGTTTTCCTTTGTCCCGGTACATCCTAATGTACTGCATAAATAATCTTGAAACTACCTTCATCAATCAGGACTACTCCAGTATTGGATAACCTGTCGTTAGATTTAGGGCAGACGTACATGTTCCTCTCCAGATGAACCAGAGCGTGTGATCTAGCACGTTTACAGCTTTGACCAAATGACTGGAAGGGTTTTTCAGTCTGTTAAACACATGCATTGTTTGTGCTGAAATGCTGAATGAGATGATGATCATACCTTCTAAACATCATCTTGTTAGCATTGCCACTGTGAGGCTGATGTTGCTAGCATTTAACTCAAAAGTTCTGTGTGAGCTTCATGAAGTGCAGGAGATGCATTTAGTGCTACTCCTGTATTATCTTTATCTGTTGCTGTTAATATCTCAATCACATTATCTTTATGATCCTAATTTTAAGTTTTCTGGGTTTGTTAATTTGTTTGTTTGTTTGTTATAATCATTGAGAGATCAGATGGAACACAAGATGATCACATAAGACATTATACTAATCTTATTCCTGATCAGTGATTTGGTATTCCAGCAGCTTTTATCATTGTTACACGCATGTTGTGATAGTCCTACTCTTCAGTCTCCTTTTCTATTTTAAACACTAATCTAGGCTTATATATGTTTTTGTGTGTGGATGACTGATGCGTGTTGTTTGCATGTTTGCTCTTTTTTTCCTCTCTCACTCTCCTGTCTTCTTCCTCTGTCCATGTTTCTGTTGCTGTAGACATACAGACGTTTCAGAGAGCCTCTTTCTATGACAATGTGTCTGGGCTCCATGAGGCTCCAGGTGAACAATAGTAACATTCAACCTCTGTGTACCGGCGGCCTCTCCTCATCCTCTGCACTGGAGGGTTCTTTGCATTCCTGTAGTGTCCTGGTTGCACTGTTCTACTGTCTAGAAGCTCCCATCTGGCTTTGCATGGCTTCCTGTTGTATTTAAAACCTCTCACATTGAAGCCCTTTGGATTGCTGCCATTAAAATAGTCCAACTATAGCTTGAATAACAGGTCATGCAAGACATTTGTTTTTGTGATGGAGGAAAAAAAACATTTTTGTTTTCTCCTGCAGACTGAATTCCATCTTCTCTGCCTTCAGTAGTCTGAACCCAGAGCATGTGCTTCAGAACAAACAGCAGATGGACTGAAATTTTCCCAAAATTAGCTCTGAGGAAAAGAGGTAGTGAATGTAAAATTGATTCAACATTCTATTTAGTTCTTATAGAGATAAGGACTGGAATACATGGAACCTGAAGATCATACATCTCATTCGAGTCTGTGTCGTGAGGACAGGTCCGCCCGTCACAACGTGATGGTATCACAAGACAACAATCTGCATCGTGCCAGCACAGGCAGAAGAAATATAGATTAATACTCTTAGATTTTAATAATTTATGTGAAATAATTCCAGATAAAATATGTAAAAAGATTTTTTTGTGAGAAAAGAAATGCTGTCAACACATTTTTCAGAGCTAAATGATGCACGTTGTGTATATTATGGTAAGTAACATAGCATGAAATTAAAAGGAAAAATGCATATCCATTCATACAGTGTATCCAAAAAGAATTCTTGTAAAATGTGCATTTGAAATCATTGTTGAGTGAAATTTTGTTCAGCAGCAGACTAGCTGATGGAATCCAGCTCTGTTTGGCAGCCTGTTACGTTGCCTCAAATA
Source organism: Antennarius striatus (assembly GCF_040054535.1). Classification (NCBI taxonomy): domain Eukaryota; kingdom Metazoa; phylum Chordata; class Actinopteri; order Lophiiformes; family Antennariidae; genus Antennarius; species Antennarius striatus. The sequence goes on along the minus strand of NC_090791.1, from coordinate 6,701,404 downwards.
TCAAACCTGCTGCTGGAGGAACATTGTCTGTCTCCATTCTGTATCAGAAAAGAGCAAATCCTGCTCGGTTAAACACGTGAAGTTTTCTTTTCTTAGTTAACCTGGTGAACATCCAAATACTTTTGCATTTAAGCTCCAATGAAAGACTCACTTCAAGGGCATTTTTTTGGCTTTTCTCTTTTCTACATTCATGTAAATGAGACACTTTGATGAATTTTACATTCATCCGTAAATTCAGCATCACAAAAGCCGCATCAGTTACCTTCACATCCCTGCATTAATATAGTCATCTCTGTCTCTCCCTCTTTGGTTCTTCTTCATTCTTCATCATCAGTGGACCGAATCGTGGGTTTGGACCAGGTTGCGGGCATGAATGAGACAGCATTCGGTGCTGCTTACAAGACCAAGAAGGGCATGTTCCGCACTGTGGGACAGCTGTACAAGGAGCAGCTATCAAAGCTGATGGCCACACTGAGGAACACCAATCCCAACTTCGTCCGGTGCATCATCCCCAACCACGAGAAGAGGGTGAGTTCAGAGATGGTCACAGTGAATTAACGAGAGTTGGGTTCACATTCACTTTCAGTTGCGACTATCTTCATACAACAGTATATCCTGAGTGTGGACTTACTTATGCAACTTCATTATAGGTGGTGCAATGTTTGCCACAGATGTTATTTAAATGCAAATTAAAATGTGAACTGTTCAGTCTGAAGTTTACTTACACAGAACTTAGTTGATGTAAAATCATGCTGCGTGTCTTCTCCTCTTCCCCCTTCTGCAGGCAGGCAAACTGGATCCTCACCTGGTCCTGGATCAACTGAGGTGTAATGGTGTGCTTGAGGGGATTCGCATCTGCAGACAGGGCTTCCCCAACCGCATCGTCTTCCAGGAATTCAGACAGAGGTGAATCTTTATCAAGTCACTGTGACCATGATCTCTCCCACCTTTGTCTCGCTCTTGTCTTTGTAATTGTAGCTAGTAGGGATTCAACACTGACTTAGTGATGGTGTGTCTTTATAATGTTTTTCCTCCTGCTCCACGTCCAGGTATGAGATCCTCACTCCTAACGCCATTCCCAAGGGCTTTATGGATGGCAAGCAGGCCTGTGAGAGAATGGTAAGGTTTAGGATCTCGCTTTGGGGCAAATAATCTCCATTACCGTCTCACACCCACAAGGCCCACATTTATAACAATTGTCTTAATACTTTTTTCTGTTTTATTATAAAAAAATAGCATGACATGAATAAATATTATTAATTTGAGGTAGCCGTTAAAATCCTTCAGTTAGGTCCAGTGTCCCCCTCACCATTCTCTTCCTGTCTGTGTAGATTAAAGCCCTGGAGCTGGATGGAAACCTGTTCCGCATTGGCCAAAGCAAGATATTCTTCAGAGCTGGAGTTTTGGCCCATTTGGAGGAGGAGAGGGACTTGAAGATCACCGACATTATCATTTACTTCCAGGCCGTCTGTCGGGGATATTTGGCACGCAAGTAAGAGAATGTCTACCACTACTCTCTGCACCTTTACAAACCCTGATAAAGACTTTAGCAAGACAGTTTTGCATAAAATAAAAGGACATCGGTGTGATTTATTGACATGTGTGTGACCCATAAGTAGGAGATTTCAAAAGCCGCTAGAAGCAGGTAGCTTTAACTCTAAATCCAGGAAAAAGAGTCCTTTGAACAAAGCACAAGATCAACCACTGTGTGACAGGGAAGGTAAATGATTCCTGTTGCCATGTTATTATAGTTACAGCTCTTGTGATTGAACAACACCAACATACATAACCCAAAGAATCATCTTTTGGAGTGACCACCATTGCTTTGTTCTGTGTAAATCTCTCCATTGCAATGATATTCTTCAATCTCTAAGTAGAAGGAGATATTGATTCACTCAAAACTAACTTTAAGCGTTGTCCATCATTTGTCATTTCTGCATGTTTGATGACAGAATGTAGACTTTGAGATTAATCAATCACTTTATTCTGTTGTGTCAGGGCCTTTGCTAAGAAGCAGCAGCAGCTCAGTGCTCTAAAGGTTCTCCAGAGGAACTGTGCTGCATACTTGAAGCTGCGTCATTGGCAGTGGTGGAGACTCTTTACCAAGGTGTGTGCTTGTGTGTTGATGTTTGTGTGAATGCTGCTAAGATTGGTTTTACAGTTTCTGACCTCCAGAGGTCAGCAATCTCCTTTCACCTCGTTGGAGTGATGAGTAGAGGTCAACCATTAAAACGTCATCTGCACCTGCAGGTTAAGCCTCTGCTGCAGGTGACCAGACAGGAGGAGGAGATGCAGGCCAAAGATGAAGAGCTGGTTAAAGTCAAGGAGAAACAGACCAAGGTGGAGGGAGAACTGGTCGAGATGGAGAGGAAACACCAGCAGGTCAGGTTTCAGCCATGCACTGTAGTATGGTCAAAAAGATGTAAAGTTCATCACGACTCAATGATTTGTTTTTATTTATGTGTAGTTAATGGAGGAAAAGAATATCCTAGCAGAACAGCTGCAGGCAGAGACAGAACTGTTCGCAGAGGCCGAGGAGATGAGAGCTCGCCTGGCTTCCAAAAAGCAAGAGCTGGAGGAGATCCTGCATGACCTGGAGTCCAGGCTGGAGGAAGAAGAAGAGAGGAACCAGAGCATGCAGAATGAGAAGAAGAAGATGCAGACACATATCCAGGTGGGTCTCGGGGATGTGGAAAATATGTGTTAACTTTTCCTGTAATTACTATTTTAAGTGATATAAATAAGAGTATGTCTTTATTCTGGTGTGTTGTCTGTAGGACCTAGAAGAACAGTTGGATGAAGAAGAGGCTGGTAGGCAGAAACTGCAGCTGGAGAAAGTGACAGCTGAAGCCAAAATGAAGAAATTCGAAGAGGACATTTTACTACTTGAAGACCAGAACTCTAAGTTACTTAAGGTGAGAGAGAGAAGGGTCTGAAGGCTACGGGTTCAAAGCTGTGGGTAAATAAGCTTAAATAAGAAGAGATGACTTGTGTTCTAACCTGTCTGCGTCTGCTGTTTTTAGGAAAAGAAGCTTATAGAAGACCGAATCAATGAGATGACCTCAGTGCTGGCTGAAGAGGAAGAGAAAACCAAGAACCTGGGAAAAGTCAAGAACAAGCAAGAGATGATGATGGTCGACCTGGAGGGTAAACTTTTAAACTAAACTAAAGCCTTTGCACAGAACAAATAGCTTTGTATCAATTTTTGTTATCTGTTTTCAACAGCAGATCTATTAATATTTTATTCATGTCGCACCGTGACATTTCTACACATTCAACAACATTCCTGTACCGTAATTTAATCTAGAGAGACTGAAGAAGGAGGAAAAAACACGTCAGGAACTGGAAAAGGCTAAGAGGAAACTGGATGGGGAGACGTCTGACTTCCAGGACCAAATAGCCGAGTTTCAAGTCCAGATGGAGGAGCTGAAGAGTCAGCTGAGCAAGAAAGAAGAGGAGCAGCAGCTGATGCAGGCTAGGTAGGGCAAAGTGGCACCACCATCGAAAGACAGGGTGTTATTAACGTCCTTCTCTCTGACATGCTGTGGAATCATTCATGTCACGTGTTGCATTGCAATGTGACTGTGACGTGTAATTTGTTATTAATTGTCCTAGTATTCAGGTCATAAGATTTATGAAACAGTGATCATTACAGCACCGTGTTGTATTTCTCACATATGCAAAAGTAATGAGTGGTGTGAAGAAATCATTTTTCAAACAATTAAAAGCCTTTTCCAGTGTCACATCACTGATATACAGTATTTATCAAATGGATGATGCATCCCTCAATCCTGCGAGAAATTTAAAAGGAGCCAGCTGTCACAAGAGTCCATTAGTCCTTTGCCCCTATATCAAGATAGGATGACTAATTCTAAACTCCAGCAGTTTCCTCTGACTTCGCCCTAACCAGAACCAGGGTTATAAATACACTAGCAAATGCTCTAGATTTCCACATTAGCACTAATTTATACCTAAACAAATGTGTAACTGTACCTCTAATGTTTCTCTCGATGGCTGACAGGAATGAAGATGAGGTTAGCCAGAAGACCAACGCTTTGAAACAGTTGAGGGAGCTGCAGGCACAGCTGTCCGAGCTACAGGAAGACCTGGAATCAGAGAAACTGGCCAGAAACAAGGCCGAGAAACTTAAGAGGGACTTGAGTGAAGAGCTTGAAGCCCTGAAGACTGAATTGGAGGACACGCTCGATACAACCGCTGCTCAGCAAGAGCTGAGGTCCCCTACTCTGCTTGTACTGTTCTATCAAAGGCAGACGGCCATCTAACTAAATAATAATTGTGATATTCTTCTTTGCAGGACCAAGCGTGAACAGGAAGTCGCAGAGCTGAAGAAGACAATTGATGAAGAGACTAAAAATCACGAAGCTCAGATCCAGGAGATGAGACAGAGACACGGAGCCTCTTTGGAGGAGCTGTCTGAACAGCTGGAACAGGCCAAAAGGGTAACTCACCGTGTTCCACTGACAGTCTAATATCACAGGATTAATGTCAGGAAGTCACTTATCATCTGGTTTGTCATTATGTTCAGTTCAAAGCCAATCTAGAGAAAACTAAGCAGAGCCAGGAGAACGCCAATAGGGAGCTGGCCACTGAGGTCAAAGGTCTCCAACAGGCTAAGATGGAGTCTGAACACAAGAGGAAAAAACTGGATGCTCAACTGCAAGAGTTCATGGCCAGAGCCACTGAGGGAGAGAGGGCCAAGGGAGAACTGTCTGACCGCACACACAAACTGCAGGCGAGTGGAGGAGATGCAAAAAATTTAAATATATTCACGTCTCCGTAAATTATTCAAGAGTGGATTGATTTAGATTTACTCTACCCCAGAATAATTGGTAATTTCTTGATTGTCATTTATAAAATGGAAATGATGGGGCGGGGGGGTGCCCTCTTTAGTATCAATTTGTATGAATGAATGAAACAATCAATCATTAAATATATTAATGTTCTCTTCATGGGGAAAATGTTTTGGTTAGTTTGGTTATTTTTAGATAAATTACTTTATATAGTGTTTAATAACCGTTTCTTGGTGAAAACACAGGATTTCTTTCTGAATTAAGATCTATATTTCTTGTATTGATAACCTTTTTGAACTCTTTTTGATCTCTCAATGCAGACGGAGTTAGACAATGTGTCGGCCATTTTGGAAGATTCTGAGAGGAAGGGTATCAAGTTGGCCAAAGATGTTGCTGGCCTAGAAAGCCAGCTGCAAGACACACAGGTGACCTAGAGGATCTATGGGATTTCTGGATCCACACTCAGTGCGTCTGTTCTAACTAACTCCTTTTAAAACATTCCATGTTGTGTAGGAGCTGCTTCAGGAGGAGACACGTCAGAAACTAAACCTCAGCAGTCGTAACCGGCAGCTGGAGGAGGAGAAGAATGCTCTACAAGAGCAGCAGGAGGAGGATGAGGAGACACGAAAAAATTTGGAGAAGCAGACGTTGACACTACAAGCCCAGGTCGGACATGAAGTCTTTGGTGTGGGAAATGATGTTCAGATCGTGTTTTTATTTGTTTTTGTTCTTTTCTCTTTTCATTGGTAGCTGTCAGACAGCAAGAAGAAGCTAGAAGATGATGTTGGAACAATAGACGCTCTGGAGGAGACAAAGAAGAAGCTGCAGAAGGACCTGGAACTTGCTAGCCAGCGCCTTGAAGAGAAAACCATCGGCTTTGAAAAGATGGAGAAGACAAAGACCCGTCTGCAGCAGGAGCTGGATGATCTGACTGTTGACCTGGATCACCAGAGACAGATCGTCTCCAGCCTGGAGAAGAAACAGAAGAAATTTGACCAGGTGAGGATGAATGTTCTCTTGACTTTTACAAGTGTGTCTCCTGAAAAGCAGATGGAATATTTTCAAATTTGCAATCTTCTTCCTGTGTAGATGCTGGCTGAGGAGAAAAACATCTCTGCCCGTTACGCAGAAGAGCGAGACCGAGCCGAAGCCGAGGCCAGGGAGAAGGAGACCAAAGCTCTGTCCATGACCAGAGCTCTGGACGAGGCGCTGGAGGCCAAAGAGGAGCTGGAGAGGGTGAATAAGCAGCTTCGTGCCGAAATGGAGGATCTGATGAGCTCCAAGGATGATGTGGGCAAGAACGTGAGTGTTAGGATTAAAACAGGATTTCTATGATGTTTGAGCTGTCGTCTGACCAACCGTCTGCTTTATCGCCTCTCCTCAGGTCCACGAGTTGGAGAAGTCCAAACGCACTCTGGAGCAGCAGCTGGAGGAGATGAAGACCCAGCTGGAAGAGCTGGAGGATGAGCTGCAGGCCACAGAAGATGCCAAACTGCGTCTGGAGGTCAACATGCAGGCCATGAAGGCCCAGTATGAGAGAGACCTTCAGGGCCGAGATGACCAGAATGACGAGAAGAAGAGAGCGCTGGTCAAACAGGTGCAGAGCAAAACATCATGTAAAACATCATGTTTAGCAGCAGTTTAGTTCCACCATGCAAACTACTTGTACCCCCCCCACACACAGGTGCGAGAGATGGAGGCGGAGTTGGAGGATGAAAGGAAGCAGAGAGGTTTGGCTGTAGCTGCGAAGAAGAAGCTGGAGATGGATCTGAAGGACATAGAAGGTCACATAGAAGGAGCCAACAAAGCTCGAGATGAAGCCATCAAACAGCTGCGCAAGTTACAGGTCTGGATCGAATTGCTTCTGTCTGAGTCCGACACGCTGGCATCAGCCAGCAGCCGTTCTCAGCCGTGTGTTTCCTCCTGCAGGCCCAGATGAAGGATTACCAACGGGAGCTGGAAGACGCTCGAGCGTCTAGAGACGACATTTTCGCCATATCTAAGGAAAATGAGAAGAAGCTGAAGAGTCTGGAGGCTGAGATTGTCCAGCTGCACGAGGTACTGGAATGAGTCTGCGTGGCTGATGTGCTGCATGGATCCGTTGTGCAGATCCATGTAGCACATTTTTACATGAAATGTTTTTTGCATTTAATGTAATAATAAATGCAATAATTGACCTCCCCTTGCAGGACCTGGCAGCCTCTGAGAGAGGACGGCGTCACGCAGAGCAGGAACGGGATGAGCTGCAAGATGAAATCTCAAACAGCACCTCTGGAAAGTAAGGCCCCCCCTCCCCCCATAACCCCTCACCTCCATCACCATGTGACCACACATCTGACTCATTTCATTGTTGAATTTGTCTTTCAACATGCAGCAGAGCTAACTCTAGCTGTTTGGCTCTGCTTTGTCATAACTAACCGTAGGTAGTGGATCCAAGTAATGTCCGAGGTCTAATGTTCTATAATTTTTAGATTCGTAGTGCTCACTGAAGATTCACTGCTGTGAGATAACAAATACTAAGAATGGTGCCGACTTGAGCTAAGATCAAATAAGATGAGATCTGGGCTTAAAACAAACCTTGGTACTAATAATACTACTTAAAAGTCTCCCACATGCAGTGAAGCAAAACATTCCAGAGCAGTTTACATCACATCTGTGGATCTGTAGCCGGTTCATGGGGTATTTTTGGGGTCTGGGTCAACATACAGAGGTGATGAATGTCGTCACATTGTCAACTGTTTGACTTTGTGCTTTAGATCTGCTCTGATGGATGAGAAGAGGAGGCTGGAGGCTCGCATCGCTCAGCTGGAGGAAGAGCTGGAGGAGGAGCAGGGCAACATGGAGCTGCTCAACGACCGCTTCAGAAAGACATCCATGCAGGTTGGTTTATGCTGGAATAGAAGTGGAATAATTGGGGAATATCATCATCAGTTTATTTCTATTTTCATATTACCAGAAACTTCCAACTTGTCTTTGTGAAAAACAAATACACATCATTCCCAGCTGTGTACACAATGGTTGTCTTCATAGTTGTGAAGATGAGGAATGAAGTTCTCCTCTCCTCTCTCCTCCTCAGGTGGACACTCTGACTACAGAATTGAGTTCCGAGCGCAGCACAGCCCAGAAGAGCGAGAACGCTCGTCAGCAGTTAGAGCGTCAAAACAAGGAGCTGCGGGCCAAACTGGCCGAGCTGGAGGGTTCTGTGAAGAGCAGGTTCAAGGCCTCCATCACCGCCCTGGAGGCTAAGATAGTACAGCTGGAGGAGCAGCTGGAGCAGGAGGCCAAGTGAGAAATCAATACTCTAATTGCCTTTGTTTGCATAAATGACCTCATTTATGTCCAACTGTTTAAAAGAAACACAAATTTTTGTTCTGTGCTGAAGGGAGCGAGCCGCAGCCAACAAAATTGTGAGAAGAACTGAGAAGAAGCTGAAAGAAATCTGCATGCAGGTGGAGGATGAGCGACGACATGCGGACCAATTTAAGGAACAAGTATGTTGGATGGTGTTGACGTTAAAACACTGCTAGAATTAGTGGTTTTCATGACTTTACTCCACCCTTTGGTTTTAAAAGACAATAGGTGTGGTGACCTTCAGGGCAACTCTCCTCACAGCCAGTTCTCAGCCTCAACTGCTTCTCTAATTACATGTCTGTAATTATTCATAACTCGTATTACAGTCACATTTCTATCGTCCTCATAAGAACCCAAACGTGGATTTGAGTATGTTTTTCAGTTCTAATCAGCGTATGTTTTCTCTTGTCATGTGTGTGCAGGTGGAAAAGGCTAACTCTCGTATGAAGCAGCTGAAGCGCCAGCTGGAGGAGGCAGAGGAAGAGGCCACGAGGGCCAACGCCTCACGGAGGAAACTGCAGAGGGAGCTGGATGATGCCACTGAGGCCAGCGAGGGCCTGAGCCGTGAGGTTCACACACTGAAGAACCGCCTCAGGTGTGGTAAAACATGTACCGTGGTTATGTCAACAGTTTTTAGACCTAAATTAGATGAGCAGACTCTTTATCTCTGCTCCTCCTCCTGCAGGCGTGGGGGTCCCATTAGCTTCTCCTCCAGTCGCTCCGGCAGACGTCAGCTTCAGGTGGAGGGAACTTCCTTGGACCTCCTCTCTGACGATGAGCTGGAAAACAAGACCACTGACAGCAACGCCAACGAGACGCCAGCAGCCCCGCCGGAGTAAAAGACAGCCTTCATCTCTGCTCTCCCATCTATGTATTACCTCTCAGCCCCCCCCAAAAAATATGTGGCGTCTCCCAGCTTGAATTGGGACCCTCAACTTGTCCCTGTAACCCAACATTAGCAGACACCAGCAGCTGGACCCCCTTCCTCCCAGCCTAAGGCTGAAATAGGCACTGCTCGGCCTTACCTCTCCTCAAGTCAAGAGCTGTTGAATGGCAGCATGCATGAATAGAGACTGCTTCAATAACCTGAATGGGAGAAAAGCTGTATCACAGGTAGACGTGCTTTTCTTCAACAAGATGCAGATGAATTGCACAAGCACAATCCAATCCATTCATGCACATGTTAAAAACACAAAACCCGTCTGCTTGACTCAGTCCAGCGAACGCACATGTCTGGATGATCTTCATCCTCCACTGGACCAGTGTTAACCCATCCAACAATCTTCCAAATGCTAACATGATAGCATTTCAGTATTTGAACCAATAACAGAATCGACCCTCTGCCTTTATGTTTTCATCAATCTACCTTAGAGAGTATGTCCTTCATATTAATCAGTTTAGTTTAGTTCTCTTAGTTTAACTCTAACTAAATAGTATTTCTCCAATCCTGTCCTAGGATTATTTGCTTGCATATGAATATAAAAACGTGTCTGTAAGCCGCCTTGTTACCTCTGCGTTACAAACGTTGCTCTCCTGACAGTATTGGTTTCTCAGATATTTTGACAGTAGGTCAAGTGTTGACTTGTAATTTTGGTGTGAGTGTTGAAATCAGCAGTCATGCATGTTCCTTTGCTTCCTTCTTCTGTGCCTTCCGCTCTCAAACCCATTTATGCCACATACACTGTTCATATATTGAACCATCTCATGAAGAAACTTTCAGAAAATAGAAATTTGCATATGTAGTAAGATTTTAGTGAAGAACTGATTTTATTTGATTTGTACGTTGTGCTCCATCTTTTGCGTCACCATCATGATGGACATGTCAAATTGTGCAGGATTCTTTGTAGGTGGGTGCTATGACTTTTCTTATCGATAACTTTTTTACATTTGAGTTATTAAGATTTAAAAACAATCCAATAGACATCATCTATATTTATATGCTATTGTATACAGTACAAACTCCATATTTCAAGAAGCTCTGTATTGCACATCAATGTACTCCCAATGCTCATTATGACGTGTACAGTTTATGAGTTAATAGGAGCTTTATAATACATTAAAGTCTAATGGAGCCAAATCTGTCTTGTGTGTTTTATTCCACCTCCACAACTCCCTTTAGACTTGATGGATAGCTTCACATTTTGTTTTAATCAGGAGCAGAGGTGGACACAGATGAACAGTCATAGGTGTAAGAGCCGGAGGGGATGGGGGACATGTCCCCTGCAATGCTGGAGACAGCCTAATAATTTTTTCCGCAGGAGAGAAAATTATTAGATTTTTAAATCTTGAACTCACATGCTTTTATTTTGAAAGTGTAACACATCCTCATGTTACATGTTACCCTTCCTCACCTGTTCTGAAGCCCCAAAAGGACCAAGGATCATAAATCAATTTCCAATAATATATGTGTGACTACCCTGCTTTGCTGGTTGGACAAGGAATGGCTCAGGAGTCGAGGTGGATGGATCAGTTGTGTATTCAACTCACCAATCACAAGAATAAGTTGAGTGTTGCTCGGGACACAGGCTCCAACAACACCACCACATGCCAGCTTCTCTCTGCTGTAGGTTGTACACAGTGATTGTACAGTGTTTTGTGTTTAATTACAATTACATACGCCCAAAATAATCACATTCAACATTCACATCCAGTCACATATACAGTATTAGTAAATCACAGTCAGCTCAACCTAACTCCATGTTGTAGTGCTCTGCTGCCGCCCTCTGGTGGTCATAGAACATAGCAGGCACCGTCTAACACAAATGATGAACTAACAACAAATCCAATCACAAAGACTAATGTTCTAGGACATATTCTACATTCAAGGTGAGCTGAAATTTCATAGGAAATATAAGACCAAGAATTTATCATAAAATATCAAGATAATGTGTTTTGACATAGGGTGGGGCAAATACGAATTAGTTCCGTCGATTAAAAATACTTTGGTAGTCACAACCGGAAGTAATTGATAATCTAACAACGTCTAACTTTATTTCAATGTTTTTGTAGTTACCCACTGTATCCACAAGAAGGCATCACGATTACAGATCCTTCAAGATTGTAGAATTACATTAGAAACACGTCTTCCGAAATAACTTTGTTGTGTGGTTTTACACGGAATAGTTTAACCGATGTAAAGCTATGGAAATAATCATAAAACCGCTTGAAATGCTAACTAGCAGTAGCCCCCCTCACCCTTCTCGTTAGAATTTCCTAAACGGTCTTCGGAAGCGAAGACTGAATAAAGATAAAGTGTGTAATATGGCCATCGGCCGCAAGAGGGCAATGTCCCCATTTTGTGTTCGATTCGGTGGTCTCTCAAAATAAAAGCATGAAACGAACAGGAAATATTCATTCATTTATATATTTGATTCAATTTAACGAGAAAAACACGATCAAATCACAACCCTACCCCTAACCCTAACCCCTAACCCTAACCCTAACCCTAACCCTAACCCTAACTCCCTACCCCTAACCCTAACCCCTAACCCCTAACCCTAACCCTAACTCCCTAACCCTACCCTAACCCCTAACCCTAACCCCTAAACCCCTAACCCAAACCCTAATCCCTAACCCTAACCCTAACCCTAACCCTAACCCTAACCCTAACCCTAACCCTAACCCTAACCCTATATCTATCTATCCCCAACCCTGTCAGCCAGGAGCATCACCCGAAAACCACCAGGGGCACCGAGAACCACGTAGACCCAGAGACCCAGAGGAAGCAGCGGCCGAAACCGCCAGGGCGCACGGGACAGGACCAAGGGGCACAGGACCTTTGACCCCTGATATTTTGGCCTTTGACCCTTATATTTTGACCTTTGACCTCGACGCTTGACCTTTGACCTTATATTTTGACCTTTGACCTCTGACCCCACCGCTTGACCTTTGACCTTTTATCTTGACCTTTGACCTCGACGTTTGACCTTTGACCTTTTAGCTTGACCTTTGACCTCGATGGTTGACCTTTGACCTCTGACCTTATATTTTGACCTTTGACCTCTGACCCCGCCGCTTGACCTTTGACCTTTTATCTTGACCTTTGACCTCGACGTTTGACCTTTGACCTCTGACCCCGCCGCTTGACCTTTGACCTTATATCTTGACCTTTGACCTCTGACCCCACCGTTTGACCTTTGACCTTATATCTTGACCTTTGACCTCTGACCCCGCCACTTGACCTTTGACCTCTGATATTGACCTTTGACCCTTGTATTTTGACCTTTGACCCCTGACCCCAATATTTGACCTTTGACCTCTGACCCTGTTTTTCGGCCATTATTTTAGTCTAGCAGCAAAATCTTTTATATATTTTAACACGTGCATGTGACTGTCACCAGTCCTCTCTGGGAACTAAATTGTCAGTCTTTATTAGAATTTCGTATTCTCAGTCAGAGGTTAGTGCTGGGCTGAGAAAACACAGACAAGGTGGTGGATAGACAGTAATCTGACTTGGAGTGAAAAAAGTTTAGGCTGTTTTATCATATCTTAGAACTGATACCTGAAACCAACACCCAGATAGGCTACTAGAACCCAGCAGGGCCATTCTAGCTGAGTACCCCCAACCCTGTCAGCCAGGAGCATCCAGAAGCCATCACCCGAAAACCACCAGGGGCACCGAGAACCACGTAGACCCAGAGACCCAGAAGAGGGTCCCTGGCCGCCATTGCCAGGGCGCACGGGACAGGACCAAGGGGCACGGGGCAAGGAGGCCCCCCCATGGGGAGGATGCAGCGCCCTAGAGCACTACAATCCGCCCTCACCCCCATCCATTTCCAAAGCCCTAACTGTACCCTATATGTGCCTATAAGTTATTATGTTTTGTGCAGCGTGAGATATTTGAAGTGAATATTAGGAGGCAATCTGGTGTGGGCCCGGCATCACACCAGCCACTCCACTCCACTCTTGCCACAACCAGGATTCGAACCCAGGCCACATAGGTGAAAAAACCCTAACCACTAGACCACATAGGACTCCTGGAAGACTCCTGTTCCGTCAGGACAAAGGCCGGCAAAAGTTATTTGTGAATACATTGCCCCCAACCCCAGTGTACCCCAGCCCCTCCATTTTTTGGATTCTTCTCATGTAAATGTTTAAATGCATGTGTGTCTGTGGGTTTTTTTCCAATAATGACATATGAAACATTTTTGTCTTTTGACTCTGAAATGAAACGCACCCTGAAATGAAATGCAGATGTGTCAGAAACAGATCAAATGTTGTGTTTAGGCTCAACCATTGACTGATATAATTAGCATGTTTAGCTAATAAGCCAACTCTGTGCTGCAGCAGCCAACGCCCCCCCCTCTTTCCCTAACCTTCTAATCCCCAAACCCTTCCTTTTCTTTTCCCTCACCCCAACCCTTCTGAATTACATAAATTATTTTCCCATTTTCAGTGTAGCCCCAGAATGGGTAGAGGTAATATCGGCACCTTCCAACTTGAAGTCGAGGGTTCAAACCCCAACCGGACCACATCGCTTTTGAACATGCTTTTAACCAGCAGTTTACCTCATATCTGTATCTCCCCCAAGAAGCTACAGCTCAAGGCTTTAAACACAAGCTTCGCAATCAAGTCCCATTCTTTACATACTCCATCTTCCTCCCAGAAAATCTGTAGTGTGTTTTTATTGTGGACCTGATTAACTATTATTTTATTCCATTATTTTACTCAGCTCTTTCTCTCTCTCCATAGAGAAGGGGTCACCTAATGGCAGACCGCAGTCTGGATCTGGACCGGTTCTGTCCGGACCCGTGACCACTCCATGATAAATTCACAAGAGCAGATTTTCTTGGCGCATTTTTACTTGCAGTTCACGGCTACAGACTGTGGGCGCTGCTCCTCCAGTCAGCACGGTAATAGCGACACTCAGTTCAGCCAATCAGATCGTTTGTCTACCCTGCGCTGTCAGTGCACCAGGAAGTGAGACATCTTGCTACCGCTGTGAGTTTATCGCTACTGCGGAGCGCAAGAGAAGGGAAACAGCATAGCTCCAAACGAAGGGAGGTTAACGAGGAAAACTGCTGGTTAAGAATGAGTGGACGAAACTTATATTTATTCCTCCATCAGGCAGTTCAAAACCATTTTACCTCATATGGTCTGAACATGTAACATGAATTAAAAGTGGTAATATGAAGCGCCACTACAAAACAAAGCACAGATCTTTTGCGCAGAATTATCCCCTGAAGTCCGAGCTGAGGACAAAATGACCTAGAAAAATGCAAACGAATGTTCACTAAAGGCATGGTGGAGTTTGGGGCAAAATAAAACATCTTTTAGTGATGGGACAGTTGTGAATAAGTGCTTAAAAGCTGTTTTGTTTGGGGGAAAACAGAAAGATGAGATGTGTGGAAAAACTCCCAATGTCAGCTTCAACAGCAACCAGAAAATCAGAAATATTAACAGCTTGATGCAGCTATTCAGAGAGCACCATGCATATCTGTGGACATTGATGAGTTGTAGCTTTTGTGTGTGTCAGGTTCCCTTAGAAAGATAAGGAGCTCTTTGCAGAGTGTAACACCGCTATGAAACACACACAAGGGGAGAGGACATACATGCAGCAATGAAAGATGCTGATCAAGTCCAGTGGTCTCTTTCACCAACATTACAGAGACCACCACAAGGTGACCACCACAAGGTGTGCACAAGTTGATAAGCCTGTTTATATGGTTGTGGATTCCTCTATTTGGACCTTCTGTTAAAAGGATTATTTTCACATTTAAACTGTTTGATCATATTAAATGAAAGCCTTGACTAGTTTCCTGGTTGTGGAAACATCTTCTGTAATCCTGCATCGTGTGACTCATAATAATAATCACTTCATGATGTAGAGAGACGTGTGTGGTGACACAGAGGCAGAAGAGGAGCTGAAAGCCGCTGACACCTCACCAGCCCCGGTCACACACAGACGCCTTTTACCGGTGTTGGAGGAGAAAACTTTGGGAAGGTTGGTTTCCTTATTTTATGGTTCTTTTTTAAAGATTGGAAAAACAATAAATTGTAAGTTAATTACAGTGAACTAAAATGTAGTGAATTTTGAGCGATTTTGCGGCACTTAATAAAATTAACTTAAGAAGTTTTGTCCTTCCTTGCTCAAGCGGCACAGAGAAATGCACGTTCTTCAGGTTGCTGTTGGTTCTTTTTTTTTCTTCTTCTTTTTTTTCAGATGACATGTGCACTTGCTTCATTTCAATGGACCTACACCTTCGTGACCTTCCTTCGTTCGTGTCGTCATGTATTCACATGCAAATAAGCTGGTGAATCACAGGCGGTCAACTGTCCTATAAATACGAGCACAACCCGTCCCGTTGTCCCACAGGGCCCGACAGACTTGATCCGGCACTGCTGAGGCGTTTCAGGGGGACAGAGCCGAACCCGCAGGATGTCTGTCGCTGGCGCGCAGCCGTTCATCAAACCCATGCAGCAGCCGCCGTCTGTGTCGCCCGGTATCCAACGGAGACACACGCTCCCGGCGAGCGAAGTCCGACCGCTCAACACGCAAGATGCCATAAGCGTCTTTGAAATAGAGCGAGAGGGTGAGTGACCTTTGTTTTCATTTAAGTTGACGCAGAAAAAGTATTTCGGAAGGATTTCAGGAAACAAAAGTTTAGTCGAGTCAAAGAAAAGCGTCGGGTGACTTTGCGTAAAACGAGTGTGGCATCAACGCCTTGTTGTCAAGGCTCAGATATTATATTAATTTCCATTTTACTGACACTGTGTTCCATTAGTTCATCTTTATTTGATATGTATAGTCAAAATTATTGGGCAACCTGCGCGGACTGATAATGTGACGCTGTAAAAGAAGTGCCAAACCACTTTTACGCACAGCCATTCACATTCGGTGAATGGCTGTGCGTAATAACGGTCCTCTCTCTCTCGCCCCCCTCCCCCTCTCTCTCTTTCTCTCAGCCTTTATCTCAGTGTCAGGTGATTGTCCTCTCCACCTGGATGAGGTGCGTCATTTCCTGACACTGTGTCCGGAGTTTTCCATGGGTTGGTTTGAGGAGGGTCGCCTGGTGGCTTTTATCATCGGGTCTCTTTGGGACAAGGACCGACTCACAACAGTGAGGCATCAGCACTTTTCTAATTTAAATATTCACATAGATACAAGAATAGTCATCAAGTTCTCCATCCACTTTGCTTCAGGAATCACTGACTGTTCACAAGCCCCGTGGATCCACTGTCCACATCCACGTCCTCGCGGTCCATCGCACCTTCAGGCAGCAGGGTAAAGGTCCCATTCTGATGTGGCGATACCTGCAGTATCTCCGCTGCCTACCCAACGTGCGTCGGGCCGTGCTGATGTGTGAAGATTTCCTCGTTCCGTTCTACCGCAAGTCGGGCTTCAAGGTTCTGGGACGCTGCTCCATCACCGTGGCCAACCTGACCTTCACAGAAATGTGGTACCCCATCAGCGGCCATGCTTACATGCGACGCAACAGCGAAGCGATCCGTTTCCCGGAGCATCCCTTGACTGTGCCCCTGGTGAAGACTGATAAACATGCTGACGCATGACGGATGAGACTCCTGCTTGTTTTTCATTCAAAACCAGTGTCGTACAATTTGTAGGACTACGTTAGGGTTTCCTGTTTTCTAGTGGTCCTCATCCTGTTTTGTTGGACTCTTTATCTCCATGATGATGTCATTCTATCGTTGTGAAATTCTGCTATTGTACACCATAAAGGAAGAATCTACTTTAGATCAAGTTAATTCTTTAGACTCTTGTCACCCACCTGTAGGAGTAGTAGTTAACTATTATTAACTGTGATGGTATAACGCATTTGGACAGATATTTCGCTTAGCACCTTTCTGGGGTTCCAATAATATGGACTCATGTTGCTGACAAGGCTTGTGAGAAATTTTTCATTAAAGTTGTGGGAATCATTGTGCCTTCTGGGCTGTGACATAATTTTACAATGACCTGAGATAAAAGGATTGTAAATACAGTAAGGGGCATGTCACTTCACCTAGAAAAGTGGTGACCCGTCCTGAATTGCAGAGTGTCCAGGAAACCAAGAAGTCTGGGAAACCAGGGGTTAAACATCTGTGTACTATAAACTGTAAATCTGTTGTTGGGCTAGGCTTGAAACAGGTATAAAACATCAAATACTGTACCAATTGTCAGAGTATCACTCTCGAAGTGCTCGGCTCTATACTGGTATGTATTAAAGGTCCCATATTATGTATTTTTTAACTTAATGTCATTCAGCTGCCAGATGTCCAACTAGGCTGTATTCCAAATATTTTGACCTAAAGTGATCTGTGGTCCTAAATATCAGCTTTTCAAAATCGCTCATCTGAGCTACTCACAAAACATTTCTTTTCAGGCCTCCGTCTGCAGTATGTTAATGAGCTCCGCTGGTCCACGCCTCCTTCACCTGGGCCACGCCCCTCTGAAGGAGAGCGTTAGGCTAACGGGACACTGACCGGCATTACGTCTGTTATCATTATGGCGTTTGGAGGACCCATCGTGTCGGCGTACATTTATGACCCTGAGTCGGACCCAGAAGCGGGGGCTCCTAAAGAAACACCGACTGTGCGGCTGCAGCAGGACGTTTCTGAATGGTTAGTACGTGTGAACGTTACTTAGTTGGTTCCTTGTTGTGTTTTGTTGTGTAACCTACGTCATCACAGGACATTAGCATCGTCCGGTAGCTACTTTAGCTTCTACTCCCGCCTCTCATCACACAGTAATAATGTCAAATCTGTCTTATTATGTATTTTGTATATGAACAGATGTGTTTACTGTTAAAATGTTGCTGTATTTCTATAAGTGACAGTAAAGTCTGATGGTGGTTCTGATAGTTATTACCATGTGGCTAATGCTAGCTTCTGCTCACGGCTAAGTTACTTTATTTTTATATCACATTGATTTAACCCGTTACTAAGCTGCTAAATATTTGAGGCAGTCCTCTGTGACAAGACACACGAAGCTAAAACCTGCTACCATCACACCAGGTTAATGGTGAAATGATGTAACCATATTGCAGTGATGCCTTTATCTACTCTATTTTGAGGTGTCTTCACCTGTTGTACAGGTGTTCCTGTGGACACTGTGAATGTATGCCAACAGAAGCAGAAAACATCTGCTGTTTGGAGACACAAGTAGCAAGCTCACAGCTAAACCACAAAGTTATGTCTCTACGCTATTCGGCTACTTTTACAATTGTAAATTTAAATGACCTTTACCATGTTTTTCACTGTGGGTTAGGAGCCGTCTGCAGGTTGATGAGGTTCCGTGCATGACTCAACATCCTGGGTTCCAGCCTGTGTGCCTAAACGTGTACACCCTACAAATGGCCGGTCATGTACTGAGGGCCGAGTATGGCCCTTCACGTCTGAGACCAATACATCGGTAAGTCGTTCTTTGAAAAATGTCGGAATAAAAACTAGTTGTCTTATTTTGCTTCATTAGGCATTCCTTCATTAATGCAGTAACATGACAAATATAGATACAACAAAGTCAAATATATTGTATTTGCGACACCTTGATTTTTATCTTATTAACAGACATGTTGAACATTTTTTTGGTATTCACAATCCATTTCTGTTGACATATACAAACATTTATTTACATAAAACAATACATCCAATAACAATAATGAGAACACAGAGCCATCCTATCAGGAAATCAACAACAGTCGTAATACTTGGGATTGAAAACATTGTGAAATAAATAATTTTGTGTCCTTTTTCTGTAGACGGTGCAGACATCTGGCCTATCGCACCTTTGTTGGCTGGTGCTGAGGCTACTTAGGACGCAGAATCCGGGTCGTCATTCCAGCCTGTGTGGTCCTTCGCATACGCCGAGTTTCCTGAAGACAAAGGCCACTACGCTGGATTTAGACAGAGTCTTGGTTGAACCTGGTCGTGTAGCTGGCAATGACCTCCTCCTTGACCGGACGCTCATACTGGGCTGACAGATTCTCGGGGAGAGGAATGGCCAACATCTCAGTTGTGTATGGCATGGGGTCCACCAAGACTTTGTCACATATGAGGTCCAACATGTCAGATACAAAACCTGTTCAATAAAACACAAAGATAGATTTTTACTGTTATTGATATTGTTTGATTCATTTCTTTGTTTAGAAAAATTGTGTTCAAAATACATCCTGGTACTTGCTACTAATTTATTTTTTTTGTATGGTTACTTTTTACTGTGTTTTGTTGTGGGCAATTACCAACAGAATTTCAAAACATGTTTGTTTGAAATATTAAAATATTGCAACACTAACAGAATGTTGGCTCTGTCTTGTGAGGTTTGACTGTGCATTGTCCCTTCAAAAGCCTTTGGAAAGTGGATCATGTAGAGGGGTAAACCCAACGTAACGAAATAAGGAGCCAAAACAATATATGACATACATGAATCTGTCTCAAAATTTTTATACTAAAGTCTTCACTGTTTTGCTGGAAAATTCTAATACACAACACTCTTATTTTTTACTGAACTACTATCAACACATGTGCATTCACTAACACCTATAGACAACTATATTTGGAAAATTAGTGTATTTTACCAATTTTATTAAAACATTGTATGGAATATGACTTGTACATACCTTTACTTCAATAGTGGGAATGAAAAGTCCTGCAGGACAGCTGTGTACCAACAGTATGGGTGTCCACTGGGTCAGTTTGGCCCCCCACGTCCCTTGAAGCTGTAGGCTGAAAGGATGCACAAGGAAGAGGGACACTAATTTCAGGACACCAATGTTCTGATTTTAGATGATAAGGACAGACCTGTGTGCCTTGTCGCTATGACGACCAACAAACAATCGACTCTAACACGTGCACGCACACACAATACGAAACAAAGCACAACTCCCTACTTAGCCTAGCATAAGTTGACTTTATTTATGCTGACAGATAATAGGAAAGAAAATAAGAGACCAACTTACTGTGTGTTTTAGCTTTATACTGTAGGTCCGGCACGCACACACGTGTGGGAGCGTGCAGCACACACACAACACGCAAACTTGAAACAAAGGAGACCTCCCTACATAGCCTAGCATAGCATGACTTCATGCTAACAAACAATAAGAAAATATGAGACTAATTTATGTGTTGTACCTACTGTAGGTCCAGCACACACACACACGCAATACACAAACGTGAAACAAAGGAGACCTCCCTATATAGCCTAGCATAACATGACTTCATTCATGCTAACCGACAAAAAGAAAACAGATAAAATGTGAGCCCAACTCTGGTGCGTTGTACCTACAGTAGGTACTGTAGGTTTAGCACACACACGTTGTACCTACAGTAGGTACTGTAGGTTTAGCACACACACGTTGTACCTACAGTAGGTACTGTAGGTTTAGCACACACACGTTGTACCTACAGTAGGTACTGTAGGTTTAGCACACACACGTTGTACCTACAGTAGGTACTGTAGGTTTAGCACACACACGTTGTACCTACAGTAGGTACTGTAGGTTTAGCACACACACGTTGTACCTACAGTAGATACTGTAGGTTTAGCACACACACGTTGTACCTACAGTAGATACTGTAGGTTTAGCACACACACGTTGTACCTACAGTAGATACTGTAGGTTTAGCACACACACGTTGTACCTACAGTAGATACTGTAGGTTTAGCACACACACGTTGTACCTACAGTAGATACTGTAGGTTTAGCACACACACGTTGTACCTACAGTAGGTACTGTAGGTTTAGCACACACACGTTGTACCTACAGTAGATACTGTAGGTTTAGCACACACACGTTGTACCTACAGTAGATACTGTAGGTTTAGCACACACACGCAAACGCGAAACAAAGCAGCACCACTTAATTAGCCAAATAGCAATTGATCACCCATGCTAACAGACAGCTGCTAAAAAGATAAATGTGGTGAGACTAGCCTGTAACCGGGGTGCAGGTCCTTGGTCCCGTATGGTTGGGAGTGATCCTTCAATGAGGATCAGTCTCAGGCAAAGCCCCGTCTGGACTGACCCTCATTGCTTAAACAGGCTGGAGTGAAGTGGTTCACACACAAACGTGCGGGTGATGTAGCTGCACAGAGCCATTAAAAATGAAATGCAACCACGGTCTCTTCTGTTCTGCATTGGATGGGATGAAAAATAAACACTGGTGTTGATTTGTACAATCAACAACTGCGCAACTATCATATCTCCCTGTGACGGACGCCATTTCAAGAGAATGCTGCCTCACGTCTGACACAAAGAACTCCGTCTTGCGGATTGCCACGCCCTTGGGCGTGTCAACCAGTACATATCGTCCACGCCCCTGAGCATGTCCACCAATCCATATCGTTCAATACTCTGTCCAATAGCAGAGTGCAAAATCTGACGTCAAGAATGCCTATTCTAGCGCTTTGTGGTGGGATCGAGTCGTTCAGAGCCATGACTTCCTAAAAGTCCAAATATCTATTGATGCAGGAAGTGTTTGTTTACCAGATTCTAGGAGTTGGTCGGGTTAGGGAGGACCACTATGTATATGTAGAGACCTGAAAAAGTGTGATTTTCATAATAGGGCTCCTATTTATATAGGGGCCCCTCTTTATATATAAAGAGGAATGACTGATCACACCTTGTCCGTAATTCATAATTCTTCAGAGTATTCTCCGGGACGAAAACGCAACATTTTGAAAACGCTGGGCAAAGTGATTTTTTCTGAAAATGCCGGGTCAGCGTTGATGGTGGACACTGTAACCGAAACTTTTTCTACCCGGGGGGCGTGTCCCTGTGAAAAAAAACGCTGTGACGTCATTGTGTGTGATGTACACACAGAATGGATGGAGTTAAAACCGGATATGTTCTGACGTATAACAGCTCCAAGCCAAAGACACGTTGATAAACATGCTAGACAGTTCAATATCTGTTCAACTGTTTCTTTCTCTATTAATCATTAAGTTTTATACAGTCCACCCCCGTTCTTTGCGTTAACGTGTTCCAGGAACCACATACGAATCACAAATTCCGTGATATAGCGACCAACTATTTCACTTATTATTTACGGTAATTTAAACATTTATGAACCCTCCCCATACTGATATTAAACCACCTTCTATCTGTATTACCTTTTCCCACACTCTTACAGACTGCCTAAAGCGCTTTTCTGTCTCACTAAAGTCCGAGACTCACGGAAGGGATCGCACTTCCAGATGCCGTCAGCCAATAGAATGCGCGTACGGTATTACGTGACTGCCTACCAAAATTCCGCGATGAGGTGGAGTCGCAATAGTTGATGCGCGAATTCGCCAGGGCACACTTTATTCATTCATTCATTCATTCATTCATTCATTCATTCATTCATTCATTCATTCACGTTCCTCACCAGAGACGCCAGTTCTGGGTCAGACCGAGGCGCGCTGTCTGCTGGTGGGAGAACTCTGTGATGGAGGTCGTCCTTCAGGAGGAATGGCGTGAATTTCTTCTGAGTTGTTCTGTTTATAAACATGTTGATCAACGCACTCATGAGGTTGCGTGTGGATGGAGATTTTTAAAGAAAAAGCTGTCGTGTGGACGCAAATTTTTTTCTATGCGGGGTGAAAAAAGTTGTGTTTTCGAAAAGATCCGGCTACGTGTGGACTGATGCTCCAGCAGCATCTCTGCTACCTGGACAACGTCACCATCTGGTGTGATGTTCCTGTCCTGTGACTCACATCTATGGACTGACGTCAGTGACCAGACTTTAGCTGCTCAACTACAGCTCCTCCAGCGCTGCCAGAGGTCTTTAGTCGCTGTAATTGTTGGAGGATTTAGGATGGGATACACTCTCCTGGAGAAGTGTTGGTGTGCACCAAGTTCTCCACTGGTTCCTGCAGCACTCCCTCCACAAGTGAAATTCTCATCTGGAAAATGACACTTCAGTGCATTGTAGTCTCAAGAGTTGACCATTCATCAGCTGTAAATTAATGTAAATTAGTAAAAGTACACCTAATCAGACACCTTGAATGCCTCATCATCACCAGTATTGGTCACAAGGTTCATTAGGGTCCCTGTGGTAGAGTCCTGTTTTTAATGGAGATTTAATCCACAACTCAGTCTCCGACTCATAATCCACTCTAATCCACTAACATGCTCCTCTGAAGGACAGACTTGACAGTCATCATCTCAAAAATGATCCAGATCTCTAATCAGCATCAGTACACAGTGAGCATGCTAAAGATGGTGTCCACTGTTAAATGAAGTTCAAATTACAGGTTATTGATTGGAGGAATTTGGATTCCAACGTTAAATTGAAATCAGACTTCATGCACGATTCAAATCGATGGCATTTTGTCTCAGGATTCTAAAGTCAGCCAAGACGAATCCATGGAGGTTCATTTCATTCATAAAGGAAGGAAGATTAATCAGTTTTTCCTGCAGGAATCGGTGGAATGAAAATCAGTACGCTGATCTTGAGCCAAGCAGACAGATTAAACAAATTCATTTTTTCTGGCGTTTGCTAAATTCACCATAGAATCAAAGTGGTCAATGCTTGCTTAGAAATGACTCATGTTTTATCTGGCCATCATAATCTTATGCATTCTGATATATTCAACATCAGTAGCAATAATAAAGTGCCTGTCTGACTCATGTCATCCTGATGTTGAGGGAAGTGCAGCTCAGTCCTCGCTGTAAGCACTTTAAATTTCTAATGATATGTTATTGGCATGATTACAGGGCAGATAACATTCAGAGAGATTGAAAGAGACAAAAGCACAAATGCTCAACCTCAAGGTTTTATCCATCAAGGCCACATTATGACAGTCACAATCCAGCTGACCAAACACAACCGCCAATTAGCACTCACAAAGTAGTAGTTAGTCCAAACGGGCTTTTTATGTTTCCACGTGCTGTTGAGTTCGGATTTATTTAGACAGCCTTTCATTAGCCAGGTTGTCAAGTTAGCACACATTCGCTTCAGCGGCAGAAATTATAGAATTTAATTCAAATAAATAATTGTTGAAAAATGAATTTTAAAAAATAAATAATAATAATCATATTAAAAGATATTGCCAGTGGCCCATGCTGCAAGATGGTTTAATCACTAAACACGACCCCCCCCCCCCAGTCCCCAGACAGGCTCATGTGGAGTAATCCAACAAAGTCCTTCCACTCACCAGGTAATCTGGCAGGCAGACATCCCAGCAGAAAAGCTGCATGTTCCCACAGCAACACCATTTACTGTAACCTGGGGTCTTTTAGAAAATTTACTGAATGTCATTTTTTAATTCTTTCCAGGAAAAACGAATTTAAGAAACATGTTTATATTTATAGAACAGTTTCTACGACGTTCATTTGCTGCTGACAAGGAAGTTCACTCTGATTAGCAGTGGGTCCTTGTCTGAATAGTTCCGCTGTTTGGATGTTTCCACCATCTGCATCTGTGAGCAGTCTATTAGTGGACACATGCCTCAATCGTGTTCTGTATGTCTGAATATGACCTCATTAACAAGTCACATGACACTCGTATATGAGTCATGTCTAATCTTCATCCTTAATCCATTATTTCCAAGCATATGACTTGTCTGGATTTACGAGCATTGAGTATTAAGTAAGGAAATCTCTTAATATTTAATAAGTAGCAGCAATAGCAAAGTTAGCTGGCAATCGTTTTTACTAAGAATTCCAGGTCAACATGTCAGTAATCTGACTTGGATTAATTCTTAACTGAAGTTTTGTTGATGCTACATTTTTACCTTTGGGTATTTAACATGAGAAAGATTTTCCTTTGCATTTCAGAAACGTTCTGTATTTGTATGACAACGTTGTGGAAATGATCATTGTAGAATGCAAGTCAGGCCAGTAGCTACAGCATAAAATTGAAAATCAACACCACAGAATGGCAAGTGTGAGACTGAAGTGAGACAAGTGTGAAGGTGATTTGAGATAAATGCTAACATTAGCAAGAATGTTAAAAGGCTCGGTTTTAAACACAAGGAAAACCTGAGGTTAATGGGAAAGTCATTAGTTTTGGTACTGGGTCACAAAAAACCAAAAAACCAATTTTTTTCCAACAGTTATTAATTCTACACATTTAGGAATATGTACAACCTGCAAATTTGATGGAAAACTTTCCTTTTCAAATATTTCAGTGTGAAAAGTACCTGGAATACCCCAACCATTGCCTATTTTATTTATTGAATTGACTATTTTTCAACTTTTTATTCTATCTTATGATTCTCTGTATGTAAAAAAAAAAAAAAACAGGACAAAAAAGAGTTACAAACTTTGTTGAGTTTAATTAGCAGTTATGAAGGATTTAGCTTCACAGTGTTGAAACTTTAGCATAAAAAACTAAAAACCTCAAACGTCACTGGAAAAAAAAAAGATCGACAAAAACAGCTCCCAATTTCTTCCCCAGATTTCAGAAAGTACACAAAACAAGTATTTTTTTTATTTTCATATGTATAACTGTTACGCATGCGGAAACCAAAGGAGTTAGTAAAGATAATTTAGGGATACCTGGAATCTCTCCCTCCCTCCACATAAGAAAGTGTACAGGATGCAACATTTGTTCTCAGGCCAAAGAGTTCATAAGCAGAGGAAACACTGACTGTTCTAACGATGCTCCAGCCATCAGTGTGTAGATGTGAAGAAAAGAGAGAGAGAGACAGAGAGAGAGAGACAGAGAGAGAGAGAGCGCACACACACACCGTTATCCATAAATAGTCTTTCCTTGCTCCCATGGGTCCTGAAGGCATGCAAACAAGTTAGCATGCCTCCATGCTAACTTGTTTGCATTCCACATCTACACACATCAGTGTGTAGATGTGAAGAGAGAGAGAGAGAGAGAGAGAGAGACAGACAGACAGACAGACAGACAGACAGACAGACAGACAGACAGACAGACAGACAGACAGACAGACAGACAGAGAGAGAGAGAGAGAGCGAGAGCACACACACCGTTATCCATAAATAGTCTTTCCTTGCTCCCCTGGGTCCTGAAGGCATGCAAACTAGTTAGCATGTACTTCACCCTCTAGAACCAAATATACGGCAAGACACTTTAAACTTTCCATCTAGAAATTCCCATACGGGAAACTGAACCTATAGTTTGCGTAGGACGGGGTATTTGAGGCATCGGTGGAGGTTGCAGGAAGTAGCAGGAGTCCCGTGCTGACGTCTCTCTTACACCGACTCATTGCCTGCTTGTATGATATCTTCTCTTTAGTAATTGGATCAACAATATCTTTTAAGTCAGAAGCCTCATCTTCCAGCTCTTTCATAGTTATGCTGTCAATAATATTAGCATCAACAGCCTCTTGGAGTTTGAGACGGCCTGTTTTAGAGGGATCCACCAAGCCACCAGTCAGGTGCTGTGCCTCCATGTACCTCATGGCACTTTCTTGAGGCATATACCCTTTCTCTGCTGCCTGCCCAACGGCAAGTCGCTCTTTGGTCACTGGATCTTCAACTCCAGTGAAGGCTTTCTGGGCATTGAGGAGCTTGTACATTTGATTTTGGTCGATTAAACCGTGTTCAACTGCCTTGTGGACAGAGAGTTTTTCCTTTTTGGCAAGATCAACAATTCCACCAGAAGCAGCTTGAGCCTCCAACAGCCTCAGAGCTGTGTCAGCATCAATGAGTGTGCGAGTCAGCGCACTTCGGACTGACATTCGACTTCCTGTGGTAGTGTCAAAAACACCAGAGATGGGGAAGTGTTCATCAATAGGTGAAGCAATGGATTTGGTTGAACTATCTGTAGTTACCATGTTGAGGCTGTTTTGAGAGGACCTAAGAGAAGCCTGCATAGAGCTCAAAGGAGAGATTGTGGTGGGTCTGGTAGGCGATTTTGGCATCGGAATGGGTATGGGTATGGGAGGAATTTCTGGCTTTCTTGTTTCTCCTGCAACAAGTAGCGCAAATTCAGAAATGTGCAACTTCCCTTCCCTGTAGCGCTCCAAGTCATATTGACTCAAGCGCCCATCCCTCAGAGCGTCCTTAACGGAGTACTGTTTTCCACTTTTGCAATCTTGCAGAACTGTTGTATCTCCATCTGGACCAGTTGAAGTAATTTCCTCCCAGTCACACTCCAACTCTGACAGCTGGATGTAATGTTGGCGATCAATTAGGCCTTGCATGTAGGCCTCATAGGGAGACATGTCTTTGCCCGTCTCTGGATCCATGATGGTGATCTTTGTGGAAAGATTGGTCTCTCTGGTGTGAGTCTCACCTTGGTCTTCTCTTTGAATGCTGCTATTGAGCTCAATGATGAATGCATCCTTCTCGTGTATTTTGTCTTTTTCATTTAGGATTTCTCTCTCCAACCTTTGCACTTCTGAGGATGCTTTGAGACTCCTCTGCCGTGCAATCTGGGTTCTTTCACTAGCCAGCCTGGACTGTTGTTGGAATGTTGTAGAGATGGTTATTCTTTCAGTCTCCCTTGTTTTGAGCTGTCTAAGGAGATCCTCCTTTTCTCTCTGTAGAGTATCTCTGTGTGCAATGAGAGAGGCCTCCTCCTGAGAAGTCATAGTCTTCGATGTCTCCAGATGGGTCACTCTAATGTTGATGTTCTGAATGTTATCTTCCACGTCACGCCTGAAATTCCTCTCCTGTGTGACCAGGTCTCTTAGATGTTCTCTTTCAGCCTCCAGTGCTGGGTCTTTCTCTACACGAACAACTTCTCTGTAAACAACCTTCTCCAATGATTTCTCTTTCATCAGAAGTTCTAACTTGACCTTCAGGTTGCGGATATCTCTCTCTAGACAAGTGATCTTGGTTCCCTCAGTCTCTAAGTTGGCACGTATTTCATCAGTAAGTTCTTCCAGCTTGGGGTCCCTCTCCACTTTCAGGATGTCCTCAATGATTATCTTTTCCTCAATAGGTGGAGGCGCATTTTCAAGTTCAAGAATACGAGATTTGATCTGTCGGAGCTCTGACTCGACTTGGATCCTCCTCTGATGATCATCCATGTGAGCTATGGTGCTTTCTTTTTCTTGAATCACGGCTCTGAGCTGTCTGACCTCTATGTCAAGCTTTCTACGGGATTTCATTTCCTCATCCATAGTCTTGTTCAACTTCTCATGCTCAAGGATCTGCTTAGGATCTTTCTGTAAACGCACCACTTCCTGCGTTATGATCTTCTCCTCTGGCTTCTGCCTTTCAAGGATGATAAATTGATTCTGGAGATCAAAAAGACACTCCTCCAGATTGCGGCGTTGTTGAACCTCTTCTCTTACATTCCTACGATATCTGTCAGCTTCTTTCTCAATTAGAGGATCATTTTCATATTTAATAAGCTCTCTATTAACTTGCTTGATCTCAACTTTGGATTTTTCAGCTTTCAACTCATCTCTTTCCTTTCGTAGGCGAATCAGCAACTCCATGGTGGTGTCATAATTTAATTGCAGACGAGAAATTTGGTGAGTTAGTCTTTGCATTTCCCTGATGATTTCTGGGCTTTTTTCTTCCTTGATCACTTCTTGGGTTACCTCCTTGTACTCCACTTTAGGCTTCTGGGCACGCAGGGTTGTCAGATTAATCATCACTGTGTGAATTTCTTCATCTATATTTGTGCAGTTGCGGCTCAGATCCTGTAGCTCTTTCTTCAGACGCTTCAGCTCCACCTCTGTCTCAGGATCAACTCTGTAGATTTCATTGACAATCTCCTTGATCTCAACTTTGGGCCTGAGATTCTGCAGTTCCTCGTAACGAAGCTGAAGGGTGGTCAGGTCCTTCAACATGATAACATTCTCATCTTTCTCTTCTTCCAATGACATTCGTAGTTTCTTTGAATCTTCAATCAGTATGGGATCCTCCTGGATTTTTTTCACTACCTTGGTGACTACCTTTGGTTGAATAGTGGGGATGAGCTGCTGTAGTTGGTTTATCTTTGCCCTGGTCTTAAAAATGCTTTCATTTAACAATGTGCACTCGGATTCATCTGCTGCAATATCACCCTGGAACACAACAACAGCTTTAAGCATTTCTGGGTCTTTTTCAAGCCTCACCACTTCCTTCTTAACAATCTTCTCCCTGATTTTGGGTTTTTGTTGAGCTAGAAGTGTGAGCTCAGTTTTCACAGTAACCGTCTCGGTATCTTTTGTTTGGAGCTCCAGTCGTAGCCTCCTTATCTCTTCTCTAATTCTGGCAGCTTCTTTGTCTATCTGTGGGTCTCTCTCATATTCAGTCAAGACCTTGGTCACCAGCTTGGGTTCAATTCTGCTCAGTTGGATTTCCAATTTTAAAATCTTCTCATTCAAAATATCAATTTCTGATTTAGTTCTTGACCTCTTAATAGCTTCATCCTGGATCCGGTCTTTCAATGACTCTATTTCCAGCTCCAGCCTTTGATCACGGTAGTATTGCACCACTTCCTTCTCCTCTACCCTCTCCACTCCTCTCCTGTTCTTTAGAGATATATATCTCTTGTGGTATTCTTCCAGGTCTTTTTCAGCATGTAAGCGCTTGGTAACTTCCTCACTTAAGTCAAGTTTCAGACTGTCAGCCTCCTCCAGGTCTCTCATTTGACTCTGGAACTGCAACTGTTGATTGACGACGATCTGACTGACTTTCTCTTCATTCTTGGTAGCAGTAAAAAGACAGAGGACAAAACAGAGAGGAGGTAACTTCTTAAAATCTGACAATAATAATTTTTGGAAAAGATGATTCTATTATTAATATTCTTCAATACTGGAAATGTTAATTTTATGATTCTGCTGTTGCTACTAGCTATAAGTGTTGAATTTATCCAATAATGTCATACCATGGCCTTGATTTTCTTTGAAGTTTCCAGCTGTCTTAGAAGCTGTTCGTGCTCTGCAGACTTTTCGGCAAAACTATTCAGTAGATTTTTCTCCTGTAACAGAATCAGAAGTCAAAATGAGATAAAGAAAATTAAATGTTAGAAATTATGAGGCTAAATTAGAAAACTATAATGAGTTGCCTGCTGTCCTTGGCTAACTTTCCACTCTAACTCTACCTTTCTCTGCACAGCCTGAGCCATCTTTGAAGGTTTAAGTATCTTGGGGATTGGTTCATCATCATCGTCATCATCGTCGTCAATATCATTTAGAATCTTATAGTAAGTGTTAGACTTAGTCTCATGCTCCTGAAAGGAAAGAAATGCAGTATATAGACATTTAAAGAGTGGTATTTCATTTTCTGGGGATGGGGAAGAGTCATCATGTGTTCTGAACTCACATTTAAGAGGTTCTGCAGATCAGAGGAAAAACGCTTGACGTTGTCTAAATCGCCTGATTTCCTCTGGATATCCTCCACCAATCTCTAAAGAACACATGCAATACAAAAAACAGATAAGACAAAGTCATGAACCTGTTGGATCAGATATGAGTTATTCTTTATATGGAAGTTGGAGACAGAAAAATGTATTTCAAGAAGCACTGCTTCTCACCTTTTGAGAGACCTGCTTGACAGCTATCTGCGTCACGTTATCAGCAGGTTTGATGGAATAATCGGGCAAATTAACCAAAAAGAAATCCAGTGACTGAAGGGCATTTTGGAAATCTTGATTTTTATTACTTGCATTCTTTATGAGAGCAGCCCTAAATCAGATATAGGTATATAAAAACATAAAAGTTTTTTTTTAAAAAGCATCACAAATGAAATTTTCATGTTCAAATAACAAATATTTGTTAGATACATTTCTAGTAAAGCCTCACCTTTCCTGTAGCTGATTATCCACAATTGTATAACGGTTGTTCAGGTTTTTCACCTCTGTCTCCTGTCGCCGGATGTCAGGACAGTATTCGCTGAAGCTTTGCTCCAGGGAGCTGCATGCTTGCTTTGTTTGGTCCAGGTCTCTACCTAATTTAGTTATATCATCCTTATGTGAAGCAAGATCTCTAATCAGAACCTGTTTTGTGTCATAAGAAAGAGCAGTGAAGAAAAACGTTCCACCCCATGTTCCACCTCTTCATGTAAGTGATGGAATATTTAATATGTTGTTTGCTAAATAAAGAACATCACCTGCATCTGCTCATTGCGATCTATGAGGGCATTTGGTTCATCCATAATTGCTCCGTCTTTAGCCAATTGCTGCTCATACCCAGAAACAATCCCATCCACTTTCTGTGTCTGCCTCTCCAGGAACATGGCGGCTACAGCTCTGGGTAAGAGGGAGAAGAGAAACACATGATAAAAGTATTCAAATGTGATATGAAGAGGACATATCCACCAGATGTGGACAAAAAAAATTTTTTGTAAACAAATATGTCACGGAAACTATGACATAAGTGAAGAAGAAGACCATATGAGACACAGGGACCTGTTTCACAAAAAATGCTTTAATTTTATTTGACAATATTAACCTAAAATATGTTAACATTAGCATAAATTGGAAAAAAATCTTCTTTTGTGTCAGTAAGGGTGTGTCTTGTTCACTTACTTTTTATTGTGAAGATCAATAAGGGAGTTGATATCATCAAACTTATCACTGGTGGATCGAAGTTTTGAGGGGAGGGTGGAGGCGATGGGTCCAAGGGGGTTTTTGGCCAGAACCGGTCCCAGCTCTCTCTGGACTGCAGACTTCTCACTCTCCAGTTTTCTTAGAGTCTGAATAGTTTTCTAGAAGAGATGTCAGAGCCAAATCAGTGCTTCTAATCACTAATCAATCGAGGTAAGGAAACTGTCACAGGTTGTTTCACTGGAGGGTAACGTCACTCATGCTCACGTCGTGCTCTTGCAGTCGGACCTCCAGGTCTCCGATGGGGTTACGGTTGTCCAGTGGTGGTCTGAGTAGATTCAGGATTTGTTTTTTGCAATGATCAAGTTCTCTGTTGATCTCGTCTAATTCACTGGCCAGCTCCACAGCTTTAGGATCCACAGGAGAACTCTGAACTGTGGCAGAAAATGTGAAAAGACAATATTTCTACAATGAAAATTTAAAGTCCAAGACATGCGTAGTCTCCAGACAAGAAAAATAAAACATCTGTTGATGAGGGTGTTTCCTCTCACCTTGCATCTTTGAGTGGTCTACCTCCACAAGAGGGCTCTTCAGGGAGCTCAGGAGTGCTGCTCTCTTGTTTTTCAGGTCCCACAGGGTTTTGTCCAGACTGAACACAGACTTACGCACTTAGTTTTTAAATTTAAAAAACCCCTTCCAAACAAAAAAACAAACAAAAAGATTTATACATCTGTACCTGTTCGCTTTCTCCAGGGCCTCAGCATCAGGAGGTTGGATCATAAAACATGCCCCAGGGAGGGTTTTGAGCATCCCACTGTTGGTCTGAAGTTGCCAATTCATGATATCAGAGTTGGACTTCAGGTACAGGGTCTCACCGCCCCTAATGTTGTCCTGAAACAGATGAAGATGAGGATCAAATGACAGTAACAACCACAATATTTCATCTATATGCATTGGTTTCTGACTCTCTTATGTTTGTATACCAGACTGGGGATCATATCCTACCACTTCATTTGTCCAGTCACACAGAGACACTGTACTGGTGGGTTTGGTGGGATTTATTCGGCGTAACTTCAGAGGCACGATGTTCATGCTTTGGTCCCTGAGGGTGGCCAGACTCTGTTCAGTCCTACTTATGGCCGGTTCATCTCCCTGAAGGTATTATTACATTAGAGCAGAAACAACAAAAGCAAACAAGGATCTGAGGCATTATGAAGCCATGATGTGATGTTATATTTCATATATACTTTTATTTATTGCTACAAATTTTATTCTGAAAAAACTTGGGATGAACTGGAATGGAAAATAATCATTTTCTCTGTGCATTTTGTGTCCACAAATACATCCTAATTATTTTTCCCTTTCCCTCTCAAATTTAAATACTTCGTATTATTATTCTTTCAGAAAATAAGATTTGTTTGGCAGATTGACAGAATATCACAGACTAACGTTTCAAGATCCAGAATTTTATAAAAACACGGCATCAGTAAAGCCAGCTTTACCTCCAGCATCAGCAGCACCTCAGGGTTGCTCCTTCCGGCCAGAGATTTGGGGTCGATGTTGGCGCTGAGTCTCTGCAGGGACTCGGACAACCTCTCCGCATCAACCTGGAACTGCATGTGACAAAGGGCCACGTCTTAGCGATTAGCCGCGGTGAACTGGTGGGTTTAACAGAACACATTTGATGGCAATCATAACCTCTTTACCTTTTTGTAGTCTTCAATGTTGTCCAGGTGAGTTTCCTGCGCTAGACACAAGTTGAGGAAGGCTTGCCACTCGCTCTGCACAGACTCTCTATATACCTGACAAAGGCAGTTCAAGTCAGTTTGGTTATGATTCATTTCAATGTATGCTGGGTGCTACCACACAGTTTCTAATGAGCGACGCAGCAGACTGACGCACCGTTATAGCCTCACTACCGGGGTGATTCTCTTCCAGAAGCCGCTGTCCTTCATCATGCAGCTTGTTGATCTCACTCTCATGTGCAAGGAGACCATTATTTTTGAACCTCTGCACACAAGAAATATGAGCATGTCATCAAGTCAGACATTCCAAGGAACTAAGGTGCAGTTCATGTGTTGGTTGCAGAACTGGTTCCACCAGTTTGTTCCCATTCTGGTGTAACAAGTTCTTTAATGCTCGAAGGCAAGACGACAAACAAAATTGCGACTTGTTCTTTATGAACATCTTCCCAGTCAGCATCTCACTCTGATCGCAAGATGACACAATGAGTGAGGAAATGAAAATCATCATGATGCTAGCATTAGGAAATTCCCTCTAGTTCTCACCTCATACTCCATGCGGACGCTGGGGGGGTCAGTCATGAGATCACTCCAGTCCCTCTGGAGGATTCTGTCCTGTTGGCCAGACAAGTAGGCCAGTTCCTTACTGCAGCTCTGCATGTAGTCGTACAGAGATGCCAGTTGGTTGCGTCTCCGCTGGGAGCTCTCCTGCAGGACGTACAACACGAATGAAGGACTTCTGTTTCTACTTATTTGTGCTGTATGTCTTCAAAATGCACATTTGTCAACTAGCAGAGATAAAACTCACAAGAAGTTTGGCATATTTGCCTTTAAGTGTGGCGTACTCCTCCTAGAATAAAGAGGAAGAACATACATGAGTCATCCTGCGTGCGTCCTTGCAGGGCATGTGTTCATGCACCTGTTCATGTACCTGTGATGTGGTCTCAGGGGTCAGCTGGGGGCCGTAGGCCTCGATCTCCTGGTGCAGAATGTTATGTGATGCAATCTGCTTCTCTACGTCAGCCAGGTTAGGACCATAAGCACCAGACTTGAACTGTTTCTGTAAATCACAGCATCACACATTCAGATAGATGATGATCGTCTACAGTCAAGAAGTAATGGATTAAAGCTCAAATTGACCTGTTTACAATCCAGGACAGGACCCCAGCCGATCCTGTTTTTCGGATCCAAATCTAGCATCTGGTTGTAGAGTTCCCTGTAGGTGGCGCAATCCTTCGCCCAGCGATCGTGCAGGTTGCTAACGCTGACAATTGAAAGTCACAAAAGTCATTGGAGAGCAGAAGGGTGGGGATCAGTAAAAGAGAATCTCAGCTATTTTCTGGCCTCAGTTTCACTTCGGTATGTAACGTATCGGGTTTTAGGTGTGTCGTCTGGCATGCGCTCATGCGCCTGTATATCCGTGTCACTCACTCTTTCTCGATCTCCTGGCACTGCGGGTGGTGGAGCTTCTTGGACTTGTCCACGTCCATGAAGAGGTCCTTCAGCAGCCCTTCAGCCTGCGCCAGGTTGTCTGCATTCACCTTCTGGTGGATCAGGTTCAGCTTCTTGTCATCACGCACAGCATCCTACACAGGAGTTCAGCAATGCATTTATCAGATCCAAGGTCCACTGATTCTGTTTTAAAGGCATCAAGTTGTGGACCAACGGTCTCCCCCTCCAGCAGTGGGAGTGGAATGTGTTGTGACCCCAAAGCCTCTACCATCCCAGACTCCTCCGTCACCAGGTGCTTCCTCCCTCAGATTAAGTAAACCTATCTTTGGTGGTTTATTTAAAACATGACTGCAGGTACACCTGAATGACTGTCACCACAATCTGGATTTAAAAACTGTGGTACTGAGAAATGCTTAGTGATTCACCGAGTTGTCATCTCACCCAATTTAAATCTTGTTAACTCATTTGTCAGGGGTTTTTGTATGCTCAACTGAAATGTTACTCTGTGGATTACATATTTGTACCTCAGCCAAGCCTGAACAATCCCACTTGTAGGGTTTTATATTTAGAATGTTTGACCTTTTAATGAAGTTTCCTGGAAATCGATTGAGTAGTTTTTACATAATTGAAAAGTCCAATCAAGCAATGGTAATAAAAAGACAAGAATTCCTGGATCATTTGCAGGCACATTCCCCATCCTTCCACCAGATTTTGTGAAAATTTGTTCAATATGTTTTTTTAATAATCCTCCAGACAAACAAGCAAACAACCAATGAATACACAAGGTGAAATATTCACCTCCCGGCTGGAGGTGATAAAAGAAAACAGGATCATTCGCACAATGACATCATGGTAGCCTAAAAGACTTGTAAATTCACTGAGATTTTATGATTGTGTTTTACAGGATTTGTCTCTTCCTGGTTGGAAACATTCCATTCAAAGATGTAGAAAATGATTCCGGAGAGAGTTGTTGGGTCTCATTCCTCTCTAGTCAAATACCGACTCTTCAGCAGATTGTCACGTTGTAGAGCCACAAAAAAACGCAAGTGGTTTGCCAACCCTTAACTGTCGAGATTCAACAATCGACAATCTTTCTACAAAATCATTAATGCTCAGACACATTTTCAGGATGGCAAAATTCTGTAAAAAATCTCAGATCCTGCAGAGAATCATCTCTATCGGTTCACCTGGTTCAAGATGCACAGAGGGGCAATCAGATCTGAAGACTGACAAACTGGTGCAACTTCGATTCACAAGTGTGTGTGTGTGTGTGTGTGTGTGTGTGTGTGTGTGTGTGTGTGTGTGTGTGTGTGTGTGTGTGTGTGTGTGTGTGTGTGTGTGTGTGTGTGTGTGTGCGTGCATGCTGGGGGGGGGTCATTGTCTGTGTCATTAGTCT
Source organism: Antennarius striatus (assembly GCF_040054535.1). NCBI lineage: Eukaryota > Metazoa > Chordata > Actinopteri > Lophiiformes > Antennariidae > Antennarius > Antennarius striatus. The sequence goes on along the minus strand of NC_090791.1, from coordinate 6,665,330 downwards.
CAATCCTTGGAGGATGCTGTGAAAGGATGTTAGTACAAAGAGTTGAAGAGGTCACAGGTCAACGACAGGAACGTTTCATGGGGTCATTTGACATTGAGGCAAGAAGACTCAAGAGTTTTTCAAGTGGAAATGTAAATGTGCAAATATTCTGTCAGATTACTACCAAAACAGTTTCTAACAAAACAAAAATAATCACCACTAAATATGATGGGAGAACATAACATTAGACATCCAGCTTATGGGTTATGGCTTTTAGCTTAGTCGCTATAGCAGAGAGATCCTGACGTGACACATTGACAAAGTAATTGATACTGTATTTGAACAGTAATTGAACAGTATTCAATTAGTTTTATTTTCTTTCATTCAGAATAAAGAACACACATGATCTTTCCTTTTTATGTGGTCTCCATGCTGTACTGTTACAGACAATGACTTATTTTATTTACCACAAACGAGGAGGAGGAGAACATGAGACACAAAAACCGGTTTCACATTTTTACGTGAGCATTCAATATTTATTCTTTCACAGTTTCAGACTATATCAAAAAATTCTTATAAATATTCATTTATGCATTTTATATATTTATTCTTCTCAGAGTGGTAATTTTTATGAAAGAATTGTAGTTGGACAACTGAAGTAACTTCTTTGGTTACAACTGGCATGGTTTTTCATATCTGGTTTTCATTGGAGGGATTTGACAGTCCATATATTTTGGCCGGAACACATTTAGGGTCTGTATGACATCACAACTCCACAATTCCATTGGATATTTAGAAAATTCAGTAGGATGAACAGGTGAAACCCAACCCGGTTCTCCCCTCCGTGCATCTTAAATACCATCAAGCATCCAATCATGTAAAGCATGATGACCCAGACCAGGTTCTTAGTTTGGTGCCTGGGTTTTTGGGCTTCTTACCTCAGACAGCAGCTCCTCCGCCAGCAGGATGTTCTTCTCTACTTGGTCTGCATTGACTTGCATACGAGCAATGAGCGCCGACAGGTCCAGGGCCTGACTCCTGACAGGACGGATAAAAACACACGGGACAGTCAGAACCCACCAACAACCTTCTGCCCTGAAGCTGGAGATGCTTCTGGGCATAAGTCAAAGACAGATGGTCAGTTTGACGAAGTAACTTTTTATTTTATTTGTCTGCTTGAATTCCTGTATGTATTCTAAGAGCAATTATACACTTGCTTTGAATTGTATACTCATGCTTCTGTGTCTCCAGTTATCACTCGGTGTCTCAGATGAGACAATAAAGGCAGGCAGAAAAGATTCCTTCAGTGTCACTGGGTGAGAAGAGACTCCTTCACTTATTACTCATGAAATGTTCCTCAGACCTGTTTGAGCTCTGAGAATTTGTTCCGTCATGCCTCCTTTACTATGATATGAAAGCCAACTATTTATTCCGACACACCCCGATCAGGAGCAATGGACACGCTCCATAGGGGTGGGGAGGCCGTCAGGAACGCTTGTCTGTGAATGAATCACACAGCTCCATTCAGCTCTTATCGAACCACCGCTGTGATTAGCATCCAGAAGGGCCGCCAGAGTCGTATCAGACTTTATGGCTCAGGGTGGGTGGAGTGCTGGAGGTGGAGGATCTGCCTGTAGAGACTTTATCTTTACTCTGTCCTGTGGTGGAATGTGACTGAGTATATTCTTTTTTTTTATTTGACATATAAAGAATTGACTCTTTTCTTTCTCGCTGACTCGCATATTTAATTCACTGCAATTTAGAGCGAATTAATAAAGTTTATTCATTTTTAGTGACTGGGTTTCGTCCAGCAGGAGCCGGTGAGGGTTTATGTCACTTTAGATAGAATCTCTGTGTGTATTTTGGAAACAGATCATAAGCACATTTGCCTGCTTTGTTAGAGATCAAATTTTACAGCATTGTGCACGGTTAGAGGTGAAACAATTAATGAATGAATAAGTGAGAGTGTGGAATCATTGTGCTTCAACGACATTTAAAAGCTTTGGCTCTTGCTTTTCGATTTCTTTTAAGTTTCTCTTTTATTTCAAGCTTGAGTTTTGAACAAAAATACAGTTATGTCAGCTGGGGGTCAGGTTTGCTGTGATGGTGTTTGTCCTGTTTAAGAGCTGCTTTCCAAATGATTCTATGAATGAAAATAATAATCAATCAGCTGAGACAGTTTAATGACTAAGTGGCTAGTCTTATTCTGTACATGCCTACCATCAATCTTCTTGAACAAAATCAAGTTTCCAGACGACTGCTGTGAAAATCATAAAAATTTGAATGCAGACTTTTATGTGATCAGCACCAAATTGCCCAAAATCGCTATAAATTGTGAAGAGAAATTGGGCAGTTTCCTTTTTGACAGGTAATAATGTCCACAGCATTAACTCCACATGAGGTTGGGGGTGCTTTGGGTTGTAACGGAACTTTTTAAAGCACTTCCTCCCCCACCTGATTACTCCAGTACTCTTTTCTCTGCCAACGAGTGAGAGACATCCGTGCGTCCTACCCTCACCGGCTCAGCGGTGACAGTTCTCCGGCCTGCCGCTCCCTCTGACCGCCCTGTCCTCTGCTGCACCCCCCACCACCCCCCATGAGAGGACGTAAACACCCGCTCCTTCATCGTGACGGGAGCAGGTCGAGGTTTCACAATCAACCCTGTGGCAGCACACCAGTTTATTGGCAGGTGCAACTTGATAAAACAGGAGTGAAGGCGTGAGTCACTGCGCTCCGACGCGCACCGCCTGCGCGTCACGACTGCGGGCGGTGCGCCCCCACTCACGATCATCCACTCGCGCAAATAACGTGAAAGTAAGGTGAAGTGTTACGGAGCATAAAGCGAAAGGAAAACACCGTTGAGATCGTTTCAAAGTGTTCCAAAGAGCCGCGCTTTCCCAAAGGCAAACATTTGAGAGTAACTCAAGGGAAACCGGAGCAGTCAGATCATCGCTGCTTTCTCATGGCGCCTTTCTGCTTCTGGGCTCTACTGTGCAAACACAAACGGGATCTAGGTATAACAACACTGCGAGCAAGCAACAGAACAAGAGTCAAGACAAAGAGGAGAGTCACACACACACACACACACACGGAGGCGAGCGGAAGGACTCACTTGCTGAGCTTCACCGGACTGTAAAGTTTCGCCATTCCGGCAGAATGTTCAGGCCCGTTTCTGCAACCCGAGTCCAACCTGCGATCCTTCCTAACTCCACACTCTCTCCTTCCAGCACCTAGTGGCGTCTTCCCCCCCACCCACGCTGCAGTTAAGGAGCGTCCACCTGTCTCAGCTCCTCCCATGGGCAACAGGTGTGTCGTCATGATCGCAGCGGAGCCGCAGACTGGGCAGACTGGTTCCACCATCCTGTCTCCTCGTTCTGACTTCAATTTTAGCAGCTCAGAGATGAGTTCAAATTATGAATTGTGAATTCATCTTTTTCTTTTTTTCCTCCTTTTAAAAATATATTGTATGTGTAGAATAACCTCACTTTAATCATTACTCAATAGTTTAATTTTCCACTCATGTTTCTTATTGTCTTATTACGCATTATGCGTCTTGTTACGCATTAATTGTGGAAGTAGATCCTTTTTAAAATGCATCTTTATGTTTTTAATCCTAATATGAATAAATGTACAATGATATATTTTCTTCTTTATCTTTTATGTGTGATTCTCCAAGTACAGGAGATTTACTCTTCATAGGATTTCATACATTCTATTCGCTGCTTCCGTGTGACTCAGGAATGCAGCAGAACTGACACCCCATGGCTGATTGTCACAGCTTTGCTCCCATTGTTCATTTAAACATGACTCGTACACGTCTGATCCCCCCCCCCCCCCACTGTTTCTCACATAAAAATCTGTTTGTGGCACATAATAAAGAAAATCTGAGAGGAAATGGATAGAATGACTTCTAAAAATACACAAATTCTTTGCTCCACTGGGTCAAATTACTAAGATGATTATTCATTCATTCATTCATTCATTCATTTTCCTATCCACTTCATCTGCTTGCGTGGGTTAACTTTATTGAAAGTATAATTTCCTGTTGTGTCACAGGTGATCGGACCTGCTTGATGTGAAATAACCTTGGGGGCATTTCTAGAGTTGAGGTCCAATGTGGGAAATTCACCTTGTGCAAAAGCAAGTAAACAAAGGATGACAGCAAAAGATTGTATGCAAATCTGCAGGGTATTTAATATGCGGTGGTGCAAAACACAAATATGTATAATGCTCAGTAAACAGGGTGTAGGAGTCCAGCATGCTGCTCTGGCTCATGCTTGCAGTAGGTGTGTCTCACGCACACCCTTCACCAACACCCTCATACCTGTGGGGGAGAGAGGGAGTGAGAACAAGAGGTGAAAAGAGGAGTGACTGACGACAGAGTCAAGTGTTATTGATTGAGGAAGGGGAGTCGCCTCCCCTAGCCTTGACCTTTAATCCCTAATGCTCAACTCTTCTTCAACAAATTGTATAAAATTATTTTCCAGTCTGCAACTTTAACAATTTTCGAATGATGTAATTACAGGTCTGACATCCCTGATTCAGCCACATGTAGTGAATGTGGTGACAAATGACACAATAAGTGTCACAAATGTGATGTTTTCCATCTCATGGTACAGGTGTTCGTGTAAGTGTCCACCTGTTTCTCTATCCAGCACACCTGTTTAAACTCCACATTGTGCAATCCATCTGAGATAAGCATGGTCGATCTTCCTCCAGTGAATGAAGCGATGAAGATCCCACGACGCTTTGTTTGATCTGTTTCTCAATGTCAAGTGTTTATCTCCTAAAATCAGAAACCACTCATGCAAATCTAACATTTTTGTTCATGCGTTCCAACGACCGGGCGTGGCTGTTGCATATTGGATTGATAACAAAAAAACAATTGTCTGACCCATGATAGAGAACTTTAAGGAGTATTTACAGGTGAACGTTCCACACATACCTCCAGCCCACGGGTCTGTAAATACTAAGAAAGTATTTAAGATCAGCCGCACCTTCAAGGCTGCTGGTCAGAGCCCTTATCTCTGATCAGATTGTTGACAGATTGATGTTCATCAGTTTGTTATAACATGGGTGGATTTATGGAGGGGGTGGGTAGTATGATTTGACCACGAATGACACTTGATGACCAAAAGCATAATCCAAGGAGTAACTGAACATGTGGCTGTCATCACCAGGAATGTCCTATCAGATCTTCACAGGTGTTTGACTTTGAAAGCCCACTTTAAAGATGCTACACTGAATGTTTAAGCAGATGAGCCGTTAAAAAGTTTTTTTCATTTTGAAAATGAAGCAGATTAGATTTGTTATCTGTTCTTCACCCTCATTTCCGTTGGCCTTGAAGTAGGTTTCCCTCTAAAGTTAAGGCTATCATGAACAACACCAGCCACCCCCTACACACCACCTTCTCCCAGCAGAGAAGCACCTTCAGCGGCAGACTGCTGTCACACAGCGCCTCCAGAGAGGCTGAGGTCCTCCTTCGTGCTCCATGCCATCAGGGGGTGCCAATGACTCTCTCAGGAGGAGCGGGGGGGAGGTGGCGAGGTCAGCACGCAGTTGAATGAATTTCATTTAATTTTATACTGTTTATATTTTAATTTATACTGTTTATATTTTAATCTAATTTTATACGGTTTATATTTTAGTAGTTATATTTTTTTAAATTTTATTCTGTCTAATTTTATACCTTTTATATTTTAGTTATAGTTTAGTATACAAGTCCTGTTAGTGCTGCATGTGTCTGTTAGTGTAGTGTATGTCTTCCTGTATGTCCTGTGATGTTTCTTTTTCTCCTGGTGTTTATCCAGTATTTATTTATTATGTAATGCCTGACCAGTGGATATATACAATTTCCTCCGGGATTAATAAAGTATCTATCCATCTACCTTATCTTTAGCAATGTTATCAATTTAAATGATTAAAGCCAATGTATTGTGCAGTTACGCCCCTTCACCAGTAGGTGGAGACAAGACTCCATTTCCCTACACTTTTGATAATTTTTTTTAAAAGCCCTATGGACTCTGATTAAAACCTCATGGGTAGTAGATTCAAATAGGAAATTCCACTTTAGTACAAAATTAAGACAAACAAATCTTTGTTTTCTCCTTTAATTTGAAAGATCATGCAGTGCACTTCCAAGATAGGACATCACTTTCAATGGTACACATGACAAATCAATACATTTGTAATTACCTAGTACAAAACATAACTAAACGTTACCAAGGAATGTAACAAATTAAATATGTAGTAACGCAAAAACAAGTGTGCAACACCACTATTGCTGCACTGCAGATCTCACAAGGTTGGATAGAGGCTTAAATTGTTTGTAACCCTGTCGTGTAAATACAAAAATCTCTGGATTAAATGTGGAACTTAAAAGACAAAAAAAAAAGCAATAAATTACTTCTTTCAAGTGTAGGTGTGTTTACTGAGAGAACTGAGGCATGGTGTAGGGCACCAGTGGCGGAGGATGCTGCTGTGCAGCCTGTGTCTGGGGGAAAGCGAAGCTCGCTCCCGTCTGCGCTCCAGCCTTACTGGGAGCAAACTGGGGGGTCTGGAAGCTGTTCTGGTTGCCGAATGCTCCCGTTTGGCTGTTGAAGTTGGACTGTCCGTTACCGTTGTAGCCATTTCCATTGTAGCCGTTACTGGTGCCGTTACTGACCCCGTAGCTTCCATTCTGTGAATTTGTGCCAAAAGTCTTGTTCTGGCCACCGTCAAACCCTCTACCGTTATCCCTGTCTCTAAAACCACCGAAATCACGCCTGCCAGAGGAATATCTATCTCTACGGCCGTCCCGGTAGTCACCACCTCGACCTCCCCTTGAACGACCTGGAAAGGAGAACAGCAGTTAGAAAACTGTAACAGCCATAATGAGCAAATTCAAAATCTACAAGGATCAACTCTTCTTCTTCTCAGCAAAGGAGAGCAGCAGGGAAGAAATGGCTGCAATTCACAGCACAGATTCTGTGTCTCACCAATTAGATTTACCTCCTCTGTCTTCCGCCATTTGGAGGAGCTTGGGGTTGATCGCCTGGTTGGCCTCGCGAAGGACAGAGATGAGGTCACTGGCCTGCCTCATGTTGTTGGGGGTGAAGAAGGTATAAGCTGTGCCTGTCTTTTGGCTACGAGCCGTTCTGCCAATGCGGTGAATATAGTCCTCTGAGTTGTTGGGGTAGTCATAGTTGATGACAAATTTGACGTCTTCAACATCTGTAAGGTTGCGTTGAAGTGTGGCAGAAAGGAAAGGGAGGACAGCACACAAAACGGTGCGCCAGTGCCATCACAACAACCAGATCAAAAAACAAAAATAAAAAGTTAGTATTGCTATGACGTAGGGGCGGTGAACAAATCCACAAGGCTGCAAAAGATTAGAGTTAAAATAAAAAACAAAACATTTTATTAAACTGTCAAGTGACCCAGGTGTCCCCCAAAGAAGGGACGTCACATGACTGCGTCCTGGTGTACTCAAGCTAACACTAACCAAGGTCCCATAGTCACACTTGAGACGCTCTTTAATTTCTTGCCAGGAAACTGTAGATCTGAACCAATTAGCAGGATGCCCACAAAAAGTACATCCCCCAGCCTCCTTAAGGCAAGACTTCCAGACCCAGTGTTCACTTGACCATAATGTCTCTCGTTGGCAGGTCTCGACATGACTTGGAAACGCAGGCGAGGGAGGAGTGCGAGCTTGGATTTAGTCCAAGTGTGTCCAACTTAGCATGTCCCACTGTCACCAATAGCGCCAGTAGCCATGTCTTTACAGAGGTGAAGGTATGACCGATCTGACAGACTGCTCTTCCGACAGAAGTTTGGGAAACTGCAACGTAAATGTCACCCACACTTTACGAGTCTACGCAATAAAAAGCAGCCCCTACATGACTCGCATGGCTTGCATTGCAGTGCCCAAAAACATACATGCAAGACAAGAGGAGACAGAGCAGCTGAGATTTGAGCCGTCGACAGTTACAGAGCCTGGGTGTGTGAAGCAGTCCAAACCATTGCCAGAGAACAGGAGAGCAAATGGGGGAGGAACTGTGGCCAGCCCTCAACTCTCCCCCGTTTTTTTTTTTAGGCAGGCCAGAGCGTTATGCTGCACCTGGGCCTGGTCACCTCTGTATATCTGCATGACTGGGAGAACCCTGCCTCGCCAGTCAGGACACCTCCAAGAATCCTCCTTCCCCCTCTGGAGACCTGGGCTTGTCATGCCAAGGCCCTGCCACACAGACTGCTCCTTCAGGCCAGGGGAGAAACTCAGAAAGAAGCAGAAGAGTTAAAGAAAGCAAATATACTTTCTTTTTGAAATACAGAGTGTAAAAACAAAGAAAAGCACAATACTGACCTAGACCCCTGGAGGCAACATCTGTGGCAATGAGAATTGGAGCCTTTCCATATTTGAACTCTAATAAATAAAATAAAATCCGAAGATGTTTGTTTAGTAATCAAATTGTTCTGCTTCACAAGTAATGGAATTGACTGGTAATAGAAGCGTCTTACCATTGAGAACCCAGTCTCTTTCCTGCTGGCTTTTATCTCCATGGATTCCCATAGCTGGCCATCTAACAAGAGACAAGGGCTCAGAGTTGATCCACAGAAGTACTTTAAGATTGGCACAACAAACAAATACTTAAAATCTGTAAATTAATGTCTTACCCATCCCTCCTCATCCTCCTGGTGAGGTCATCACAGCGCCTCTTTGTTTCTACAAAGATGATGGTCTTATTCTCTTTCTCACTCATGATTTCCTCAAGCAAACGAATTAGTCTGGGGAAGATAAAAAAAATAAATAAATTACAGACCAAAACTTTGAATATGCAAAGAAAATATGACAACCGAAGATCAGGTACTTACTTGTTCTCTTTCTCTCCATCATTACAGACATCCACAATCTGCAGAATGTTGTGGTTGGCACTGAGCTGCAACGCTCCAATATTGATCTGGACGTACTCCTTTAGGAAGTCCTCCGCCAGCTGACGGACCTCTTTGGGCCACGTGGCGCTCCACATCAGAGTCTGACGGTCAGGCTGCAACAACAGCGATAATTAACTATATATACACAAGTATATGCACAAATGATTTAAATTTTTTTGGCAGTTACTTTCATCATGTGACGAAAAGGACTTAAAAGCACATACTCTGATTTGGTCCACAATCTTGCGAATCTGTGGCTCAAAACCCATGTCCAACATCCTGTCAGCCTCATCCAGCACCAGATAAGTGCATCTGCGAAGGTTTGTCTTTCCTGCCTCGAGGAAGTCGATAAGCCTTCCTGGAGTCGCAATGCAGATCTCCACACCTTCAATGAAGAGCCATACGGAAAAATTATGACCATGTTATATTTAGTTTATTCCCGAGTTTATTAATCCAGAAATCAAGCGCTGCAGTACCTCTTTCCAAGTCACGGATCTGAGGCCCTTTGGGTGCTCCTCCATAGATACAGGTAGATTTGAGGCGAGAAGCTCTGCCGTACTCAGCAGCCACCTGTTGCACCTGCTGTGCCAGCTCACGGGTCGGGGCAAGTACCAGGCACTGGGGGGAGGCGGGGGGTACAATTTACAATCAGAAACTTGAGACATAAATGTATGATAAAATAGATGCAGTACATCATTACAAATACTTACAATGGGACCATCACCACGCTCCAGGAAAGGCTGGTGGTTTATATGCACAATAGCAGGGAGCAAATACTGCAAAACACATAAAATCATTTAAAAATGAGAATGTAATCACATCCTTACTATATCTGTCAGATCTGTCAGCACAACTCTACAATAGAAAAAATATGACTTACAGAAAGTGTTTTGCCAGAGCCAGTCTGGGCAATGCCAACCATGTCCTTGCCACTGAGGGCCAGAGGCCAGCCCTGAGCCTGGATGGGTGTTGGATCAGTCCAGTTCTGTTTGTTGATCACATCCATCACATAAGCTGCAGAAAGGTAAGCCACAGTTAATCAAAGAGAACAAAATGTGTGACAACACTTCCTGTGTTTTCACAACTTACATGGGAAGCTGGCCTCTTCAAACTTCATAATAGGATTTGGGCATTCTCTCCCCTTAAACGTTATGGTTTTGGATCTTCTGTATTGTTCAACCTCTTGCTGCAAGATACAAGTTTTAAAGTTCACTGGCCTTACATAACAGAGACACGTGTATTGTGGGACACGTTTCCAGGAGAGTTGCGTAACATTTTAAGTGTCACGCCGATTACACACCATAGATCTACGGGCAACGTCGGGATGCTGTTGATAGAAGTTCTTTTCAAACTTTGGGAGCTCGTCCAAATTCCAGTGTTTCTTCCGTAATCTCTCACCGGGATTGCCGAACTTTCCTCCTCCACCACCTCCGCCGCGGTTTCCACCGAACCGTGGGGGACCACCGCCATAGCTGCGTTATAAAAATCAACATTCAGTCGTGGTTTCAAGTTAGACAGCCCTCAGTATTGTTGTCAACCATTTAAAGAGGAAAACAATTCATGGCACATCTGATATGTGGCATTCTCTCATATCACGGTTGCTTAGCACCTTCCATCCAGCAGAGGAACAATGGAAAAACTGCCGGCATTTTGTATCCGCATTGATGGTGCCACATGGCGAAAATTCCGACCAGCCAGATGTGCTAGCAACGCGGATTTGTAGTTAAATAGTTGGTCTGTGATGATTTCCACGAGAAATCATCTGATAACGAGGCGTGTGTAGCGTGTTAGCGAAAGTGTTCCGAGTCGTGTTCCGCGTGGCGGTTTAACGGAGCTAGCTTAAAGCTAACGAGGAGCCGCCGTACCGGGACACGAGGCCAAACTAGGCCTCGGGCCAAGTCGACGATCTCCGTTCTCCCGTAAATAAAAACAAATCCGTGGAAATTAATAGGTCCTTGCAGGGGAAATAAAAAGCGAACTCGTTTGGCTAATAATAATACTCCACTAGCCAGACTTATTTTGTGACGTTTTTTTTACCGTTTGAACAATCGTTGACAAAAACTCGGTTAAAATCGGTTTTTAAAAAAAAGTACTTACCCTCTATCTCTGTCTCTGCCGCGGTCTCTGTCGGAATATCCAGGCATCTTGTAAACAAGTTGTATAATTTAAAACAAGATAAATAACCTAATCTGTTGCTTTTCCACCCGTCTAAAAAAGCCCGGCCGGCAGTGGTGGTGCTAAAATGCCGGTAGTGTAAAAATGAGACCCGATATATATGGAAGAGGAAGTCCTTCCGCCCATGTATTCATCCGCTCCTCCGTCGTTTCCACTGTACAGTGTGTCCTGGCCGGTGTCTGTAGTGCTCAACACAACTAACATACAGCGGTTAAACGTTTCATAACAGTGAATATATTCACCAAAAGACTGATTTTAAACCATACGCTATGGGTCTCGAAACAATCTAACAGCTATAACAATAAAATATTTTTTTCTGTCTGCTCTACTTAATCCTCTGAAGACGTTTGCAACCAGAAAAAAAGTTTTCAGACAGAGAACATTTTTGATCACAAGTATTTCATATGTAGAGCAGGGAAAAAAAAAATCAGTACTATTATGATTTTTCAAAATATTTTAAAATGTCAGAATGAGACTGAATTTAATTTTCCAAGAACTGGCGGATGGAACTGGCGGATGGATATGTACCAGACAGAAACTGGTAACACGGTTTGAAGTGTGCATCCGACGTAATGACGGTAAGTGACGTCATCTGGGCCAACCCAAACACGTGACGGGCAGCGGCGCCCCCCCTTGTACAGTATTTTTCCGATAAGACCTCACAGTACATGTGGGATAATTTCACACATATGTTGAATCAATCAGGCAAGTGTATCATTGTAGATCACTATTACCATTAATTTGGATTATTTGAGGGTTTTATATTTCATACTTGTGGAACAAAACTTTATATCATGGACTACACCACAAAACAATTACAGAAGTGTAGCAACAGTTTTCATTTAGGATGAAAATACTAAACAGTATCTTGATAAAATATAATCTATTTTCTCTCCAGTGAGGGAAAAACAATTTTCAATTCACATGCAAATGCTTTTTAGCCCAAAGATGACATTACTTTTCCACCAGTTTGGTAGCAAGAATTCATTAATAAATTCATTTAATTAAAGTAGGTGCTTTACCAAAGGAAAAAGTTAAGTACATCTCAATTTTAAGTAGCCTGACTATAATTCTGTTAATTACATTAATATTAATAATAATAATAATAATAATGATAATGATAAAATACTTTATTTGTCCCCTTTAGGGGAAGTTAGTTTTCCACTCTAGTTAAAGCTTTTCTCTTAGTGACATTTAAAACAACCATTCAAAAATAAAAAAGGACAGGGCATAACTTTGTACAAGGCCTTACATTGTTAGACAAAGGCAAGTTTAATTAGAACTAATTACACACAAAAATAAAATACTCTTACAAAATGATACTGTTAACATACATCTAATTGCATCAGTCAGCTATGAGAGATATAGTCCTGGTAGTGGATCATGCTATCAAAAGACAAACAAAAGCGGGATCTGTCAACTTTGACTTCTTTAATAAAAAGTTAAGTTCTTTAATGAGAGGCAGCTACAGGGCAACGCTGAGCAATGTAGTGTAGGAACAGACAGTAGGGCGATCAGCCTGTGCACTGGACTTAAAGGCAAATGAATATCTGTTACAAGTCCCCACTGAAGACACATAGCGACCTCATTCTGTGTGTGCAATTCCTCTTTTCATTTCAAGAAAATCTACTTAAGTTAAAGATAAATTACAGGTTGCTTGATCCACATATATGAACAAAATCCTATTACTGTACAAAGCACCATCTGAGGACACTTTTCACTTTGCATACACATTAGTCCAAGAATGAAAACAGTTTTTTTTCTTTTTATGTGTATGCAAATGTATAGAACAGTCCACGGTCATATAGATTGCTAGACAGGCAGCATCTTTTAAAAACATTCAAGAATTTCATTTTATTTGTAGAAAACAATCCCCCCTTTCTCTCAAGAAAAACATCACTGATGTGACTGGAGCAGGCCAACAGTCTCATTCAGTTCCCTTTCAACCACAAGCACATATTGACACATGCAACATTTACTGTATGTAAATGGCCTGCTGTGGGCAAAACAATTTAAATGACAAAAACTTTTCAACTCCTTTAACATTCAGAAAATAAAGACAAATTGTCAGAATTAGCATCTTGCAAGTTCTCAATGGACAAGCTACATGTGACATCTCCTGAGAGTGTGGCTAGGTAGAGCTCTTGACTTCTCAGATACGTTTTGCAGCACGTGCACAAATAGTGCATCATGCACTTTACACTGCACTATGTCAATGGGGAAGGTTGTCAATATAAGACAAACATTAATTCTATTTAGCACCACATGGCTAGAAGGTAGTAGAGGTTTTTCTTCCTTTTTCCAACAACAATGTGGAGACAGCACAAAACAGAAATGATGGGCTTTGGACTCATTTGAACAAATTACCATTAAAAAATTAATGGTGGTTTTCATATTAGTGACGTTCATTTAGCCCAGCTACAAATGACAAATATTTTTAAAAAAGGGGCTAAATGGATGTAAACATTAAATCACAAATGTAGAATTTAAAGGGTCCACTTAATATTGGCGAAAATCTATTCTTTCAAAATGATTATGGCACCCGTCTATTTAGGATTTTTTTTTTGCTCTTTAAGACATGCCTCTCCTTGTACATTATGACTGAGGTAATGTCAACAAAAAATGTTCGACCTTTCTTAAGTGAAATTCTGTTTTCACTAACGGTTGTCTATAATTTAAAGAGTAACACCTAACATTAAAAAAAATTAATTTTTTAGGAACAATGAATGGACTAGGGGTTTCTGAAATATAACGGTAATAAATTATATATATTATATAGACTTTTATTGTTTCTTTTTCAATTATCCCTGTTATATAAAAATAACACATTTCAAGCTATTCATTCATGTATTCATTCTCAAGCAACAACTTACTGTTGGAGGTGTGAAATGGGTTTCTGGGAATATGCTAGCTGTGGTGCAGCGACTCAGGAGCAGCGGTCCTGCTGTCGTCTTTGGAGAAGATTGTTAACAGTCAGGCTCTGCTTGGTTCAGTCTCGAGCTCTGCCTCCTCACCTGCACACATCCCATTTTCCAGCCCTGGCATTGCTAATAGTCCCAGTGTGATCACTCCGAGGTACCAACCAGCCTGAGTCATGCACACTCCACCATCCAAATTTAGTGTTTCCAACAGGCTGTGGTAACCATTAATAACCCTGTTCTGTTAGTGTTGTTTCAGAGTGGACTGACCTTGTGTTCTGTTTGGTAAATGGAGCATTGCTACATGGAATAGTCTGTTTTTTAAAAAATGCTATAATAAACTTAAAAAAAGGAAGAGCCAGCAAATTTTGCAGGTTCCACAAGTTAGTAAATAGTCTTGAGTTACTAGCAGCTGAAGAGATTCTTTTCAATGATAATTAAAAAACAAAAAACAAAACAAAAGAGGGCTTCAGATAAACAGTCAGATGACAGGTTCTGGTCTTCTCTGATAACCCTTCCTTATCTTGGCCACATGTCCACAGGAAGTATGGGTGTCCCTGGGTGAAGCAACTGTGGATGACTCCCATCTTTTAGTGACTTTTTTTTTATAAGGGGAGGCTCATCCTGGCCAAACCACGTTGCTTCTGGTTGTTGCTGAGGTCTGCATATGTCACTGACTCACTCCACAGCGAAGCCGCAAGTCTCCTCGATGGCAGTGAGCAACTTGTCGTACAGTTTGTCATAGTGCTCGTAGGGAGGAATGTCGATCCGGTTAAAACTGGGAAAAGAAGACGGGAGAACTTTTTGTTGAAAACACAAAAATTGTGTCAATGATTACACAGCTGCATAAAACCACACCAGAGTAAAGAAAGGGAGCTTTGACAATATTAGCTGCCTAACTACCTCAACTGTAGAGTAAAATGGATGGAAATACGTTATACAGGTGCAAGTACTTCAAGCTGCAATGGGACCTTTCCACTTCATCTCAAAGGCAGGCATGTTATCAAAAGAACCTGACGACAGTTCAGTGCTAACAGGTTTCCTCACCAGGTGTGGGCTTTGGGCAGGTTGTTGGTGCTGGCATCAATCTGGTGGATGGTAAAAAGCCGCGGGCCGGCAGCACCTGTGTAAACGCAGCAAGTTTAGTCGACATGGATCGTCACTCAGCTGCTCTGCATGAGAACGAATTTAAACTCCAGGTCCATAATAAAGATTTAAAGTCTGGTTGCTTAAAGTCAGTCGGTCATTTCTGAGTGTGAAAAGTCAAATCAAGATGAAGACAAACATTCCTAAAACATTAAGTTGGAATTTGAAATACATCGAATTTAAAAGCCTTAACACTTGTATCTCTTCCATAGATAATACTGATGGTACTGCAAGTAAAAAGTTGATGTTTCCGAACAAATAACCACACTTGAAGGCTGCTCTACTACGGCCAATGGTCGACTCTACTCTGACAGAAAAATCTGCAAACTCAAGACCCAGCAAATGTTTGTACTTTATTCATGTTATTATTTTTCCATGGGAACATTTCTGGGTATCCCTCTTGAAGTTGTGGGCTTCAAAATGAGTAGTAGTTTGTATATCTGCACTCTGATTGGGACACATCCAAGAAATTTCACATTGTACGCGCTTCCGCCTGAACATCATGCCAGTGTTTTTTTTTCTGTGATCCTACAGAAAGTCAGACAAAAAACCAGACTGAAAATACAACCTCATAGCAGAGGTCATTTAAACATCAGTGACAGGTGGCTTTCTTTAGGGTATTTACCTTTCAAAATACAATCTGAATTCTGTATATCCAGGTGGTGATGTAAATCACAGCAGTAACTGCAATGCTTTGTTTAAATTTGGTTAACAAGTACCTCATTAGCAAAGTGCAGCCAAATGACAGTTTTGTGGTTGTTTACGGCTTTGGATCCGTTTATTTAATAAAGTCGCTCAGAGCTTTCTTCTCTGATGTTGATATATCATCAACAAAGACCAGTGATCAGGTCATAATGATTATTTGAGTGTTGAAAATCAATTTTGCATTTTCATGTGAAGAAAAGATATGTTGTAGAAGGATGTGGAAGAAGAAAAACAAACTGTTGAAAAATTAAATGATTCCATAAAAAGTCCACAAACAGTACTGTACCATATTTAGATATTAAGACTTTGAAAGCTTCCTTGGGGTCTGAATTTTAGAATCAAAGAAATGACAGATAGTTTAAGTTCAAGCAAGTGTGTTTGTTCCTTTTGAGTGCCTTCAGGCCTTGAAATGATAGTCATGATAGGTGTGTATGGGTGTTGGTCTCTCTGTAGACAACAGTACTCTCCTCAGCAGTGCCTCTGACCAGCCCTGCCTGCCAGGATGGACCCACTGAACCACAGAACTGAGCCCAGACTCAGGGTTCGTTTCAGGCTGAAGAAACCCACAGACACAGGCACAAAGAGAAGCCAATAATCCCAACACTAAAACTCAAATGTGTTGACAGAGACCGTGAATGTGAACATAATAAATTAACCTACCACACCTTTTGTACATGATGGATGTGAAAGTACATTTTGTGCCTTGTGCTCACTTGTTCTCACAAAGACAGTTGTTTTAGAAGTGCTTTCATATGTGGAACACTCCTGCATAACAATTGCAGCATACAGGGGCATCGACACAACAAGACTATCCAGGATGTTGTTACCTTGGAGGGCCTTGAAGCCTTGCAGGGGAACTCTGGAGGAGCCGGTGACAAATTGCAGCAGGCGGGCTCTGCGCTCCTCGTCGAAAGACTCCACAGCTTTCCAGAACCACTTTACAATGTTGCTGTCTGGAGTGCAGTGTTTGAGTCGAGTGTTGGACTTCCAGTCGTTGATGTCAATTTTGCCCAGGCCACAGACAATGAGCTGCAAGTGGAGGAAATGAGGTGGATTTGGCATGGTGATCTGAGGTAAATCAAGCAACGTGATACATGGATGTACGTTCACACAAAGTACCTCTAACTCCTTCTCATCGAAAGCCTTCAGCAGATGTTGAGGGATGACCTCATTGAAGCCCTTCTGCAGAGCCAGGAACTGGGCCTCTATTCCTCGCAGGAAGCGCCAGTTGACGTAGAGCCGCACATATTCCTTCTTTGTGTCCTGGGTGACAGAGATGCTCTTGCCGTTCGGTTTGAGTTCATGCTGGATGATCTCCCCATAGGCATTGTGTTCTACGCAGAAGGTGTGGTCCAGCACACCTGTGATATCATTGTCCCTGAAGAGAGATCAAGGTTTTAATTACTGTGACAGATGCTGCACAAGCAGTATTAGTAAAGACTTTAGAGCTCCTCTTTTGGTTTATTGTGATCAGCAAAGTCAACAAATGTTAAGTTGAAAAGGAAACATGGTTTGAAAATATGAGCTGATGTATTACTGATGTAAGAAGCAGTGAAAAACCCTGAGGGGGTGCTGTTATCCAAAAGAGTTTGTGCACAGCAACGCATCATGTTGTGTGCAAGGTGTGTATTTCATGGCATCCTTTTTAAGGTTTCATTCATATACAAATATAAATCAGGTTATCAACTCATTTTAAAATGTGTTACTGTTGTCTTGTACGTACAGGATCCACACGAGGCTGTTGTGCAGGTCGGGGTCGACCGACTCCATGTCGTCCAGGGTGATGGGTTTACCCAGCAACTGCTTGTAGAAGGGGAGAGTGAAGCCACCGTCTATATAGTGGCCGTGGAACACCGCCATCCCCATGATACGGCCAACAAAGTGAAAGTATGACAAGTGTTCCTGAAGGGAGAAAAACACTTTTGAGTTTCCAAATCATAAGGCAGCTCACGGCAGAACTCAATGGTTTAAAATACAGCAACACTAAAACACTTTTGCACTCATCAAATTAAATTTAAGATCTTTCAAAACTTGAACAATGACTTCTCAAAGTTTTTGTTTTTATTGTACTCTCGTTTAGATATCTGAAATCTTGGTGAGTTATGAGAAACAGTTGTAACTCACAGGGTTGACGGCGGAGTCTGGGTTTATCTGCAGTGTGTAAATGTCGTCACGGGAGTACTGGAACAGGCCGTAGTACGGGTTCAGCATCTCATGTGACAGCAGATAGAGCCACTCCCTGCAGAGAAAACAACACAGATCCACGGGTCAGGAGGTAGACAGGGAGGAAAGACAGAGAAACTCCAAGTTCCTAACATTCTGATGAAAAAATAATTACACCAAAGCTGACAAAACAATGCTCTGTAAGCAACATGCTTCATCTCCTCCACTAGGAAGCAGACTGCTGGCGACTTAACGCAAACAAAGACTGTGGTTTCTTCCACACTCTTGTGACGTCTTACCTGGCCACTCCTCCATAATCGAGCCCCTCTTCTCCTCTGAACTTGACCATTAGCCTTTTCCACAGGTCCTTCGGCCTCATCTTCATCACTTGTCGATACGATTCCTGCAACATGAACACACATCTGGTTGAGGATGATGACTGCATCAGTCAAGCAGCTGCTCACTCTTCTGCTGACGTAGAGCGATTTGCTTCAATTTGTTTTTTAGCAGACTATGGGGAAAAAAAAGAGCTTGATGCCTTTTAGAACGGGGCATGTTAAAAAAGTCAACTGTATGAAAAAAGGCAGACACTGATTTTCAGAGATAGTAAAAGAACAACATTTGCTCCATGATGCCAGTTCTGTAGGATGTGCGATGGATGCAATGCAGCCTCACAGCACTTATTTCCAGTTAGTTCCCTGTGGAGAGGCTGAGACCTCTCTGCCTCGATGTTCATCCCACATGCAGACGGATAATAGTGTTAGAAGCAGGGTTCATTTAAGTGGATTAGGGGCAGTAATAATAAACACAGTCATCAAACACGTTCCAGTGCCCTCCAGATACAATAATAAGGTAGTGTCAGAAGTGAGAATGTCTTATCTACACTGAAGAAGTACACCTTAAGACACGGCTGACGGTTAACACTACACTGTCAAGTTGTAATGTAAGGCCTCAGCTAGTCTGGAGATGTTATGAAGTTCTATGTCAACCTCTAGACGTCCTCTGCCCCCACACAGCCGGCCCTCTTCCCGTCTAACTTACACTGAGATCAGCCAACAAAAATGTCTTCGTTCAGATTAACAGACATGGCCGTTCCAGCACATTCCAGTGCACATTTTATGAGGGTCATGCAGTCTGCTGCAGGTGTTGTAACTCTGATGAAGACCCTGCACCTCCTAGATGCACACAAAGAACCTCCCCAGCTGAGAAGCAGCGCAGTACTTACGAAAACCTTTATCCAGAACAACAGGTCTGCTTTAGATTTTTAACAGACCAGCTTCGCACATCATAGATAACCATGTGTGAGCGAGAAATCAGTCGCAGCCAAACTGTTATGGGCAATGACTTTAATGGGAGTAGACAAAAAGAAGGGGGGGTACAAACCTTCAGAAAATATTTAACATGGCTGGACTGTATCTATAAATAACTGTGAAATTACAAGCAGCTCTCCAGGCATACAGAGAATGGGAGTTTATGCTGTTTTGCTTCTTTTAAGTCGTGCAATGGAGCGAATAAGATGATTTTCATGTTTTCCTCCCATTTTGTTTGCATTTTAATTTCTCTCACACATGCTCTGGCGGGGACGACTGGAATTCCCTCTGAGTTAAGTTATGTATCGTGGGCTTATTTCTCAGTCATTTTCAACGAAGGAATTCGTTAGAACGTGATGGCACAACAGAGTTTTTCTTTCCAACCTCACCTCAAAGATCTCCTCGCGGGACACCTCGATGCGGCAGTGGCCAGCCTGAGGCTGTTGCTGGGACAGCTCTTGGCGAAGGATCTTGAGCTTTTGAACAAGATCTCTCTTGTACTTGGGCACCGTGAGGCACTCGGCCTCTTCAGGGAGCTGACCGGGAGACACCAGAGCCTGCTGGGCCTGATCCTTCAACTGGTTCTGACGACTGGAGAGCAGAAAGCAGGGAGACAGAGAAAGGCAGAAAAGCGAGACAAAGGAGGGAGGAGAAAAAGAGAGGGAGAAATGAGACATAGGGACGACATGAAAGTCCAAAATGAACTAATACCAAATACAATCAAGCTCAATACTCAGAAAAAGTAAGCAAGTCTTCCTATAAAAACAAGAGGAACGCCAAACAACCCAGAATCCAGTTTGTGTGAACAAGTTCTTTCTGTGCCTTTGCTGAGTGTGAGGAGTAAACACACTGAGGTCATCTGGGAAGCACATCTAGTTCAGCAGCTGCCCTGACCCCTCCTGGACAGACCGTCATAGATGGGAGGGGGTGAGGGGGCTTATGGAGGCAAGACATTCTCTCTCCTCAAATTCTATCATTCAAATCCACAAAAATGGTTTGTCCAGTAGGGGGCAACAAAAACAAGCTGTGAACAGTTATGGACACATTCGTACAAGTGACTACAGCAAACATCGAACAGCCTCTAGGAATTTTTCCACTATTTGGTGAAAGTAGAAAAATAATAATCATCTTTCTCATCTCTGATTTTGTTCCTTGCCACCTGTAGGAAGTATCTTTTTTGTTAAATGCTTTATAGACTCACTATGAAATTAAATATAACGCTATTATAGGAAATAAGTAATTCTGGATGCACTGAAATATTTAATATTGACAGATTATAGTCAACAAAATGATAACACATTTCTTTTACCATGAATTCATTGCTTCTGAATTTTCTGATCTCACCTTTGAAGCACAGTAACGATTAAATGTAGAAGTCTTAAGAATTCTCTCAGCTCTTACTATCTGTGCATCTGAACATCATCTGCGGTTAACGATGGCTCAAGAACACAATTTTTGACGATCGCTGTGTTTAGGAAGTTGGCCTCAGAGGGTGGCATAGCAGACAGACAGACAACACTCTCACAGAATCAAAAGAGCCTTTATGAGAGCAGCACTAAAGGATTATTTGCACAATGGCCTTTTGCACTCCAGTGGGGGGTAGCAGGCATGCTTTGCCCTGAGCAGGGTCATAAACACTAGACTCCAGAGGTGAACTCAGAGGGTGGTGGAAGGATGTCTGTCTGGAGCATTCAGTACGGAAGTGTGGGCTGTAAAGTGATTCCAAGGTCACGATAAACATTTTCACAAAGACGATTTGATTAAGAACCTGTTGGCAGTGAAGCCAATAAATACAAGAACCCTAGAAGTGGATGCTCACCTCACCACAGAACAGATATGACAACACGTCACTATAAATTTCACACTCTCGTCTACCACACCGACCACTCCACTCTGACTGGAGTTCAGTTTCTAGTAGAATGCACTTTGGCTTTTCAATCACTTCCTGTTATCCCAGAAAGCCACAGGGCCCCACAGGACACTCGAGACCTCCTCATGAATCCCTTTATTTCCTGCAGACTAGACTCAGAGGGAGGGAAGGCAAGGGAGGGCAGGGCACTCCCCCGACAGCACCCACAGTCTGTACATGACTCAGAGGGTGGGAGAACAAGGACAAAAGAGGAAGCATCATTTCATGCACTTTCACCCATAAATCAAACATTCCTGCTTTGGTTCTGTCTCTAATGCTGCAGACGAACCGACATGTTACTACGCACACATCTCTGGTGTGTTTTTTGAAAGACGCTTACCTCAGGGAGAGGTCACTGTTAAAAAACAGAACAATGACCACAACAAATCACATATGTCGAAGGTATTTCTGCTGCAACTACAGCAGACAGGGATATTACACACTTTTATTCTTGATAAAAGGCAGATGTCCTTATGGCAATCCATGACAATGGAAAGCTGTTCCAGAATTTTGCTGCAATCTGCAGTAATAGAATCTGACAAAAACTGTGCTGAAGAGGTAATAGTTAATTATTATTACAGGATTCATGTAATTAGAATGAATTGCGGTTGGCTCAGGTGAAATAATGGACATGCAGTCATGGATAAATTCATTCAGTAAATTTCAAGCCAAGCTCAACGGGCTCTTCTCCAGAAGATTTACAGCACTCTACAGCCCAGATCACATTATTTAATATTTAAATTCAGAATAAAATCAAGCCACAAGAATGTGGAAACGTACTTAATAAAAACTTGCATGACTGTGGAGGAAATAAAAAAGTACCGGTAATAGCTATATACAGACAGACTTTCCATTCTGTGTAAAATGATTTCCGTGATATCATCTAAAATCACATGACTTTCTGGGTTTGAGGTGAAGGAAAGAAAATGTTTTTACTGAGCAAATCTTCACAAATTATTCAAATGGGTATTTTTTAAAGTAAAATTCAGTAAGTATCACCAGCAGTATTCCAGTGATGCGTGGAATGATGTTGGGGAGACTGTTTTCCTCCCCTTAGGACAAAAGGCTTTACAGTCCAGATGGAGGCTTCTTGCAGTTCCAAATTTTGCAGGCGGGCCGCCATTTGGTGGCCCTCCCTGTGCACTAATCTGACAGCCGGCTGCACATGGGGACCAATGGTATTCACCCATTGGAGGACGACTTGCTTTTCCTGAAAATTACTTTCTAAGTCATGATACAAGAGAGGCATTTTTGACATTTCCCTCAAGAGTTCTTGATTTTGGAAATGTGAATCAGTGAAAATCTGTCCAACTTGACTGCAGTTAACTTCATTATCTGCCCAACAAGTTGACTCTACAACAAATGCACCCAGTGGCTTTGTCTTCCTAGTCTACAAATGGACATTCTCAGAACATTCAGGAATGTGAAATATGCCATGAAAGACACTTTTTTCCCCCCTTCTTCTTTCTCTGGTCTGACAACCAAAGTCACAATGGCACATCATGACTTCAAAGAATACTGGACATAAAACACATTTTAATCAGGACGTCTTGAAGACAGAATACAGGAATTAAACTGCTACACACACACACACACACACACACACCGATACGTATATACATATTTATACACAGACACATACAGTACATACACATGACGAGCGTTTGTTCATACCTCCAAATGATCGTATGTATATATAGGATCACTATAATAATAATAGTGATCCTATGGATGACATTTTCACACATGTAGGCAGAATCATGCTCATGAAAAAATTCCTTCATTAATAACAAATGTGGAACGCTGGGCTACATTTTTAAAACTATTCAGAGGGCCATAGATGGAAAAAAGAAGCAATGTGAGTACGAAATCTTAAAGTTGTTCTTTGATCCATCAGAGGAGGAAAAGAAAAAAGAAACCTGATCTCTCAGTCAATGCATTCCATCTCTCTCTGCACGGGGAAGGAATGAGATCAGGCACAGGAGGCCCAACAAGTCACCCATATGCTGTGGAGCAAGGACCTATGGGTAATTTTACAGCTATCACTGCAGAGTATGTGTTTAAACAGCTGCACAGGAGAAGAGATTCTGAACACGTGCATCCATGCATACAGGCATGCATCAAGCACAGAAAGACTGAACCCCACACACATGAAGCCACACAGACTCGCACACACTGCTCATTCATTGACTTGTGCATCCGATTTATGCTCCGTTTCCTGGACGTCAGACCTCTCTCAGCCACAGAAAAAGCAGCCTCGGTTTACACTCATATCTGATGTCTGGCCAAAGCAAGCTTTGTGACGGATTGTGTGGTGAGATGCCTTCATGATTAAAATGGATCAGTAGAATTTGAATTCTTTCTGCGGAAAGGAAGGTGGAATGTGTATATGTGCAATTTATTTGTTTCTGTGAGTGTAAAAATACCAGCATCTACTCAGTTGAAGGGTCTGCTTCATCATCGTAATACATTGAAAGATTGGGAGGGAAAGTGAGTAAGTCTGCAAATGTCTGGGAGTGTGTATTTTAGTGTGTTAGGACTACAAGTTGGAGGCCCAAACCTTACCTGACATTCTGACTTTCCATGCCTCCTCGAGAACCATTGGGGCTTGGACTACAGAGGCGAAACAAAGAAAAAATGAAGACGGAAAATAAATCTCTCTGCTTTTACACTCCTTTCCTTTTTGTCGTCTAATTTACGTCACTACTGAATTTTCCTGACTCGAGGGGAATGCAGTACTCACTTTAGGACTAGATGGAGGTTGGCTGAGAGGCGCGGGTCAGTGAACTGCGTTGTTCGGTTATTGTGGTCAACAAAGTAAACTCTACCGGTGGCGGTGTTCCGTATCTCCCATCCAGGAGGCAGAGGACCTAGTTCCTCACAGTTCACATTACTCAGATCCCTGAAACACAGCAGACATGCACACAATTCACAATGAAGCATGCAAGAAAAATTGAGGCAACGCAGGGTGGGACAGAGGAAGAGAGACAAAGAACATACACTTCAAGTTCTAGGTATAAAACATACCAGAGCACTGACTAACTGGATTCAGGCGGACAACAGATTCCGAGATGTCTGAGAAATCACTTTTATTCTGTTTTTTCCTTCCATCTAAATTATTTACTGCTGCCCTACAACCCCTTTCAGCTGGACTCCATGGAGACACAAAAGTTCAGAAATTACAGAAGGATTGCAATGCTGGCGCTGTCTGTTTTGCAGCATTAAAGCCAAAAGAGACAAGAGCCTCACGAATCGTGATCGATTGGCCGCTGACGCGTCTGCTTTGCTGGAGTTGTCACCCAATAAGGTGTGGTGTGACCAATGGCCTCCAAGCAAGAGTGATGAAAATATCACACAGACAGAATACAAAAGAGCAGAAGCCAGGTACTACAACATCAGTCATGTTTTATTGATATCATTTGGAGTGCTCTCAAGACTGTTTTTTTGACTGTATGGTTGATAATTTGTTTTTAAATATGGTAATCAATATAACCCACCTGCCTAAATGACAATTGCCACTATTATGAACACTATTATGGCCAACTGCCCGCAACAAGTACAGCTAATGATCTTTTTTTGTCTCGTTAATCCCTTGTTTACAAAGCACTGACTGACATGAGATGTCTCACTATATGCAGATGATGCTACGCTATTTAGTTCTTCTTGAGAAGCACCAGCTCACAATTTGCCAATTGTTCTGTCTTTAGTCGGGTCAGTGTGAAGAAACAAAAGTAACTTGACTGTGGTGCTGTTTAGTGATCTCAGTGTGAAAATAGTTTTAGAGTACTGTAATGTAATTTGTCTCAGTAGCAATATGACAGAGATAGGATCATAAAATTAAGTATCTGTGGATAGTCCCACTTGGTCCGTTAAGAATTATTAAAAAATTCCTCTTGTTTAAAATTTTTTATCTTGTAACATCACAGTAATGCACTAGGACCAGGGATATTCAATTAAAAGTCACGGAGGTCCAGTTATTAAAATTTCCTCTTAGTATAAGGTCCGAACCCAAGACCAGTTTGTGTCTTGTAGCCAGCCCCTATGTCCACGTTTTCAGTTATCAATTTTTAATGCAGGATATTATTTAACTGAGTAACACCAGCTCTTACCATAAATAAAAGTAGATGCAGGCAAATAAATTTAAAGCCTTTATGTAAGATTAAAGAGCACACACAAACCTCAGAATTAAAAATAAACAAACAGAGCGAAATAACCCTTTTTTTCTCATAAATTAAAGAGGTCCCAGCCTAAATAACTGAAGGCCTACTGAAGGCCTACATTTCAAGTAAAAAGTAAATGACTGGCCTGACAGTCATTTAAATCTTGGTTGGAATGGACGTTAAGCAGTCCTTCACAACGGTCCCATCACTAAAAGATTTTTTATGTTGTCCCACAAATCCACAATATCGTTAGTGAACATTCGTTTGCATTTTGCTCAGTTATTTTGCCCTCAGCTCGGACTTCAGGGGATAACTTTGCTCAAAAGTTCTGTGCTTTGTTTCGTAGTGGTGTTTCACGTTACCTCTGTTAATTAATGCTACATGTTCGGGACATGTGAGGCGTGAGGGTTTTGAACTGCCTGACGGAAGAATAAACATTTTCTCCGTACACTCACTGTTAACCAGCGGTTTTCCTCATTAACCTCCCTTCGTTTGGAGCTATTCTGTCCTTACCGCCTCCCTTCCTCTGTTCTGCTGCAGCGGTAAACTCAGAGCGGTAGCGGCAGCGAGCTGTCTCACTTCCAAGTGCGCTGACAGAGCAGGTAAACAAACGATCTGATTGGCTGAACTGAGTGCAACTATTACCGTATTAGTTGGTTCGTCCATCTGTAGTCGCGACCGTCAGAAAAAAATTCTCCAAGAAAATCTACTCTCGTGAAATTTATCACGAGAGTAGTTCTGTCCGCGATGGTCTGGACAGAATTATCATGCGGTCCGGTTCCGGACCGCGGTCCACCATTTGGTGACCCCTGCACTAGACGTACCTTGGT
Organism: Antennarius striatus; assembly: GCF_040054535.1. NCBI lineage: Eukaryota > Metazoa > Chordata > Actinopteri > Lophiiformes > Antennariidae > Antennarius > Antennarius striatus. Next base: position 6,639,125 of record NC_090791.1, on the reverse strand, counting down.
ACTCTTGGGTCGTGCCACGTGCTGACACCTGTCTGAGTGTGAAGAAAGTACACTTGGCCTTGTTGCGTGGTCCTCTGCTCTGTAGGAAGACATGAAAATGACAATACTAAATATGAGATTTGAAGCATCGTGATCAGTCAATGATGAGAAGGGCTGACTTTTTTTTCTCTTCGCTTTAGTATAATTAAAAAAAGCAGATGATTTAAGTACAACAGAATTGACACAGACTGACTAAAAAGTCAATAAAGAACCAAAACGGCAGCAAGGAGAGATGGAGGAAGGGGGTGGGGTGAGGGACAGTTGGAAAGCATAGGAGAGCAGAGATGGAGTGTATGACTTTAGATTTGGTGAGCTCATTTATCACAGCGTCACACACACCTCCATGGAGCATCATGTCAAACGGCTCGTCTCTGGCATCCCTTTGGATGTACCACCCTGCTTTAATAGCCACATAACCTTCCACACCCACAACAGCCAATGAGTACAAGATTTACATTCAAACAAAGGGTGATACCTCTGGGCTAGAGGAGTTGAATAACTGGTAAAGTGTTACGTATCACCTCCTTATCTGAAAGACTGCAGGAGGATATGCTTCTGCTCTTCTGACTTTCAAATCCTGTGAACATAAACTAAACTCTGTTTGTCTGCATGGAGGACTGCAGCTACTGTGTGTATATATGTGTTTGCTTTCACATGAATGTGTCTGATTGTGTGCATAAAAGGAGAACAGAGGGGGAAGTGAATGGCTGCCGCCAGGCTCTAACAGCGACATCAAATTCAATTAGATCGTCTAAAATGGAGCCAGTATTTCAGTCTCCTTGTGTGGAGCTGCACTGAATGAAGCTACAGTTTAACCGGGCAGACAAGAGGCCGGCCGATGTCATTAACACCGCAACATTACAATCATGATACGATTCAAAGTGGAAATAGGGTGTTTTTATTGAGGATAAAAAGCCCCAACAAACTCCAGTGTAATCAGGATATGAAATATTTATCTGTCTCATGCAGTCCTCATAATTTAGTGCTGCGATTTCCAAATCTGTTAGTTTGAATGATTGCACAATGAATGCCATTTAACACTTTTGCATACTGTATAAAACAAGTTAAAGCTGCCATTTGTTTTCATCAAACTAAGGCAGTCTTTTGGTTGGCTTGGTCAAGTTAACATCTGAAATTCTGCAAAATCTTAATCCATGTGCAGTAAATTCCAGTATAACTGTTTAAAACCTGATTATATTCGCTTATCTAGTAATGCATAAATCACCCATTGGTTTTACTGTACCGTAATTATAACTGAGCAATAGGTTAAATGTTCAACATATATATACAGCCTGTGAAGTCCACCATAAGCTGGTGCTGCTCTACTAACCATATCCCTCAGGAAGATCTGGAGGTGTGTGCAGGTGGGTTCTGCTCATGTAGTTTCGGTGCCTCTGGGAGCGGACCCTTCTCTCCTGGGCCCTCTGGTCGCCACTGCTGGGAGGCAACGCTGTGGTGGGCGTGGCCCCATTCGTGCTGATGGGAGTGTTCTCGTCCACGATGCAGCTGAGTGGCCGACCGGGGCTCGAGTACTCTGATGCGGGCCTGAGAACAGTAAGATGCAAAAAAGAAAGGTAATGGGTTACAAATGAAGACAGTAAAGCTTAAAAGATTGAAAAGACAGAAGTCATTATTACAAATTCCAACAAATCAATAAGTCTTTGAGAAGTCTTCATCTGCTCAACAGGAAATCAATACAACGCAACTTACGAGCAGTCCATCAAGAACAGTCCATCAAAAACCGATTTGATGAAAGTAGATGAAGTCAAGCTTTGTAAGAATAAAATGATAAAGAAAGTAAAAGAAAAGACAAAAATGGAAACAGCAGGGAGACATTGTCTCTATCTCTCTACTCTGTCAGCTTAGTGACTTTTCTTAAACATTAGCAGTCTGTCTGAGACCTTTTTTGAGGAGCCCACTTTGGGATTTTTTGGACAGGTTTCCCCAGGTTGGGAGTACTGAGGGAAGAAATGAGCTCGTCCATCACCCCGCTGCTGTTTGATTTACAAGGTCTGGGTTTGAGTTTCTGTGGGCTGCAGAGAGCACTCACCTGGTAGGCCTCTCCCACTGTGTGGTGCGAGTGATGTGGTTCAAGTATTGGATTCGTCCAGATGCTGTCCTCCTCTCCTCCCAGCTGGCAGCAGGAACATACAAACACAGGAGTGAGCGAACATAGTTAAGCAGCCACAGAAACGTCTAGGAGTGTTCGGTCTCCCACTGTCTCGCCGCATGTAAATATTTTTTTCCATAAATCTTAACTGACGCACTTAAAGGCAGGGTTTATTAGGATTTGCAATCGACCTCTGAAAAAAAGTTTCCTCAGAGAAGATAAGAGGTTTTCCCCAAACTCACCCATCTGGAAGATCATTGTCAAACAGACGACTGCAGTCCACCACGGGGCCTCCTGTGCCTATCCGGTCCCGAGACTGCAGGCTCACTGCAGCAACACATGGAAGACAGATGCACTTACTAGATGACGGCACAGCAGATTACGGCACAAGTACAAATATTTTATCGAAGGACAGAATTGAATTGTATCTCTTTATGAGTTTGAGAGATTCCTTTTATCAGTGGTATCCTGGGGAGACTGTAAAAGGGAGTTTAAATTTTCCCTCAGCAGGGACAGTCTGGTATTGTGAAATTGAAAGATTTTCCGCTGTCATCGGCTTTTGGAACAACTAAACAATTAAAAAAACATAACTGAAGGAATGATTCTTGTAAATCTTTCTGTGCTACGACATGATTCTTTTTTGATCAGTACTCACCTACTATCTGGCCTCTAACTGTGTCGCTGTCATTGGGGCTCAGCTTGTTCAAGTCTAGTCTCTGGTCTGTGGACAGAAGTGCCAAAGGTAGAGACAAAGAGAAAGAAAGACAGAGGATCCATCAGTGTCAGAGACCTGCACTATATATTTTGCTACACTAGCATGTGTTGAGATGCATTTTTTTCCTCCAAGTCCCATTCTCTGTATCATTTACATCACTCAAGTCGAGTCCTCTCCCCTTTATTATCCCTCTCTCATTCTTCTGTGTGTAGACCACAGCTTGGCTGTGCCCTGGAACAGATGGTCTGGTCTGTGGAACAGCCATGGGCTGTAAAAATCTCACTGAGCATCAGTACAGAGCATGCTTCAGTTCAAATGCAGAGGTCAAACATTTGACAAATTTTAGTACAAAGCCTGCACTATTCCACTCAGTCTTAGCATGGACATGAACTTCTGCCAAAGTCTGGAAACTCTTTGTCTGAACTTCTTACAGTCTGGAATTTGAGAGTGAGGGAGAAGGAGAGAGACCAGGCAGGAAGAAAAAAAAAAAGAACAGACAAAAAAAAAAGTTGCCTGCAGACATGAGAAATGCCACTATCTGCACTCTGTTGTCTGGGTGTCATGCAGATCAGCCCAGGATGTCTGTCTAGACTAAACAGGGACGAAAACAGGCAATGGTCAAACTGTTACAAGGCTGGCCGGAGGTCAGCAGCCACAGAGAAAACAGAAAACACAAGACAGTTAAATGTATGGTCAGGAGTGCACTCACGGGTACCTCCCTTTATATAAGACAAGAAACACAGACACACTGCAATTAGAAATAAATGTTACCGTCAACCAAAGACAGTGTGCAATTATACACAAATATTCTAGTCAACCAAATGCCCGCTCCAAGGTCTGTGGATGGCAGAAAACTGCAACTGCTGGTGAATTCCACACAAACTAAAAGAAACAGAAGAATGACAAATACTCACAGGGAGACAGAAACCACAACAGAGAGAACACTACAAATCCACACTTACACTTAAATAGCTGTACAATCATGCATGTCTGCGTGAAATGACCGGTTGTCTAGATCGGCAGACTGAGATAGAGGGAAGTTAGTCAGTGATATTTCATGTGTGTGTGTGTGTGTGGATGTGCTGCCAGTCTACAGAGGAGACTGAAGAGGAAACTAGAGGGTGAGGCGGAGGCCAGGAGAGAGGGGAAATGCAGAAGCAAACCACTCACAGCTGTGGCACAAGGCTCAGGTTTCCTGTGTTCCTCCAGGAAAACAACAACGTCAGGGGCTTCTAGGAAAAGCAGTGGGATTCTTTCCCGCTTCTGCTTACAAGGATGCGGGCCTAGAGAGCAGGTACCAGACTGCTTTTACCAGGAGCCGCTAACTAAAGCCTTCGTCTCATCTATCCAGTTAGTTTCTGACAGGAGGTATTTTTACAGTAATTGTGGGGTGATGTTGATTGGCTCTTCCTGTTCTGGCAGGCGGCCAGAGTGTTGACCCCTCTGGCACACAGGTCTGGCCTCTGTCAGACCTAGTAAGGGAGACAGGACACTAAACGGAGCTGCTCCACATCTGTCACTTAGCCTGACGGCAGTAGAGTGCTCCTCACTCCTGTTTCTGCTCACAGGGCAGGTAAGAGACTGGGTGAGATGCACATGCCCTCATTTAGCCGTTTTACCTGTTGATCAGCTCCAATGCTCTTCAAAAACATCCCATCAGTGGCGGGACATGACCACACAGAACCAACCTGGGACCACTTGTAAATACATTCCTTTGCAGTGCTACTGGTGGAAACAATCCCGGTTTCTTTCTTATATAACTTTGGTCTTCATTACACCAGGTCCACTGGTCCGATACAGCACCGAGATTTCACAACATGATAAGAAATGACACCAGTGTGTCACTGACACTTACAGCCTGTGTCTTTAAGGCGATTGATAGCGTTTGACAGGAGGCGGACGCAGCCCAGGAACCCGGCCCCTTGTTTCTTGTGAATCTTCTTGTGATTCCACACGCTGATTGTGACAGAATCTGATTTCCCAATGTACCTGAAGGGAGACACCAAAAAGACGAGCAGCATTTAATATTAAATATGGACAACAAAATCATGAGAATCACTGTTTGAAACATGATTACTGAGTGATAATGGAACAATCACACATTGTAACTAGGGCAGAAACGATTTTGTCGAATAACCAGATCACCAAATTTTAACCAGACGGGGGGTGCTAGATGAAAAACATGATCTAGAGTGTACCAAATTTATAATCTGCAATAAACATACATTTCACACCTTACATAAATGTGAGATTCTCGTGTCTGAGAGGCAACCAGAAGTACAGTAATGTCAATACTGTTGCTTCCTGCAATCCATTAACCAGACATCATATAAAAGACTCTTGTCGATGAACTAATGACGCAGCAACCTCTACTGTTTAATACAAGCTTACAGGTGCTGTTGTTTTAGTGCACACAGCTGGCGTGAGGTCATTCAATAACATTATTTTGACTGTTTGGAGCCACCTCGACATGGGAGCTCACCTGCTGTTGTGAAAACAGACTTTGGGGTGAATAAAATGAGTCATAGTTTTGGGTGACTTCATTAAACATTGTGGGAACAAAAAGTCAACAAAGTCGACACAGGGAGAGAAAATAACGAGTCGGGTGTGTGTGTGTGTGTGTCTGTCACAGTCATGATCTCAATCAGTGGGAAATACTGTAATTATATTCTGTACCAACAGCCAAAGTTGTGTAGCTAGATAAAACAGACAGATTATTTCCTGACTGTCTCCATCCGTCTCCTTCAGTTTACTCGTGCTTTTCTCTTCTCTTTCCCTCCTTGGGTGTGATAAAATCTCATCATGTGAACCTGTTGCGGCACATCTGCTCGGGTGGCCTCCTCTCTTCAGTCTAAAGCTAATCATTTGAATGATTTGCAGAACTGCATCCCACTGTAATTATCACGCCGCTTACCAAAAGGGATATGAAACAATGGGCTGTGAGTAAGACGTCTGGACATTTTGAGACAATGCCAAATGCCTGTCTGGGGTGCAATGTGAGAGAGCTGCTCTGTCAGACAGGCTGTACGGGAGGGAAGCATTACAACCAAACTCCAGTCATCTGGATCACCCTCAATGTAATAAACATCATTAGTCAAGCTTGGATTTTTTAATACCATTCCTAGGCAATAATACACACCCCACATAAAAACAATGGAAACTGCAATAAAAGCAAAAATATGCAGATTTTAACAGTGAGATGCAACAAGTCTCTGCCAGGAACAGAAGGTCCATTTAAAAAAAAACACAAGGCAACAATGACATAAGAGATAAAATGAGAACAAATCACTGTGCAATCCTGCTTCTAAACCAGGGCTCTTTGCTTATTCCTGCATTACCCAGTAAGTACATGAAATGGTTGTGGAGGAGCTCAACTGATTTGATGTAGAAAAGAAAAACAATAAAGCTAAATCCTGACATTAAGTCAGATGTTACGTCTGAATACTGAAGAGCTAAAGGTAATGAGTATAACTTTATTTATCCCTTAATGAACACTTTAAGAAAATCACGTAATTAACAGATAGTCATCAGTTCATATTATCCTGAATTATCCAGCTAACACAAAATCACAGTTCTCCCCCTTAGCTTGTACCCATCCGTTGTGTTTTGTGCATCCCCATGTAGTGTAGTGTGTCCCGTTTCTTGAGGGGATGGAGGGGTAGTGGTCAACTAGAGCTACAGATGAAACTTCAAACAAATTGCTTTCAGATGCTGAGTCAAAATGGAGGGGTAGAAGGTAGTGGTAAAAAAAATCCCAGAAAAATTGTGAACAGAGGCAGCATACATGAAGATGGCGATCGTTCTAGTGAAATTTAAAAAAAACAAACAACTTTTATACATCTTCTCAAATAATCTAATTATCAGATATTCAAAGGAATATCTGATAGTACAATTTCCTCCGGGATTAATAAAGTATCTATCTATCTATTTAATGTACTGTAGATGCAAAGGAATATCATTCATTCATTCATTTTCTGCCGCTTTATCCGCCATAGCAGGTCTCGGGGAGCTGGATATCATGAAATATGTAATGGGATTGTTGCAAGACTTGACAAAAATCAACATTTACACTTTCTTACCAATGATATTCTCATGCATAGTTTGTGTTACTTTCACCTATTCTTTTGTTCTGTCCTGTAAATTCATCACCAGTTGGTCATGGCAGCAGGGACAGACTTATATAGAACCATAATACTTTCATGTTTTCAAGAGACACGGAACAAACAAGGAATCTAATCTGATATCCAGAAGAAGATAAATCTGGTGCTGAATAGCCTGACTCTTGTATTTGTTTGCTGTGAATAAATGTCTGTTATATTTATCTTAACAATGTAATCTTATCTACTGATGATATGATGAGAGGCATCCCATTTCCTAGATAAACAATTTCAATCACTATCCCTTGAAACTCTGTTAAAAGACAAACTGAGATTGGTCATTAGTCAAATAAAGTCCTTAATGGTGGTACGTAGTGCTTCAAGAGAAAACAAGGCAGTCAGGGACTGCAACATCCCGCGACACCTCTGAATTCAAAATTTTACCCTGATCTACTTGCATAGGTTAAAGATCAAAGCTAGTGCTCTGACCTACTGTCATTGATCAAAGCACTAGCTTTGATTTATGATCTTACTCACACTGGCCTTCTCCCTCGCCTTTCTATCTTTTCCAGTTCCTGAGTGTACAAAAGTTGTAATTTGACCTTGATGTACTTTTCTCACGGTCAAGGTCATCATCTCATTTTCATTCCCTTTGCTGCCCAAGTAATGTGCTTTTTGTTTTATCTTTCAATGTGCAATGGTTGCAAAGATATTTGGTGGACTAACGAACGGATCAACGGATGAATGGACGAACAGATGAACACACGAACACTGACAATTACAATACATCACTGCTTTGAAGTGGGATGCAATTACAATACATTGCGGGATGTAACCAGCTCAGATGGTGGGAGGAAAAACGGACATAAGTGCGCATAAAAGTGTGAGTGAGTGCTTTCCTCATTTCAATCATGTCCTGTAATTTTATTGATGGTGCAGACAGAGTGATCTTTGTGAGAGACAGACAACCAGATAGACTGTCTGCTATCCTTGGCATGCACGCACACCACACACATGCACGCACACCACACACATGCACGCACACCACACACACAATACACTCTCACATGAACACAAACAATGAATGGAAAGGAGTCACTGCCAACAAATTTAATGCAGTAATCTGTATTCTTGACACCAGGTGTTGCAGGCAGTATTTTCATTGTGAGCCAGCCAGACGCTCTGGGCCCTCAGTGCCCTCCTCTGACACGCCGCCTGAGTCTGTCAGGAGGATAAACACTGACACATGGCTACCTGATAATGATCTTATCGCTGACACAGACACCCAAGCAGTTTCCACATAAACTCCACTCAGCCCCATCTGAAAATTCTTTGAGGATATTACTATGGAGAAGCTCCTCCATCAATCAGTCTTTAAGGTGGGTGCTTAAATTTTTTCCCTCTCTTGTCAAATGTGACAATTTAACAGCCATGTAGAGAGAGGTGTCCTGTAACCCCGGCAACCAAACAAACGGAGACATGTGCTTCCTTTCGTTGTTGGCTACGCATGACTGTTGAATAAACACAGAGGCGAATACTGGAAACTTTCACTCTCACATTTTCACTCACGCGCTCAGATTTTTATTTTTTTTTCCAGGTTGCTTTCACAGGACAAACCATCTTAGGGAAAGGCAGTTGGGAACAACAGGACAAGCATGTGTTTCTTTTAATGGAAGAAAATACTATTGAAGACACCCCTCCTTTTTTGTTTCTTTAAATACTGCTCCGAGGGACATTTTTAGACTCCTTGCTGGAGTTGGAGCATTATGTCATTACACAGCATCTAGATAAGTGAGACAGCAGATGCAAGAACTGTTTCCATCTGTTATTGTTTAGGTCTGTGTTGATGACACAGCCTGATGCTTCCCAGCATGCTCACTTATTGAGCTTAGAGAAAGAAGACATAAAAGCTGTGAGACACCGTAAAAGCCCAAGCAGGTTCTCAAACTTCTGTTTTTAATTGGATTAAGTCTTTAGGAAGGCAGGAGGTATTCAAAAGGAAGGAATCAGATTTTTCTTTCTAAGTGAAAACATGTCAGACGGTGCTTCATGAGAAATATCACAGTGTCTGGGACTCACAGGTCATAGTGTTGATTCCACTTGGGGTCAAGTGTGTTCCTCACAGTGTCTGTCGAGTGGCATTGCCCTGAGCCGTCAACAACAACCTTGGCAAAGGGATCAGGTAAGCCTTCAGGGAAAAAAGGAATCACAACAACCCAGTTACACAGATACACCAATGAGAAATAACATTGCAGAAAACGACACAACCGACAGAGGTTTTTTGTGCTGTCTGTAACACTAGACTAAATGAGATTGCTTGGTGATCAAGGTTTAATTTTGGGTGACTAAATTTACTAATTGAATAGCATGCAACTTTATGAGTTAGCTAGCTTGTGTAAAATAGTTCCTTAGTTCGAAATGCCATTATAAACACAACTTTTTATAAAACAATTTATGCATTTGAAGCCAGGTTCACATCAGGTTTTTCATGTCTCACGTAATGAGAATCTCCACAGGTTATCTTTTCTCGAATCTCAAACATGTACAAACTACAAGGTTCGAAATTAACAGGGCATCGTATAATACGGGATTCCATAACAATTCTCACCCGTAGGCAGCAATAAATGCACCACTTCACCTGATTTCACAAGAACCAACAGCGGGGACATAACAAAATGACTCAGACTGTTGCCGTCATGATTGACCGGCTTTGCGGTGTGAAAACAGGAGAAACCGTTGTGGACGAGGATGCGGTTGGAGAGATGTGTTCAACAAGGGATGCCGATCCTTTGATAAGATTTGAACTTTCAGGTTACAGTGGTATGCTAGCTAAAATTAGCATAAAAGGTACAATGTTACTGGTTGTAGCGCTCTTGATCAGAAGGTACTAATGGAATCATCCACATTGCACCTCCTAAAAATCACTCATTTGAATATGCTTATCTGTAAGCAGACTGGAAGATATGAGATCTGTAAACGCCTCCCTCCACCAGATAATCTCGGGATATAGGACCGGCTGAAGTACCAGACCGGATTTCCCCTCTGTCTCTCAGGAGGGGTGAATCAGGACAAAATCAGGGTGTAAAAATGAGCTTAATGTAAGCAAAACTGTCACATTTATGGACAGGCACAAAGACTTTTACTTCTGGTTTCAATATGCTCTCCATCTACCCCCCTAACTGAGTGTTTGCTCAGCTCCTGGGCGTTGGAATGGCAGGAATGGGCACCACAGAAACCACCTGAGTGAGCAGAAGGCCTATAACATGTTCATTCACCATGACAGCCTGAGCCAAACACACCCAAACACTAGCAGCACGTGAGATGGAGTCTTCAGTGGACAAAATGTGTTAGATATTTTATGTAGCGTGTTTGTGGGAAAGCGCCCCAAAATCTATTCACTATATCATATTCATTATGCAACGTTGTAGATCCAGTATGTCAGGAATTATGCCAGAGTGATTTTTTTTAAATAATGTGATGGGGTATTATGCAAAATTGTGTGTCTCTGAGGGCTTGTGACAGCTGACAGAAAACACTCACCCATCCCAGAGGGATCAAAAAATTTATATTGCTTGCATCATGTACCCACAAAACCATAAGCACAAACAAAACAGGGTGTGAAAAGCAAATATAGGGTTATCAGCTGTGATTGGCAGATACTTACGGAAGAAATCTTTTTTCACCAGGTTTTTGGCACAGAGTACTAGAAAAAGAGAGAAAAGGGAGTGAGTGAAGGACAAATTCAACATACTATATAATGAATGGTTGTGCATGGGCAGGACATGGTTTATGTCATTCAGGATTCAAGAAAGAAAACACACTGCTGATATACAACCACAACTGGAACAGATCACACAAGCCACTTCTGACCTATAAGTAACATTTTAAAGATATTTTCAATAATGTTAGAGCACAGAATCACTAAAATGTGTATGAATACACCCGCAAATTAACACCTATGAGCATAAACTCATCATCAATAAATTGAGCAATCCAGCTAGAGGACAGGACATTTCATCCCACTCAGGCCTGCCTGCTGCAGGGAAGTTCAGAGCCATGGAGGCGGTTGCTGAGGTGACGAGACAGACGGTTGGAAGAGGAAGATCAGTCACCACCTGGGCGTCTGGAGTTACAGTTTCAGTTTGTTAGTCAGACCCATGGAAATACAGCCTCGTTTTGATATGTGAAGTTATATAATGTGGAAACTTTAAATCCTGTAATGACACACTGAGCTCAGACTTTAACTCATCAGTATTTGAATTTGTCAATAACTTCCTGAAAAAGGTACACTTTTTACTTTTATTTCTAGATTTAAAATTGACCTCAGAGCTGGGAGAAAGGGTGTTGCCATGTTTATTTTATGTTTTCTTTTGTCATAAAATATGTTATAAATTTGTTTGCATAGTTAAATGTTTAGCTAGGATTTTTATGCTTAATTTTAACTAATGAATTCTGTTTTCTCCAGGCACCAACCATTTTCAGGATACTGAAATATATATTCCCTTGGATTTTTTCACATGATTTAAACTGATTATATTTTGTGCAATAAGAAGCAGCAGCTTGTGATGCTTTTTTTTCCGTGTGTGAGAGTGTAAGTGGAATCTCTTAGGAGATAAAAATAGTTGCTTTTACACAACAACTGACGAGTTAAAAGACCAAAGGCATGACTGATCACTAGGAAATAGCAGATTAATCAATGCTGGAAACAGTTGTTAGACCGAGCTGCACGGGAAGCCTCCTTGCTGCCATGTCTTGCTGCTCAAACTGGTGAGGACACTGAGCATTTACTTTGCTAACAAAAAGAGACAAAGGCAATGCATAATGTCCGACTGCAGGTTAAATCACACAATCTGCAGCCGCCTTCAAATTCATGTGTCCACTCTGCCCTGAGCCACATAAACAGCAACACACACACAGACACACTAACACATGTGAAACATCACCTCGAATCACTTTTAAGTCTAAGCTGGAACAATTTTGCCCAACAGGAAACAGAGGGAGGAGGACATACCGTCTGAGTGCTGTGTCGACAAAATTAAATACACAAGTCATTGGCTTCACCATTGGCAAATACAGTTACAGTTACATTCGCTTAAAGATACACAAGGCACACAGGGACAAACACGCGGTTATGTGTTTAATGACAAGAGCCTATTTTAGAAAAAAAAAAAAGAGGGAGGAGCAAAGAACAGATGATTGAACTGGGGGCAGAACATGCTCGACAGATGAAGAAGAATTTCTTTCTGCAAACATCCCTGGGAATGTGTTACGTTCCAGTGAAACCCACCTCATTTCTAAAACATCTGGTATGCATCATTTCAGGCTGCGGTCTTCCTGAAAACACAGACGAGCGTGTGCATTAACACACACACACACACACACACACACACACACACACACACACACGCACCTCTCCACTGCAGTGATCTTATCAATCATTAGCAGGCCCAGAGGAATGTGGCTGTCGATGTGTATGTGCTCCAAAGCTTTAGGAGAAGTGAGACACTGGAGTAACACAACAGGTGACACTTTATATGATGCTTGTGGCCACAAAATGAAAAACAGGGACACAATATAATAATATAATTTATTTTATTAATAAAATGTGTCTAGACTGACAAACCAGTTCAGCAAAGGATGTTATGTAATTTGTCTGGTCTATTTGTTTGCAGGATTATGTAAAAACTGAAGAATGAATTGGCATGAAATTGTCAACAAAGATTTATTATCCTAGAGGGAGATACATTTTGGTGATGAACCACATCAGGACATTTTTAAAAGGATTCTATAACATTGTGAATAGGTAAGCTTTTATTGTTTAGAACCATGCAAAAAACACATCTGTTAGGATAAATCTTACAGTAGGACAGACTACTAACTGTATGTATTGAGAGTGTGTGCTAGGCAGGTCACTGAATCATAAAGTTTAGACTGAAAAATGAGTGAACAAACCAAATCACTAGCCCAACCATTCAGATCCACATGTTGCTCATCACCGCTGACATGGCAGCAGGTTGGTTTTGTAACAGGGGATGTTGCTCAAAAGATCGTTGCTGCTAACCAACTTCACAACAGACTGTTTCAGCATCCCTTCTAAAGTTGAGCTGATCATTGATAAGTGTTCAAAGACATACAGACACACAGACACACAGACACAGACACACACACACACACACACACAAAATAATAAACACCCTTTGTAGGACACATAATACTGTCTCACTATTGTTCAAAATGAAATCACAGAAAATAAAGATATATACAATTTTTATGTCAAGGCCATAGGAAGAAATACTACAAAATGTAGAAAAGAAGACAGAAACTACAAGTGAGAAATGCAGAAAGCATGGTTAATGGAAAAAAAAAAGAATTGTGCCAATGTGTGAAGATAATAACAAGCATCATGGGAATGAATGTTAGCAACAAGCAAACAAACGTCAAAATCAAGTTCAAAATGAGTCTAAATATTTAAAAATAAACCACTTGAAGGAATCAATTGAGACATACACTCTAAAACCTTTATAGTGCATAGATAGATAGATAGATAGATAGATACTTTATGTAAAAGTTGACCAAGTTCTGCAGAAATTCAGACAGACAGTAACCCACTGCAGACATAATCTACAGAAACGATTAACACTGCTTACTCCCTTTGCATGACATGACCCACATGATAGTCGGTGCATCCCAAACCCAAACCGAGCTGAGAAAAAAAACCCCCCAGAGACCCTCCTGAGAGTACATGAGCAGTTCTCAGCTAGCCACACAGCAGGAAGGCAGCTCTACAATTATACCTATATAGGCTGCTTATGAAAACAGACATGAGACCGAGTTACAGCTGAAAACAGAAAATGGGTAGAAAACCACTGGAATGGTTCATGTAGGGAGACAATAGATGCAGGGAGGCAATTAGATTCTGGAGACGAAAAGGGAAGAGCGAGGACAGCATTCAGCATAGAGAGTCCAGACATCAAAATTTAGTTCTCACTGGAAAATGATGCAAGACAGACAATTATAAATCATTATGATATATATTTAGAAAGAAAATAGACATGTATGCCTGCTGCAGAGAAGTAATCCAATGTATGTTTTGATTTTTGCTATGGAGAAGGTGACCAACCTTCAGACACCTTTAAATTATTTTTCAATTAAAATTGTGAAAATTGGATTTGCAGAAAGAGGATGAGGGTGCCTTGCTTTCTTTTTTGGGGATAAAACTTTAAATTACTTCATTTTGTTGGGGCAGGGCACGAGATTCCCACTGCTTTTTAATCAGTCTGTTAATTGCATCAGATTTGGTCGTGCACACAGCGATGCTCCACAGGTGCACCCCCCCAGCAGCCAATGTTTGTGAAGCCCTGTCCCTGTAGAGTTGGGTGTCTGTGGGATTGAGGCACACAAGCAAAAACTACACAGGATTTAAACTGAACCGAGTACTTTGGTTGAGTTATCGGTACTCTTGGTTGGAGCTGCTGTGTTACGCCCAGCCGAAAGATTAGTCTCATGTGTTTGATCGAGCACCAGCAGGGTTTCTGCTTCCTTCGCTGAGACTTCTTCTTTTCAAAATGCCAACTATTTCTAATGCTGTAGTTTTAAGTGTCATTTTACAGGATAAAAATAAATCAAACACAATAAGAAACAATGAATGATGTACAGTATAGCCTCAGTAATGTCTTGACATCATCAGCAGCATGATGACCGACCATACACCAAAGAACATTACATATTCTTTCCTGACGTAAAACATTTATACAATGACATCAAGAGAAATGTTGATGCCATTATGGTGTTCAGAAATGCCTCAAAAGTATGTGACATTAAGGGAAGTGGGTGAGCTTACACCTCCTGGGCAGGGCTGTAAATCTGTTGTTTTATTGGTCATCCTGGACGAGCTTTCTCAAGCTCACAAACCGACAACACACGGACTCAAGATTTAAGAAATAATGGGAAAACTAGAAACATTAAATGGTCATTCCAGATGCCAGCTAGGATCACATCATTTCTGTTCCATGGCTACACTGTTTTCAGGGAGGGGCCATTTTTAGCTCAACCAAACAATATAGTCGGTTGCCAGCGTTAATATGGGGTGAAGGGTTGGACAGCATAAAACCACAACATGGATTAGAACTGCAGGTTGAGATTGTATGGAATCTGCTTGATATAGAATATTAAAAATACATTTAAAATGTCTTCAAACGGTTCCAAGAAGTCAAAATAAAGCAGAGAAACCCTTTTAGTTTGCTGTCTGTCGTACCCCAGAACCAAAGGAGCAGTGAGTGCATCATCGCACTTTTCGATGGGCTTTTAACAATCTTCTGTCACAAAAACACAGACGCAAGCTCCGGAAAAGTATCACATGACCCCGCGGATCACAGCCCATCTAAAAATCCTCTGTCGTCATAGAGACGGCAAGTATGGAGACGGAGCAGAGAGAAGGGTTCCTCTGTGTCGCCTGTGTTTCTCATTCTGGACACACCGCCGCCTCACACAGCCAGCGACGAGCACACAGCCAGGGATGACTATTAGACATTGAAAAAGACAACAAACAAAGGTAGCAACACCAGAGGGTTTCACTCGGACCATCATTTAGACTAGTTTGTGCATGTGAGAGGGATGATTAGTTCAGTACCCAGGTTTACACTGACCACTTTGTGGCTCAAGTAAAACAACCGTCTGCGTTTATCGCCTTCATCTTTCCTATCTGTGGTCATTCCACTTTACACTTGTTAGTGGGAGCAGGGATGACATACTACTGCCTCCCTCTGATGAATGACTCAAACCTTTTACTGAGCATGGCTAGTTTAAACAAACCGCAGAGAAGGGTAAAGAATTTGAGGATGAGCTGGCAGGCAGACAGGCTAACCCATACAAGACATGAAAAGATTTTTTTTTTTTTTTAATGTAGCATTGTCTGAGGCACATTTCCAGCCTCACAGACAACCGGTGGAAGAAACAAATACATGAATAAGTCCTGGTGATACAGGAGTTTTATCTTTACTTTCTTGTGGCTGCTCAGCTGAGTGTAGCTTATTAGTCTAATGGCTTTTCACATTACAACCCTAAGAGAGCTGCTTCCCTTGAGGACAGCAGGGAAAACTAAACAAGCACCTCATATGGCTGATTATCAGCCCGGATTTGCAGCTCCATTCTCTGGCAGCTTGTCTCTTAATGAAAATCAATTCCTCTGAGTGGCAACAGAAGCTCAGTGCAGGCAGAGGCAGAGACCTTGGGGTGAAGTTAAAGTTCCACCTGTGGAGAGAGGATGGACCCAGTTTCTCACAGCCTGGAAAACAAAGAGCCTCACTGTGTAGGCGAATCAATGAAGTCCGCCAAACGCAAGCCAAACACCTGGGATGGGAGATGGTCACATGATGAAAAGAGGGGAGGGAGGGAGGGGAAAGGGCATCACCATGGTAGCAGTCAACGGTGGAGACAAGATAGAATGGAGTGTCTGGTTTTATCAGCTGTGGACTGACTTCAACGTTCTCGTTCACACACCACAGAGCTTGGGGAAAAAAAGGAGCACCGTGGGGAAGAGGGTTTACACTGCCTGTGGTCAAATGTTACACTGGAGCCTATGTGGTGGAGGAAGTGGGGGTGTGGGAACTGAGAAAACCGCCTGCTAATATTCCACCATCACCATCACTGTCCCAAGTATGAGCTGTCTGAAAACAAGCCCTAACAAGAGGGAGAGGAGGGGGCATTTCAAAACATCAGCCCATCTCCTCTTTGCATGGAATCTCAACAGTGTGTGAACCTAAACATCTCTTCAGGCTCACTGGCTCAGACTGACCCTGTTCTGAACCTCCTTTCCTGTCCACTTGGTTCCTCCAGTTCAGTTTGTGACCCTACCTGCCAGACAGTCTGACACATCTTCAGGGAACAGTATCCCTTCCCCTCTCCTCCAGCCCCCAGCCATTCCTCCGCCTGACTGCCTGTTTGTCTGCCCTGTTTTGACTCCAGGCTCAGCACCAGGCGCTCTCATGCAGAGCATTGTTCCTCTATAAACAGAAAAGCTTCCCTTTACCCTATCTACATTTGTCCATAACCTAAAGAGAGGGAGCAAGAATGTGAAAATGAAGGCTGAGCTAGTTAACCTCTTTTTATTAAACCTGTCTCCTGCTAATCTCTTAATCATCATTCTATTATGGTCTTGATCGCTCATCACTGGGGCTGCAGTGGTAAAAGGATGACGCTAGCTGGATGCTGGAGCGTCAATGCATCACAGTCTCAAAGGCAGGCACTCAGTCACACAGTGGAATTGGATTTTGGTGCAGTTGAAGAGGAATATACTCGAGTTTACGTGAAATCCAAGAAGAGAGAAACACCTGTTGAGTATTTTACATTAATACCACATCTGAAGAACCATGACGGTCTGAGGTTAAACACACAGACAGGAAGAAACACCAGTTGTTGGGGCCTACTGTATTGATCATTTTGTGAATATAACATTATATTATGCAGGAATGGAAATCTTATCTTTTTGATCACTGTGAAACAACAAGACATTTTGACCACTGAATAAAACATCCTTTCTGGACTACTTCCCTGTTTTATAAATGAAACAGCATACAAACTGTAGTTGCTCTCAGGTATGAGATGATGTAATTTGTAAGAACTAATGCCCAAATGTAGAAGAGCAGTTTAACAATCACCATCGTGCAAAAGCGGAACCAGACCATCAGCTCTCAAAAATCCCCAGTTTCATGGAGTACTCCTTGCCAAAAAGGCAACCAAACCACACATTCACTGCTGCCCCATACATGACAAAAGTGGGTTACTTTTTAAAGATGTCTATACACCACTAAACTTTAGCCTTTAACTGCTGTCAGGGGGTGTAGAGTAAAAAAGCAGAGTAGAATTTCAGGAACTCAGCCCAGCTCTTCACGGGGCGCAGGCTAACTGTGGAAATGTGGTGAAATGCATAGCAACTTGTAAGGACTGGGAAATATCCCAGCTTTGGCAGATTTTTATATTTGAGCAAATCTACTTATGTAATATGCAAATCTGATAAGCCGCCTTCTGGTCACAGTATACAGATATTAGGTTCATTGGTAGCACAGCACTCATGGAATGACTAACTGCCAGGAAAATCTTCTAATACCTCTTAAAAGACCTGCAATTTCCGAGATTTAGAAAATTAGAAAAGGAAAAAAAGCAGCAAAATCCCCCGTGCATCATTTAATGCTGAGGAAAACAGAGAAAAAAACTTCACAAAAAGGAGGGGGAAAAGATCATGAAAGTCTCTTTTCAAGTTTAAAAAAAGAATTACAGAGGCTGTCGATGATACACTCCAAGCTCACGCGTATCCCAAATGAAGACTGGATAAGAAACCAAGAAACATCTCCCGAAACGTATGCTACCTATGACGTGCAAAGAGAACACAGAAAAGAAAGATTCCCAGGAGTCCTGTTACACAAGGACATCTGGGGACATCTGTTGCACCAAATCACCATGACCAAAAGCATAAAACAACGGTGGAATGAGAGGAAAGAACAGACAGGAGACATAATATATCTCCCACGGGCTTCTTTTCATAAAAGGACAGAAGGCCATGACTGACAGAAGCTGTATATCTTCATATATCACACTCAGCACCTGCTGGACAGTGATGAGAGCTCTCACTGAACACATTGAGACATGAGGTCAATCCATTGAGGGTCAGGGTTTCATAGAACCGACACGCTGCAGTAAAGATACGTAGCAGGATGATTAGGTTTAGACACCAAAATTAAAAACACTGGAAGCTGTGACTGAGGACTTTAATGAAGTGATAAATGTACCGTCATAAATTTACCAGGACATTAATGACAACATTACGTGTGATCATAATTACAACAGCAGTGGCTGCTTTAATTATTTATGATGTTTTATGATTAGAAAATAATGAGCAAGTTAAATGACATTTAATAAATAATAGTGAAATGCAACCCTGAGGAAGATGTGAAAGAAGAGTTACTCGTCTGTCCACGTTTTGTTTATAACCAAACCAGTCTTTAAAGAGAAAAATTGCTGATGCAAAGACAGACAACAGCAAAAAACCCACCAACTAAAGACAACAGCTTATCCTTCTTTGCAAAACCTGCTACAAGGGGCAGCTCACCACACACTGGAACATGTGAGAAGAGGCTGGCAGCTTTCTGTGTGAGAACATTTCATCCATCTCACGTCACCTTTTCCCTGCATGATACAGTCCACTGTAATTGCATAATAGAAGCGTCCACCCCAACTATTTTTGGATCCAAATAGTGGGAAACCTTTCCACAATGGCAATTTTTAGTAGCATTCCTCTTACCCTTACATAGTACATCACTGTCTTTCCACTCTGCATGACACAATGCATCTTACAGACAGACATCCTGGCGAGTAAAGTCTTCCACAGCACCTTCACCACTGCCACTAACAGAGAAGTCAAAACAGTGAGCGAATCCAAGCGTGGCACAGCTTGGGCTTCTGCAAGCTTGCAATACTGTTGGCTGGAGGACTGAGTTGATTTCAGTGGCTGCACAGCTCTCCAGCTTCTTGGCTCCATCGCCCCATGTGATGTAATGGAGGGGAGAAGACGAGAAGCTTGGATCGAGCTCCAGTGGAGAAAGTGGACCGCATCGACCTGTTTAACAGAAGTTGAGGACCACCACACTGCTGCATTAAATGCCAGAAATGTTGCTCCCAATCCCACCCCCAGAATCATGTGGCGTTTCAGGTTCTAAGAATGATTTCACAAATTCATCTGGGCCCAGTGTTACATCATTGCCACCCAGCTGTATTTTTCCTTTTCCACCAAGCACCCTGCCAATGAATGAATTGCACCTTGGCCACTTTAAAGAATCAGGACAGCAACCATGTCGTAATCCTAGCTGAAAACACTGTACAGACACGTATGGCTGATTTCTAACACTGCACGAATTTTATTCAGTGTACAAAATCATCAACGGAATATTAAAGCAACTATTTTTATTATGCAAATGTAATATAAAAGTATTAATTATGTTACACATTTAAGGTTAAGTTGAATTATTTCATATTATTTACATGTTCATTTCAGCTATAACCACCGTCCCAAAGTCTCCAAAGCCCCAGAATCCTGTGTGCTGTAAGTCACGTGAAACATGTTTCTTTGCGGCATGTCCTGTTATGTCTGAAACACATTTGACCATATTTAAAGTCTCTCTCTTGGGTTGTTAAATTAAGCTGTACATTTCTGGCAACACTCAGTTTTAACAATACAACTATAATAACGCTATTAACTCTGTGGGAAAACACTTTCAGGTTAAGAAAAAAAAGGTTCAATGTGTGGAGAACATGCACAAGTCAAAAAAAAAAAAATTACGTTATCCAAAACCAGAAACTGATTTCATTCAACCATTGGGGAAAAGTCAAATCCGGACTGGCTTGAAGAAAATTAATCCTGACTACAGAACTCTTTTAGCCTCAAGCTCTGGAAGTAAATCAGTACATAAGGTGTTGTGCATGTAATTATAATGCATGCAAAAGAATGTAATAATGTCTCAGAACTTTTCCAACATGACTGTCGTATCTGCCTGGAGATGAATCATCAGGCACACCCTGGTTTAGATTATTAGGTTCGTCTAATAATAAATTTCCAGCAAATAAAAATGTGACTCTTAAAAGAAGACAACTATACATGAACCTGAAGAGTCAACAAGATCGGACAATGGACAAGGTCAGCCTGTGAGTCTCCACAAATATTTAGGATTCTTCTAAAGTACGTGTGTCAAGGAACAGGAGTGCTGTAATATCACATTTGCTTTTCTGTGCATGTGCAGTCACTTTTTTTTGAACTACAAAGGAATCCTGTGGTGTATTTGTTCAACATTGGCAGAGGTGCCATTTGAAATGTGAGCTGGTGTGAATATAAACATCTCTCCTCTGGCCCCGTCTCCTCAGAGGACTCGAGGGGCTCAAACGTCAGGCCGAAGCCCGGACAGACGTCTGCGCTCAGCTGTTGGCGTCTTGCAGCTTTTGTGCTAAAACCTCCAACCCCCTCAAACCTCCAACAAGTAACACTGAACACTTGAGAGCCCCCCTGCCACCACCAATCTGCTTGAGGTTAGCCGGAGTTAATCGCATCAACCCGTGTCCATTTAGGTTTAAAGCAAAGACGGCATGTCAAAGAATAATTCTCAGGTTACGTCCTCCATCAGACAGCTGGCAGGAATGCTCTGACCACCCTGCCGCCACCGCTCCTTCTAGAGAAAGTGAAACAAGCGCCGCATGTGTGGGTATTTATCAGGCCTAATGAGGCTTTGTGCAAACTTGCTGAGTGATCTCACCTGGGCAGACTGCTGAGAGAGCATAATAATCACAGACGTCCCTACAAACAAACAAGGGAGACATGACAGATCAAAACTGGAATGCAATTGGAGAGGCCTTCCTCTCACAACCAGCATAATGATAAAAGAAAATACCAGCACACAACTGTGAAGCAGCCAGGAATGGGGAAAAAACACACTTTCTCACCAAAACAGAAGCCGTAGATGGTATGAAACACTTAATGTAAGCTAGCAAAGTGTAGATTTATGAGAATTGATACCACTTGCAGCACCAATTTATACAGAAACAATTCAAGGAGCTGTTCAGTTTTCTTGTTACATCCCTTTAAGGAACTAACAGTCCTTGTGGTTGAGAAGATGTTTACAAAGTAAGACCTTGCACCGCTATTTTATGTGTGACCGATTCTAAAATTGTAATAAAGAAGTAAACAACCATTTGAAACTGACAAACACAATACAAGACACATCAATGACCAAAATAAAACAAAAATCACTGACATACAAGCAGACACAGACTGTAATGTTCAATATGCTACCGGTTAGTTCATAATGATGACTTTTCTGGCATTGTACTTCTGTAACATTGTTGGATTATTGTCTTTATATTATATATGTGTCTGGGCACGCACACACACACACACACGCACACGCACACACACACACAGTAAATAGCATGTAAATCACTGCAAACATTTTTATTTATTTTATCTATTTCCCTTCCTACATTTCCCTCAAGTCAGTGATCCAAACTGCACTCATTGATTAATTAAGACTTTATGCTGGTAGCAACTAGAGGAGCTTTGAGCAGCTAGCCTCAATCTGAGAGTCTCAGCTCCAACTGTAACAGATTGTATGACATCACTTGACACAAAATTTCCTGCAGCTCCCGATGACGACATAAGATGCAATCATACGGAGAATCCATACTAGAAATGATGGAGAAGTGTTCGGGACAGAATGGAGAACCAATTCTCTCACACTCACTGCTGTTCCAATTCTGTACCATTAACCACCGCCAGGATATCAAAACAGGCCTTTGAAGGTCTTCCCAAAACAACCAAGGATTAGCACTTCCTTAGACACAACACACTCCTCACTGCTGACTGTCCTGAAGGAGGCACTCTACCAGAAAAAAATAGGTCCAGGACTTACATTCATCCTGACTAAATGAAACGGGGTGGCACAGCGGTGCAGGGCGCAAGTGACCCCGAAGACAGGCAAGTGCAGAAAATACCCCTCTAAAACCCAAGCAGCTCTGGTTGGAATTCACTGGTCTTCAGCAGTGGAGAACATCGTAGATTATTTCCTCAGTTCCTTCAGCCTCCAAATTAAACAGGGTGTGTGGCTACAAGAAAATATTATCTGTCACTAATGGAAAAAAGCAGCTCGTCTGAAGTGTGATGATCTACCACGAAGGAAGAGCCAATCTCCCCAAAACTCCCTATTACACACCACAGTAACACAATGATGGGGCAAAGATATCAGGCACCTGGCAACAACATAACCAGCACAAGTCAGCCAACACCCTGCTGAGTAACAGAATCTCTCCTTTATTATGAAAGGGGAACCTCAAAAGGGTGTGTGTGTGTCCTGCTCTGCTTCCCACCTGTCAGGGGTGACGTTTGGACAAGTGTTCAGGTCTTGGGAGCACTTCCTTTCTGAGAAGCGCCCCATCTCTGTCTCTCTCCCCCGGCTACATCTGGCCTCCTCCAGGCCGGTGCTGGCGGCAGTAGAGCAACCGCAGAGGGCTTTGTCCTCATTGAAGAGCAGCTGAACCAACAGGAAAGCCAACTCCATCCAGCCAATTAATTGATGGAACAATTTAAAATTACGTGTGGGTTCCCTTAGAAAGAAGGAAAATGTTTACAAATGATTGAATATAAATGCTCGTTATGTTCCTCTTATGATTTTTCTACCCCGCTTTCTTTTCTCTTCTCCTCTGCGACCGTTATTTCTGTTTTCTTTCACGTCTCGTTAAAGTAAAATGTGGAAATGCTTGCTCAGAATGCATGTCCATGTTGGGCCGGTAGACTCAACAGTTCGCCACATGGAGCTAATCACTGTGTATTTACAGTGTATCCTGTCTGAACACCCAGATGAACCCAAATCACTTCCATACAGCCACTCTGTAAAAATGGCTCAGAGTTAGACCACATGAATGCACCGAGTGCCAGCTCAGACCACATTAAAACCATGTTGATCATCAGGTCCTCTGCCTTCACAGCACCATCTGCGTCCAGCTGTGGGGGTTTTGCCATCAATTATCCAACATCCTAAGACCCCAGTCTGTAGACTACAGTCAGACTACACTGCATTGAAAAAAATGGGCACAAGCAATAACAGGAGGGAGCTCAGTCTTTCATTCAAAGCCAGACAGAGGGGCAGTGTGAAACCCCAGGGTCTTTGTTGCATCTTCAAAATGAGACTTCTTCTCAAGTAGCTTCTGTGTCCATTCAACTGTTTGTCATCTTACAAGGGACAAAACTGGGAAATTTTCCAGAACTTTATAAAAGTGCTGGCTCTGTTACTTGGGGATTCAGCTGCAGCACCATTTCATTTATTTAAAACAAGCGCTAATCACATTGAAAGAGAGACACACAGCTACCTACAGAGTGTATATTAGAAGGAGGTTAAGGCATCACGGAGGAAGCTCAACAAGGGTGGGAGTGAAATGTGCTTTGGACTCGGTCTGAGGGGAAAGGAGCTTACAGTCGGAAAGAACAGGAGTGACTCAGAGAGGAAGAGGTGGGAATGCGAATGGAGAATTCTAGGGAATCCCACTGAGATAGCTCTCTTAGCTCGTCTGCGTCGTGCCAAAGAATTCAAGATGAGCAAACCATATGTTTAACAAGTCAAACTCAAACCAAAGGCTAAAATGGCAACGGACACCTAGAATCTGAATCAAATTAAACAAATATCAGTTAATTTATCATTCTTCTGCACATCTTCCTGGGCAGAAAATAGCAAAGACCGGACATCTTTGATTCTGACAGGTCTGCTTTGACTATATGACAGACAGGTAGTGATTCACAGTTTGTGACAGACTGGAGGGATTGTTGAAGCAACTCTGACTTGGCGTTCTACAGCAAGTCAACAGATGTGTGATTGCATAAGAAACTGCAAAATTATACCTTGAACTATGTCTGAAGAATGATCAGACAAAGCAATGAAGCGTGACTTCATGATGTAACTTATGACTCGGTGGATCATGTGCGTAATGCCATTAGCTGTGTTTGTGTGTCACATAGTTTAGGGGTGATCATCTGTAGAGTATAATGGAAACCTGTCCCGTGTAGTCAAGGGGCAATTCTCACCCCAAGTGTTAGTTTTAGCAGCTTGTTTGCCATATTTTTCCAGTTTAATAGCTGGCTAACATCTGCAACATCTGCTTCAAACGGACAAGGGGGGTTGTCAACGAAGAGAGACGCCTAGAGCACAAACAACTACAGGCCTGTTTGAAAGCAGCAACTCATCATCTGGGACCTGCCTGGAAATAAATTCATCAGCGACTATGTGTCTAAAAACCTTAAGTACAGATGACAACATCCAGCTATAATGTCACAATAATGGACCCATTACTACCCGGTGCAGCAAACCAATCAACCCAGTATACACAGCTGTGCTGTGCTAAACAAAGAAATGCATGACAATTTATAGCTTATCTCCTCTGACTTCCTATAGAGCTTCCTTTCTGAACCTTGCTTTGCTCTGCTCTCCACGCTGGAGGCCAGCAGAAACGTCACAAAGTGAGCTCAGCAATGGCAAAGGACTGATGATAGGGCATGATATTACATAATTATGACAAAAAGTTTCCTGAGGGGTGCTTGCTAGTGGATAGGAAAAAATAAAAACGTGTCAATGATGCAGCAGAAAACAGTTGTGTAGTTGTTAGATGGTCAACATCACATCTTATGGCGTGGTGTTACTCTTTATGAGATAATTTCAAGGCTATTTTAAGTGCAGTTTGAGCAACATCACCATTGCATAGCTCTTTCTTTTTCTCCATGTTGAGAAAAGTACTGCACATGCCCTGGAGTGTGAATTAACATTAAGCAACAGATATTGATGCTTCATTCATTCAGAACAAAAGCTGGCATAATACAATCCCAATGTGTTATTCTTTACAGAATGCTGGTTTTCCACAAGCAAAAGAAGTGCAATGTGTAACAAAACAGCATTGATGTCCAGTGTGGTGTAAAACATGGAGAACATTCTCAACAATGGACAAACAACAACAATCGCTGACCATCCACGTTTGTGGAGCTTGATTCTGTTCTTGACTCAGCAGGCAAGGAGCTCTGAGAACTCAGGTTGTCTAAAAAATTTGCAAAGACTTCCAGGTTCTTTTCTTCCTCTTTATTTTAGCTGCTAACTGCTGATAGTTGCCTTCACTCTCATGTTTGTGGGGCACACAGGTAGCGTGTCAACCAAACATCACACCCATTCTGCACTACGGCATCATGCATTACCAACTATTTCGCTTTTGAACATTTCAAAGAACAAGAGGCAACACACGCTTAACGGTTTTGTTTAGCTGTCGAGGATATGTAAAAGAGGCTTCAGTCAAGTGGGATGTTCAGTGTAAATTATTATCAGGATGTGAGGTGGTCTGTGAGGTCCTGCTGCTATTTTTCTTTCCAGTGGAGTCACATTTATAGAACTCCACTAGGAGACCATCTCAACCTTCAGAGACAAGCATCCAAATTTTTTTCAGTAACACATCTCTGGGGGAAATCAATGAATAATGAAGCATTATCAGAATAAAGCCGGAAGGTTGGAGGTTTTATAGTCAGAATTTAACCACCTGCACTGATGTCAAATCATATTCACATTCATTGATGGCACACTAGCATTTCAATTCAGCTAGAACCAAGCTGTTTTCGCTGTGCATACTTTCTGTTGAGGTATACGCTACAATTTTTACAAAATGTTTTCACATGTTTTTTTGTATTACAGCTTGTTGTCCTTGTCACCTTGCAACTGCACTTCATTAAATTCTTATTCTTATCAATATTCATATTAAAACACCTCCTTTGTGTCTCCACTTCTTCCAATCAGAACGAACAGCGGGTTTTCAGATATCATGTTCGAGCTGCACGTTCTGTGCTGGGATGCAACATAAAGGTGATTTTTTTTTTTTTTTTTTTTTTTTTGCTGCAGCACCAGTGATATCCAGACAGCTGACTGTTAGCAGGCCGTTTTGGGACATTGCTCAGGTGCAGTCTCTTATGGCAGCTGCCTGTCAACTGAACCGAATCTGGTTCTGTTCTGGACTGTAAGCCGGACTGAAGCTAGCTGGAAGGCTGTGTGGCTAAGCTAACGTCAGCTAGCCAACTTTATGAGAGCCTGTGTCAGCAGTGGGACTTAGATAGCACTCGTACACTCTTTGTAACAATAAATATTTAAAATGCAGGTTGTAGAATATCAGAATTTATTATTTAAATTAAGCGACAACCAATTCATACAACATAGCGATACAATTCATAGCTACAACATCCCAAGAACTGTTATAGCTTGTGAAAAAGGTTAAGACTATTTCCAATACCATATTCAGGGTTACCTACAAATTGCATTCGTCCGGTTTTCAGGTATTAGCCAGTTCCGTGAAAACAGCTCATGCTTAATAAAAGAATTGCAACCGTTACCAAATATGTGAAAATCACGGATGAAAAAGCCGGCGGTGAGCCAACTCATTGGCCCACGGGAGCTGTGCTTATCCAGCAAATACACCGTACCTTCCTAGCTAGTGTGGGGGGATTTAAAATCCTTGCTAGCTACCTGTTAGTCGCAGCTTCACAGGGCCATTCCGCCGAACTCCTTGGTTAGACATGTCCTCCCGGGTCCAGCCTTCACCGTACGCAAAAAAAAATGTGTTAACTGTTAAAATATGACAAGGTTTATCAACCCTTACGCCAGTTTTTAGACAATAATGGAGTCAGGGCATTGTGGCCCGGATGTGGAATACAGAGCCATAGCGGTGGCTCACCAATACAAAAAAAATTAAAAAGATAGTAAAAAAGAAAAGATGATTAACGCTGCTACAAAGTGCATGGACTAAAAATGTCTTCTCCCCGGTGAAAGGAGGAATCGAGCTGCTGCAGAGCCGCTGGGGTCTTCACATCTTCGTGAGGAGCTCCTGCCTCGGACTGAGTCCTCCTCTCCGCTCGGCGAGAGTGGAACTGTTGCGTCCTCCAGCGTGGATCCGGATCCCACTTCAGGAGGCTGCTGGAAGGAAGGAGCTGACTAGTGACGACAGCACGGGCTGGGGGAGTGGGACCTATCACCAGCGTGTGTGTGGCGCCTCACCGATCACGCTCAGGTCATCGAGTCCCGGAGCCGGAGGCGAGACGCTCCGGCTGTCTGTCTGCCTTAAAGCCAATAACGGAACCGATAATAATACATTTGCCCATTTTTGAAATATAAAAAGACAATAACAAAAAAGTCCTGAGTCAATAATGTAATAACTTTTGGCCAATAACGTAATAATTTTGCACTAACTAACCCTAACTCCTAATTAAATATTACGTTATAAAACAAAAGTTATTCTGTTACCGTTTCAGAACTTTTACTGCGTTGTCGGCCGTCATTGCGTTTTTGGCTTCTTCACACCTAAATGATAATAAAAGTAAACATGTGACTATAATTTGCTGAGAAAATTCACTTCCACAAAGTCTGTCTTATTTGTTTATTTGTTTGTTTTTTGTCAGAGACAACCTGACATTTTTAAGCTCATACAGTGTGTTGTTGTTGTAGTTGCACATGTTTGAACCACTTCCACTGACTGCAGAAGACGTGGTGGGAGTGATGAAGCTGAAAAAATAAGTCTCTGATAGGTACTAGTCTATGGACTTCATCTTTTTTTTTTATTACGTTGTTCTTTTGGACATAATTGACCTGACCTGATACAGACCATTGAGGGATCTCCGCTATTCATAAAACAAAACAGTTTGCATTGAAAGAGAATCGCTGAAACATTAAAAAAAAACCTTAAAATGTTCTAATAAAACTTAACATTTTAGACAATGCTTTGGCATTTCAACTAAAGTCTTGGTAAAAAAAAAAAAGTTTTGTTTGCAAACCAGAGGAAATTGAATTTTGAACAATATGTATCTTTACCAGTAGGGGGCACTCTGAGGTACAAATAGTAGGCAGAGACTATGCAGTAGAAGAAGTCGGGGGTGAGCGGAATAAACCGGGTGTACATTTAAGATTACTGTAATACAAAATCGATTGCACTGTGAAGAAACCTGTTAAACGCTGCAAAACAACTCTGATGAGATTATTTGGATATTCAGTATTTACTGATAATTCTGGAACTTTCAGAATGTCAGTTGTCCTTCAATTAGAATATTATTATTATTATTATTACTACTATTACAAGATTAATGCTTCCTTTACACTTACCTATACGTAAATAATCATTACTGAAATGATTTTAGACTGCAAATTTTATGTCATAGTGTTGCGGTCCCGTCCATACAACGGGATCTGTGCAAACTCAGGTTTGGACGATGGGAACGTCATGCTCAGAAAGACACCGTCATTGTCAGCTTTTACAAGATGATCACTTTTGAGGCAACAATTTAAAAAAATGAAATACATTTATTTGATGACCACCAACGAGGGTTTTTAAAAAAAAAAACTTTTGGATGTGTTGTGGGAATAAACTAAAGTTCAGAGGAACACAAACACTTCAGACATCTTTGTTAACTTTTTGTTAGACACTCTAGCTTTAACCCTAATCTTCTCCAGTTTAATATTTAATAGCTCTGCTCCATTGGCTGTATAATGGAGGTTTCAGGTCTTTCCATTGATTAAATTTCCAAGTACGGTAATACAATATCACATTTCTGATCTTCTTTCTTGGCCTTCCAGAGCTCAAAGTTTACCTCCACTCTTCTGCTTCGAAGGTCCTTTTACAGGAAACCAGGTCACACATATTGTAAAATGAAGCCGGTGGATAACGTAACATGTGAGTCACATGTCTTTCAACTTTGTTTCATGCTGTATCTTTACTGTGACTGCTTCGCTGGATCATGTTCAAATACACTGAGGCTGACTGGGGTCAAAGGACTACTTAGACATTTCTTAAAAAGCTAAAACCATTTAGCTTCCTAAATGGTTATATCCATCAGCATGTTTTGTGTCAAAGATCATGCATGAAACGTTACCAATGTTCCATATATGCCGTCCAAATTTGCTGTCCAGCTGCAGGGTCATCAAGGTCAGCCGAAAGTGGATAGACTGGGATGCACTGTGGTATACTTTGTGGGGGTCCTTAGGAACACTAAGTGTCAGTCTACAGTTTGGTTCATCCACATGTTCTGATCTTACATCTTCTTACATCTAATGCTTCTTTCAGGTTCCTTTGCTTCCTTTTTTATGTTAGGTTTTTCTGTTGTAATAATGTCATTATGTTAATTATGTAATTAATGTAAAGTCTTTGCCAGTCACTGTTATGAGCATTTATTTGCATCTTTTGTGAGCAGAAGTCACCCTGAATTTCCTTTGGAATTATTAAAGTATATATCTATATCTATCCATCATTTCCAGAATACCATTTTATGCACGGGTTAAGATGTTCCACTACCCAGAGAATTTTACCTTCTTAAAAAGCATCATACAGCAACTAGACAAAATTTGAAATTCCAGTGCTATGGAATTACACAAGATATTACGTCACATGGAAAACTAAACTGCATCTTCCCTATGTTGAAATGTGCTCCTTTAACTCTGTACAATCAACATTTGCAATAAAAGATGTCTACAAATATTCTCTAGTGGAACCCCACACACATGGTCCAACTTTATTTACACATGTTAAAAACAATATGTACAATACAAACAAAGCTCCATTTTACAACAAATAGAAGGACAAACTATTTGAGTAGGACAGTACATTAAAAAAGGGATCTAGAAATTGAAATTGCTCTGGTTTTCACCAACTTGGAATGCATAACCATCAGTGGTTGTATCTGGGGCCTCACACTGCACCACCTCCTCCTCCTTCAACATGATAAAACACAAAGTAAGAACAAGAATGGAAAGGGACAAAAAGTTAGTTTAATAATCTTATAGACACTTACATCTGAGAAGTATTTCTCTATCAGGTTGAGAGCTGCTTGGTACACCATTTCATTCTCATGAGTCTGCAGACTCTCGATCTTATCCAGTCCACCGCATTCTTCAATCATCAGACTCAGCTTCTCCGATTCTCCAATTTTATCCCCAGCCTAAAAAGAAGTCAGTTGGTAAGGCAACAATTTCTCAGTTCTGGCAAAAGACACACATTTTAATGACAATTTACTCACCATGAAAATATTGGTCAAGGCATCCAAAATGACCAGGACGGTTTTGCCGTCCTTAGAGGAGAGCAGATTCAGAAGAGGCTCAAGCACATTGGATTGAACAAGAAAAACCACCTGCTGAATGCTGCCCCCACTGGTGAAGTTTGTAATAGCCCACACAACCTCTTTCTGGGTTTTGTAGTCACCCTGTGGGGAATAGAAGGAAATGGTGACCCCACACTTGATTCAAAACGCTAGATGTAAGCATCAGTTTTAAACAATGAATTTTAAACATACAATCATACCATCAACAATTAACTTACCCGCACAAGCAAATCAACCAGGTAGGGAATGAGGCCTGCATTGATGACCTCCTGGATCTGAGAGTCTCGTCCTGCAGTAATGTTGGACAGAGTCCAGGCTGCCTCCTTCTGAATGTTGGGTTTTCTGTGCTGCAGCAGCTTGGGGAAAACAGCCAGGACCCCCGCATCCAGAACCGCCTGAGTCTGCTCATCTGTACCCGTCACAATGTTGCCGATGGCACGAAGCGCAGGGGTCTGAAGAGGTTTTAAACAGGTCAGTTCATAACCTGGAGAACCTACAAAGCTTCTTCAAGGCAATGTACCAGATAAGAACTGACCAATTTCATTGTCATTTCATAGATGTTGGAATAACAACAAAATCATGTGAAATTATATACGTACAAGGACAGAGAGCTCATCAAATCCCAGTAGCTGCTGCAGGCGAGGCATTAAGCCGGTTTGGACCACAACCTCAATGCGTTCATTAGAGCCATCTGTCAGGTATGAAATAGCCCAACAGGCATCAGCAAGAACCTCCAGGTCATCATAGTGCAGGAGGCGGATGAGAGCGGGCAAAATCTGTTGGACAGCATCCATGGGAGGCGAGGGGTTTTTGTTGC
Organism: Antennarius striatus; assembly: GCF_040054535.1. Classification (NCBI taxonomy): domain Eukaryota; kingdom Metazoa; phylum Chordata; class Actinopteri; order Lophiiformes; family Antennariidae; genus Antennarius; species Antennarius striatus. Next base: position 6,607,661 of record NC_090791.1, on the reverse strand, counting down.
GGCAGAGGTTTGAAAGAGTCCAGGTCACATTTCTCAGGTAGCTGGCCTGTAAATAAAAACCCAAGACAATACAGTGATACCTCTACTCACGAATGTCTACACACGAAATTTTCTACTTACTCAACAGGAAAATATTGCCTCCAAGTTACGAAAGAAATTTCGAGTTACGATAGGTAAAAATACAGAATGGGCTGCTACTCGCAGCTCCCACAGGTTCCTGAACGCAACATTCAAATAGCTGCTCTGCCATTGGCCATTACCTAGCATCCCATTGGCTAGGAGGGACCTCTGTGTAGCTAGATAGGCATCTATGCAGCGTCGTCAATCGGCTCTCGACCCATGAAGTGTTCTGATAGTTTTACGTAAATGTATTAACTTTTAGAGTATTTACTATGGACCCCAAGAAAGTGATGAAAAGAGGTAAAGAAGAGTTTGTTGTAACAAAGCTAGAGATAATAGAAAAGCATAAAAAAGGGATGCGTTTGGTTGATCTCGCCAAAGAATATGGCCGTAATGCATCCACAATCGCCACGTTATTAAAACAAAAGGAAGTTTAAGGAGTTTAAGTCATTGCGTGGGTGGTTGGAGAAGTTCAGAAGGAGGACAGGAATTCACTCCGTTGTTCGTCAAGGTAAGGCAAGAGCGGATGAACCAAAGAGGGCAAAAAACAATGAGGACAGCAGTGAAAAGGTATAAGACAGTAATTTTTACTGTTTTTTACATTATGCACAACTCATTTGTTGTGTAATAATCTAATTGTAACATGTATTTGTTACATGATGCATTTTCATGCTTTATAAAGCATTTCTGTCTGAATTTTGGGGGGCTTGGAACGGGTTAGGGTATTTGCATGGAAAACGAGTCTCTACTTACTAAATTTTCTACTTACGAAATTAATTGGTTCTGGGAGAAATTTCGTAAGTAGAGGTACCACTGTAAAGCGTTGGCATTTTGCTGACATATGGCACCCCCTAGTGGACAAAACTCCTGAACAAGTGTGAAATCTGAACCTTCAAGACAGCATTTCATTGAAGGAAAAAGTTTATTCAAGTTAGCAATAATAAAATTCACCATTCCAGTGGTTTTGCTGTCTAACAAGGTTTGTGAAAAAATAATGATCCAGTAAACTGCAAATAGGTGGACAAAACTCCTCCTTTATATCAGAAAATTGGGGGGGGGGGAAATCAAGATTACTTACATTAAATTCACACAAGTCAGGGACTTCCAGCAGATGAAGCAGGGGAGCCAAAACTCCATGTTTGAGGACCTTGTCTCGAAGAGCTGATCCATCACCTACAGATAAAAAAGTAATCACAGTCAAAAACATTTACTTCTAATCATCCAGTATGATTATAATTAAGATAATCCATAACTTACCAGCAATGTTTCCAAGGGCCCATATGGCTTGCTCACTAATGTGTTGTTGAGGGGATTGGACCAAGGCAACAAAGGCAGGAATTGCCCCGCCTTCGACAACAGCAGCAGTCTGATGAGCTGTCCCAGAGGCGATATTTGTCAGAGCCCAGGACGCCTCAAACTGAATTGGAGGACATTCCAGCCGTCCCAGGAAGCCAACAAACTTGGGGATCAGTCCAGAACTGATCATCTGGTCAATGGGAGGATGTTTGTCACGAGACAACAGTTTTCTGCAACCAGGAAAATTCAGGAAACATAATTTACTTCACTGTAGTTATAAAGTAGTGTACAAATGTAGATTTTTCTATAATCACACATTACCGTGCAGCCTGTGTGGCCTGCAGCTGGCTGATACCGTTCCCACTGTTCACTCCTGTGATGATCTCCTCCAGTGTCCACTGACGGGCAGCCTGTCACATGAAAAGAACCTCATGAATGCAGTGATTTTGTTAGACCATCTACAGTAGTGTTGATGTTGGACCAGCGTCGAACTTTAACTAGTTCAACACCAGCTAAAGAGACCAGGTGGTAAGCTAACCTGACAGTTCTGGGTTCTTTCCTGGAGAGGAGACGTCGCATCCTCCGGTAACGCAGACACGTTCCTTCTCTTGAAGATCTGATCTTCCTTCTTGGCTTTACGGAGCTCAACGTTTACCTCCACTCTCCTCCTTCGAAGCTCCTGTGCGGATTTAAAACAGGAAAACCGGGGTCACACATGTTCCAAGATGAAGCTGGCGGATAACGTTAGCATGCGACTCACGTTAGCGTCTTTGCCTTTGTTCTTGAACTTGTTCAGACGCACCGCGTTTTCAGCCATTTTCGAATATCGAGAGATATACACAACAGCGATATGAAGTTTCACTCCTGCAGACAAAGTTGGAAAAAAGTTAGCTGTTTAACACTAAACTTGAATCGGGCCGCCTTGAGACAGAAAGATGCCAACGACGTGTCAAGCTAAGCAGGCCGACGTGAAGGAATAACTGTAGTCAGCTAGCTGCCACTGTTTAAAAAATTAACCACGTACTCAAATATTAACGCTAAATATTCGAAACAAAGTAATACTTACTTAAAACTACTACAGAGATAGTTAACGTCCACTTACCTCGAGTTTACGTAAGCTCCTGTCGTGCGTAGCCTTGCCAGGCAGACCTTTAAATATCTGAATCGAGCGTTTTGATTGGCTCTTGGAGCGGTCGCGCACATCCGCCGCCGTCGATTGGCGCGTTTAAAAAATCAAACCCTGCAAAGGAAATGTCGTCACTATCCTAAAGTATCGCGAGATCTCTGAGCTTGGGTTTTATACTGTATGTCCCAAACATCAGTATGATGCACTAATGTCAGAGTCTGTGACCTGTCAGAGAGAGAGAAGGCCAGTCAGAGACTTTGTAGGAGTTGAATCAGTCCAGTGCCGTGTCACTAATCTAGGACCAGGACTTGGGGATCTGTTTCCGCATGGATTTATTTTGCTTTCATGTTTCATGGACTAAGGCGTTTATATTTCTTTTCTTTTTTGCTTGCATTGTTTAAATCAACATCCTCATCACCATGCTGCTGTTTTATAGTTGTTGCCACCAGTTAGGCTGTCTTCACTTTCAGGGGCAGAGGACTGATCAGAGGGTAGGGAATAGTCTGGATCTTAATTGTATTAAGTCGCACGTCTTTATATACATTTAGCTTGTGCAATTTCCTCTGGGATTAATAAAATATATGTCTATCTTGGTTAGAAAATAACCACATTTCTGAATACAAATTTTATTTGCAACTACTACTTCTACCAGAATGGATGAGAAGTGAAAATCTTGTTTTCCTGATAAGCAAGAAATTGTATTTTAGATGGATTGCAATGAATATACAATTTTGCGTCCTTGTCAAACCGGAATTCTGAGCCCACCACCAGCACTGGAGGACACTAATACACATTTCATGTTCTGTAAATTCTCTGCCATACACTGCAGTTCTTATCCCACGTACTGCACAAGCATTTATTTCATACTAAAAGCTTTAAAAGATTTAAGATGCCAACAACACTCCCACATAAACTGCCCACAAAAAACACATTAGTCTTTTCCATTTTATTAAGTTCCATATACATCAATATTTCTTCAGATGTAATACAAAATAAGAAAATGAAATCCAGTCAAAATTTGACAAATTTTTACAAACAGGGCAGGAGCCTTCAAATACAGTTTTTTTCCATCTCAGTCACTACTGCAGAGAAAACCATTTACAATAGCTTATTACCTTACGTTCAGTAGGTTACAGAAGTTTAACCAAGCAGACTACTGATATCTGGATATTTAGCACGACTGTCGTTCATGCCACTTCAGACTAAACAATGAGTGGAGATGGGGGGGAAAAAAATGTTTTTCCACTATATTTGAATTTAGACACAAAACTCATTGATACATTATGCTCAGTAAAACCCAGCCATTGTGTGTTAGCATTGAATTTTCTACTTCCCATTGGACTCGATGACCAAAAAGATGGCCTTTGGGATTTTTAACAAGAAAAAAAAAATACTTCAGATAAAAAAATAAAGAACATGGAAATATGAGAGGTCCTTAAGAGTCTTTTCTTCGAGGTAAACTTTCTTTTGAAATGCCTAAGTTGTTCACACTCCCCAGTACAGTCCTCTGATGAAAACCAGGTCCAAAAAGGTCCCATAGAGCTCAAGTGGGCAGGCGGTAGGTCTGCCGGAACGGTTCTGTGGTTGCACAGTCGGATGAGCAGATCCCAAACGGGATGAGGCAGAGGAGTCTTTCAGAGTTACAGTTCAGAAAAGCCAAATTCTTGGCTAGTGCATTCTGTCTGAGCAATGTGCGATGCTTTCTAAGAGGCTGAAGAACACTGTAGCTTGTTGTTATGAGACCTACAGATGTGGAGAAAGGGGAAAGGTGAGAACCCTTCACATTTTGTTTATTGTTGTGACATTTCAACAGACAAGAGGAAACCAACAGGTGAGCAGAGGATCCTGCAGCCATGTTTTGTGTAACGTACAGGGAATGCATGTATTTATTAGTGAAGACGTCAGTCACAACTACCAACCGAAGCTTGCTGGCGAAGCGAGGATCTGGATTAGGTCAAATTCCTCACTCTGTTGTCCATTTTAGATTTATAAAATAATACTCTCTAAAATGATTGGTTTGGTAATTAAAACATCCAAATAGATATATTTTGTTACTGTACATGATTAAAAAATATGTACATTCAAGACAACCACCACTGACAACCAGTTAAACTCAGATGGAACCAATATACAAAACTTTATAAATATTTGTTTTTATTAAAATAAGAATCTCTTTATATATTTATGTAGTTTAATACACTGATCAATCAAACTCAAACAAACATGCAAAATAAATCAAGCTATGGAAACAAATTGTTAGAAAAGGCTAGTTTGTGACGTGGTGAGACAAAGCATGTCCTTCCATGATTTGATGAACACGTCATCATGGCTGTCATGTCAGTTACACTGATTATTATCATTACAACACCATCACCGAAAATCTTTCATCGGTAGATTTGGTGTTTATGAGTTCTTGTGGTGTTTTGTTTCTCTTTAATCATGATTTTTTTTTTTTTTCTGTTCTGGAAACACAAAGTTTCCATGTGAAAATTGTTAGAGACCCCAGTATCCAGTCCATCCAGACTGGCCCACTTAAGAAGCTGACAATCTGTAAGAAAAGGAGAAAATGGGATGGCATAAATAAAAGGCATGCAGCAAAGGTGAAACACAGACGTAAGATGAAACACAATACAGATGTAACATGGCACAAAGTCCTGTTAAGATGTCTTTAAGATGTCAGCTCTATAGGTTTTAGTGCAGCCAAGCACCCTTCAACAGTGTACTATTAGACTCTATAAGCACATTCTACAGCAACAGCACACCTACTGGATATGCTAGCAGTAAAACAAAAGTAAAAAGTGGATGATGGGCATCCATCATAACTGAGATGAAGACAAATGAAACTGATGCAACAGCTGATGTAGTCAGAGTCAAAGCTTGGAGCATGTAAGTACAAGAATGGAAAAGAGCAGAGAACGTTGGGAACCCTCAGCGTCTGCAGCAGTGGGAGCATCTAATCTTACCTGCTCGCTTTGAAACCTTTAAGCTTCTGTACAAAAAAGGCTTCCAGCACCTCTGCACACTGAAAGAACGGGGTGTCGTTGGGGTTGTAATAGCGGCAGTTGTCGAATATTTTGGTCACGTCAGCCACAAACTCTGTCAGTTTGTGGTAATGTCGCTTTTGAAGACGGGTTTCCATTGTGGAGAAGTCTATGAGACAGAAAATGAACATGTAACTAGGGTACAGAGAATTAAGTCACTGAATGTTGGCATCATTGGTTCATACCCATTGGCTCCTTGATTACACGATAATAATCCGGTGCGTCATGAGGATCCACTGGTTCAAGGAAAGGCCAAGCCATTTTGTGAGACTGTTGAAATAAGAAAATAGTGTTATTACATAATGATAATGAACTCTACTAACAGCAACAAAGGAATAAACAAAGACTATATATTTGGATTCAATCATTGCCCTCACAGCTATAACCACTAATGTCATACATCTATATTGTACATTTCACCGGTTGTCACACAATCAGAGCTTGTCTAACACACATTTGACGTTCTATCATACCTGTAAGGAGCGTAATATTCGTTTCAACCCCTCGTAGTCTTTGTCAGTTAGCGGTGTGAGAACTGTCATGGCGTCTTCTGTGGACTGACACTGTGGGCAGACGTACACGTCGATGTGATTGGCCTCACTCTGCAGGATGCCCACACAGCGGCCGTGGTACCAGTTCTGGCAGCGGTCGCAGCCGATGTAAAACCTGTGGGTGTAAAGGTCAGAAGCTTCCTGGTAAGCTTGACATTTGTAGAAAAAAAAGAAGACTAACGTTCTCAAAACAAACACTGCTAATATTTAAATTTGAAAAATTGAATTTAAGCATGTTGGTTTTTTTCATACTGTGATTCGTCGTACGGCGTCCGACAGATGCAGTAAAGCTCCTCGTTGCTTCCACCCTCCTGACCACGCTTGCAGTCATTACACACAAAGTCTTCCAACTTCTTGGCCTCTTTCTCTGTGATGCCAACACAAGCACCGTGGAACCAGTTGGAGCACAGGTCACACCCTATGTAGAACCTGAGAGACACAGATCATTGTGGATTTAGTTTGTGTGATAATAGAGCTTCAGAACAGCATTTACAACGTGTGCAGTGGAATGTTCTTGTGGCGACAGTGGACGTGTTTTCACCGAACTTACTTAGACTCGTCATAGGCTGTTTTGCAAATACAGTACAATTTGCTGTCCTTCTTATGATCCTTTGAGGTAGAAGAGATTTTCTTCTTCTTCTTGTGTTTGGCTGAACTGGACTCTCTGTCCTTGTCCCTGTCCCGATGTCTGTCCCGCTCTCTGTCCTTCTCCTTCTCTTGATCCCCATCTCCATCTCTGTCTCGGTCCCGGTATCTATCTTTGTCCTTATCCCTGTCCCGTTTCTTGTCTTTGTCATGATGCCTGTCCTTGTCTCTGTTTCGGTCTCTCTCTCGCTCCTCTTCCCGCTTACGTTTATGGGATGAGGAAGGTGCTGGCCCGGTGTGGGCACTGGGAACGGAATGTGTAGAGTGAGAAGAATGGGAGGAGTGCGACGTTGCTGCTTTGACTGTTGCTGCAGCAGCCTGCGTGATCGCAGCTCTCGCTTTCTCCCTTTCTTTCTGTAGCCTGGTGATGTCCCGCCTCAGCTCCTCCTGAAAAAAGGGATGCATAAACGCATTCATTTGATTCCACATACAGAATAATTCCTGGATATTGTGACACAAACATTACAGATGAAAGACTGGCCATACGCTAACCTGTACTTGCAGCTGCAGCTCCTTGTCCAGCAGGGCCCTCTTCTTCAGGATCTCAGCCTTCAGCTGCTCTTTGTGCTTGTAAAGCAGAGCAGTCAGTTTGGTAGCATTCTGCTTGGAGCGCTTCTGCTCCACCACTTCCTCCTTCTTCCTCTTCTTAGCTGCCTGTTTCTCATCCTTCTCAATTTTGTCTAGGATGAACTTCATCACCTGGTTGCACACGATCATTCTGAAAACAGAGGGAAATGCAGTGAATACCACGGGAAAAACACATTATTAGGACGCATGAATCTAAATTTATAGCCCAAACCTCTGGTTCTCCTCTCGCTCTGCAGCAGCCAGGGTTTTCCTCTGTTTCAGCTGTTCTGCTGAAGCGTTCTGCTTCATCACCACCTGACAAAACACTTTATTAATATTTACAGTTTTTTTGATGCTTTCAGACATGAATTGTTGTTCATGGGGATTCACACCTGTTTATGGATGCCGTCCCCAGGACTAACCATCTGTAGGTGCTCCTTCTGTTCCCTTTTAGACTCATGGTGCTTCTTCTTCCTGGGTTTTGGTTGCTGCTGTGGTTGTTGCTGCTGTGACGGATGTTGCATCCTCTGGAGCTGCTCCTGTACACTCGCTGGTGCCTGTATGGTCACCATGTTTTGTATCTGGTGAGCCTGAATCTGCCCCCCTGCCTGCTGGATCTGAATGGGCAGCTGTAATTTGATCTGCTGGGGAACCGTGCCACCCTGCTGCTGCGCCTGTGCCTGGATCTGGGCTTGGATTTGGGCAGCAACATGGGGAGGCAGAGCAGACAGAAGCTGGACCGGCTGCTGGAGACCTGGAACTGTGATGAGCTGATGCCTGATTGGAGACTGGACCTGAAGCTGTGGCTGTCCTTGAACTTGAGTTTGGGTCTGAGGTTGGAACTGGACTTGGAGCTTTGCTTGGACCTGGGGTTGGCTTTGGACCTGAAGATGTTGCTGGACCTGCAGCGGTGACTGCATTTGGAACTGGGCTTGAACCTGTGGCTGAGTGTGGACCTGGGGCTGCTGTGACGCCTGAGGTTGTGGCTGAACCTGGCTCTGCTGCTGGAACTGGACCTGTGGATGGAGTGGGGTTTGGATCTGGGGCTGGAGCTGAGTCGAGGCCTGAGACTGAACCTGGGGTTGAGGTTGGACTTGATGGTGTTTCTGTGCCTGGGGAGGGGTGTGAGCCTGTGTTTGAAACTGTACTTGTGTCTGGGGGTGGTACTGAGGTTGGACTCTTGATTGGAGTTGGGCCTGGGGCAAAGTTTGATTTTGGCCTTGGATTTGAGACTGAAACTGCAACTGACGTTGATTTTGAGCGAGGGGTTGTCCCTGGACTTGAGGCTGTTGCTGAGTTTGTGGTTGAAGCTGAACTTGGACCTGGGGGTGGTTTTGGGCTTGTGCTTGCGCTTGAGCCTGAATGTGTGGCACTTGCTGAACTTGGCCGTAGGATTGGACCTGAATCTGTGCACAGATCTGAGCTTGATGCTGGGGCTGAAGCTGACTGTGGGTTTGGGGCTGGATCTGAGGCTGTGTAGGTCTCACAGTGGCAACAACGGAAGAGACAGGCAACCCCTTCATTTGAACCTGAACTGCTGAGACTGGAATTTGGGACACTTGTTGCATGGATACAACGGTAGGATGCTGGACTTGTGCTTGAGCTTGTGGAGGAAGAGATACGGGTGCATGTGTAGAGACGGATGTCGGGGCAGAGGTGGGTGCGGTGGCCAAGGCAGTTGACAGAAGAGGTCCTGCAGCGACCTGAGTGGGCGGAACATGAGTCTGAGCTTGAGGCGAGGTCGGTGTCCAGACCTGGGGCTGAGCTGCTCTCTGCTCAATCAGAGCTACTACATGATGGAAAAAAAGAAAAATGTGTAACGGAAAGTATTTGTATATCAACAGTATTATTAAGTACTGGTGTGAACTGAGGTGGGTTATTTACCTGGCACTGATGGTGTTGTAGAGGTGGCTGTAACTGGGGTGACCACAGCATTGGCCACAGCAGCATGAAGGGGATTGGGAGCTGTGGGTTGGATCTGAGTTACAGCTTTCACTGGGGATGGTGCAGCGATTTGAGTGGACACGACAGAAATGACAGGGGCAGAGACAGGAGCAAGAGCAGGGGTGGGAACTTGGACAGGTGAGGGAAGAGACCGAGAAGCAGGCATTTGGCTCGAGTTGGAGGGGACTGAAACAGCGGCTACAGCCGGGGCCAAAGCAGGAGCGGTGACATGCATCAGGGCAGGGGCCGAGGTTAAGGAGGAGGAAGGGCTGAAGGCCTGCGACAGGTGCTGAGGAGGACCTGGTGCTGGGACAGGTACAGACACTGCAGCATGGGCTTGTGTTGGGAATGAGCTGGGGGTGAGGGTGGAGACTGCATTTTGTGCTGGGGCAAGCACTGTTCTTGCCATTTGTGGGTGTGTGGGAACAGAAGCTGGCATGGATGGCAAAGCCTGTGTGGAGGCCAGAGTTGGCAAGGTAGGCACGGCAGAGGATGTTTCAGATGGAGTAACGGTAGGAACTTGGGAAACAGGGACTGAGGTTGGGGCGGGGGTCATACATGCCATCTGTGCTGGAGCTGGGGCTGCAGTATGTGTTGGGGTGGGCACAGGGGCAGTGATTTGGGTTTGGGAGAGGGCCGAAGGAGTCGTTTGGACTTGGGTTTGAGGTGTTTGAGCTACACTGGGCTTTGTAGGAGTAGCAGTGGGAGGTGTTGTAGCTGCAGCTGATGAGGATGGAGGCATGGGGGTGAAGAGGAAGCGTTGGACCTGGCCGTTTGGCATTGCTGCCTGCATGAGCTGCTGACCAGGACCAGGGATGACAGTAACACCCTGTGGGATGATCTGTAACTGGCCCTGGGTCTGGCCTTGACCCTGGATCACCACCGTCAGACCCGGGTTTCCACCCTGCAAATGGAGAATAAAGGCCTTCAGGTGACAGTAACACACCTATAAACACTTGCTATTTTTTTAAATGCATGCATGACTTACAGATGTTTCATGGATTGACAAGGGAACATGACAGGAAAGCAAACCATCCCCTCACCTGAGCACCCTGCGTTAGCTGCATCAGCTGTGCCATCGTGAGTTTAACTTGACCCTGCTGTGGCCTGTTAGCCTGGGACGATGCTACAGACTGTCCAGGTATGGCGGTGGCTGTTTGAGATGATGGTGCAGCACCTGCTGTTCTCTGACCTGCATTTGCCTGCCCCAGACTGGAACCAGGCTCGCCGTGGCCCATATGGGTCGGCTGGCCTAGAGAGAATGGAAGAGGAGTAAGAACTTTTTTTTTGTTTTAGATATTTAACTGAGAACTGGGAATGCCCAGTTGAACAGAACACCTTGTTGAGCTCTGACCACCGATGCGCCCACTGAGGTAGAAGGTGTAGCTGACTGGCTCATCGTAGTGTCAGGATGCGTCAGGCCTCCTGCTGCGATGGCCTGAATGAGAAAAGTGACATCATGAGTCATTATTTTGAAACCTTCCATAAGCTTAACTGACAGCAAAAAAAAAAGAGGCAACAGACCTGATGTGTTGAGGAAGAGGTGGTGGCTCTGAGGTTGATGTTGCCAGTTGTAGGATGTAGTGTGCTGTATGTCCTTAGGTTTGCAGGGGGCCCAGAGGGGAAGATTCCAAGGACTTTCTGTTGGACTACACCTGTTGATAAGGATAATGTAAGTATACATATCTTGGCTACACGCAGTAAACATCAATTATGCGCGAGACAAGTCAGGGCATGCATCTTGAAATGTGTAAAGCAAATGAAAAAGCTTCTGTTTATAAGACAACAACAGAAAAAACAGCAAGAAAACCAGTTGCTCCAACCATCAAAAAAAAAAAAAAGCGCTGGTGGCCTCATCCATGCTCAACTTATCAAAGGCATATTGCCTCCAACATGACACTCATGCATCCATTCCAGCGGGTGTAAGCCCAAACCAGTGGAAATGGATGCCACTCGTGCTCCCTACCTCCGTGTGTAGTGGGCATGCTCAGAGTGACAATCTTGCTGTTTGCGGGGAGCGGGAGTTTAGCGGCGAGGACCTGGCCAGTCACAGTCACTGGGCTGCCAGTGATCTGGAAGGCTTGCTCTGAGCTGGTGTTGCTGCTAGCCCCGGTGGCCACCGAGCCAGTGGAGGCTGCAAGACACACCACGCCACCTCCAGTCACGCACAGCCGTAAGGGCCACCACCACCACAGCCAGTCCACGGCTGCGGTGTCCACTAGGGGGCTTCAGATTTTGAAAATCTGGGATAATTTCTATGCCAGGTGTTTATATTCTGATTGCACAAAGGTTGTCCTATAATCCCGTTGGATGTAAAGGAGTAATGCAACTTAAAAAATATAATTCATAGAGGACTGCAAGTGGACACCACAAGCCAAAAAGCCATTTTGGCTGGCCAGTCAGATTTACATTCCAGAAAATTGCCAACAGAACACAGTTGGAATTGATGGAGGATAAAATAATTTAAAGAATGGAAAAAAAAAAAAAACAGTGGATGAGAAGTTCTGTGTGACCTTTCCCGGCCCGCCTCTTAACAGAACATGATGAATGAGAAGAACAACTATCTGATGTTAGCTTACCCGAGCTGTTGTTGGTCTGACCTTGCTTGACCCAGGAAGCAAAAGACTGATGGAAGTCTTTGTCTTGCTGAAACGAAACTGGAGAGTTCAGTTTGGAGGCCAACATCATCTTCGCCCCAGACGGGACCTGACCCGTCCTCTGACCCACGGACGCTGGGGTACTGGGTGTGTTTGCGGAGGTGGTGGTGGTGGTGGTTGTTGTGGAGGTGGTGGCCATTGTTCTTTGCTGCTCCAGACGTTTCTAGAAGAGAAATATTCCAACAAGTTAAAAACCCACACAACACACCTCCCATGTGTAAATGGAGAACAGCATTCCCACCTGTTGAGCAGCCATTCTGGCCTGCTTGAGCTGATTCTCTAGATGGGCCTTAACATCCTCTGCTGTCTTCAGACTAGCGCCAGTCTTTGAGGGATCCAGGCCCTGCGACTTTTCCCTCTCTATTCTGTAATTCCACAACATTTGGTAAACAAGAATTAGAAGAATTCAGAATTCAGTGCTGTTGGAGGTTTGGTGTGTGTTTCTGACCTTTCAGAAAAGGCTCTAATCTCCCACAGCTCCAGGTCCTCCTCAGGCACCCACGTCTCCACAGCAATAGGTCCAGTCAGCTTCGCTGGCTCCTGCTTCTTCGGCCTCAAAGCGCTGGATCGTAAGCCTTTTCTCTGTGGAGTAGGAGTCTCTATCAATGGGGAAAGAAGAAATAAACTATTAATTACTTCAAAACATAATCATGGTCAGTCTTCAAGTTTGCTCTTCTTTTTTCTTTTTACCTTTGGGAGTGTCTCTGTTTCCGAGGGGACAGATGATCTTCCTGATGCAGTATTCGGAGCGGATGCCATAAGGCCCCACATCTCTTCGTTTAATAATCTCTGTTGTTATGACATCCGTGTCCGTGGTCTCTGTGATGTAACACAATTATTTAAAATGGTAACGTTTTGTAGGCAGAAAATTAAGTTGTTTGTTAGACTTGACATGTCAACGAATGTGAGTTTCCTCCAGAGAACATCGAACATCCACAAAATAAAAGGATGAAAATGAAGTGAGTGGCATTTCCTCACCTTTCCGAGTCGTCCCCACAGCAGCAGAGGGCTTAACGGCCATGTCATCCCACCGAAGGCATGCCCACAGCAGCCTCAGCATCAGGCTGACTCCTGCCAACGACCTGACGGTCTGGAGACGGTACCTGCACAGGAAAGAGCCATTTCAAACAGGATCCATGTTTTCTATCAACACCAAGTACATTTATACTTGTTCATATGGGAATATGATGTTGTGTGGAATAAATATGAACAATGATTTTATCATGAAGAAATTTTCACCTGAATTCTGTGCATCTATGCTGAAAATTAAAGTATCTTAAACGACTTTATAATTTGTTACCAACCTCCATGTGATCCCAAAAGTGGGCCGAGGTGACGGGTAGGGCCATATGTCTGGGGCGGGCTTGGCGTTGTAGTTGAAGATGGGCACCTCTCTGATGCTCGCCCTCCTCGCCAGCCTCTTCAGGTCATCGTTCGGCAGGATGAAAATGCTTTTCTTGCTGCTCTTGGTGACAAACTTGCGGTACGACGGTAGAGCTGTTCCTGAACGGGACTTCCTGGACTTGAAAAATCGAAGAAGGCTGACCCGATCTCTGGTTGAATACTCCTTACTGATTGTCATTGAACTGGTTGTTGATGCAGAAGTTTGGATCTTAGTGTCTGTGACTGGTATTTTGGTTTTCTGTGGGACAACAGTCCCAGAGGTGAGCTGGGAGGTGGTGGTGGTAACAGAGGTGACTGTGTTGCTGGCTGCTTCAAACTTCACATCAGACTGGAGTGCATCCTGACATTCTGTGGACTTCAACGTGTCACCATAACTATTACTACTATTCACGCAGGATGGGTTAGAGGATGGAAGCTTAGAGGGTGACATTCCTTCACTGTTCATTTTTATTTCATCCTCATCCTTAATGGGGTCTCCTTTCTCGGCTACGTGGTTCTCCAATTTTGGGATTTTCAGTGGAGGTGGATGACAAATATCTGATAAATCTTTTTGTGAGAGATTTCCATTCATCAGAGACTTAACAGGTTCCTTTATATCGCCATCTTCAGTGGGTGGATCTACCGAGTTGCTGTCTGATTCTGCAGGGGTGATGAACCCAGCTCTCCCATTCACCTGCGGCAGACCGCTCTTGTTTTGCTCGATCTCCACGCTCTCTGAGTCACTCTGTTCACCACCTCGCTCAATTTCCTCATACTCTCGTTTCTTAGCATTCTCTCCCACACAAGCCACCTCTGGCTTCTGTGTTTTTCCTTTGCTTTCCATTGCATCTAACAAACTATTGCTTTTACTGCTGAGCTCAGAACTCACAAGGGCTTCTCCATTCACCTCTTTGTGAGCTAAGGCCTCCCCACCATTCCCCTGAACCATATTTAACTCCATCTGTTTGCTGTTGTTGGAAGTGGTGATGTCTGCCTCCTCTTGCTCAAAGTTAAGTTTTTTGACTATTGGGTCTCTAACTGGAAGGTTCTCCTCCTCTTCTTTTAAACATGGGGTCACAGCAGGCTGTGATTTGTCTGATTTTGATCCTTCGGTCTTAACTACAGGAGGCGGCTTTGATGCAACCATTTTAGACAGAAGAGTTCCCTGTCTCACCCGCTCAAGTCTTTGCTTTTCCTCCAAGGTGAATTGTTTTATTCGGCGCTCCAAAAGTCCGTCCATTTTTGAGGGTTTCACCTTCTTCTTGTAAGCGGTCCGTAGCTGGAAGCCCTCACTGACGTTCACAACATCATAGTACGGCTTGGATGAAGTCTTCGCCTCCTTCTCAGATTGTTCAACCATTGGGATTGGTACTTCGCTCACTGGTTGCACAGCAGGCAAGGATTTGTCTTTGTTTTCAGCTTTATGAAAAACAATGAATCACAGATTTTAGAGAATGAGACAAAATCTGTATAATAAACAACAGTAACAAAAAACCCAATTCAAAAGACAACAAAGAGACACATCGATTTCATTTACGTTTCTCGTCACTTGAAGAAGAAACTTCTGGGAGGTCAAACTCCATCTTTTCATCTACTTTCTTTTCTTCTTCATCTGTTTCATGCTCTTTCTCCATGAGGTCCTCTTTAGACGTCCGAGTGTTGCAGTCCTCCTCTGGAGACGCTCTCTGGGGTGATGCAGCAACGGATGCTTGTTCGTTGTTCTTGCATGATTTATTATGAGTAGTCTGCTTCTCAGAGTCTGCTGATATTTTCTGCTTCTTTGTGCAAACTGCTGCATTTTCATTGCTCATTTTGGCTGTTAAGAAAGCAATAGTCCAAACGTGAGCCCGATGTGTCATAGCAGCATGAAGATACTGTATGTCAAGATAATTACACAAAGTTAACTCTTACCCTCCAGCTCTTTGCGGTAGTTTACGTTGGTGTTTCCTGGTAGCTTTGGAACAAATCGCGGCACTCGAGTCTTACTGACCCAACACCAGCCACCGTACCCCGTCACTCTGTACTCCTCCCCTTTCTGCTTCCACACCTTAGTAGAAACAACACGGAAATAATGAAGCAATGTGGAGATCTGACCTAAACAAGCTAAAAAATACCACAGCAATGTTCACATCAGACCAATATTAGCGTTTGAGTTCAGTGTTAAAGCTAGGAATCTACACATAGGAACACCGTATCCTGCTACCAACATGGGGTCGTCTCTATCCCGCTCCTGGACTTGAGTGTGTAGTTAAATGGCAGATTTAAGTGCCTGCTGTTTACCTGGTGCTTGATGGGAATGGTGTACTTCACCCACGTGGCCTGTTGCAACGTCTCTTCGTCCTCCAGCTTTTTCTCTCGTTTTTTCACCTTCTCTTTCTCCTCTCGCTCCATAGAGGTCATGCGATGTAGCCTGAGCGGGGAGGTGCGGTATATAAAAAATGTAAGGAACACAATGTAAGTGGAAAAAAAAAAATCTTTAGTCAGATTACTGAAGTTATGACTTTGTACAACCAAAAGCTGTTTCGACTGCCATTCAGTTCATATATGGAGTTCTTTCTTCACCTTGTGTGTCCAAGAGAATCTTTCCAGACAGGCAGCATGACCACCGGCTTGATGGCACACTCCAGTATTGCCAAGGCCAAAGCGAATTCTCTGGCTTTGCTGCACATCTGCACTGCTTTGTTCCAGTTGGTCCTTTAGAGCAAACAAAAAACAAGAGATAAAAACTGCAGTAGAAGAAGCTTTTAGTGTCATCATACCATTGTACAACAAAATTGCAAGGTTAGTGTGGAGCGCTGGTCCTGAGCCGGTGCCACTGCAGGCCAACATAACCTACTGGTCCTAAGAGGGATGTTTTTCCTGATGATGGGGAGGAAACCAAAGTATTAACGAGAGTTCTAACGAGTGAACATCAGACGTCTCCACTGTACCTGTGTGACGCCCAGTTGGGATGCATAAATGGTCCTGGGACGTTGGTCTCCAGCTGGATGATGGTGAGGCGCAGGGTTGAGACAGTCAGGCTTCGAGAACCATAGATGGAGCCGTTCCATTTGAACTCGGACGCTGTGGTCAGGCTGAACTTGTGGGACAGGTGACGTCTCTTGTCGTGGTCCTCGCGATGCTGATGCTTGTTTAGGGCCAGGACGTTGGTGCTGTACTGGTTGTGGTACACCCTGTATTTACCCTCTTGTCCAAGTTTGAAAAAGCTATTCAAATTCACAGCCAGGTCCCTTTTGAGGAAGCTGAGACGTGACGATTCACCATCAGAGCGTACAGGTGACGACTGAAACACGAGAGGGAACATTAGATTCTAAAGTAGATTTAAATGATCAGAACATGAACATAAAAGTATTTTTTAAATGATCCAGATACATGATCCATCTGTGTGCATAAATTAATGCAATTTTTTCAAATATTAATTAAGACTCATCAATGCAGTGCTTATGCCTCACCTCTTTGCTGCCTCTTGGTGTTAGGCCATTCGATTCCTTTCCTGCTGCTCTGCCTCTATCACTCTTGAGCCTTTCATTGTACTCATCTGTCATCCAGAAAGGACATGACACGATTAACACAACAAACCCCCCCTGCCTTCATTCAAACAAAGAATAACAGACAACTTGTTCCATAGGGTCCAAAGCTTTCATGTGTCTATTATGAGCAAGAATGTCTACCATCGCTGGCGTTTACCTGTCCCATCATGGCTGGTAAAAGAGGACTGAGAGGATCGATCAGCCAGGTCAGGCTGCTCTGGTTTCCTGAGGTTCCCACATCCAGAAACCAGGCCACTTCCACAGCTCTCCTCTGACTGCTGAGGCCCGTCTTTGGAGGCCTGCATCTCCTCAGGGTGCTTGTCTTCACTAGATTCTGTTTTTTCATCTTCATCTGAAAAAGAAGAAAACTCCTGAACTCAGAGGCATAAAATTAATTATCAGGGATAAAACGAGTTGCTTTAAGCAAAGAAGGCAGCTGTGCAAACACATTTACAATAAGAGAAGAATTCAACACCCGCAATAAATTACTTCTCCTTGTAGCTCAGCCAGATCTTATTTTATTGTCCTAGGACTTGAAATTTGCATATCAACAAAGAAACTTCTTCAGTCCAGCATGGGCAAGAAACTAATCAAATTGACTAAAAACTAGCTGTGCATTTGCTGCAAAGCCCAATAAATGAGACCATATCTGCTTTTGAGTTTTAAAAGGGAGATTGTGCTGCATATATATGCAGCTCTTTGTTGATGAGGCAGCAGGTGTGGCTTCCAGGCAGAGAGCCTTTTGTCTGACCGACAGCAACTCACCCAAATGCCCACAAATTGGAAGCAGAATAAGGAGCTTGTTGTGACAGACGTGGAGTTCCAGCTTTTGCCAGAAACGCTGTCTAGCTCAGTGCCGAAAGCGTGCTTTTCAATACCATGATCGCAAAGACAACAAATAACACAAGACATTAAACAAAAGCATCGAAGATAAGCACAAGTTCTTTAACTTGTCCCTGTGACTCCAGTTCTTGTTTCTTGATAAATGTCTCATTTTCAAAATTTTCTTTTCCAGAAAAATATTGAATAAGATTATGTCCTAGTAACACCCATAGCAAAAAATCTCACTGACAGTGAGTTTAACTAATAAGCATGGAAATTAAAAAAGAAAGAAATGAATACAAATGAATAAAGTCCCTCAACCGGAAAAGGATGCACTTCAGTCATTTGTGGTCGTGTTTCAAAGATTCAAATGGTTCTTTCTACTTCACAAAGGACAGACAGATGGAACCCTTTCCTGTTTCCCCTTCTCATATTGTTTGAGACAGGGAATAATTAGCAAAATGCTGCTGTCACAGCAGCATTTATTTCATGCAACACAAGACAAATGGCAGAAAAAGACTGGGAAAACACTTGATCACTATCTAAGGAATCAATACCATCGCCAAAACTGCTTAGTCTGAAAAGGCACTTTTGTTCAAGACAAATAAATCCAACCCATTTAAGTCCTCAATCACAGCGTGTAATATTTACTGAAACTGAATGTGAACCTCAGCTGAGGAACGATCATTCTTCACCAGAAAGTATACAATGCAGTATGGATAGAGACAAACCAACAGCCAGCCAACACCATAAGCAGAATCAGTTTGAAGAAAAGCAAGCGTAAAGCATTTGTTATTAGCTCAGCCACATATACTGTAATGCTATAACCCTGAGGGAACAGCCATGCCGGTCCATCACACTACATTTTGCAGTAATACCTAAATTCTTGCTGACAATGCAGAGGTGTTAAAAAAGAAAGGCATAATGCAATAGTTTGAATTCAAAGCACAACCTTTCCGCAATAGGTTTACAGTCTGCTTGTTCATTACAATTCATTTAAACCCCCCCCCCCCCCGTGTAACGCGATAAAATAATGACTGTCAATCTAAATGGATAATTAGCAATACAAGAAAGAGGAAAACAGTATTGTAATCCGGGGTGAACTATTCCTTTAAGCCAGATTTGATTTTAGTCTCCGAACCAAATGCAAGCTGCTCTTTTCATTACAGCTGTGTGGATGTGGGTAAGAAAATCACTGCAGATGCCAGTGTAGCAAGACAAACACACAGAGCAAGTTAGAGGCAACAGGTGGAGATGGATTTACAGCCAAACAGCAACATGAGAAGCGATAGATGAGTTGAACGGTTTAAGATACCGCTGATGTCAGGACACCAGAGCGTAACATGAGTCTTGTCTTGTTCTACCTGTCCTGTCCTGCTTTGCTAATGGAGAGGACTCCCCACTCTTTGGGCTCCTACTGTGAGCAGGCAGAGCTTCCTTGTTCATTTCAAGGGACTCCTTTTTATCGGCAGCTGCGTCCCCAGCGTCCGGGCCAGGTTTGGTATCAGACAGGCAGCTGTCCTCTGACGCAGGGGGAACTGCTGCTGCTGTTTCACCTACATACACAGGACCGAACAGCACCAGTGGAGTCAGACAGCTTGTCTCGATAGTCACAGTTCCACCATGCAATATCAGAACTGTATTTCACCTTACACGTGGGGGAAATTACAACTACTGGAGTCGTGACCAGAAATGGAAGGAATAAGAGGAGAGAATGGTGGAATGGAAGTTAACTGTTACCTTGAGAACTCTGCTCAGTGTCTTTATGTTCTCCGTTGTCGAGCTGAGGATTCAGCTCGTCTTCCGCTGTCTTAACAGAGTCGGTTTCTTTTTCCTGCTGGGTGTCCTCTGCTTGACCCCCAGATTCCTGTCCTTCCTGCTTGATTTTCATGCGTTCCATGATTACATCTACAGACAAAAGGAAACAATAATTATACAGAATCCCCAACCACAAGTGTACCATATTGAGGAAATATGGTCATGACAAAAAAACTTTCTTTCAACTCTATAGCAAACAATTTGGATCCCCTGTAACAGACAACTGCATCATAATCCAGCCAAATCAATGTTCTTCAATTTCGATCAAACTCATCTCATACAATCTAATAACGTTTGAACCCAAAAGCTGGAATATCTGGATGCTATGACTCAGTTAATTCAGCAAAATATAAAAGGTCTACTAAAGGGCAGAATTTATGAATGTGACAAAGATCTCCAGTGAACCAGCCTACAGGAAGAAGCTCACAGTGCTGCTGCAGCAATGGGCTTTTAACTGATTAAATAAATCAGCACACCCATAAGTCACTTATATTTAATAAAAACTAAAAACAAAAAACACAGAAAAAGGTTTTACAAATACGTTTTCCTTCTGTTGGGCTGCAGAATACTTCAACAGACAGTTGTGACTGAGGGAAAATCAACAAAGGAGAGCAGAGTACGCTGCTTTCCTTCTGAAGCTGGCAGTTATGCTGGTAACAAAGGGAAACTGTTCCATATGTCAACCTATCAAACACACACAGGAAGCAAAGGCGCAGTAATCAGAAAGTCTTCTGAGCCCTTTGCTTCGTTGGAGAGAGGAAGAGGTGGCAAAACAGTTGGTTGTCTGTGTGAATATGAAGCAGGAAGAAAACTCAACTGTCATCATAACAGTGCACTACTGCCAGACGATAGAACCATGTTATAAAGAGCATATGGAGACTCTTCCTTATTGTAAACAGAACCCACATGGACATGTTTACTTCACAGCTTGAATCACACTCATGTCTGATCGACACCATAAAAACAAAGGTGTAAGTGTCAGTACTGATAATAAATATTTACCGTTGACTGCGGTGAGGTAAGCTTTATTGTTTCCTCTAGCTTTGTGTGTAAGGTCCTCTGTGATTGCCATGTGAGCTTGCACTTCCTCCTTCATCTCCTCCAGGGTGGTGTAAAGGTCCATTTCCCAGTACTCCTTATCCAAGTACTCCATGAGATCCTCCAGCTGTGCTTTGGTGCTCCAGTACCAGATCTTTTTCGTCTCATGTTCCCCATCCTCCTCGCTGGAAGGTGAGAACAGAGTCTCTTAAACGTCAGAAAAAAACATGTCGCTTATGCTACCACTTCTCTCCAAAGTAAATTTATAACATTTAAGAACAGACAAGAAAATGAAATGACATAAATAATGCAATGATGCTCTTAACAAGCCATCTGAAAAACTTCCATTTCAGGACAGGAATTCAAACGCAATTGGAAGTCGTTTTTTTAAATGAAGACATTAACAATTAAATAACAGTGAGAGTCACAGGCAGGTAAAACCAGATGAATAAACAGGCTGTTCATCGACTCATTGTCAATGGTAATGTCCGTGTTCTGACGGAATATCAGTTTAGGGTGTGGGTGAGACCATAATCCAGAACAGCATTGGTTCAAGTAAAGAAAAAGGGGTTAGACTCCATGCCTTTTCTATAAACTCTAGTCAAACAAATCCTGGAATGGAATTCATGTTGCTTTTTGCACGCACAGTGATCGTCCAAGCTGCAAAAATGTCCCCATTTCTGTTTCGAATTTCAGATAGGAACTGCACACACGCACAAAGCATCAGACAGGAGTCTAGTTACGTTTAGACTACCTTAAAGGAATCTGGTTTTAGTTTTGAGTTTATCCAGATTTTGCACAAACTTTTTCATTATTTACGGTAAAACCCTAAAAAAACCCTTTGGGTTTAAGTTGTTTCAAAAGACTATTGATTATATGGCAGGTTGCTGTTTACTACCCAGCTGCTTAGGATTCTGTCTGGTGACATGTACCTGCCTCAGTGCAGAGCACTGGGTCTTTATACTGCAGTGCTAATATTAATAATTTCAGTCATACTTTACCTTGAAACCTTTTTATTAGTTGAGTAAGAACTATTTCTACAATTGAGACTGAAAAGTATGATGATGTAACAGACCCACATACAAAACTCAAATGAAATTGACTTGACATTCAGTGAATGGACGTGTGTTCCAGAAACATGTGCCACGTCCGAAACACGTCAAACAAAAATTTCAATGATACACTCATTTAATTTTAGTTTAGTTTGTTCAATGCTTACTAAATTACAGCTAGAGCCAGAACAGACCATCAGTGTAGGACAACACTGTCTTGTCAGACAGTACCTGCATGCACTCAGCATGCATGAAATGTTTTTCTGTAAAACCAGCAGGACAACACTAGCTGGTGTTGTTAGATTTGTATCTGCTTTTCTTTGTTAGAATGGGATCATTTTTGATATGGAGCATTAAGAGTTGAAAAGTGATGTCATACAGTATGTCATCCTGCAGTGACTGTACCTCTTTGATGCTATAATTCCAGTAAAATTTGACAATACAAGTCTGGCTCTCAGTGTATTTTCACCTATTTAATAAAAACAACTTCATTATTTCCTATAGGTTTGTATTTGTGGTGTAAACTTACTGCACATTCGCTGTAATATGTATTTTTGGAAAGCTACTACGATCGGAACCGATAGACAGTGAGAGACTACTTACACAATAATCCTTCTGTTGAGGAACCAGTATTTCCTCTGGTGTCGGTCGTATCCAATGGGCTCCTGACGGATGTATGGCCTATTCTTCTGTGCCTCTGTCACACAGTCTATGACACCAGACACCTTGTGTGCCACACAAATCTCACACTGCCACTCATCCTCTGGAACCTCCTCCAGTGGTGGCTTCACACACTCCAGATGGTAGACTGCTGAGCAGGTCTCACAGCACAGCAGGTCGCCCAGGCGGTGGCACACACGGCAGTGGTCGTCATATTGCATACTGCCATCAGACATCAGTTCCTCACGGGCAATGTTGGTGGTGAGAAACTGGTCCACCAAAAACTGTAACACCTTGATCTTACCTCGAAGTGGACCGTAGGGATACTCATCCACCTCCTGATATGACAGGACATGATGGTATTCCCGGTCACTCTCACAGTACGCTCGTAACACCTCTGGCCATGTCATTCCATCCAGAAAGTACAGAGTAGAGTGAACACTATCCTTGAGGTCAGCAGGACCAAAGGTAGTGTTGGACGAGTCCTCCTCACGCAGGATGGCCTTCAAAAGGGATATATGAGTCTCGGCGATTAAAGTGCACTGCTCTTGCCCTACCAGCGCTGCACAGAAGTCCTCAAAGCGAAAAGGGGAGAGACGCAGCACTGTGCTGAAGTTCCGTAACACCTCATAGATGGAAGATGCATTGAGAAGCTCCTCATTAGGCACCAGGAGGTCCTCAGAGCTGTCAGGAAGCACAAGAGGAGGGATCTCCTTCTCCTCAAGAATGGGAGTACGAGGTCGTGGAGCCTGGACTTTTTTCTTCCCTATAGGTAAAAGAAATGATAGAAAATTGTATAATTCTTACTGATACAACACAGCACAGGACAATATCTTGAAATCCTTTCTGTTGGTTATAATGAGAAGTATAAGTGTAAGTACTATGATATTTGCTGTCATTAATTATCCAGTTCTGTCTTTACACCAAACACCATACTTCAATTAAGAACTTGTCAATATTCACTGAAAATAGTTGTGATTCACATAATTTTCACATACAGGTTTTATGAGATTTCCATTGCATTCAAAATAGCAAAGGAGTAGAAGGACTATTCAGCAAAATCATGTGTGCTTTTGAAGCCGAGCCAGTTCAACACATGGTTAGTGTCATAGCTGGATGAGGTTGCCTAGTCCTGTTTATAAAGTATTATCAGTTAATTTGATTGCAAGTCATTCAGACCACACATTTAAGCCATTTATCAATGTTAGATCACCAGAGACAGTAGCTGTCTAACCACAGCAACATAAAGCAGAGGGTTAAACGATAAAAGACTAAGTAGTGTAATAGCACAGCTAAGTGAGCTAGCTAGCTTGTTTTTATTTTTTTTAACAAGCTAAATTAATAAAATATCGCTTCTTATTCAAACAGAAGGTGTATAATTTGGTGATAGCTAAGAACACGTGTAGTTTTTACCTCACCACTTCAGGATGACATTCGGCCACAGGAGCTAGTTCCCTTGCTAACGTTAGCGCGCTAACGGGAACATTATCGAGCTATGCAAGTGGATATTTCTACTTCAGGACGCAGTTATTGTCCCAGTACGTGTGGCTTGACTGAAATACGTGTTCTGATGTGTATTAACTGACAGTGATGGCTAGAAAACAATCGTGCATTCCGCTACCGATTCAATCCACCTGCAGTAGCATTAATGACTGCGGCCTGTGTTCGTATCCTCTGCATTCTCCATTTTGAACAATAAGCTTATCTGCTTCTAGCATTGACAAAAAAAAACAACCAACAGAAGCATCGACAACAGTTCGGGATGCATTTGCTAACACCTGCAGTGTGTGATGAGACACGGTACTATCGACCGATCACAAGGTTCAATTACCCGGAGTGCTGGCATGTGTGCTCTGACTCCGAAAGCTACTCTCTGAGCAGTAGCTGGCATCCTCCTCCTCCTCCTCCTCGTCCAGTACATCATCTTCAAGGCAGTCAGAGTCCTCTTTGAGGCCCTCGTCCTCCTCGGACTGGTGTTCCTCTTCAACATACTCTTCCTCCTCAGATCTTAAACTGACAGCATCGTCCTCATCCTCGCTCTCGTGGTCGTCGTACACGATTGTTTTGGACGCAGGCGTCCTCCTCCCTCCGCGACCACCTCTGCCTCCTCTGCCGCCGCCGCCACCTCTACCCCGTCCCCTGCCTCGGGGTGACGTGACAGACCCCCTTTTCCTCTTTCTAGCCGGTTTAGGGGTCTCTCTTGTAGGGCTCTCAACGTCCTCATCACCGCTGTCCCTCAACCTAGGCTTCAAATTCCTCCTGGGTCGTAAGCCACGGGCCGTGGCTGGCGTGTTCTCCTCGGCTTGTAGCGGTTTGGGCGGCCTGCCCCTCTTCCCTCTCATGATAAAGCGAAAGCTATTATTTTACTAGCCCGATTTTTTTCAGTTGTTTAGCCAAAGCAGACACAAGCGAAAACAAAACAGCTGTACAGTTGGAGGAGTGAGGATTCAGACGGTGCGGTAACTCCGAGAGGCCCCAGTGTCTGTTTGGGTTTGAAAGCTCAAAATGTTAGCCCGGCGTCCCGTCCAGGTTCGCCTAGAGCCGCCATTTTTCTTCTTCTCTGCCTCTCTGGCTGAACAAACAGCAGCTCGCGCAAGAGGAGTCACGTGACCACACCGCTCCAGCTCGGTGGCAACAATGACCGAGATGTACGCCCTCCCAATTACTAGAACATTTAATCTAAATTTGTTTAAGTGTCGAGTATTATTATTATTATTTTATTTTTTATTTTTATTATTATTATTATTATTATTATTATTATTATTATTATTATTATTATTATTATTATTATTATTATTATTATTATTATTATTATTACCATTGATGATGATTAATTAACAGTAGAGATGTTTAAGATGTGTTGTTATGGTTGAGCGGTTAAGACTGTAGTTGAGGAGAGACGCTGGGCTCTCCCCGCGTAAGTTCGAATCCTGCCGGTAATATCCTGAACTTTTTAATTTCTATCAGAGCACGCAATGTAAAAGCACTAAGAAAAATCAGGCAATGTCCCACTAAATCGATGAGATCACCGAGATGTATGTTTTGTAGGTTGGAAATCAAATCTTCCAAATATCATTGTCATTATTAATCGTGCTAAAAAAGTTACGTTATGAATATACTGTACCACACACTATACTGTATTAACATCACACATATCAGATAAAGTTAAGCATTAAATAATATTAACAACTAGTAATTTACTCACATATTACTTGACTTCCAATTAGGAGATAACTTCAGCATACTGTATACAGTACTGAACAATTCAAGTTCCGGTAATTAATAGTTCCAATTCTCTGTTCTCCTCCCTAGTTGAGCTGTAAATGATAACCAGATACAACAGCGCCCTCTAACGGCCAGCTCCCGGATGTACGCCACCTTATTTCCGCATTTTAAAACAAGGCTTTGAACCGGTCCACCGAACGAAAACGAATATCAGAAACTTTTTGTTTTTAATGTTCTGAAACATAATCGTTTCTTCAAAATGATCGTAACTGGTTAATCCCAGTCTTTTTTTTTCGTTCTTGAAAAAGGTATATGACCAGGTGGTTTACATCTTATCGAAAAGATGTGAACCATCATATCATATCACCAGCAGTCATGGAAAAGGCAGTCTCCCAATCTCAATTATATTAATTGTAGTCTATCAGCCATTTTCAGAGCAGAAACGTAACTGATGTCTATAAACTGAAGCCAGTGAGTTAATTTCATGTGTTTATTCAGATTTATTTCAAATTAAATTTTTGCTTTGTATGTGCTCCCTAACTGTCAAAACCAATGCCCTTCTATCATATGAGAACAATGGGTCTGTCTTTGCATGTAATTTTTTCCTTGCTATTGGGGATCAGAGGAACCCAACTAGTCTAAAAATGAAATGTTAGCTTTCTACAATAAATGGTTATCTCAAAAACCAATGTTGTCATATGAGGGTATTGGGTCTATGTTGCTGTATGACAATAACAACCTTTCAGTCAGTGTTATTATTTACACATGTATTTTACAATGTGTACATATACACTGCTTTCTGCCCAGACTTTCTGAATGACACAATGAAGACACCATTGGTTAACAAAATACAAAAGTGAATTTTAAGCAGTCACAAACACATATGTGTAGATTAAAGTGTGCAGCTTTTGCATGAAAAAGTGCAAAGTTTATGAACATCATAGCCATAGTCAACTCAAATAAGTCATTCAAATAGTCCTACTAGCCTCTGTGAAAGGCTTCACAGCAGTTGTGCTTACTTTGCAGGCAGAGGAACACATTGCACGTTGAACAGTGTTAATGGTAGCTTCAGCTTCTCTGCTATGTGAAATCATTTTTTTGGTCACTATAGTCAATTCTTAGGCTAGGTGTTCAAATGGCAGCTGCAACTCTGCTTCTGTTATTTCTTCATACAGTATTGAGCTATGGGAGAAGCACAATCAGGACCTACTGTTTGACAATAAATGTCATTTTAGAAATTATTCTTGTCTTATTTCTTGTAGTCTCTATGGGACGTAGGCCTTAACTACAGTTATGTAATTTGCATGAAGCAGGGGCCTAGTGCTGTTTGACTGTTTGCTGTAAGGAAGGGATATATCTATAGTATGTAAACTAATAAACTCTTTTCAGAACAAACCAATTGGCAAAAAATTCTATTTCAAAACCCTGTTAGACTTAGTGAAGATCAAGTAAAGATTAAGCATTCCTCAGTTGCAGCTGGAATTTAAAAAGCCTAGACTCCACTGACTGTGTCACACTGTGGAGCAAGTAATTAAAAAAGATGGAAAACACTTTGCAGCTCAGACATGAAATATTAAAAGAACAAGTTCTACATTTAATATGAAAAACACGTTTCAGAGTTACATTAACATCAAATTACCAATATAAATTGTATTCAATGTAAACATCATGAAAATATTCTGAGATATCCCACTTTATTTTAGTTTTAATCCAGGCATAATTTGTGAAATCTGAAATAATTGTCTTTTTAATAAAAAAAAAAAATCTGTAGTGGATGCACTGTGCTGCTGTATTGATCTGTGATTACTGTATCATACTTGATTTTCATTTTCCAGGGTGTACAGTATGGAGACCTGCCAATGGGTGGCAATGATATCTCATAAATGACCTTAACTTGTCCCCCTGTACAAGTCAGCTTGAACAGGTTTGGGCTGATGCCTGTGACACAAGATTCTGAAAATATTTTGCAGTTTAAACGTTTTTCTTACTAATTGAGTGACTGACTTGTGTGTGTCACACTTCATTTCTGCAGTACTTAATGCCACTTTGCAGCCAATTTGTACCCATATTTTGCATCAATTGCGCTGATTTGTCGTCTTTATTTGAACTACGTAAGTGCCATTTTTACGCATGCAACGAAGGTGTGAAAAATACACAAATTAAACGTTAGCATTGCACTTACGTCATTCAAAATATCTTTATAGTTCATAGAGATCTGATCTCATGACGCAGGGTTGTCGTGGCCGAGTGGTTAAGGCGATGGACTAGAAATCCATTGGGGTCTCCCCGCGCAGGTTCGAATCCTGCCGACAACGTAATGTTTTTTTATTTCAACCACAACATGCAATGAAAAACCACAGACGTCAGAAAACGTCCATTATTCTGATTAAATCATCGACATGCATGGGTGTAAATCGAATCTCTCAAATGACTTGTCTTTGCCCTTAAAATTATGCTTTGACGTCATCATCCAATAATATGCAGCGCTATCTATTAAGTGAATGAGTTCAGGTTGAATCTGAAGCAACTTTTAATACTTCAGTGACGGAAATCCATTTGCGTCAGATTAAATTGAATAATGAATATGCCACACGCTTTACCGTATAAAAAGCACACATATCATATAAAGCTACACGTTAAATATTGTAAATAACTAGTATCCTATTGAGGTCAGTGGTGATTTCAATAAAAATGGCTCAGAGAGGACAGCAATTCTGTAACAGTGAAGTTAAAGTGTCTGCTCAAGGCAGTTCGGAGCAGCCGGATTGAAAAGAGCTTAAGTGGCACTCTGAGTGCTGAAAGTGGAAATGTGGAGCAGACGGTGCATCAGACCATGGCTAACATGGTGTTGAAGACCTCCCTGGGCTGCAGCAGAGAGCTGCATGCAGGGCATCACAGACTTCATCAGCTTCACACCAACTGACATCTTCACAACAAACATCTGAGATTGGATTCGTGCTGAAACATAGCCTGAGTCAGTAGGTGTTTTACCAAACCCAATGACTCACTGCCACCACTCTAGTGTGAAGAGGGATTCCCCATTGGTACTTGATGCTAATTTAGTAGTTTGCACATTTCCTGTCGGCAACAAATAAAAATAGATGCACTGCCTTCAGTTATGATCTTTGAGAATGGGTGTTGAGCACAGCTTCGAAGACCGGCCTGAGGGAGGGTTCGGTCCTCAAAATGATCTTTAACAGTAAAATGAAGTAACAATATAGTCTAGCATCATTTCATAAAATTAAAATAATCTCAGTAGGTATACCTCTGAAATTTGTGAATATTATTTAAAGAGTACAACCACTAATGCAGGGAAACAGGTCCGTGATGCAGATCTGAATTCTGCAGAAAGTCAGACTCAACATCGCCTCCTAGTGGAGAATCTGCAGCATAACTAAAATCCACCCGTGTCTGTGAATTCTGACACTTCTAAAACACACACCACAACAAAACCACTCATTTTTTAATAATCGATTTTATTATTTGAAAAAACAAAACAATAAAAAAAGCAAAAACGAAATGGTATCATTAGATAAGACGAGGCGAGAGACACTTAAATAAGAAGAGTTCTATGTGGTGAGGATAAGAGCAACAGTGGGTTGAAGGGGAGGTGGAGGCGTTGTTGGATGGGACAGGTTGGATTATATACACCGTTTCTCACTGCAGGACTGGCAGGCCCCGTAAAGGGAGGGGAGGGGGGCTCAAAGTAGCAGGTCGGAGACACTGAAACACTAGAGAGAAAGGCACTATCCAGAGAGAACAAGAAAACAGACATCAATAACACACAGTTAACAAGCACGCACACAGACAACAAAATCTAATGTTTGACAAAAGTGCTTTACTACACACCACATGGGACACAGGGAAAAAAAAAAACCTTTTACATCATGTATACTGATCTCTCAACATTAAGCATGAAATACAATCTCTCAGTTTGGTGAACTGCTAATCCGCACCAGCTGCAGAGGTGCACTGGTGACTACACAAAGTGATTATCCAAACTCCACCTGTTTGCTACGTGCAGGTATAACAAAGAGGAGAGCGTCTGCCGATGCATGCAATGAAAGTCTGCAAAAAACGCATGTTAACTTCCTGTACAGATCCTCATACGTCATTTTCCAAAGAAATGAATATCGACAACATCACTGTTTCAGCATGTCTTAGAATCCCTTGCATGGTTGTGTAGTTCAGTTCTCCGACCTTGCTTCCCTCATGTTAATGTTTACGGACTCAGCTACATTCACTGCCCAAGTAAAACGGCTGAAATAAATACATTGGCTTGAAAAGGTGGCTGACCTCTATACAAGGATTTCTTTTTTTTTTAATACAACTGTTTCTGCGTCATTCATGGCTCTACTTGCTGGTCAACACTAGCTTGATGGACAGGACTAGCTTCCTCTTGGGGAACTCACTTTCCTTGAATTTTCTTTTTTTTTTTTTTAAATGAGAAACTTTTTAAAAATGGAATGTCCCCTTAAATATCATGCCGTTTTAGCCGACATCCCTCAGATTCAGAGAGAGAAAAAGACAATTCAGCACATTCTAGAGCTACTAGGTCTCATCCAAACTAATGAAAGATTGAACATAATTTACAGATGAAAAAAAAATACAATTTGTGATGAGAGGTAAAACAGACAAAACACATACAAATATATAATATATATTCTTAAAAAATGGATTCTCTCTATAGTTGATTTATTTATACAGCTCATGGCTGATGTACAATGCTCACGTGCCAATGATCTTAGACATGGAAACTTGCTGTACTGTAGATTGCATTTTTTTTCCTCTTCGTTTTTTGTAAATTTTTAAAACCATTTCTTTTTTTGTAAATTTTTTTTAAAAACATTTTTTTTTTGCTTTAAAACAAAGTTAGGAGTTATCGGTAGGTATTTCATTTAGGTGATTAAAACAACATGCGGCAACAAAACAAAAACAAAATAAAGGCAGAATGTTAAGATAAGGAGAAGACAGAAGCAGCTGTGGGAGCGATGGAATAATTTGGTTATCTTCATGGTTGGTGCTCTACTCTTTAGTTTCTCTGCATTTACGTTTCCCTCAAAAGTTCAATCCTCACTGAGGTGTTCAGATGGGAGGTGAACATTCTCAGCACGTGTTAAAGTTGATTCTGCTCAGCTGCCACCCACACAGCATCGCCTACAACAGCACTACTCCATTTTTTTTAAATCTGTCTATCTCTCACTCTCTCAGATGGTTGCATTCTTCCTGTCTGCTCCTGTTATCATGGGATGGCGAAGAAGGGTGGAGGAGGTGGTTGAGGGTTGTATGGGGGCTGATGAGATCTAGGATACTGATGATGATGGTTGCTGTTGTGGTGGTGGTTGTTGGAGAATGCATGGTCTGACTGTTTACATGTTCCGATTGAAAGGAGCAACGTAGTTGCGGGGGAACATGCCCGT
This sequence comes from Antennarius striatus, assembly GCF_040054535.1. NCBI lineage: Eukaryota > Metazoa > Chordata > Actinopteri > Lophiiformes > Antennariidae > Antennarius > Antennarius striatus. The sequence goes on along the minus strand of NC_090791.1, from coordinate 6,576,766 downwards.
TTGGCTGTGACAGCCTCCTTTCCACCAGTTGGGGTCAGAGTTGTCCAGGACTTGGATGACGTCGCCGCGCCGGAAACCCAGCTCTCCTTCCTCTTGGGGGTCGAAGTCAAAGAGCGCCTTCACGTATGTGGGATGCTGTGCACACTGCAGAACAAGGAGGGTGAGGCACGAGTTAGCAACGGTGTGAAATGATTCAGAAAACTAAACGGGGATGCAAATCAAACATACTGAAATAGTCACTCCTAAACATTTACACTTTTAGAGTTCATGGTGCCCCTTGGGAGAAAAAAATATTATGTAAGGTTGGAGTTTGAAGCAGACAGCCAAGAAAAATATGAAGGTATGAAACTGGAGTTACAGCGCTGCACACTGTTCCGTGATGTAACCTAGCCACCCCTCTATAGCCATACTGAACTCTCTTTTGTCTCCCAAAAAACAGGCTTGTCTCCTTTCTGTATCCTTCTCTCTCTCCTCCTCCCTCCCTCTCACTGCCCTACCTGCGACTTTCTATCTGACATTATTGCCCCTGTGGTTTCCTCTCCTTCCTCTCTTCTCCTGCAGCTGTCTCTCAGCTCTGCAGGCAGGCAACTTCCTCCTACACGATGTCTAAATTAGCGTAAATATCGATGTTTAAAATCAGGTTTAGTGTCAGCTCTGCAACATTCAAGACTTACTTCTCCAATTTTAGATGGATCTCATCTGTCTCGCCTTACTTCAAGTTGTAATTTTCCTGTTTTTTCAAAGGTTTAGAAAAAGGGTCCAAAGTCAGAAGTGTCAGTTCTCACCTGGCTGATCTGCTCTATGTCTCGCAGAACAATCTGCTGATTGCGAGAAACAGAGTTGGTGCGGTGGTATTCTACCAGTTCGTTGAGGGAGTTGAACTTCACCACCCATAGAAAATACCTCCCAGCCCCATCACGAAGAACCTTGAAGTGTTGGACATCGTTTCCATACCTGCATAAGATCACAGAGAGAAAAACCATAATGTTAAATTTTGAAAATTAAAACGTCCCAACTTCTGTATGTTAAAAGGCAGTAATCATTGTCAGCACAAGGATTGGCAGCTGACTTTTTAACACAGACACCTGAGCATGATGGCCTATACATAAGCTGTCGAATGCTTACAACACTAAATACTTTGTAAAGGCAGCAGTAGCAGATTAATTAAGTTAAGACTGGATGATATAACCATCACATTTCACGAAATTTAGTTTAAACAGCCTCCAGTGAGGATTCATTAGTTGGTTACAAATTACGGTAAAATTACTGTATAAACAAAGCTCAGTTAGGGCCCTAGGTCTCCACTACCTTTTGTTCTTTATTGAATTAACATTATTATCATCATTATTATTATTATTATTATCATTAATATTATTATCATTCATATTATTATCATTATTATTATTATTATTAGGGCCTGAGGACTAAAAAGTGTGAAGATTCTTTTGTTTGTACTGGAACTTTTATTATGGTGTGTATATTTCAAAATGTATTGTGTTTTTGGAGACCTAAACGTCCTCAAAAACGAAGAAAAAAAAAACTTTGGCTGTCACGTACTGTTGTCATGGCGCTACCTTGAATATTTAAAAAGTACAGCTCTAAGCTTTCATCGTACAGTATGGAATTTGGTAGATGTGTATGTTGTACCAAGATCGTATCTTTTTTATATGTATGTATGTATGTATGTCTCTCTCTCTCTCTCTCATATATATATATATATATATATATATATATATATAGCGTACATAACGTGTGTATGTATATATATGTGTATGTGTGTATGTATGTATATATATACATATATATATATATATATATAACGTACATAACGTGTGTGTGTGTATGTATATATATATATATATATATATATAGAGAGAGAGAGAGAGAGAGAGAGAGAGAGAGAGAGAGAGAGAGAGAGAGAGAGAGAGAGAGAGAGAGAGAGAGAGAGAGAGAAGAGAGAGAGAGAGAGAGAGAGAGAGAGAGAGAGAGAGAGAGAGAGAGAGAGAGAGAGAGAGAGAGAGAGAGAGAGAGAGAGTACTGGTGGTGTTGCTAGGATGTAGCTGGAACAAACTAAATAGGCACCAACTGATGGTGCCAATTAGTTGATGATGCAGACATTCTCAATATTCATTCCATAAATATGTTTACATTAAATACCGCAAGGTACAGCAGACCAGGCATTGATTTTATTGGTGACAAGTTATTGCAGGCACATGCCATATTTGAGCATATTTTTCTTGTATTCATTGAACCTTGCTGTGTGACAAACAAATGAAAAATGTTCAAAGTTCATCATCATTTAATACATAAAACTTTATTGGATCTCCTATTGTGATTGAAGTCCTAGCACTAAAAGTCAACATGAAAAGCCTGATAGTTCGGATTGGACACCACAGGCACAAATACTGTGTTTTAAAGCATCTGTCTGGTACATCGGAGCTAAAAACATTATTTCCACTTTAGTACTTTGGTGTTATCTGTGGAAAAATATTGAATAGCCATGCTCTCACTTGATTAGTGGAGGGAGATAAAAGTACACAAGTTCATATGTAGACATACAAAAGTAAATACAGTGGAACACTAAATGATAAAAGCCCCGATTAGAAACATGAGGTGTTTCTGTGACTGACGTGTAAGTGTTAATCAGATGAATCAGTCCTCTCAATAACAAGTTGACATTTAACTCTAGCAGAGTAAGCAGGATCATGATGGTTCAGCCTACCCTGTCATTAAGAGCTGTATCTTTGGAAACAATTTCAAATGTAACCTGCTGGGAACCTAAAGGTGTCTTTTGAGAAAATCAGAACTGACCAAGACAAAACAGGAATTTAACTTTGTTATTAGCCAACAAAAATAAGAACTAACACGGCTGACATCAAACCACTAACCCGAAATCGACTTCACTAGAATAAGGAAGAGGCTGGGCTTATGACTCACACTTATCATGCATGGATTTCTAATGCTTATCACTTCTGGGTAAACTGTATGACGTAAGGATAATGCAAAAATATAATTTTAGAAAACAGCATGAGTGTGAATCACGTTTTTTCCCTCAGTGGTACTTCAGTGGCTGCTTACTTGACAGAGAGGGAGAAGTCTCCTGGTGCACTCTCGCTCTCTCTGATTAGGAAGGCACCGTCCTGTCTCTGTTTGTTGAGCATCTCCTCAGCTTTGGCTCGAGGGATTTTGCCAAAAAACCACCTGAAAGGAACGTAGAAAAAGTAGTAAGAGAGGGTATAACCAAATTTTCTTCCCGCATCAGCTAATGGCATGCAAGCATAAAACATCATGCCCACACCGGCTGTCAGCTTTAATTTGAGACTTTGTGCACGAAAAAGAATCTGTGTTTCAATGTTTCTAAGTAAAAAAAAAGAAAGAAAAAAAGATTCAATATGAGATGGTGCTCTTCTATATCCCTGTGAGAAAGCCCCGACACAGGGAATAAGTGAGAGCCATAAAGATGGATGGAGAGAGGAAAAGACAAAGCCAGTAAAAAGCTCTTTACGAGTGTAAATAATTAAAAAGTATAGTGCACCAAAAGATATCATCCTGGCTCTTTTACATGCAGGTGAAAATCAATAATGAAACGTTCAACTCTTGATCTGCTTTTGTGTCCATGCTTGGTAACAGAGAGCCAGCACAGTCGATTTTCCTGTTTGATAAATGTGATAGAAAACCAATGAATGAAGCCAAGAAACAAGAAGAAAACCACTGGTAGTACTCTGGGATTTGAACACGTATATGTCTGCCTCTGTTAAAGGGATGGAAAGAACAGTAGCTGCTTCTACCACACAAATAAAAGAATCAGCCTTGACAATACGGTTAGCTGCATATTGTATTTGTACTGTACAAGCAGAAAGGACTAAGAACCAATCATACTCTGTTCTGTTCTATAGCTCAGCATCAGGTCTGTCGGGTCTCCATCAGAACAGATGAGACATTACGATTAGTTTAGAGGCACGTGGAGGACACAACCAGGACAGTATCATTGTTTCGTCTGTGCCCCCCCCCCCACACACACACACTGTATAGTTCCTGGATTGGGGGCGACAAGGAGGTGCAGAGAAGCTTTCTCCATCTACTACAACAGTAGGGAGCATCTCCTCTCCAGTGTTCTAAAAGATCCAAAAGTCATTTCTAATGAAAAAATGCTCAATAAATATTTAAACTACTATTACCACTAATATTAATAGCATGAGAACTTGTCTGACAATAAATGTAGGCCTGTAGGTAATGGCATATTACAAAGACTTATCTGAACACAGACAGTTTGATATATAGTATAGAAAATTAGATGGAATACTTACGGATGTGGCTTCATGACTATGTAATTCTTGGGGATGAAGCCGTCTTTTCCATTAATTTCTGCCTTGTACCAGTTCTGATCACACTCTTCATTTAATACCTGATGTTGACAAAAAGAGAGTGACAAAGGACCCAGGGTTAGTTCCATTGACAAATGTCAACCTGCCAAAAAGAGTCCCTCTTTTAATTTCCTGTGACTTCAGAAGGTGCAGGAACTGCACTCTATGGTAGTAGCTGCTGGGTAAATATTAGTACTACGAAGCTAACAGCTGAGGAGAGGAACAAGTACATCATCTGACAAACAATTGAAGTGCTGACAAAAAAGCATCCTTTTCTAACCAACCACACCTCGAGACAGATGTATTCAACAATTCAGCATTTAGTGACAGCTATGAGGGAACTCTGGTCTGACAAAGTGCCCATAGTGCAGCCTTACTGGTGCAAGTAATCCATCAGCTTGTCCCCTTTACGGATGTCGCCTCGCTGTATAGGTAGAGCATCTGAAGTCATTTTTGGCAAAGCGTAATTTCTTCTAAAATTTATGATTTGATGGTCAATTTAAAAAATAAAACAAAAATAACAACAAATAAAAATTAAAATGAAAAGTGATAGTGTCGCACATATTGCGTTTAGCGAAATCAACACATTTCCAAAGTCCACAGACAAATGAGGCAATAGATCTGTGTCAAGCAGTAACACTTGAAGTTTCAAAAAGCAAGGAAAGTCTGTTTGATAATCTCTGCCTCCCTTATTACACTTAAGGCCAACAAATGAGAATAAAGGACAAGAAGCAACAGTAGAGGAAGTGATACATCCATCAAACAATAAAAGTGACAACTGCTCAGTTTCTATGAGGAGTTTAAAGAGGAGAATATGATTTCAACGCTCTCTTCCAGCCATGTAGAAACTTGCTGAATGACTCAAGTGTTACCCAAAAGACAGACGTTAGTCAATTTCGCTGAAACAATTTTTCTTCTGCTTTTGATCACAACTCATTTGTTGCCTGATTCATAGAAAAAAGTACAATAAATAAATGTAAATAAGTACTGGATATGAACATGTAGCCATTGATCCATTTATCTTCTAAATAGTATGCTTCCTTGCATCATTATTCCTCTCACTCACATTATGATGTAGTGTGAGACACCACTGGGTCATGTGGCTGCTGTCTGAATCTACAGAATGCCAGCTGTCACTGCCCCCCCCAGCTGTCAACCCCACACAAGATCTGCATTACTGGCTCAGGGAGTGGTCTTGAACCTAAAACATTAGTAGGCGGAAATGTGTGTGTGTGTGTGTGTGTGTGTGTGTGTGTGCGTGTGCGCGTGCATGCATGCATGAGTAGTATCGGTCTACAACCCCTGGCAAAAATTATGAAATCACCAGATTCCATCATCATCATTTGTTTAATTTTCAAGGACAACTAAGCAGATTACAGACATGAATCTTGTCTTTATACTAGTTCTCTTGGATCTTAGTGCAGCTTTTGATCCAATCAATCAAAATGTTCTTTAGAAACGACTGCCGCTTCCAGTTTGTTAACGTTAATAAGGACTCCTCCCAGTCCACTACAGTTAACTATGGAGTTCCTCAAAGCTGAAAGTTGATTCTTGTGCCTCAATTGTGGGCCTGAAGGAAAAAAAAAAAGCAATTGGGAACTAGCCTTCAGGATATAAGGACCACCATCATCATAGGCACAGAGGAGCAAAATAATGAAGACTATGCGCACTGTTGTGTGATCATCATGAAAAAATGGCTAAAAAATAGGAACTGGTGGGAGGAATCGTGGAATCTTAATCTATCACCTGTTCTTTTTAAATTAAGAATCACTTTTTCAAATTAAGAATCATTCACTTTTAGCTTTGTTATATTGCATTTTATTTATAATATAATAGGTGTTTTTTTACTTCTTTATCTGACATTAGAAGTAGGTGGATTTTCTTACTATGTAACAGAATACTTATCATTTTATCAAATTTGAGCACACAGTTTTCAGTGACCAGAGAAGGTATGAAAAATTGTAATTACAACTTGGGAGAATTGTTGGCCCTTGAGAAAAAGCAGAAACAATATTTTCTTGGCTGTCTAGATTTTGTAACTATGCAAGGAGGAGACAACCACAGCACTGTGTCTGGGCTGTGGGTGTGCTCCAATGCGTGCTAGCTTTGCCCTAATGCACTTCTCTTGATGATTTCAATTCCCTCCCTTTCTCTGAAGATTTTTTTTGGTCTTTTAATCTGATTGAACCACAATAGTTGTAGGAAATTCTATGTGGGAGGCTAAGATCCATGCCAGGGATTATTTTCTCTCCAGCTGTCGCTGCTGACTCCACGGTCGCACACCTCAATATTGTCACGCTTCCCCCCACAAAGCCTTGTGATAATAAACACGATTAGCTGGTATTCACAAGAGACCTATATCTACAAATACCAATTAAATATGTCTGTAAAACCATTGAAGTATACATCTTGCGCAAACGCATCTAATTAACAGATATGCGCTGTTTTGGGGTGAATCATCTTCGCATTCTAGGTTGTCGTCATACTAAGGAGACGAACAACATAACAGGATAATTTTAGTTCTGCCATTTAACAAAAAGCCATTGTAGCAGCATACTGTACATTATTGAGCAGAATTTTCAACAATACATGTTTCTGTGGGGCTCATGAATACACAGGTCCATACTTACACTATTTATACCAAAGCATTGCAAACATGGATTTTTAACGGATTTGAATCAGACAGGGTGTTGAGTGGCAACCATGAGGAGGATTAGATTGAAATCCTCACTTTTACTTACCTCACCAGCCAAAATAGAATAATAATTCTGAAGGCAATTCTATGTATAACTTGTAAGAATGTGTATAAAGAAAATAACAATGTTCATGAACTCATTACTGCATGACGTGTACATGGGTTCGACTTGGAAAACATTTCCTGGCATGTGGTGGAGGCAGAAAGGAACATGGGGAGACAATGGTGGGGGAAGAAGATGCTAAATAAACCACAAGCCTCCACTGTGCGCATGGGATTGCAATAAATCAGGAGCAGGGATTACCCCAGGGTGTGAGTTAATCTGAGCGTGCAGCAGTTCAGACAGATAGAATGATAGCCAGGATAAAGCGTCATCAGAAGCTCAGAGGCCACAGACTGTTGGGTCTGCCACCAGTTTAATGGACCTGATAGAGACCCCTCTATGTTTGTTCTCCAGACAGCAGCCACGTCAACAACATGGTTATATAAAGACACCGCAGTTAATCTCAGTTATAAAAAGGTAACTGCCAATATGCAAAGTCAAAGAGACAGTGTACAAGAATAAATAAACTAAAAAAAGTCTGCCTGGTTAAAGCAATAATCATAATCACAATCAGAAATCGTGTGATCAAGCCATCAAAATCAGGTAGATTATGCAATGGTGTAATCATTCTAAATACCATGGAACTACTGTGTTTGATAAATACTAAAACTGCCTTACCCAAATATACACAAAAATCATGTTTGAGGGAGTGAGGGAGCCGGGCGTGGGGTGCAAAGACCCACAGTAGCACACTCTTCAGTTTGTTTAGCAAAACAGATCTATAAAACACAAAGCAGTTCAAATGACCCCCTTTTGCCCCCAGCAGGTAAGCTTCAGACTTGGATCAGGGAGGATTGAAGACCACCCAGAAATAGAAAATTATATTGGACTAACAGGAACCCGTGGAAATTCCACGATAAAACAATAATATCAGACTTCATGGTATTATAAACCAAGCGCACCCAACGTAATCCAAAATCAACGTGGTGACATCACGACTTTGTGTTGGCAAACCATGGATTGTGCTGGGAGGGCATTGTGAAGCCGTAGATGAATGTTAGCAGGCTAACTGTGAGATTGGAAAGGAGCTAACGTGAAGGGAAAAGGCAACTGTCAAAAGAACAGGTGGAAAAGAAATTTTAGAGAAGTGATAGTTCTGTTAGCTGACTATATGAACAGAACTGTACTGAAAAGTAGGATGTGCAAAAGTATTGGCCCCCTGTTCTCTCAGCTCAGCTAACCGACTCCAGAAGTTCCCTGATGACCTCTGAATGATCCAATCTTGACCTAAATGACTAACAATGACAGATTGCATCTGTGTGTCATTTGGTCTCACATTTGCACATCCTACTTTTCAGTTGTTTATTTGTAAACACAATATAAAATGTTGAATAAATTTGGTTCCACTTCATGATTGTGTCTCACATGTTGTTGATTCTTAAAAAATATTTTCAGTTTGTTATCATAAAGATAAAGTTTGAAGCCTGAAATGTGGCAAAATGTCAAAAAGGCTTGGGGGGGGGGGGCAATACTTTCGCAAGGCACTGTAGTTACTTCAAGATCGTTTTTGTCAGATGCCCTAGGAGCATTTTGGATACTACATCGATTGTCCCATTCCAAATAGAAACCATAGCTGGACAGACTGTTCGTGCTAGCCAGCTAGTTTCACGCGGAATTCTTTGCCATTTTCTGTGTCGTTCTTGCTGTTTGGACTCTCTGCTCAAAAACATGAGTATTTTTTGAACAGTTATGACACTCTAAAATTATGTTAGCTGGGAAGTCCATCTATAGTTATTTCTTCTCCTAACAAAGCAGATGGCTTACGCCATATTGTTCATGTGATTCTTTCTGGCAGATGCGCCATGATTGGTTGGGCGCTTGATTGACAGGTAGTGGGTGGAGTTGGTGACAGTGTGACAGCATGTGACTTTTCAAGTGAGCTTATTCAAATATATAAATGGGGATATATTCTCAGAAATGGCAGCTTCTAACACCTGTAAATCTGTTTGATGCCACAATAAGTGGTTAAGTTTTATTGGTCAGATTGTTCTATGTACAACTTCTTGAGTTTTCCCACTTCAAGCCATCCTAGAATAGTAACTGAACGGAGCAAAACATAGAAGGAGGTAACTTTGTTTAAATACAGCTCACAGTGACTTCATGGCACGTCAGGGGGAAGCAGAGATGAGAAGTCTGAGATCTAATTACAATTCTCTGATTTAACACTCAGAGGAAGATCAGGAAGAATCAGAAGAGCAAGAATAGAAATGAAAAAAAAAAGTCCAAAAACCATGACAGAACACAGATCAAGACACATGAATAGGACAAATACAAGAAAGTAACAGAGCAAAAGACGAAGACATAGAACCACGTTGAAGACTCAACCTCCTTGTGATTAGATTAGGAAAACTCTTTAGGGGAAAATAGCACAAAAGGACTGCATCTCTTTTTCAAGAGTGAAATTAGCAATATTTTATTCTGTGGAGTGCACTGTACTCCATCTGCCTTATCAGAAAGGCTAAATGCTTTTTGTGACACCCCAGCAATCTAATGGAAGTGAAAGTTGTGGTTTCCCTATGCTGTCCTTTTCAGATGCTAGATCTAGCCCCAATCCACTTTGGCACTGAAATATCTCATTTTTTGTATAAGCAATTCACAATATGTAAAGAAAATTCTTTTTTTCAACACAAAAAGAGAAGAACAAAATAGTCTGCAACATTACCTTGCATAAGATCTCAATGGCTGATTTTGTGTGGCAAAAAAAAGTTACATCAGTGTGGTACGTATGTTGGGCGGTGATTCAAGACTAATTGGTTGCTTAAAACAAATCATAATGGCGGTCAATTGTGCATATTTCCTCCAGACATACTCTGTACATATACAAGTACTTTTTATCTTTTAATTAGATAGTATGCTCACACTTACAAACACAGAGACTCTTGGGTCAAAGTGTCAAGCTAATGTGCCTCAACCTGCAGATTTGCGTTGCGCATTCACAGGTCCTTACAAGAATTTCAGTCTGGCTCCTGGTTGCAAAATTTCCATTGACTTTGCATGTAAGTGTGTGGTTTACAACCATTTCGGTTACAACACATTATTAATGTGAACATATTTATTAGGAAGGGACAAGACAATTATATAGAAATATTCTCATGTCAGTTCAACATTCAGAAAAAAAATAACTCTGCTAAGATCACTGTAGTACAAATCACAAGTGAAAAACTGCTTTTCCAAGCTCCTAAAATATCTTAAAATAGGGTTTTTTTCTATTCATGATAACAGTTGCACAATGATGCCTTCCAGTTGAAGTATATTTGGTAGTTTTACTTTGGGCTGACAGAGCTGACTCTAGCATCAAGCACAAGAGCAAAACAGACAGTTGGACGAGAATGGGGTGAGGAAGAAGCTGCATAGTTTGATTGTGTTTTGAACAGACCTTGTTCACATCATTCAAACGCCTTATGATGAAAAAAATGTAAAGAATGATGCACTTTTTAAGTTTAAAGCAATCAATCTGGTTGTTGAAGAAGGAAACAAATACTGCACATAAACTTGGCACAAATGATGGTCCAACGCTGGAGATGGCAGCGTCGTTTTACTAACGTGTTACAGGCACTATTTGGAAAAAAGCAGTAATTAAACATTTTTCACAATTTTTTCTGTGTACCATATTTCTGTGTAAATACTCATTTTACAACACCTTGACACCTGCAACATATAAACAGGTGTGGCCTATATATATTTCTTCTATGCTGTATGTTGTGCATATATGGTACATTTGAGAATAAAGTTGACAATGACTATATTTACCAAGTTTTTTTCTTTTAAAATAATGTTGGTGCGGCTTTTATTTAGGTGTGTTCAATAGTTTTCAAATTAGGGTATTAATTCACTGCACATAGAAAATTTTACTGTAGTAAATTCAAATATCTTCAGATATCTGTCAAGTAGAAATGTTGTCAGGTAGCATGAGTAATGTTGCTGCTCTTGTTAAATTTTAGACTCTTCAGGTGCAGCTGAGTGCAGACAATTTACTGAGGCTTGCTTCTGAAAGTCTCAATTGAAGGAGAGTGGCTTTTGATGGTTAGTATGAGTGCTAACATTTTAATTATGCCCAGTTGGGCAGCTACTGGGCTACAGTGAGTTGTTGCTGGGGCAAATACATGTCGAATTGTTTAAGCTGCTTTTGTATTTACTTGGAACAGATGTCTCAAATAAACTGACATGCACAAAAAAAAGATAGTATACAACAAAAAAGGAAAAAGGCAGGGAAAGGTTTATGCAAACACACTTTCCTCCATTACTGAGCTGAGGCAATATTTGCAGTTTCCACGTTTGCTTCCATTGCCCTTTAAATAGTAGGGCTGTCACTATGAGGTCGACTAGTCACAATTATGTCGACTATTAAAAATTGTCGATAACTAATTTAATAGTCGAGGCTTTGTTTTTTTATCTTTGTTTGTCTCTCGAAGCTGCTGCACCTTCCACTGCCGGTTCTGCTTTTCTGTCTTAGACAGACATGCGCAGGAGTGGTAATGGAGGTCAGCCATGACGTCACCCGAAGTTAGACCAGACGGGGCTACCCAGCAGAAATGTAGCTCAAATGTGTAGAAGCACATTAAGAAAACAAAAGAGAAAAATGTGCAATGCAATATCTGCAAGACAGAACATGCTTTCTACGGCAGCACAACTGCAATGCATGAGCACCTGAAAAGGAAGCACGTTGTGGTTTGCGACAACGATGAAACGAGAACTTAGTCTCTGTAAGCTAACCAGCTAGTTAGCTGCTAATATTAGCTTTAAGAGTTAACTTACTACTTACTCATTTAGCTATAAATGCTAACATTAGCAATGAATTGATTCATTAGCCATCCTTAGCACACATATTTCATGTGTTTTCTATAACTTTAATAATAATCTCTTAGTTACAGGTGCGTACCTCATTGTTGCAATGTTTGATGCCAATGATAACATAAGCAAAGGAAAAAATCTTTAAAAAAACCCTAAAGTATTTTTGTTTCGGCAAGTGCCTTTTCCTTATTTTATTCAGCTGTTCATTATTCAGCTCATGCCAGCCGGGCAGCTGTGCACGCACCTTAATAAAGGACAAACCTTATTTTGATAAGGCAAAAGCAAGTGACTGAAAATGTTGTGATATTTAAAAGTCGAATCATGATCATGCACAAACACACACACAAACACTCACAGAAAATATTAATTGAATTTACTGACATGAGAATTAATTGCAAAACGCCAAAGAAATATCACCCTAGACGTTGGTTTTCATTGATTTTTGGTTAATTGCCCAACCCTGCATTTTCTGAAAGGTACTACATATTTCCCTTAATTGTGGCAATTATATTAAAGAATTCTAATTGTCTCTGTGCAAAGAGGACCGGTCTCGTGATTTTCTGTATGAATTCAGAACCGTATTATGGTAGGTGCACAGTGCTGGGTTACTGGGGTTTGCTGTGGAGACACAGGAAGTTGCTTGGGGGTTGGAAGAGACATCAAACAGGATGTGAAACAGCTACGCTGCAGCATTATTATAAGCACACAGGCACTGGGACACACCAATGTTGGGAAAGACTAGAGAACTACAACACAGATTGTAAGCTCGAATCGACCAAGTTGAATGTGTGGTTTACAACCTAGTTTAAAAGAAATTCAGTTACAAAAACAAAAGTTTAAGCCAATAATATGAACATGTATTTGAGTCGGTCAAGTATACTTTTTACAATCATTTTCAAATATTATCCTTGACCATCTAAGTTTCTTTTACTGCCAGTTTACTCTTTTGTTTTTTACAGTTTCTGCGAGCTCAGCCCAGATTACAAAAAAATTGGACGCCTCGGTAAACTGTTTGATAAAAAGCTATTTGCATCAAGTTGGTTGTGCTATGACATGATACCCTCAACCCATTCCACTATTTCTCTCCAAAGACTGGGCTTTCAGGGATGAATCTTTCAGACAATTAACATTAACCCGTTTCCAAATATGATTTAGAAATCACGTTGAGGTGTTTTTATATTACAGCGAGCAGCAATATTTAATTTCTATAAGCCCAACTGAGTTTCTTACTGATCCAGTATGACTCTATTACTAATATATCAGAAAAACTATTTCCACTCCTGAGTTGAATTTAAGTTGGAACATTAACTGTCATTATGTAATTAGTGGCTGAAGTGTAATAGTTTAAATAACAAATGTGAATATAGATAGATACAAATATAGACAAAGAGATAGACAAACAGACAGACAACAGAACTAGATAACAGAGATAGGTAGATCGAGCTAGATAGACAGCTCGATAGATAAAGATAGACCGACTTTAATGATCCCATACTAGGAAATTCACATGTTGCAGCAGCATTGAAGAAAAACAACAAGATGAGAAGAATGAGAGTAGAATTAAGAGGAATAGGTTTATATTAAATAGGGGGAAAATATACTCTAGTTAAACATTACAGGCATATGAGAAGTATTTCCTGTGAAATGTACAGATAGAAGTTACTGATAAATATGAAAGGTAATATGTGGATAACAGCAGTGATTAAATGGAAGGGCATATTTTGGACACTGCTATACCAATAGAGTTCAAAGATATGTTGATGGGTGCTAATTCTGTCAGCCAGCAGGGCTGTTAATCTTTATTTATTTAAGGAGGAAATGAGAACAAGTGTACATTGCTCAGGGCAATGGCAAGATTCGAGATTGGCCTCCACTTGCATCCTGCTTTGCTTCTAGATCACTTTCAAACTGTTTCAGCAATTATCGAACAGTTAGCTCATTGTAAGAAATTTCATGTGAAATCCACATATTCAGTGAAGCATTAGTTGTAAACCTAATGACTCAAATGTAATTGACTAAGTCGTATGGTTTAACATGCTGCAATGACCAAAAAAAAGGTACATTCCAAGGCTGTATTAATGTTTTAACATTCACTATTTTGGAAACATATTTCTTCTTGTCTAATGTCAATCAATGGTCTTTTTACATTGACACTACCACCAGTTCCACAATATACTCTCCTATGAATGCATTTTGATTATTTACACAGAAAAAGGCAACGAAGGGACAACACAGCTCTGGTGTGAGATTCAAATGACCTGTGGCAAAGTAACTACAACAGCAGCATGTTGGAGAAGCTACTACAAATAGCTACCTGTCAGAGAAACGAATAGTGAGAGAAACCCGATAGAGAGCTGACAGCAACAGCAGCTTGTCAGAGAAGGTATCATCATTGTTAGCTTGAATACAAGACAGACACAGGATAGAGTTTAGGGGGTTGCTTCTAGATTTATCTTTAAAACTGAAACTAAGACCCCGTCCACGCGATGACAGATTTTTTTAAAACGCAACTTTTTTGTTGCGTTTACGCCTTCCGTCCACACGACAACGCAGATATCCGGAACGAAAACGCAACTTTTCAAAAACGCTGGCTGAGGTGGATTTTTAAAAAAAACGCTGGGTCTGCGTTGTCGTGTGGACGGTGTATCCGCAAGTTTTTAAAAATGCTGACGTCTTGCCTGTGACAAAAACCTCTGTGACGTCATATTTATGGGCCCGTGTGTTGTGATGACAAAACACGGAGGATTCCTATTGGATAAAATTTGAATCAATACTGCCACCACATGGTTTGGCATGCTTATAGCCATCTTCGAAAACGCACTGGTGATTTTACGTGTGGACGGAGATTTTCTTGAAAACGCTGTTGTGTGGACGCGAATCGTTTTCGATGTGTTTTTAAAAAGTTGCGTTTTCAAAAAAATCCATCATCGTGTGGACGGGGCCTTAATTAGGATGTGAAAGTTATTTTTCTGATGAAAACAAAGGTTATCCTGATTTTTATTTGACAATTTCATAATGTTCATCTTTCATATTCAATGCTGTAAATAGAATGTCATATTACCTATTGTTACCTACTTTCCTTGGAATTTTTATTAATGGTAAATATGCTATTAGATTAGATTTTTATTGTCCCCAGGGGAAATTCATTTTCATAGCACTGAAAGTACAGACAACAAATATCATAACAGATTATTTAGGCCAGCTGTGGCTACAGGTTCTGAACCTTTGCCCAGAAGGTTGTGGGGCGAGATGCTGATTTAGTGGATGAAAGCAATGTGTGAGAGGGCCCTGTTTAATTCTGTGAGATTGGGTGAATTGGGTCAGATTATCAGCAGTTTTTGTGATGTGGGGTTTAGTACAGTTGCTAACCGTTAGTATTTTAAAGAAGTAGGAGCATCAGTTCATGAATATGACCTGGATTAGGCACTGCAACAGCAGTAGGAGAAGATGGTAAGCCTTTGTTGATGGTGAGTGCAGTCTAAATGTTGAGATGGTGTAGTTTCTGGATCATGGGGTTAATTTTAAATGGTATAGTAAGCAGAGATGAAATCCATAAAAAGGATCCTGACAAATTTGCTTGGGGGGTCCAGGTGCTTGAGTAGAAGGTGTAGCAGACAGGCCACAGCATTTCCTATCTTTGTAAGCAAACTGAAGTTCAGTTGAGGAAGGATGTTGAGCAACGGTTTCCCCAGGCACTTCACAACTATAGAGATGAGGGCAATGGGATGGTGGTAGTTGGGTTCTCTGGGCCAGGGTTGATTGGATACCAGGATTTCCAGAGGGTGGGTACTGTGGTAGTGCAGTATAGTATATATGAATGAGTGACTGGCGAATAGACGTTAGTACCAGGGTACAGGACTTCAGTAACTTGGCTGAAATGTAAACCAGCCCCAGGGCTGTGCCTAACCTACACTGAGTTTACGCTGTACCTTCTTTGTTGTTGTTGTTACAGGTGTACATCTTCTGCAAAGATGTCTGTTGGAGGGAGATTTCTCTACGCCCCACTTGGTGCTGAGGAAACTTGTTGGTCAAAGTAGAAAGTGTTTAGTTCTGCTGAAAAGAATTCCAGATCATTAAAGGTTTTGGGGATTCGTTTTGGTTTCACATCCAGTTAGAATTGTAACTTTTTGAACTTTCTTGTTCTATTTTTAAATTCCCTTAAATTTTAATTTGTCTTTTAGCCAATTTGAGGCTGTAGGCTTTATGCTTTGCTTTCAGGCACTGTTTCATTCGAGGAGTGATCCAGGGTTTACAGTTAGGATATTTTTTATTACTTTAATTGGAATGTGATTTAATCTGTAATGATATAAATCTTATTCCAATTTCGATCAAAACATTCTCCATGCCGTGACACCAGGGAGCCTTAGTTATGAAAATGGAAATCTCCCAACCACTGTAAGGTGCTGAAGTTGTAGTCTCCATATCCTAATGGGAGATATGGCTGAGCACTGAATGTGTTTGTGATATTGCCGTAACACTATTTCAGTGTGTTTTTGTATACATGTATACAGGTAATCAAAACTACACATCGTAAGCTGAAAAAGAGAAACAGTTTGCCATGTCTCAAAGACTACCTATTTATTTCACCAGTAACAGACTATTGGATAAAGCTTATAAAAATGAAAAGCTCTTTCTAAAAACAAATGAACAACGAACGACTACAACCACACTAGTGCTGCTGTGCGGTTGGTTTGACATAAAGCCAGAACTGCCATTGCGTAATACCTATTTGGACTTCATCACAGTGAATTTAAGTGTCTCACTCAAACTGTAACCAGCTGTACTGCTTGTGCCATTCAAACTTGCTACACTGCCCACTACATGTCCATACTACCAAACCACACTGGCTTCTTTTCATCTATGTGTAGCAAATGCAGATTTAAAAAAAAGAATCAATGCCCAACCATTCTTTGTGGAAGGCACAAAAAGTGATAGACTAATATGCTGTATTTGTGACAAATTAGCCAACACAACCACAATATCCCATTGATACTGAACATAATGACAAGTTTAGGAAGCAACATGAAAGCAAAGCCTTAACACAGGCTTGCTCTCTCATGAGAGGAACTCTTTGTCCATAGAGCAGAGCTGTTTAGTATTAGTATCAGCAGACAGACAGCACTGGTGATGGGAGCAGAAGAGTCAATATGAACCCAGCACCTTAGAGTCTTCTCCAGTGTCTTCTCCAATGCTTAGTGTAAAATGCTCAGAGCCAACTTGTCAGGCAGATGGCATTTACTTATCTGCTTATAGTGTGTTCTTTTACTTCTGGTAGAGTTGTCCATTTAGAGATGTAGTTTTGTACTAGTGATGTTTAAACAATCATTATGCAACAAAATATCTAACTGCTCCAAACAGCAGGGTACAAAGAGCAGAGTGAGATAGTCCACTGGAGATTATAGTTTTATTTTGTACGTATTACTTTGAACTATAAAATGTTGTGAAATATGAGAAGAAATGGTAACAAATTTGATTGAACAAGCATATCTTGAATACTATGGAGACAAGATCACCATTTACAACATTAACCACAAAAAAGTCATAAATTTATCGCTTTTGAGGACTATCTACATATTGTCTTGTAGTATCTTAAAATCTTGATAATATGCCATCACACCACCGAGACAAAAATAATTTTCAGCTGTAAATTAAAATGCCATTATAAATAAGCTGAAATACTGACCCACCCCTGCTTGTCTTGGTGAGAGACAAGAAATTGTACAATCCTGTTTCTTATAAATTACCTGAGGGGACATATTCAGATTTGAGACTAATGTCTCATTACTGCTAGAAGGAACAAAAAAGGAAACAGGATGAAAGACAGAGGGGGGGATGGTATCTGACAAATAGGCTGATTTTTTTTTTTTTTTTTTCAAAAAAAGTTTTTTGGGCAAGGTGGTAAGAAAATGATTCCGATGAAATATGGACAGTGCCATAGGCAAACTTCATACTGGCTTTCCTTCCCCAATTCAGATTCATTCTCCCTCTATCAAAAAACTGCAGCTCTTAAGGATGTATACACAGCAAATTTTGCTTGCTGAATGAAATATGTCAAGCCTGGGTAAATTAAAAGCTTTAAATTTTAAAAACCAACAGGTGTAGCATTAGGATCAAACGTCACACAATGTCCAACATCACACAGCAGTTTTAATAGTTAAGTTAATATAGCATGTCAAATGATAGGTGGAGTTGGTGTTACATAAGACAAGCATGTGAAAATTTGATATGGTTTTGAATATGCAATGTAATCACAAACTTAAATCACACTAAGCAGTGACATTTCTATTGAACTTTAAATTGCCAGAATCGGACTTCATACACAGGATTACATTGAATCTGCCTCTTTCTTTCCATGCAACCATATAGCTATGTCTCAGGAAAAGGAGTTTGTTGCATTAACAGGAAATAAAAGCAAGAATTGAAAGTTTAAAAAAGGTTGTGAATATGGGGAACTGAGAAGTATAATTTTGTCATTCAGTTGAACAGAGTAAGTAAATCCTTAGCCTCTATAAAGAATTTAGAAAACATCCAAAACCATGTTTTTCTGGTTGTACTTTTCAAAGTATCTTTTGCAACTATAACTACATATGTTAAATGACCAGTATCTTAACAACAGTATTTAATGTACTCGTCTTATTTAAAGACATGTGGAGGAAAAAGAAAAAAAATCTCAAATTCCTTCTTCAACAATATAACAGTTAAATCTGAGTATTCAGCCACACAATTACAGAAACATTTGGAAACATGCACTGCCAACTCTACATCCAATGACTCTACAGAGAAGGATTAGGATGAATTTTAAACCAAAAGAGATTCATTATAGTGGAAAGATTGTAGTATGCACTGGAATATCTTGGCTATCTCATCAAGGTCATAAAATGACAAACACTGTTAAGTCAACCAGAAAGCACATTGCTTTGAATAAGCTGCTCATGCCTGGGGATCTTTGCAAGCCTGATGCTTCAAAGAGAGCACTTTAAGTATTTCATGATGGAATGAAAGCACGGCATCTTTCGCCTCTTTAGTCACCTGGCAATTATCCGATGCAACATAAGCATTGCTCCTTCAAAATGCTAGGACGAGATATAATGCATCATCATCATGGGCCTAAAAAACATTTGTTGCTCTGTTTCCACTTCTAATTACCATGACTACTACCATCACATGATGGAGTAGAGATTTCGATTTCAGGCTTTAGTACAAGCCTGCTGATTTTCCTTTTATTGTTTTGAATGTGGGTTTTAATCACAGACAAATCGCATGCCTTTGATATCACACGATATGAATGACACAAACACAATGTAAGATACAGACAAAACACTTCAGTTGGATGAATATCTCAATCTGATAGACCTTTTTAATTAAAATAGCATCACTATATTTAATTCTATATAGTGTTGATGGTTGATTTGACACAGGATGGGCATGATGAACTTCAGATTAAACATAACGCAACATTGAGAAAACAGTTTCAGGAATTCCATACTTTTGACATAAAATATAAAATAGTTGTCACTTACTTTAAGGATATCTCCACGTTTGAAACTAAGCTCATCATCAGCAGTAGCTTTGAAATCGTATTTGGCACTGGCCTCCATGGTTGCTGTTGTGTGTAGGAAAACTGCTTGGCTGCAGCTGTCTTTCAGGATTGAATAAAAAAAGAAAAACACTTATCCACGCTTCTTTGGCCAGATGTTTGTCTCCGAGTCTCTCCTTCCGTCTATGACCCGCTCCGTTAGGGTTTGGACCTCACATAAAGGTTAAAGTAAGGTACCTGCAAAAAAAACAAACTCACTTAACTGTTGTGTAGAGCTGAAACTGCACATGTAACACTGTTGTTATAGGTGTACACTATCTGTGATGCACATGGATGTTTCATTATAGACAGATCCATCCTAAGTATTGAGATGCACTGTGTTAAAACACTAAAACAAATCTACTTAACCCCCAAAATTTTGCAAGTTGGTACTTAATTCAGTGGCACTTCATCATACACATATTTTTGCCCCACACAATCATAATAAAGGTATTCTCTCAGCTACATATCACATGCTATGTCTTCTAAGGCTTTTACAATGTCCGAAATATTGTACAGTAGCCATGACTGTAACTTTAATGGCAATCATAAGTGGACAGGGATCAAGGCCTGAATTTTCTTACTGCCAGTACTGTTATCAACATTCTTGCGACAAAAAAAAAAAAAAAAAGAGATAATGATAACGTTCACTTCAACAAACTACAATTACTGGAGAATTTTTGACCATCAAACACCCGGTCAGATCAGAGTTAAGTCAGTTGACTACTTGGATGTGACAGTGATACACTAGCTAAACCAAGAGCTGCTGAGTTGAAGGGATAAAGCTGCGTTATCTCATTACTCTGTTCGCCAATATGCTACGGTGTAGCTCTGAGGGGTTCACACCAATTAGCATACAAGTCTAAGTCACGTAAGGCTATTAAATCTGTCAGTGAGACAGATGACAAAGAAGAGTAACTGATTTATGTTAGATGATCTACATGTGAACATTTTCCGAATAATTTAGAAATATAACCCCCCCCCCACTATGTTTTTACTTATGTTCAAAGGTACAAGCTAGAACAGCCAGAAGTCAGCTGATTAGCAAGAGAACAAAAAGTACCAAGACTGGACCGCAGTCAATGTTTATATTTATACGTATTTATACAACCGTCAACAATGCAATCCGTGGTCACCAGATCTGAAGGCTAGCGAACAACGGAACACATCAGTGGCACAAATAACGTTACAGAAGACAAAGTGGAGAAAGGGGAGCTGGAGTACGCAAGGGGACACTCTGTTAGAGCCCCCATATAATTCACCACTTTGTCGTTTCCTGGTGTAAAATACTGAAGAGAATATCTATTAACGTGATATGTCGAACTATGTAACGCATTGGAAGAGATTTGTGGGGATGGAATCTGTTTGAGCCCACAGCCTGCGCCCCCAGTTCTAGAACGCCACTGCTAGCATGCCGGCTAACGGTCGAGTAACAATAACTGCGATGTAGGGTGTTTTGTCAAACTTAACCCAAATAATTTATCGCAACAGGTAAACTAACAAGGGCTTAACTCACAACATATGTCACGTTAGAAATAAATATGAAGTGTTTATTTACGTCCGAGGCCTACAGTCCTGTTTAACGTTGTCAAATGTGGAAGGGAAGAAAACACCTTTTTTTCACAGCGCAAGCTGTTGTGCTAGCTTAGTGGCACAGTTAGCCCAGCTAACTGGACTTGACTAGCCTGCGTCGTGAAAGAAAAAAAAGAAAAGAAAACAACTTTTACCGAAAGAATGAGAACAAATAATGCCTCACCACTCAAGATATTCCGTTTCAATCCCACCACCGTACCGAACAAACAATCTATCGTGTAATAATCCAATCCTCTTGAGAGGCAACAAACAGCGTAGGTCTGATGTCGCTTCTACACCCGTCCTGAGCCTCAACGTAGCTGCTAGCATAAGGTTCATTTCCGCTTCCTACCGCTGGGAGGGTCTGCCTGAAGCTGACTGGACCTCCGCCCTGTCAGTTTGCTCTAAATACGAGTTTCTGTCTTTCTTTCCTTCTATCTTTCTTTATTTTTATCCATCTATCTATCTATCTATCTATCTATCTATCTATCTATCTATCTATCTATCTATCTATCTATCTATCTATCTATCTATCTATCTATCTATCTATCTATCTGTCTATCTGTCTATCTGTCTATCTGTCTATCTGTCTGTCTGTCTGTCTGTCTGTCTGTCTGTCTGTCTGTCTGTCTGTCTGTCTGTCTGTCTGTCTGTCCAGGATCTATTTATTTATTTATTTATTTATTGTTGCTTTGTTTGTTTGTTTGTGTGTTTGTTTATTTGTTTGTTTATTGTTGACTTGTGGTTGGGTTTGAGTTTCCTTCTGGTTGCCCTGCTTTCTTCTACAGTCCAAGAACGTGCCCCAGAGGTGAACGGGTGACCCTAATTGCTTGTCTTTTTGTGTGTTGGCCCTGTGATCATCCAACGATTTGTCCACTATGAACCCCGCATTTTGCCCCGTGTCTGCAGTGACAAGTTTCAGACCCTCACTAGCATATTAGATGATGGATGGATGGATGGATGGATGGATGGATGGATAATTTCCATCACACATTTACTGCCGGTGCATGATAGTGTAATATGCCACATAAACCACCTGCTTCCAGTCGTTATCCTGTTTGCGGTTATTCTCATTAAATTCGTGTTGTTGACATATATGTTGTTTAATTCTAGATTACAAAACAGCTGAAAATATTGGGCAGATATTGTACAAAAATTGTAGCCTATATTTAACTTATTCTACATGTTCTATGGGAACTTGGTGTCACCTTTAACCTACTGTAAAACGCACTATTCAGCAAACATTTTCCGCCTAGTTTTCATTCCATTGACATCTGCTTTAAATTCTGAACCGTCATTCTGTGACAAGGGCATTTCATTATAATATAACGGACAATGCTGACACCTAGCGGCGAGTTAGAGAACCAGCGCTCCAGTTCCCATCAGGAGGACACGGATGCGACGGAATGAGGTCTTCATAGGGCAGGAGAACAATTCTAAAGTACATATCCATTACTAGGAATTGTAGACAATACAAAAATAGATGTTCAAGCCTGAAAAAGTTCTCTAGTGGAAATTAAAGACAACGGCCTTTTTTCAACAATGGAATACCAGCAATGCTGCAACATTGACAAAGTTGTGGTTTTAGCACCAATCTCTGCTGTTAATGATTAAAATCTAAACTGTGAAGTGATGAAGAACAACTTCAAGATAAAACTCAAACTTCAAACCCTTGTTCGTATTTTATTATTTAATTAATGTATATGTATTATTGGACTGGTTCAATTCTCAAGTGAAAGTAAAACTTGATCCCATAAGAGTTCTGTAAACTTAAACCGAAAAGGAAACAACGAATACATCTAAATCAATTACAAACATTGCTGTCTTCAAAATTCAAAGAAACAGTCCCTGTTCAGTGTTTGTGTGCATGTTTTTGCATATGCACTTTTTATTTAGTGTATAATGCATGCATTATGTGTCAACCCTTTTTTCACGTAACAGCAACGTGGAAAACCCCCATCAACATAGATAATACAAAAATTGTTTTTAAAGTCAAGTATCGACGTTTGTAGTTCTATAGAACCAAATGCACACTTTGTGTAGACGCACACACCGCCTGAGATGGTGTCTCACCGCATTTCTTTCGCAAAATGTACGACAAACCTCACTTAATTCTTACCATAAATTTCTAATTTCTTTGTGTGTATTTGTTTAACTTATGTCCAAAACCTTGCACAACGCGTGGATGATGAGACTGCAGCCCATCTCCCTCCTTCTTCAGCTGACTACACTTTATAACAGGTGTTTGCTCGGGAATTTTTAACAGGAGCGACACACGGTCATCTTGCTTCGACCCCCCCCCCCCTTTATATAGACGGCTCAAAAAATATAACATATCATTATTCTCTTGAAAAGGACCATCCTAATAATAAATTGCTAAATGATGAGTATTATTAATCTGAAGTCATGAAGCGCTCCAGATCTGACGGCTTTCAGAGGGACATGGTTTTTTTTTTTAAATTTATTTTATAATCTTGAATAACGCAAACACGCGTGGATTTACACCTCTGCTGTCAACTCCACACGCCTCCTTTGATCCTGCAGTTCTACGTCGAATTTGTCTTCTTTTTCGCTTGAAAACCATGATTTAAGTTGTATCGTGTCCATTATTAAACTCTACATTGCCGATTATTGCAGAGACGCACTAACAAAAGCTGTTTATGATGGACTTCGCCCACATTTTGAATTCATCGTCCTCCTTATTCAGTGCGCCTGAGGATACGGAGAAAGGTAGGTTTTCTTTTCACCCCGTCTACGTATTGAATTAAATTATCGAAACTATTATGACATATTAGGAGTCTATCAAGAATTTTAGATTATTGCTAAAGGTATGTGAAGCTTCTCAGTCATTCAAGTCATGATAGAGCTCAGTGTGGAATGAAGTTAGCCGGACTTGAAGGATTTGCCTGATTGATCTGAGATTGGTGCCAAAGTACTAGAAGAATTACATAAAATTCATATTAACACCAACTGGTTGAAACATGAATTGAAACACAGGATATTTATGTAAAATAAGATTTGCTATTTTAATAGTGTTTGACAGTGTTATATTCTTTCTTTGCTAGAACGTCAGCATTACAACAATGTGCTCATGCCCAGCATCTTTGGTGCCATCTGTTTATTGGGGATCCTTGGAAATGGCATTGTAATCTACATCATTGTGAAGAAAACCAAGTTCTTCTCCCAGCAAACGGTACCAGACATATTTATCTTCAGCTTGTCCATTGCAGACCTCCTCTTTCTTCTCGGCATGCCTTTTCTCATCCACCAGCTTGTGGGGAATGGATCCTGGTGCTTTGGTGGCACCATGTGTACAGTCATCACAGCGCTGGACTCTAACAGTCAGATTGTTAGTACCTACATCCTAACTGTGATGACTCTGGATTGCTATTTAGCTACCGTCCACCCTATCCGTTTCAAGCATGTTCGAACCCCCTTTGTGGCCAGGGCAGCAGTAGCTCTGGTGTGGGTGTTGTCTTTGGTTTCCATCACGCCGGTCTGGATGTACACAGGACTCATGCATCTCAAAGACGGCTCGGTCAGCTGTGCTCTCCTTCTGCCCGATCCAGCCACAGACACGTACTGGTTCACCCTCTACCAGTTCTTCTTGGCCTTCGCTCTCCCTTGGGTGCTCATTTGTGGGTTCTTCTTCAAGATTCTCCAAAACATGTCAGCCACAGTTGCTCCGCTACCCCAGCAAAGCCTGAGGTTGCGAACGAGAAAGTTGACCCGCATGGCGGTGGCCATATGCTTGGCGTTCTTCACCTGCTGGGCTCCCTACAACATTTTACAGTTGGTCCACCTTGGAGTACAAAGGCCCACCTTTGCCTTCCTGTACGCTTACAACATTGCTATCAGCATGGGCTATGCTAACAGCTGCATAAATCCATTTATCTACATTATATTAAGTGAAACATTTAAGAGACAGACCACCACTGCATTTCGGCTGTCCCACAGGGGTTTCAGAGTTGCCCCTGCCCTGGAAGAGGGCAGTTTGTGCTTGAGGATGGCTCCAGACAGCTTGCGTCTATCTCAGTTACACTCATCAAGAGAACTGCTTCCAAACACACCACCCGTCACAGTGGCTGTGCATTGAGATGGACCATTAGCCATCTATAAGCACTTGCCAGTATGCTAACAGATAGCCACCTTGATTCTGTGAGCTAGCGCCTCTGCTTCAATGTTTCCTTTCCAAATGAAGTAACTTTAACTGCAAAGTAATCTTTGAAAGTGTGACCTTTTAAATGCTGTAAATGACTATATATTGCACAAAAACTACGTGAAGGATCATTGAAATTACTGTTACATTGTGTTATCCGTAAGAAGAAAAATATAAGAGCGATAGATGACCTGTTGTTTCTGCGAATGATATTTTCATGCTGCTGCCTGGGGGCAGGAAGACAGGACAGATGCTGAGCAGCAGATGAGCTGATGTGGGTGGCATTAAACAGAATCTGCTACACAAAGACCAACAACAGAAAACCATAGAGACCAACTCACAATTTATCATAATGAATTACTTAAATCTCCATGAAGAGTTGTAGCTTGATTTCTCATTATGATCTACAGTATATGTTGTATCCATTAATGAGCCACATTTAAAGTGACAACAGTTTGTTCTTGCACTATTTATCAAATTTAATATTATAGTTTAACTTACTGTGTCATTTCCACTGTGCAATATAACATTAATGACTTCTGCTAACATTGTTTCAGTATCTGGAATATTATTAGAAATGTGCAGTTTTAATTTTTGTGTGTGTTGCTTTAATTGCTATTTGTGTTGAATGTTGTTACTCCACACGAATGTGTTGTGCATTACCTATGGGATTATTTAAGTGTAGTAAATATGCTATATCAGAAAAGTTGTGTGTCATTTGACATATTATCAGATATTTCTACATATGAAGCTGGGTATCTTTACTACTATGTGAACAAAACTCTCAAATTCAGTATGTGAATTGTACCTTGTTGAATGTCTCAGGACATGAAGAAGACATTCCATACAATGGTCAGAATGACAGCTTTTGTATCATCACCTATGTAGCCCGTAGAACCTCATAACTCCATTGTGAGTAAAAAGTCAATCATAACTGCTTTCTTAAAATTTTATGCAAGCATTTTAATGTTTAATGTGTGAGCAGAAATTCAATAAAGTGTTGAATGTAACCAAAATGTCATTAAATGTCAATGTTATAAAAAGAATGAAAAGAACAAAACATATGCCACAACAACCTTAACAGTCTTAAACAGCACACATTCTTCGTTTACAGCTTTTCTCCAGCACACCGTACTACTTATCAAAATGTCAGCTATTTAGCTAGTATCCATTATGATGAAGAACACAGAGGAGGAAAAGCCTGAATGACGTATTGATGTCATGAACAGGCTACTGTAAGTACATTTTTCTCTCCTTCAGGTACATCATTATTCTTAAAAGGTTTTATTTGTCACAGTCAGGTGCTAAAATCAGAAGGTGAAATTTTTTTAGTCACTGGCATTATTTTTAACTACTAGTATATATATATATATATATATATATATATATATATACACACACACACACACACACACACACACACACACACACACACACACACACACACACACACACACACACACTGTATATATATATACACATACACACACACACTGTATATATATGTATATATATATATATATATATATATACCTGGATGAATCTGGTTTGTTGTTCAGGAGCTTGTTTTTCTTCATCATTTTTTTTTTGGTCTTTATTCTTCAGACACACACACACACACACACACACACACACACACACACACACACACACACACACACACACACACACACACACACACACACACACACACACACACACACACACACACACACACACACACACACACAAAGTCCGCCACTTTTGGGGACAAACTTGATATTCTGAAAGTTTTGTTACTGAATCACTGTTAATAAATAATGCAACTGTAATGCCTCCAGTGCTTCACCAGTCGGGCTTGTCATGGGTTCAGCTGAGGATCAAGAAAAGGACAGATTGTCTGTGAATTGTAGAGAAGAACTTCAGGTTTTATGAAAGCTGTTGAGGTTTGTCACAAGAGTGACTAAATTTTCCGTGGTGTGGAAAAGTGTGGACTTTAACTAAGCAAAGAAAAGATGGGATATTAGCAGACTTCTACAGACATGACCACAATACCACGGCAGGTATAGGATTCTCTGTCCAGACTTTTAATCTGGTGCCTAATGAATTTCAGGGATAACTGTCTTAGCCGTTTTCTAACGGAGCTGATAAGCGAGTAGGCTGCTTTATTGCTATTTGTAACGCATGTACTTTGATTGAAAAAGTTGTTCTATATCTCTGGATAAACAGTCATACTTTGATTGCTGTAGCAGAAGTTCATTGTGCAAAATTGGAATCAAAAGAGTCAGAAGCAGCCCTCTAGACTCACACATTTTACTTTGTAGATAAACCATTAAGTTGCAAATTGTAAATGATTTGAACTCTTGTAAACTTTGAACGCCTCCCAGATAACATTATATGACTTGTGTAGGTGTTGTATGGGTTTCCAAAAAAGAATTGAGATGTGACATAATAATACTGTGATATTTTGATTTAAAAAATGAAAAAGACCTATCATAATCAAAAAAAAAAAAGTTCTTCAGTAAGATTTGTTTATGAGAGAGTAAAAAGTCAATTGTCTGGTTGTTGGGTCAGAGCATCTTCAGGGTAGTCATTTAGAAAAGACTCATATCACGTGTGGATATGAGTCCCAGCCTTGGACCTAACAAACACCGTGCAGAACACAAGTGAAATTTCCTCCCAGTACTCGGTGATTCATATCAGAGATAATTTGTGCAGAAACAACAGGACCCTCCGTTTTGATCAACCCAGCTTCTTTTTTAATTTAGAGCGTTCAGGATCAAAAAGGTGTGTCTCCTGTTAGAAGAATATGTCTGAGCCTAAGGATTTTCACAAAAAACTATTTGAGTTCTTTTTAAGAGCTATAATGTCACATTTTATCACCTGTAATTTTGATTCCAAACCAGAGAGCAAGAAATCTTCATGGACTCCAATGTTTGTTTCCTTTATTATTCATGACAACATTAAAAATATGTGTAAGATGCATAAAGACCCCATCTACGCACAGACTTCTAACTTTATTTAATATGTTATACAGTAGAAAACCCCTTCATAATAGCTCCCACATTGATTCAGCCCTGTTACCTAAATCAACATTGATGGTGTTTTAATATCCTTTAATGGCAGTATCAATGGAGGCTTTCTACAGAATCCGTGATCAATAGCGAATGTTGCTCAGCAAAGGCATAGCTTCCTGGCCTCATGACTGTCTCTGTGTTTTTCCAGTCTTCAGAAAATTGTTAATGATGAAATCAATGTGAGCCGCAAGAGCAGAAAGTCATGAAGTACAACTTTTTCATCTTTACAGGAAAGGAGAACTCGTCATGAAATGGTGACTGAAAAGAAATAGGCGCCGATGCGAATGGCTGAAGATAAAGAGAGCCTCTATTCCAATTACAAATACTATATATCAGACAGCTTAAAACGTAAGGAAAGCATGAAACAAGAAGAACACAAACAAAAGGCAATAATTTAAATGATTCACACGAACAAAATGCAAAATGACTACAAATTAATAAAAAAACAACTTCAGAGAGATGTCCAGAAAAAGAATGGCCCAAGACTGTGACACACAGAGATGGAAGAAAGAAAGAAAACATGTAAACACTTCACCAAGAGGTGAAAATTAACCAAGAAAGAGATGTCAAAGAAGCAACAAAAACATTGATTTTCATCAGTTCAGAAATGAAGGTCAAGGTTTAGGAGCCTGCGGAACTTCAAACAGCAGCAGCAACCGCACAATTAAAAGGTAACACACCAATAGTCTCACTGCATGACTTCTGTTACCAGCATCCTGCTCTGCTGTATCCTGCTGGTACCGTTAAAGTACAATGATTTATGCTTTATCCTGATAAATCAGGTGTGGACAACCAAAACAACTTATTATTCTTCCAGATGTAAGCAAATCAAATTGTTTATAGCAAAGTTTAAAGGGATTGTTCATTTTAAGAAAATAAAATGTGAACATTTTTCTTGCATGAATCATTCAACAATGTCACTCTTCACATTTCACCAAATAATAAAACAGCATGTACCAACACCAGTCCTAGCCTGGTGATGTGCTTGAGTCTGATTAAACAGTAGAGGTGAAGCCGGTGCAGCGCTGAAGGGTCAAGACTTATCTAAATGAAAAATCACACATGGATTTTTTTTTCAGTGTGTCTGCAATGAATCGTCATTTTGTAATTATGATTCTGTATGCTGTCCGTCAGCAAAGCCAACGAGTTCAGTCTGATGAAAATGAAATGATGTGCACTGAAAGGCATTAGGAGCAGTTTAACCAATTTTTCACTGTCAGCAGGGATTAGTGTATTTCCTGTGCAGTTTGTGTTATGGATAGACGCATTGAGAAAGCACAGAATACTAATCCTGCATTATGAAAGTGATAATGGTGATGAGTCAAATGATATTATGTTAATATTAATGATATGATAGCATTTCTTGCAGTAAACTGCAGTAAATATTAATTTCACTGTATTTTATTGGTTTAATTTCCATATTGTTAATGAGAATTATTTTGGGCATTTAAAATTGATATTCCAACAACAGTTAGATCCACATGATAAACTCCTGCTTCTAGAATCGCATTATCATTTTTAGTGTGATTGTTTCTAGAGAAAAGCAATAAAGTGATTAATGGTGGTTTTCTTCATGACCCATCAAATCTGATACTGTAGATACTATAGAGACAATTTTAAAAGTCCTTGAAAAAACATTCTAGATCAGGGAATGGATCTCTACCCATATTCAATCCCCTGATATAACGCTGAAAGACAAACAAATGTCAGCAAAAACATCTTAGCTGAAAGTTTAAATTTGGGACACACTGTGATGCAGAGAAAGAGGAAGGACACAGAAACTGCGACAGAAATGTGCTTTGATGTCAGGTCTAAATTGTAGTTTTGAAGTCTGGCTCCGAGCCGACAGTCGCATTAATTTACGGAGTGTATTCAGTGTTTAGCAGGCCTTTGAATTGTTGAATTAACCAACTACAAAGGTACGCCAGAGAAAACATTACAGCCTGTTAACTCTTAAGTCTGTGACTGCAGAGAGACTTTTGTTCAATGTCCTTTTGATCAGCGTGCTGTCCTGTGAAGCTGATCCTCCTCCTGCAGGTCTGAACAGAATCAAAAAGGACATCTTAGGTCTTTGGTCACTTTTTGATGGTTTTTATGACAAAAAAGTTGTCCATACCAAAACTGGAGAGAGGCAGGGTACGTCCCAGATGAGAAACCAGCTCATCGCAGGGCCACCTTCAAAAACGTGCAATTTAGGTGCATATCAGTTCACTTAAAATGCATGTTTTTGAAGGTGGGAATAACCCAGAGAACCTGAAGAGAACCCATGCAGACACAGGGAGAATACAATGCACAAACTCCACACCTGGTACCCTCTTGCTGTGAGGCAACAGTACTACCCAATGCCACCGTACCACCCACATGGTGAACACAGCATTTCTTATTCATGAGGAAGATAATCTGATTACGTTTGTGGCACTGAACTGCTAAAATTTGCATATTGAAAGGTCATCCTTTTAGAACAGCGTCTTGAGTAGCTAAAGATGAAGCATATCCAGATGGTCTAATTGATGAAACGTTAATCTAAACTCCACAGAGCCGAACCTTTTCATTTGTATCATGTGACTCTAACAAACAACCATATGTATCGGTATGTGCAAACCACTTTGAAATATACCAGGAAGTACAGTCCAGATAACTGATTGGACAAGGATCTGCTAACAGAAGAAACACGCTGACAGTGATTTATTTGATGGTGAGATTACATCACACTATAAATAATCAATCATTCTGGAAATGTTCATTGTAAAATAATTCTGTGGATCATTTGCTGACTGATCCTGATGGTGTGGCTGTTGAACGTGACCTGTTGCGCTCCTGTATTGGACAACAGGTTGGCCTCTGGAAACTCTTGTAAGTTTGAAACACCTTGTCAGGATCAGATCCATCTATTGATCAAATGAACTGGAGATTTGTTCCCACAAAAAAAATTTCATTCGGGATTTGCTCCACAATGTGGCTTCATAGTTTTGTTGAGTCCCAGCTTTTTTAAACCACGACATCATCTCAAACAAACCTACAGGTGATTAAATAAAAATAATGTTAAAGGTAACTGACGCTAGAAAGCAGTGGGTCCTCCATCTCCTTCACTCATTATTTCTTTCTACACCATTATGTAGCAGCCAAAAAAGAGTACTACAGATGCAGTATTTGCTTTGAGGATGTTGATGGGGAAGTACAGAGAAGGCCAGAGGGAGCTGCATTGTGTTTTTGTAGATCTGGAGAAAGCTTATGACAGGGTGCCAAGAGAGGAACTGTGGTATTGTATGAGGAAGTCTGCAGTGGCAGAGAAGTATGTTAGAGCAGTGCAGGACATGTATGAGGACTGTAAGACAGTGGTGGGGTGTGCTGTAGGTGTGACAGGAGTTCAAGGTGGAAGTGGGACTGCATCAGGGATCAGCTCTGAGCCCCTTCTTGTTCGCTATGGTGATGGACAGGCTGGCAGATGAGGTTAGACAGGATTCTCCATGGACTATGATGTTTGCAGATGACATTGTGATCTGCAGTGAGAGCAGGGAACAGGTGGAGGAGAAGCTAGAGAGGTGGAGGTTTGTCCTGGAAAGGAGAGGAATGAAGGTTAGCCGCAGTAAGACAGAGTACATGTGTGTGAATGAGAGGGACCCAAGTGGAAGAGTGAGGTTACAGGGAGAAGAGATCAAGAAGGTGGAGGATTTTAAGTACTGAGGGTCAACAGTCCACAGCAATGGAGAGTGTGGAAAAGAGGTGAAGAAGCGTGTCCAGGCAGGATGGAACGGATGGAGGAAGGTGTCAGGTGTGATGTGTGATAGAAGAGTTTCAGCTAAAATGAAGGGAAAGGAGAACAAAACTGTGGTGAGACCAGCGATGTTGTTTGGTCTAGAGACAGTGTCCCTGAGGAAAAGACAGGAGACAGAGCTGGAGGTAGCAGAGATGAAGATGCTGAGGTTCTCTCTGGGAGTGACCAGGAAGGATAGGATCAGGAATGACTACATCAGAGGGACAGCACATGTTAGAGGTTTTGGAGATAAAGTCAGAGAGGTCAGACTGAGATGGTTTGGACATGTCCAGAGGAGAGATAGTGAATATATTGGTAGAAGGATGCTGAGTTTTGAACTGCCAGGCAGGAGGCCTAGAGGAAGACCAAAGAGGAGGTTTATGGATGTAGAGAAAGAGGACATGAAGGTAGTTGGTGTGAGAGAAGAGGATGCAGAAGACAGGTTTAGATGGAGGCAACTGATTCGCTGTGGCGACCCCTGAAGGGAAAAGAAGATGTGGCAGCTTATATATACTGTATACTGTAGTTCATATTTCACTCTGTTCTTCTTCGCCTTTCTTCCAACTTCATATTCTTTTATGCGACGTCCAAACTCATATCCTGTACATCATTGTTTGTTCCCATGGCAACAGCAGGGACAATTTTATAAAAATGAACCCTCTAACTACTGTAGTTTCCTGTTCCTGTGCTCCAGGTAAACGTGTGTTAACAGGAGAATGTTACATCTTGTTGCTTCCTGCAGAACACCACATCCTCTGAGGAGAAGCAGCTTCATGGAAATGGAAATATAAATGAGGTGAACAGGCTGTTTAATCAGAAATCCATAACTTTGCAGTACACTAAGCAGACATTATAGAGTCCAGTACAAGGACTGTGTGTTGAGTTCAATTCAGCTCCATTTAGAGAATGTGTTATCTGATTTTATACAGTCACCTAAAACGTACAGATTGCATCTGATACTTAAATTACATAATTACACATCAGGTACAAAATGTAGACTTTTAGAAAAGTTAATAATAAAATAGAATCTAGCCATATTTCCCAAATAACATCTCAGACATCCTTCCTTTACTATATTTGTAAAGGAAGTGTTGTTAATCACTGTGAAATGACACAACATGAAATGTGAATACAGGTACAGTGTAGGCAAACACTCCTTATACAGTTCCCAGTAAATCCAAGTGATACACTGACCACACAGAAGTAAATGAGACATTGTGTATGTACAGAAATGGTGGTTATTACTGGATTAAACATAAATGAGAAATGGCACAGCAGGCTGAATTGATTCTCGGTAATTGCCTTTTAGGTGAGTGAATGTGACACAACATGATTATCCCACAGGACTCAACACATTTGCTTGGCTGCAGGGAAAAGATTTCTCTGCATGTGTGAATCTGCTTTTCAACTTCAAATGTGAAAAATGCTTCAAACTGTGAGATATAAATTCACAATCTCTCTCAGCAGAGGTCTAAAAATGAAAGTGCTCTTGTATGGTATTAAAGTAATAATTGTTGTTCCTTCTCCATGTAACACTTCAGGACCTACGCAGTCCCATCAGAATGAAACCAGCTGGTTTTTCATACTTCCATCACTAACTATTCGGTGGAGCTGATCTGACATTAGCATTTTAAGTTAGCATCCTCTGGTAATGTAGCAACCTATGGAGCTGCATTTAAAAGAAAGTGCGTTGGTAGTGTAGCGTGAAAAAGATAAATTTATGCTGTTGTTCCAGCAAATTTACAGTGCATGTGGGAGTTTTTTTTTGCAGAGTTTAATACTTTTCAATGTGTTACTTGTATTTTCTACAAGCTAATGGGGCTCCGATGCTTCTCTCTATGTTGGTTACAGACAGCTATTGATTTCCGAAAGAACAATATGCTAAAAAGACAAAAGTTCTGCAAATGCTGCCAAAAACCCGTCCTCAAAAATAAAACTATGCATCAACAGGAGACTGCTTTTGTAAAACATAACAAGGAGAAAAAAAAGAAATTACAGTAGTATTTCCCTTCAGTAAATTAAATTCTGCATAGATTTACTTTAAGACACACACAGGTAAGAGATATAAAGGGGAGCGAGGAGATAGACTTTGCTTCCAGCGATGCCTCTCGCTGGGAGAATCTCCGTGTGACATGTGTGGAAATCAGTACAGAGGTCCAAGTGTTCAACAGTCATTCTGGGCTGTCACAGAGGCACTTATAATGAAAAAAATATACAAAGCAATCAGTCACATGGTGAAGTGTCAGTGAAGTAGCAATAATAAACAGCAATTGAAATAAAACAACCTCAGCTTAATGCGAAGAAAATGGAAATCGGCTGCTGAAATCCCGTTGACTTGTTCTGAATAAACACTTTTGTGCAACAGTTGCTGGTGCCACAAGAATGACCTCAGTCCTGTTTTCTGATTTGTTCCTATTTGTGCTCAATACATTTCTAACCCCGTAGCCTAGCTTAGCCTGCACCGCTCAAAAACAGGACTCAGTGACTGGTCTGTGCCTACCCAGGGAGGTGGTACTGTATCGAGTCCGCTGCAGGGTGGCATAGCTGGGCTTGTCCGACAGCAGGATGCGATGGGCTGGGGGGGCCACCGCTTCACCGTTTCTCTGCAGGGAGGCACACCTGCGAAAAGTCACATCCAGCTTAGTCTGGATGTTACTGGAGCTGTGAGCTCGCTTGATGTCAACAGACTTGTGACTGCCGGCCTGCCCGTTGAGTAGCGGGACTTTGCAGTTATGGGTGTTACAGTTTGGGAGGGTGCCGGCTTTGCTTTCTCCTAGCGCCACAGCAGTCAATGTGCCATTGGAGATAGACAGTTTAGTTGCATTGCTGCTTGCTAGCTTTCCAAGTTGTCCATGGCCGTTCATATATCTGTCATGCCCTCTGATGGGTGACCCGGGAGTATCTTTCTTCATGAACCCAGGTTTGAAGAAAGACAAGAGGCTGTCGTGGCTCCGGCCCTCCTGCCCCTTCTGACCTCTCCTGTCGTCAGGCTGAAGCACCATCTGTAACAAGTCTTTTTGTGTCCTAGAAGTCCATCCTGTCGCCACCTTTGTCTTTCTTAATGTGGAATCTCTGCTTGGTGGTGCACTGTGGCTTATATGACCGACCACAGAGGCTCCTCTCTGGAGGTCGAGGGTCCTGCTCTGGTCCTGCCTTGCTTTCTTGGAGGTTCTCTGTCTCAGAGAACCATAATCCCTGGCTTTCACATTGCTGTTGTTACAGACTCCATGGCTGACGCCTCTCTCTACACACGGTCGGCTCTGTCCTGCTGGTATTTTGGGGGAGTAACAAGTGTCCAAGCTGGGTCTGTCTGTGCTGAGACTGCTGCCGCTCGGGGAGCTGCATTCATGTCCTGCTTCAATGGCTCTTCCCTGGGCACTCCTTTGAGGTGGGGTGGCCACCAGGGTTATGATAGGGTCTTTGGTACATCGTGGTCGGCGCCCAGACTCCAGGTACTCCACCAGCTCTCCTGGACAGGTTTGGGCTGGGTGTTTAATACGATCCTTGGAGCCAAAAGACCACCGCAGTGGCAGAACTTTGCTGAGGTTCTCCTTGGATTTAGTTGGTGATCTCATACTCACACTCCTGCCTTGGGTCCCTCGGACAAATGGTTTGGTTTCAAACCCATCTAAAAGGAAGGAGATGGGTTGTTACTACATCTTACCTGAAAATGACCATGAACACACTATGGTATGCTTAGCACATTCTACATTGTGTTTCAAAAATTAACTCTCATCAAAAGCTAATTAAATTATTGAAGCATGAAGACGATTTTAAAATCATTTTGATACAGAAAGACAAAAGATTGGTCTTGAAAACATTATTTATAATTATTATATGTGCATTTGTATATCATATGTAATAAATGACATATTACTTCATATTTTCAAGACATCGTTCATATCTTTGAGTGTTTTTAGAGCCTGATATTTCTCAGATGTCCTCCTCACATACTGTATATTTATATTCTGGCCAACAGGTCTCTTTAAAACCAAACATGGTGCAGCAGCATTTCATTATTCTGGAAATAAGACCTGGAATAATGCCAGACAGAAAAGTGCAAACTGCTGACGAATTCTAATTCCTGTTTTACAATGATGATTTTACCAAGTAATTGTTAAAGATCCTTTTAACAAAATCTTTTAATTTGATTATTTTCGTTATTTTATTTAAATCCAGTGTGGTAATATGAACTTTAACAGTGTTGTTATGGCTGTTTATTATTATGTCTGTATATTTAAATTAAATACTGGTCTACTGAATTTCCACATTCCAGATGAATTTCCAGGAAACTGTCACAAATGACCCAAACCTACTGTTTTTTTTTGTTGTTGCTGTTTTTAAATTATTCCAGTCTGTTGCATACTCTCCTACAGTCTTAGGTGAGCTGAATAAAAATGATACTAATGCCAAGTTAATATTTGCTATTTCTGCTATATACTTACTTAAAAGGTGAAATAGTCAGTCACATTAATGGAGCTTTTTGTCTGAATGCTGGGCTATGATGACAATTAAAACACATGATACATGTTTCTCTAAATACCAACTTGTTTCAACACTTTTAGAGGGTTCATCTCCAAACACTGGCAGCTCAGGAGACTCTGGGGCCTGTATGGGGCCAGGTGGTCCGGGAATGGGTCCTCCTGACACCACGCTACCCCTCTTACTGCCGTCTGCCAGTCGAACCAGCCAGTGGTCAGAGGTGGAAGAGCTGGTGGAGCCTGCAAAAGAAATTTTAATTCAATTTAATCATCTGTTCTCTCAACAGTCGCTGTCAGAGAGAATAACTAATTCTGACAGCTGACGGAGATTTCAGGGTATTATCAGTATTTCCATCCATCTGTGAATACCCTCCTCAATATGAAACCGTCAATATGAATGATTCTGTGATCGACGGATAAACTGCTGGGAAAAGCTCTGAATCCACTACAATCCTTATGAAAACTAATTCAACGAGAACACTGGAAAGACAGGCTGGTGCTGCAGCTGTGCATCAAATAATGTGGTAAGACTGAAATTGTTTGAACAAAGTTGCATATTCTTGTGACACAGACTGTAAAAAACAAGTTGATTTCCATGTAATGAAGTACCAGCCAATCAGGAAGACTAAAACTCTGCACATACTCTGCATTGTATTAAGCGTCACTCACCAGTGACTGAGGAACTTGCAGACCAGGGTGGAATAGTGTTTCTCCTCTGGTAGAAGAGGATGTAGGCTCCACGTGTGCACACCTCCGCCTCTGGAACCGGCTCAGCGCTGCTGTCATCGTAACTATACCACTGTCCGTCCACAGAGTTCCTACAAAAGGCTGCAATCACAAGTAAATGGTATCGTTTTCAACTCATTCAATTATGATTTTACTAGATATATTATGACTCCTGCAGGTATTTTTTTCTCAGAAATTAAAAGAATAATTCTGACCAGTGTAATGTCCGCCGTGCATTCCTCCATGATGGTTGCACACGGCATACAGGTCGTACAGGAAGTCAGGAGGAGCCAGGTCGTGTCGACGTGACTGTTTCCAGCCAGGCTGGAGAGGGGGCTGATGGGTGCCGTGGTTCCGGTTCACCATGTGAGGTGTCATGTCCAAACCCGCCAGGGGGAAATGCACAAATGTAGTGAGCTTGTTTCTCCGCTCCCCCACCTGTCTAAAGCGCTTTAGGTGGAGGATGAGGATGTCTGGCAGCGTCCACAGGCTCATCTTCACCATGCCCTGCTGCAGCTGCTTGCAGTGGGGGCACTTCCAGGCATCATCTGGAGCAAGCTGGTGAGGATAAGGGAGGCAAAGTAGATTTAAATAATGCAGAGGACCCAATCGTTTCTACCAGTTTATCAATCCGAGCCACACCGTTCTACTCCACCTCTGGCCCAGAAAAGTTTTCCTACTTGCTTTTATTAATTCCCTTGTTTATATTATTGAACTTAATAAATGACCTGTCAGAGCGTACTTTTAAGCTGTTTCCATGACTACTGCTGTTCACGTTCCAAAGTTCCCTGTAGGGCAGCTTTTAATTACTTTTGACAATGACACTCATTCAGAATGAATATCAGGGGCCTGAATTTCCACTTGTTCCCAGCAAGCATCCAGTTCTGTTAATCAGAAGTGTGAAATAACTCATCCTGCGTAGGTTCAGTCAACGCAATAGTGGGCATTTTTTATATAAATTGTTTATTTAGGTGTTTGAGGAAAGACAAATGACCTGTGATGAAAAGAAAAATAACTCGGAAGGATGACATTTTCTCTATAATAAATTACAAATTTTCTCTGACAGCGGTCTCACACGTATCAGTGGAGAGATAATTCCATTATTGTGATAGCACAATTTTATGTGTATTCATAATTTGCAGTGTGGAACATTTTTTTAAAAAGTCACAGAGCATTTAAATAACTAGCAGCTACATGGGCAGCTGAGATTTGTTCATTTGCCGCTGAGGTTTGCTCATTTAACGTAAGTAATCCCCTGTAGAGCGACACGCAGGAGAACTGACTGACTTCAGACTTAGAGCAGGGCGAGGTTGCGCCTGCTGCACCACTAAATGGAGATAAAAGGTAACAGCAGCAGCAACATGAAGGCCCACACACAGTCCCACACAAAGAGGCCGAAACTATAAGTCACTTCATGACTGACCAAAAATGCTCTCAGCGGCCACGTCTGGATTTCTGTTTCGAGTCTCAAACTAGATATCATACCATACCATAAAGCTTGCATTTGAACTCACAAAGAACATACAATTACTAATTTCTAAAGTTTTACACTGAAAAACACTCCTAATCTTAATTTGAGTTGATGTGGGTAGAGCATTACCAAGATAAGAGTTTGTGTCTCTTGGAATAGTTGTAAAGATTCTCTGCATCAGGGATACTTAAAAACAGAGTAAAAAATAATTTGCACGTAGAGGATTAATAAAGTCAAGTTTAATCTTTAATCTTCAATCTGTAGTTAAAATATTTCCATTTCTTCTCCTGCTTTTTCCTTTCAGCCAATTTATGAGCGCTGGCGATAAACCATCCCCCTCTTAGGCCTGTTATACGTGTAACAGACAGGGTTACCCCTGACGCTGACATTAAGAGGAAGTCTTAGCGTATTTTAGATTACATTTATTTTATTTATTAAATTTATTTAATTTTATTGTCACCAATGAAGCTTTTGCTTCCATCTAGAAATGCAGACTGCTTTATGGTGTAGGCAGCAAAAAAGGACAAGGTTACATAACAGTCGTATGTATAAATAATAGTGAGGGAGTGATATTTATTACAGGAACAGTGTCAACACTAGCACTGACAGTATTAACGGCGTGAACTGTTTGTGCACAGATTATGTATAGAAAAAGCAGTAAAATGTACAGAGGATTGCAGCAGAAGAGAGTGGACTCATCACCGCAGTCCAGCGTTTAGAAAGGTGACAAAGAACCAGTCTGCTGGTCCAGAAATAAGTCGGCCTGTAGTGCCTCCTGGAGGGGAGGAGGGTAAGCGCTTGGTGAAAGAGGTGAGAGGACGCTCAAATTAGGCTCCAGACGACTGCCTTAATGAGTTTTCACCACCTTTACAGGAGTTTTTGGTTCAGTATAGTTATTAAACTTAGTTGGCAAGAGAGGAGATGAATTAAAAGACGAGATGTTAGTGAACCTGCTTGACCATGATGGAAATGTTTTTTTTAATTCTTTTATTTAGTGTGCTGTCATGATCCCCGTAGAAAAATTAGCAAACCACTCAAAATCCTCAGAGACGACAGCATTCACAAACTTTAATATCTCTGCCTCAGGGATATGAATGGCTTTTGTTTCTCTTCTGTACTTTTGAAGAACATGGCGATCGCTTTAGCGATCGCTTCAGCGTCCCTGGTGTTGCGTTTTTAGTCACGATTCGGCCTGACACTGACTGATTCATTCTTTATGAGCAGCAATGAAACAAATGGTAGAGATATTTCCATTGCTCAGGTATTTTCAGTGCTCTGAGTGAAGGGCAACCTTGTTTCGCTGTACTTGAGAGACTGTTTTTTCTTTTGATAAATAGTCTGTAGAGATGACAGTCAATAGTGCTCCAGTGGAGAGGGTGTGTCAATTTTGATTTTGAATGAGAACTCTCTATTCATTCCTTTGTTACATGAACTCAAATATGAATAAATATGTTTACGTTTATATCAACATGCATGATATGTACACATGCATGCATTTCACACTGTTCAAATTGAACAATCAGCTCACAGAGTACGGCTCAATGCCACCAAAATTTAATACGAATAGATTCTATGACACTGGAGCAAGCAAGACCTCTTTTCCACCCTGAAGAAACAAACATGAGAGAACAGTACTGGCTTCAGGAGGCCCCGTGTCTGGACTATTAATGCAGACACTGACTGTTGCAGATATCAAATGATAACAGGCTACCTGTTCTTCTTTGGTGTAAAGCTGGAAGCACTCATCCAAGGTGCAGCTGTACTGCTGAACGTGCTGCAGCTGCTGATTCCTCACACTCTCTGCATCCTTCACCACCTCCTCATGAATGTTACCAAACAGGCTGTGAACCGGGACATAAAGAGAAGATCACAGAAAATAAATAGCGAGTCGGGTTTCTAGATAAAAAAAACAAGAGGTGTCCTGCAAGAAAACTCAAACTGACCAGTCTTTGACTCTGTGCTCCCACTCAATGATGACCTTCACATGCGGAGGTCCTCCTGAGCAGCAGAGTTTCAGAGCTCTAAAAGATATAAAAGGTCATCCAATCTGGAGGAAGAAGCATCTGAAACAACTCCATCAAATGGTCTAATATTAAATGGTCTAACATTACTTTTATCATTCAGAAATTTACTTTCACAAACAAAGGAACAAGAACAGCCTACTATGTATCATGAGCTCACTTGTATAGACATATTTTGACCACTAGGTGTCAGCATTAGTTCACAGGCAACACTAAAGTGTATTTGCTCATCTCATTTCACACCTTCACAGGGATCATTTCAATAGAAAAGGCACTACAATTGTGCAATCCAAAGTTCTCAGTCTGGACTTCATCAAGCTGAAAAATTTCATTAAAAACATGAAACTTTCATGAAAAACAATCATGAATTGGTGAGAAACTTCAGTCTGGACCAAAGAGGTGGCGCAACCATCTGTAGACTTGCGTACAAGAAATCACGGACTAGAGATGACTTGCTTTCTATGAGGCCCTCAAAAGTGTGTGACAATATTCACCTCATAAGAGGAAACACATGCATCAGCACATTCCAGCACTGTTTGAAATAGTGCATTCTACAGAATGGATGAGAGTTCAAAAGCCACCAAGTTTCTGAGATGCAGCATGGAGCACATTTGGCTCTCAAAAGAGCCTTTGCCCCCATCAGCACCATTCACTGAATGAATGAACTGTTAGTGCTCGTGCATAAATGGAATTCCTTTCAAGAGCCCCGTGAAAAAGCAATTCACTACTTCAAGTAAAAGCCACCAGACCATGCATTTGTGAAAGGAGCCAGAATATCTGCAGAATTCAGTTCATGCAGTAAAAGGTCTTATTTACAGTTATAGTTGGTATGGTTATAGATTAAAAATACCATCTTCAGACTATCTATATAATTGACAATGATTAAAACTGCTGTTTTAACATACTTTTATGACGACTGCTGGCCTCTAGTTATAGCTTTTTCCACTACACACTTTGGTTTGGATCAGATATTACTTGAATTAAAATTCAGTGAATCAGATATAATTTTAAAAGACAAAGTAAATATTAGGTCTTTTGACTAAAAAACTTCTCGTTTCACAAAAGTTGGATCCTGTGTAAAACGTTAATAAAAAAGAAGTGAGGTCAAATCCTCCATTAACTGTATTTATTAAATACTACACAACTGTAACATAATATTTGGAACTTGATGACACCTTAAAACAGTCTGGGTTCTCAGGTCTGGTACCCATCCTCCTCTAGTATGAAGCTGTGCTGCTGTTACACAACCAGAACGTGGTCGGATATTGTCGCGCTGGACAAAGATGCCATCTGGATGGCAGCATATGTTCCTTCGTACCTGCATGTACCCCACTGCATCCATGGTGCCTTCAAAGATGTGCAGGTTTTTAAATTAATTTTTAATTTATTTTCCTCGTGTGAAGTACACCCCATGTGGGTCAATATATATTTGTGAAAAAAATTGAGATTGTGTAAAAAATAATGCTTAGAGTGCTGATATCAGCAATCAAATGTCTAGTCAGAATCGTATTGTCCTTGTCAGAGAACTCTGATTCTATGACGTCTTTACTGATTAAACAGTTTAATTGTCAAATGTTCCAACCTGGACAAAAAAACCCCCAAACCTTATCTTTAAATGATACAGGTTGGAAAGGATTTGCAAATCATAGCATAGTGCTTTATTTACATTTTGCACAATGTCAGAATGGCTTTACAATCTGGGTTATGCAGCAGAAGTTCACCTTTAGTATAGTCTAATGCTCCTCTGGTCTAACAATAAAGGTAGGTGGCATTCAGACAGCCAGTCACCTCAATAATGTCACTCTGGATTGTGTGTCGATTGTGCTAACGCCCGCAAAAAGACGATGATATGATAAAGACTATAAATACGGGGATGGGAAGAGGTGTATCTATTCTAGAAATAGTCTGAAAGTATTCCTGTCAGACACACCTGCATCCCAGCATAGAGGATGTGTTAGTGCGGGACACTTTTACTTGGCCAAATAGGCTTTCAGAATTCAGCAGGGAGAGCAATCATCACACCCTAAAGCCTGCAGAAAAAAAGCTGGAAACCGTTAAGAAAAACCAGACGTCTGGTGACGAAGAGGAAAAACGGATCGACTCATCCAAACCTGATTTATAGTTTCGTGCGTTTTGGACGCCCTCACCTGTCGACGGCAGGGTGGTAAAGCGGGCGCTCGTCCTGAGGTGACAGGTAGCTGTGAAATGCTGATCCTCCAACCACTCGGATGTTGAAAAGCACTCTGGCATTCTGAAAGAGGAGCAAAGGAAAAATCTATAGTGTCATAGAAAGGGTAACTTAATGCTTTTCATCAATGTGACTAAATTATAAACTCATTTATCCTTACAGAAAGCTTATCCTGATTGACGAATCATAAACCACTCAAAACTGAACTTTAACACACTTTGTTAAAATTTCATATTCGAACCACTCTAGTCTTTAATTTTACCTCTCTGATTGGTAAACCAGAGCGACAGACCAGCTTTTAGACTGTAATGGGTTAACTACCATTAAACAGACCAATAGAAATCCCAATTGTCCATCATACATGTTTTGCGGGACAATAATAAAAGGATGTGAGCTACGTACTGTTAGCATTAGCCTGGTGCAGCTTCATAGAGCTGCCACTACACTGAATCACCAGCACAGTGATAAATGCCTTGTGGTGTTATTCACCAATCGTGGTTTACCCAGCTATAACAACATGATTTCATTATGGAGGAATGATGGCACAAAGCCGTTGACTGATATTAAGCCAGCCTGGTCTTTCTCACCTTTGCTGTCTCTACTTTTGTCTCTAGTGTATTAATACATCTCCGAAGGCCACTATAATATCTTTGGAGTAGCTGTGGACTGTTGTGTGACATCTACTAACTGCAAATATATTTTATTTCAAATATTGCCTGAATTTTCTTTCAGGACAGTCATTTGTTGGTGTGTTTTGATTGGATTCAGAGTGAGTCAATTCACACAAATGCTGCCCTTTCCTTCTAATCTTTACACTTTCTGAAATAATTACAGCAACACAAAGAACAAGGAGAACAAATTGGGCCATC
Organism: Antennarius striatus; assembly: GCF_040054535.1. Lineage (NCBI taxonomy): Eukaryota > Metazoa > Chordata > Actinopteri > Lophiiformes > Antennariidae > Antennarius > Antennarius striatus. The sequence continues at coordinate 6,532,940 of NC_090791.1, read as the reverse complement.
TTGAAATGCAAGACTTGCACCTGATATTCTGAGCTCACAGCAGTTTATCTTGAATCAGCATGTAGAAGTTCAACATGAAGTGCAATGTTAAAGTTTTTATTCCCACTTAAAGCACCATGTCAAAGAAAAATATCAATAAAAGTCTCGATAATCAGAGAACATCCTCATCCACTCTCAACCGGACTGAAAGATCAGGAACAAAGACAGAACACATAATCCCACTCATTTCTTTCTGCTCCTCCGAAACAGGCTTACAATACTTAGATTGGAGGTTTCAGGAATGAAGGAGTGCTTTGGGAAAATGAAAGCGACCTCCTCTCTGTTCTTATGAAATCTAACATGTAGCTGCCGGCTGGGCTGAAACACAAACACCCATCACGCAGCACAATCTGTTTGATTACAAGGACAGTGCTGAAGGAGAAAACAATATTGAAATGCTGAACCCAAGAATCCACTGAAATGCATAACCCATACAGGGAGGTTATGCAATATGTGGGAATTACTCCAGTAATACAATCTAATATGATTTTCTATCAGTATCACTAGCTGCAGAAATACAGCATCAGACAGTATCGATGTTATTTCATTTTCTGAACACATGCAGAGCTGTGTAAGTATATTAACTTCTCCTCAGTGCTTCAGCATTGGGTGTTTTTGAGCATTGTGTCAGTAAACTTTCATGTATTGAATTTCCAAAAAACTCATGAAACCTAACTGTACTGTATGGAAACCCCCCCCCCCATAATGCCAGAGGATGAGTCTAAACTCAAACACGCTTTCTTTTTATTAGAGATTTACCCTGGATGACTATGAATTCTGTGGAAAGGTTTGCGTGTCCACGCAAAGGCCACCCAAAGGGGACCACATGAGTTATTCTTTCTCAATTGTTTCTAAAACCATGAGAAAAATATGAGGGTTAGGATGTGAACATCTCCCAAAAGGGTGGTGTTTGGTTTCAACAAGAAGACGACCATGTTGTGTGGGATCCTTTCTTTTAGCTTAGCTTGGCACAAGGCTTGTCAAACATTGGTACGCACGGGACGGGACTTCAGCAGGATTTAAATAATAATCACACTTGAGTTAATACTCTAGATGTTGGCTTTACTCCAATACTAATAATACAACAAAAAAGGATTAAACAGTATTCCTTCTAATATAAGATCTTGTTACAGCCAGTATGATTCTCCATTTCTGTTAGCTGAGCAAAGAGGACAGGGAAATTTTAAACTTGAAGTCTGTGAAGTTCCATAAAAACAGTTGGTACCCACAGATTCAACGTAGTGAAATGTCATACCCAGAACCATATTTAACACCATTTCACAGGTTTATGTGAACATTTCAGTCGTGGTTGCAAGCAAAAAGTGAGAGACTGGTTTTGTATCCGACATAAAACTGAGGATGGATCCCTTCTGAAGTTACTGACAGCTTTACATTATAATATGTGTCATTGTGGGCTCAGGAATTTTGAACTGTTCAGAGCAAATTTCTAAAATGTGAGCTGTTCATTTGTTGGTCGATATGAGTATACGTGTATATTTTCCACCCTTTAGAGGCAGATGATGAGGACTATGTGAGAACAATAATAAGTAATGTGTGAGAAGGAGAAAAAATCCGAGCGCCCTCTCTGAGTATAATAATATGTGATGTAATAATATATGAGAGAACCCTTGTCCTTGTCTTGTTCTTCCTCTCTTCCTGCTCAGTGGGACTGGTTGTGAGGTGAGGAATTTCTGTGGCATTGTTTGCGCCTGACAAAGCAAAAGATCTCCAATTACAGCCCAAGCAAAGGACACGCTGTTTCATTATGTTGTTGGTTTGAATATGTCTCCAGACGGGGTCAGGTTTTTCAAGCTTGTTGTACTAAAATGCTCTCATATCGCTCTGACTAAGCCTCATATCAAATCCAAACACTGTAAAAACATCATCCTGCTCCGGTTTGCAGCAGAAGTCTAGATAGAGCTGGTGTGAATGTGCAGGAATGCTGGTCTGAGAGCTAACATACAGTATGTACGGCAGATGGAGGTGCAGGTGTGCAGCATGTTACAGACATCTAGCAGCTAGCCAGCAAATGCTTGAATATAGATGACTGTGTTGTGTTTTGCTTTTTCTTGCCTTTGAGTTGCAATTAATTGGTGGATTTTTTAATTATCAGAGATCAAGCAATGAATTTCTTTCATTCATGACAGAAAGTGTATTATTACTGCATTATGGTGGCATTTTGTATATCTGATTGTACCTGTAATTGCACAGGAAGCAGTTGCCATCAGATTATCGTCAAATGTCATTGGAGCTCCAGCAACAAGGTTTTAATGAAACTCATTAAAAAGGCTTCATGTTCTGATAATCAGCATTAAAATTAACATATACTTGTTTTTGAAACTGCTGTGTGATAAAGCCCCGTTTTAATTTAATTTTTAACAAAGTCTACATACGGGAAAAAGCTTTTCCTTAATTCCACATTAAACAAAAGCCATCAGGAGAAGTATATTGTCATGGTGCCAATAAATTTAGTTACTTTTTGTTTGGCGGTGGGAAATAATTATTGAAATTATGCCAACACCATGTCCAATTTGTTAAATAAAAAATACAGAAGTTACAAGATGTGTCAGAAAAATTAGCGTTACTCTTTTATAGGTAAAAGTTGTTGCCATGGGAAAAAAAAAGAAATAAAAGAGCATGTTTGTAAACCATAGAAGCAGGAAGAAACACGACCTCCATCTCCTTCTGTGGGCGGAGTTTGTTCTGTCCTTAACCAATCAGCTTGCCTCAAAATAGTTGGGCCAGTCACACAACATTAGAACATCCACTGGTGCAGTCCAGGCTTTTCAATATAGAATATGATATGCAAAACAATAAACGGTATTAATAAATAATAAGAGTTCCTGTCTTTGTGGTTGATGTTGTTGATGGTTGCAGGATTTACAGAGGTTTTGGAGATAGAGTCAGAGAGGCCAGACTGAGATGGTTTGGACATGTCCAGAGGAGAGATAGTGAACATATTGGTAGAAGGATGCTGAGTTTTGAACTGCCAGGCAGGAGGCCTAGAGGACGACCAAAGAGGAGGTTTATGGATGTAATGAGGGAAGACATGAAGGTAGTTGGTGTGAGAGAAGAGGATTCAAAGGACAGGGCTAGATGGAGGAAATTGATTCGCTGTGGCGACCCCTGAAGGGAAAAGCCGAAAGGAAAAGAAGAAGATTCATGTTGGACTTGTCATTTTTTTTGTCCACAGAGCAAATTACACTGTGCACTCCATCCAGTGGAAGTAACAGCACACACATTCTTTACTGAAGTACTTCTATTAGTGTGGAAAAAGGACTGGTAAAAGCAAAAGTATTGATTCAACTCCTTTATACAAGTGAAGAAATAATACAGCGTCTGCCTTGCACTCAAAACACAAAAGTAAGGACTGGTTACTCAAAGCAATGGTTTCCATTGGCCTTTTGGTTTAAGCTAAACTGATATCATACCGATAACATTAATATCAGCGATCAGGTTTCTGGCACATGCTTCCCTTCTGGTGTTTTTACTTGTTTCTTTACATCATCAGCTCACACTTTTTTTCAGCATACGAGATACTTACAAAATGACCAAGTTAAGAAGATCTACCTACTAAAAAATGCAAAACATATTTATTTATATATTTATATTTCATTTCCTGAGTTTACTTGGAACGACTGGCTCTGAACGGAATCAATCAGGGATGCGTAGTTTGGGCAGTAGCTAATGACAGGATTTTACTGGTATGGTTTTATTGTTAATTTAAATGCTATTTTATGGTTTATATAATGGCTTATTATCATTAAATAACCATTACCTGTGCCTGAGCACCGCTGATCATCAGGTAATAAAGTTTGCTCAGGAGGCTTTGCTGCAGCTGGTCCCAGGAAATAGACCGGTCCTCCCTCATTAGAAACGGAGGTCCAAACCTACAACAGGAAAGAAAAATATTTTAACATGAGAGATCAGAGCACACAACAGGACCACACCTCTCCTTTTACTATTGTAATGTAAATAATAATTTATTAGCGGTACATATTCTTAGTACAGTTTCTGTGGGATAAATTTAAAGATGAAATTAGATTCCTAACGCAAATTTCGTTTTTAAATGACAAAGTAGGTAAAAAAATGTGACAATAGCTGATAACATAAATACCCCCCAAAAGATAGGTCACATGACACATTAATCATAATTCATGCAATGAAGGGCAGCCCTCCATTGCATGCTTGAGATTTATTAGTGTCTCACGCACGCACACACACACACACACACACTGAACAATGGCTGCAAAATGTGTATTAATCTGTGGGATTCAATGGTGCTGAACTAAACGTTAGCGTTGTAGCTTCTAGCTCACTTTTTCAATAGTTTCAATATTTTTTGTACATCTTTCTCATGGCATCACAGATAAACACCGGTAAAAAAAAGTCACTCTTCAGGATGGCAAGAATTATTCTGTGGTGGGTGAGGAGCAAAAGCTACAATGACGAGCAAAGAGAAAATGTAAACAAAAAAAAAGAGGGAAAATGACTTATCTCTGCTGGAAACTGCTGAGAGCAAGAAAGGAAGCAATTCCATTCTTTCAGTTAATGCTTTAGTTTGGCATTTATTTACTTAGTGTGCTAAATTCAAAGGGCTTTAACATCATGTTAGCAATTTTCCAGCTTCTCATCCCAACAACAAATGTCCTGCAACTTCATGATTAATACAGAATTATTCCTGATTTTTAATGGGATTATAAGGGGATATAGCCGGAGGCAATATCTATTTTTGCCTGCCTCCAGAGTCATGGGACTCATTATCAAGTTTCACTATGGAGTTGCATGACAAGACATCAATCTCATCTCACAGAGGTGATCATCACATATAAAACATGACATTTTATTAAGACCTATCAACTGCTGTCTTTCAGTGTCACAGTTCTTAGAAAACAATCAAATATGGAGCCTTCACACTGCCCTGACTTTCTTACACACAATTAGAGAGAGAAACAAGCACATGACTCCAATGTCCTTTACTTGGCACTGAGAAGTCCTCCAACTGTCGTCTGACGACTCCATAGGTGGGTGGTTTGATCAACAGTGGTGAGGCGTTTGAAGAAGAAACTGAGATATGGATGAGATTGGACTTTCCCACAGCTGTCTTGGCAGGGCTCACCCATATCGATCTCTCTGGACCCAGGAGATCAGAGTCTGAGCACTATATCGTGCCAGATGTCAGATCCCTCTCCCGATTGATTTCGGACTTTGAGACTCATCTTGCAGGGAGATGTGAGACCTTTACGCAACATGGTGCTAACATGACCTTGATGCGCTACACCAGATGTGAGCTCTATGTGCAGTGCAGTACAAACCTTAACGAACTACAAATCAAATCAGAAAAGCAAAGTGTTGACATTCAGCTGAGCGTCTGACCTCCTGTTTAGTTGCTGCTTTCATTGGATGCACTTCCAGGCCAAAAAGACTAAAGTGCTGGTCGATGTAGCTAATGCTAGCTTTGGCATTCTAGACGTGCATCATAAACACCCCAATTCAGCTAAATCTCCACTGTGAGTCAGGAGGAAACTGTGAATGAATGAAAAGAAAACTGAATTTGACTAAACCCATTCAAAATAACTCGCCTGAAATGTATTCAAATCCAAACAGACTTTTTTTTGTGTGCTTTTTTCTCTTTCTCCTCCCTTACCTCTTTTATCTTGCTTTTACTGATTTCCTTTTTTCTCTTTTAAAATTACTTTATAATCTTCACTTATTTTCTGCGCTTGATCATTCATTTAGGCTGCCGTTACTTGCTGGAGCTGGTGTTCTACACGTCTTCATGATTGTTTTTTAAATGCTCCAGCAGGTTAGTGACGTATGATCTCTGCTGCTGAATTATAATCTGTTTTCCCTCGTATGTCTCCTGCAGTTACGCTCCCGTCTCCGTCGTCTCCCCGGATATTACCTCTGCATTCTGCGTGACTCAGCATTTGTAAATGTCTCTTTAAACATGTTTCAGAGCTATGTTTCTTTTAGCGATCAACTAGTGCATTATAGTTATACATAACTACAAAGTGACTCATTCGTCATCCTTTACTTTAATGAGGTGCTGGAACACAGCTGCTCTGTAGGACATTTCAGTCCAAACGTGGCTGAATTTCCCTGAGCACAGCAGTGCTATGCAGACACAGCCTTTCACTTGCAAAGGTAAAATGAAGGCCCACTGACCCTAAAATAAACAGTCTCTCTGCCATTGTTGGTTTGGTGACTGCTGGCCAGGGACATGATGCTGAATCAGCAGAGATTTAGCTGTCAATAGGCTTTCTTCCTGGCCTTACACTACAACAGACCTTCAGAGCGGCTGGCTTTTGTTTACCGGGATTACAGGCAGTTGGACAAACGGGGTTCAGTCAAATAGCACATTTTTTGGATATTAGGGCATGAGAACAATGGACAACCTGGTGAAAGTCAAACCCTGGGAAACCCGTCTTTCTGACCTCTGTTTGCTGAACCATTACTTGACTGTCTTGTGGTGATATCCGTGATATGGCCATTCGATATGATTACCTAACAGTGTGTTGGCCTGCCCCTGCAGCGTTGCACACCAACAACAGGATCTTCACCGGGACACCCTGATTGAGGAACTCAGACGACAAAGCTCCAGAGGAAGGTAACCTCTGACCCTCGGGGCCAGTGGAGTACGGAGATGATGGGAGGCTGTGATGGTACCCTGGCAAAAGAGAAAGGACACGCTTCAATGTCAGGAAGGAGGTTTAAGTGGAAAAGACTCTCAGTCAGTCATATGACAAGTAGGGAGGAGGCCGTGAATGGCCCAACATGCTGTTTACAAAATCACAATATAATATGAGTTTGTCGAAGTACTTAGATTTCAAGAGCCTTTAGGATTAAAAAAAACGTATATGTCAAGCAGCTCGTATCTCAAGGTCCTACTGTAATACGAAGGTTATTGAGTTAACCACTACTTCATTCTGGAGATATGTCACAATGAAGACACTTTATCTGCTACAAAAGATTCAGGAAATGCTAATTAGCTTTAACAGTATAATTTAGTGACCTCAATGGGTAAATGTGAGCAGATAAAAATGAGTCTGACGTGTGATAAGTTTTTATATAAATCTAATGTAACCTGCATTAGTTTCTTCTCTTGTGTGGGCACCGATCTGACTGGTATAACAATTTCAAAAATAGACTGATGCCTTCAATTTTACACTGATTGCTGACAGCGTGCGACAACATGCATTCTCTCCATGAAGAGAGAATGAACTTATTTCATGTTTTAAAAATGTGATCATTGAACTTAACACCTCAAACAAGGAGCACGGAGGAGAGCTGGGATGCATAAAGTGGTGAGGCAGCAGCTTTCTATTTAGGGAACAGTGATTCAGAGGGGAGAATAGATAGACCAATGGCTGCCTGCACTCTCAGCAGGAGGTATTATCAGATGCAGCTTCAGCTCCACATCCTGTCCTGGTAGGGCGCCAACCAGCACTTCTCTCCAGCTCTCCCTCGTATTTCACAGAAGTGTGACTGACTGAGTGAAAAACTGATCCTCTGTGAAACGTCGCGTCACGAAGCCAAATTCTCTCCAACCCTCTGAGCTTTAGCATGCAGGTCAAGCCCTCAGAGGTTCATGGTGATAAATCTCATGCTAAATAAGACGGCAGGCGCTGATATTGATTGACCGTGGTGACTGCAGCTTCCCCAAACGTTTCATTAAACTCCGTTGTTTACACCTGACACATGATTCATCACTGACAAAGCAAATGCCACTGCTGAGCATCCTGTCCGCTGCGTTTCCTGTGAAGTAACACTCCTCTGCATCGGCTTGTTCCTCCTCCGACAGAAATAATTGAGGTGTGAAGATGTTAAGCTGCTTGCTGTACCAAGGCTAAGACCTTTTCAGAACTAATCAAAGTGTACATTTAAGTGACGAGGCTGTAACATTAAAACCTATGATTGTGGTGTCTTGACCCTCAGCTTTAGAGTAATGATAAGTATGCGCGGCTTTTCATTTATTAATGTCGCTCTAATCAAGCAAGTGATAAAACTTGCTTAAATCATACGCTTCAAATTAGATGAGCAGTGACTTCTGACAGCCGTGATTAATGGGGGAAGAAATCTCATTTTGAACGCTCTGTGAAAGATGTTCATGAAACAACTAAAACACGGAGGTCACCTCCTGGCTTGGGACGGCAAGATTTATACAGGCGTGCTAGGGAGGAGACCTACTGCTCATTAAATAATTTTTTATGACTCACTGTCACTGTACTGTTTCCAGACATTGATCAAGACTCCCATCACTTCACTCCTTTTTTTTCTAACCTTGTTTACAGGATGAATAATGGTGGGATAATGGCGTGTGTGTGCTTGTATGTTGCAGAGACGTGATTCAACACTGTGACAAATCCTGTAGCTCCACAAAATGGGATGGTCCATGTAAAAACAATCATGGGAAATGGGTGGCACACGGACACACACATACAGATATAAACACACTCCACAAATTCAAGTCCATGATGATGCTCATTTTCAAATAATTCAGAGAAAGTGTAAAAGTCGTTGAACCAATCAGTCCAACGCGATCAGGCCTTTCTGCTCGAAACCACAATATTTATTTGTTTACACACACCAGTGTATTGAAATGAAAATGACAGATCATGAAAATGACAAATAAATGCACATTTTTTCCCCTTTTTTTGATAGGTTAATTCTGACTCACCATGAATTTTAACTTATGTAATTGATCGGGTAAATTAGCTGCAGAAAATAATTCCTGGATTGAGAATCCACCTCGTGATGCTAAAAGAAAGACGTGTGGTAGTAAGTAATTAGGTTATTTTAAAAGAACAACTGTGCTCTCATGTGTGTGTGTTCCAAAATTCAATTATCAAAATGAGCTAAAATAGTTCTCAGTGCATAACTCTGTTAAGGAATGACAGTTCCTTAACTTAACAGAGCTGTAATTATAGTCACAAGAACCGACCCGACCTAATAAAGCTACCCAGATCATAATTGGCTAACACAGAAAAGTTCTCACTGGGTTAAAGAAATTAAATATTCATGACTCCAGACATGTAAGTGGATCCATTCCAAAATATAACCCTTTACTTGTCGCTGTTATGTCATGGTAACAAACAAAGAAACTAACAATCCAAGATTTAGAAGCTGAGTTGAAAAATTTCACTCAAAACCTCAACAAAAAATGTTGTTAGAGGCGCTGGAGGAAAAATCTCAGGATAAACAAAAAGATTAGGATTAGTCCTTTGTGCCTTGAATGTCTGAACCCCGTCTCCTTGCAATCCATCAAATAGCTGTTACCACAATGGTGGACAAAGTGACCGACTGCTACTGCCACCCCTGTAATAGTGGTAGCATGGCTAATGAATGACGCAGCGTCTCTTGAGGCACTCAGATCCAGGCAGTAATTGTATTTTCAGGTTTTTGCTGAATTGTTGGCAGAATCCTTTGTAGCGAGGTACAAGCAGGATGGAGCACATACAAACCCTGGGAAATCCTTCTGGTAAACACGACAGAACCAGTTTGTGGGTCTGACTGACGACTGTGAATCAATCACATTTTCTTTCTACATCATCGATCATTTGGAAACCTAACTGGTTAAAAACTGAGGGAATTGAGAGAAACAACGACGTATTTGATATAAAAAGCTGTAGCAGCAACAGGTGAAGCTCTTTATGTGCAATGTGGTAAATGTCTAGTCATTTAACCTCCCGTCTGTTTTATATCATGTGTAAAATTGTTTAACAAAAGAGCAGGCCATTAAAATAAGCTCAATTCAAACCGCAGCAGGAGGAATGACCTCATTTACGTGAAAACTGGGTGACAAATAAAGAGGAGAAAGACTCTGTTCTCTGTTTGTAAGAATAGATACTTAAGTGACAGCCAATTCGGTCGTGCCAGTTATTCTTTATTCCAGTCTCGTCCTTGGCACCATTACTCGCCACAGTGATTATGTTCTTATTCATGTCCCGACTGTCAAATCCCACTCAGAAAACACTAAGATTTGTTATGGATTTCTTAATGCAAATCGTGATTACTTCATTACCAGACAGGGTGACCAGTGAAACCGTTGCAATCCAAATGCAAAAGGACATGAAGGTTTAATGAGGTCTTGTCAAAATACCTAGATTTTCAATAGTTTTACGTTGTATTAAATAATTAGGAGTGAAAGCCTTAAAGTCTGTGTATCGCCTGCAGCTCAGTGACTTGTCCTGTGCAAGAAGACCTTATACAATTCAAGAATTTTATACATATGATCCTGAAGGTCCCAAAGTACGTTTTTGAAGTTCTTGTTAAACGTCACCAGATCTCGATGATGACGTGTCGTATGTCGTGAGTGTGTACGAGTGCGAGTTTGTATGTTCTCCCTGTGTCAGGTTGGGTTCTCTCCAACTGCCTTTCACCTCCAAAAACATACAACTTGTAAGAAAAAGCCATTATATATTGATCGTAAGTGTGAATGTGTGCATGCATGGGATGTCCAGGCCATTGTAAATGACAACTGGTTCTCAATTGACTTACCTGATTAAAAATAAAGGTTAAAAAGACCTTTAGTTTAAACATTTCTGTGACCAATCAAAGTCTGACGTACCGGGGGGATGACTTCAGTGCAGCAGTGAGAATATGTTGTAAGAGATTAATTTTAAGTACAGCAGGGAGGCTGGGAGTGAGAGCAGGAAGGTCACCTCAACATCGGTTTGCCTTTGGTTTGATCCGGGAGTATTTGGTTTTTTCATTCAGGGCAGACTCTGCACCTCTTTATTGAGTGCCTCATGCTGTCTCTAACAGTGAGTGAGTTACTATTGCCTTGAAATTTACTGAATGCCAGTGAAACTCAATCAATCAAGGAGGCTGCGGTGAATAACAAGGAAACTGGCGAGGGATAATAAAACAAGGTTATCCTCAGATTTCATTCCACAAGACGTTCTGCATTTGTCAGGAAGAGGCTTTCTTTAGAGTCCATACTTGACAAGTGGCTTAAATGCTTTAATTCCAGGAGACATAATCCACAATTCCTTAGCATTGCCACTGCACATAAACATAGCTTTATTACCAAGCCCAGTTGAGAGTTCATTCTATTGCGTATCCAGCAGATGGGGCTTCACATCTTTAAGCATTTATGGATAACTGATTAAATCTCTCTCAAGAATCAGGGCCATTTAGATTCTATTTAGCTATATAAATAATTCAATGGAAACCAAACGGATTTTATCAGTTCAGAAAATGTGAAATGTGCTTTTACTATCAAAACAACTTTATTTGGGCTTTTTGGAATCCCTTCATTTAAGTTGTTGAATGAAAGTAACAGAATACCAGTATATTTATTCTACATCATGGGAATAAACTATGGAGATAGCAAAGAGGAATTCAATTACATGAAGTGTTAGCGTTAGTATTTGCCTTCATCAAGTGGTTATTACCTTAAATGGTTTGTTTCACAATGCATATCTGATGACATTGTCCGATATGTATTCTCCCAGGGCAGCCTCTAAGCGTTAAAGACAGGACAATCTACAAAGCACAGGAAAGTGTTGAGTGGTGATGTAAAGTTTCCATATCAACGCCTCCAGGCTGAGTCAATGAGAAGTCACCCGGGGGGTTTAGACTGTGCCAGCCAGACTGTCAGGGGGGCCTCCTTTAGGCAGTACTGCTTTGTGAAGCCATTGAGCAAAATAAATTGAGGCACTAAAAGTCACATTTTTCAGGTACAACAGCTACGCTAACACAGTGCTGGGACTACACTTGGAGTCCTAAGAGAGAGGACGACGGAGCAGAACCTATTTGTTTACACCAACAAGCAAGAGGCAAGGGGATACTACACAGTGAAGTACTTCTGAGGACACATTTTACATCACTGGTTGAAAAACAGATGAAATGAAGACATAAATCTGACAGTGTGAGAGAAGTCTGCATGGGGAGGAGGACGGGGGTGTAATTGACTGCGCTCCATGTGAAGTTATACACTTCTTAATGTGCTCCCAAAGGGCCTCCAGCAGTAAGGTGCATTCCCTGTGGGTTTCATTAGGCAAAGAACATTAATAAAACTGGTTTGTTTGCTTACAGATCTGTGTCTACATCCACATTAAAGCAGGGATAAATATTAATGTAGTACCACAAGCTAGTTATACTGAAATACAGCATATTGTGATGCAACTAACAACAGTGCGATAGACCTCAGACCTGAGATCCGCGCAGAGCCTCCTCTGATGTAGAGGGGCGGAGCCTGGAAGGCATAGATGACGTCATTCTCAGCTATGCATGTCAGATCCTCCTCATCAAAGAAAGAGCGCTGGAAGCCTGTGGAGTAAACCTCGGTCAGGATAACCTGGAGGCAATTAGACACACAAACATGTGTTAGCTTCCAAATAGCAGTACAGTACATGTATACTTCTAATAAAATTTCCATAGTAATGGAACACGGTCGCCTTAATATTAGACGTTGCATACAAACAGTAAGCACGTATGCAGAATATAGACTGAACTAAAAAAACAACACATTTTTACATGGTTTTATCTTGAATTTAACTGCCATGGAACAATTTCCAAAAAATATAGTTGAAATAAATTATTTTTTATCAATCTAAAATTGCAGCGGTACCTTTAGATACAAGCTGCTCAACATACAAAGTATTTGAGACACGAGCCATCGGTCTATTTATGTTTTTGTTCAACATGAGTAAAATCTAAGATGTGAGTCATTCTTCAGGACACAACCGCTAGCTGGTGGATGGATACAACATCAGCTCAGACCGGATCTCCTCTTGTATGAACTAAACATGCAGGTTGTGTGTTCTTGTGACTTTTACAATTCTTTTATTACTGTTTATGTAACTTATATGTAATGAATCATGCACAGGAAGAGTATGCATGTCTACTGGTTGATAAAAATATGTTTTTTTTCATAATTTAGAGGTGTCATTTTTACAAGTTTGGAATGGAAAAAATTGATTTTACTTATCTTAAAAGTGGAAAATTTGTTTGACTGACGAGCTCAGTCACCAAACGGATTAAATTTGTATCTCGAGGTACTACTGTACTTCATTTCTGCAAATCAGATCCTTGGGATGGTTGCCACTTTAAAAAAAACCCTTGTTTAAGTACACTTTACTGAAATTATCCAGAGTAATGTATTTTAGGCATGTGATCTAATGTAAATCTAAACCAATGGCATTCACAGAAAGGTCATGTATAACACAAATAACTTTAAATACACTGTAATCTATTTCAGAGATGGTGACTGCACCGCTCTATAACCGCCATTTACAGTTTGCAGCATGAAAACAGTCCACGCTGGGCATTTATTCCTGATGTTACCTGGTCTGGGGACAGTTTCCCCTCATCAGCCACCATCTGCCTCAGGCAGGCCACAGAACCGAACAGAGGCACAGCCAGCCCGACCCGAAGGTACCGCTGCCCTTTGGTGCTGAACACCAGAATCACACACAGCGGCCTGCCACAGACAAAGACACAGATCAGGGATGGTGGAAATAGAGCGACCTGTATTTTCATTTCTGTGCCACTTCTAAATGAAGGCTCCTCTACGGCCAGGAAGGGACAACAGAAGACTTCCATGAATAAATCAATACATTTTAACATTAATAATAGATCATTAGGACTAGGTTTTATACGTGCCAAATAATGGAATCTCTGCTGCATTTTTAAAAATGAGGAGTGCTTGGCTCTGACCTCTTCAGAGGCAGCGCTGACATGAGCATGGTGCTGGGACATAAAGGCTTCTTTTAATAACAGCACACAGAGGAGATGGAGAAGAACTCTATATCTACCTGTGGGAGTGAACGACCTACAGGGTGCAGTGGCACAGAACGCCAGAGGTATTACAAAAGAAACTGATATTTTGGCACCTCAACCTTGGTAAAAACAAATACGATAGAGAGATGAACTTGACTGATCCCTCACAAGAATAAAATACAGAAGTAACCTTTAAAAAGTTGAGGACTCCAATTCATATTGATGAGAATTTGATAAAACATCCAGTATAAAGGCAAGGGTTCATTAGACTGAAAACAGAAAACCTTTAATCTACAGGTTGATGTAAAACCCTGAGGCACACAGGTGGATGAATACAAACAGTCCATATAGATACACAGACTATTTGATCAACTATAAACCTGTAAATTTATAAATGTGTGCAAACAACAACAGCCCAACTGGCTGTATTTTTGTCACCCACCCTCTAAACCAGTGGTGTGTTTTTGACCTTTGCTGCACACTGAACCTTTTGTTTATTTTGAAGGGGACCTGCTGACCTGGCAGCCATGGATGGGAATCGATGGGTGTATAGTGTTCTGGCAGCTAATGTTCGACTCGTGGGTGTAGCAGTGGTTCTCATGCACGCTCACGTATGTTCTTGTTTGGGCTTAACCTGTCTCCTAATTCAACTTCCAACACGTAGCTAAAGCTTTACAGAGCAGATTAAAGAGTGACGTACAATTAAAAAGAAAACTAAACCGAGATTGATCATTAACAGTCTTTGCTCTATAATTCGATGTGGTTACTCACTGAAAAAAACAGACAGAGCTTTCAGTAATGCTCACATACGGGCTTCAAACAGACGTCGAACAGCCTAAATCTAAAACATTGTGTTTTCCTGATTTAAGGTAACAACTCTATAATTAGGTCAGAATGGCCCATAAAAATGTGTTCTTCATGCTCTTTATAGCCATATTATGTGTCCCTGTGGTCCAGCGGCACATGTTTATAGCGCTGATGCTGGTCCAGAGACCCACGGTTGGGCACCGCTGATTTAAGCGACCCAATCTGTTTATTTTCTTCACACATATTGTTGTATTTTGACCCTAAGCAATGAAATGATACACAAATGTGTAGCAGGTGTAACACATTTGTTCTGTCCCAACTGGAATCCAACACAAAGTTGACAACATCAGTCATCTACATTATTATAAATGACTCAACTACAATTATGCAGATGACTCATTTTTAGTTTTGTGTTTATTTTTTAATTTTCGAGTGATAAACAGGGCTCTGTTCAAAACATATGTAAAACCGATTCTGTAAATAGAAGTGACATCGATAGATGTTTACGCTGCAAACGTGCTCCTTTGTTAATGATTACATTTAATAGCTACAGGGCAAGCTACAGTATACTTACAGTGTAAGAGCATACAATCACCACGGGGCACAGCCTAGTGTTTGGACTGCCAGGCAAAAAATACGGCTGATCTGGCAACATTACGTGTTTCTGGCTCGCAGACATGACCTGACTTGGAGTGATCTGAACCCCTCACACAGATAAATGCACAAAAAATGCTTGAAAGGACAACCTATCTGTTTTCTCCTCTGTTTATTTCTTCAGAAGTGTTTTCTATCACCCTATTTGCCACAGAAAAAGCAAAAAGGAAAGTAGATAAATATATACTCTGGATTTGGCAATCTGTCAGCAAAGCTCTTAAAAACATTTTTCCCAAATTAGAGGGTATTGCTGGCCAAATCTGTATGAATATCAAAGACTAAAAACTAAAAGTAGAGAGTAACTAGGAGAAAGAGGAGGCAACCTTGGCAAACTGTAAAAAAGTGACACATCTCTGGTGTCAGTCATGAAACAGATAAAGTTTAGCACAAACTTGCCTGAATGTTGATGTTTACTTTTAGGTCAAACCACTGATGATGTCATGATTTTATCTGCACTATGAACTGAGCTGGTGAGCTTAGCAGGAACAAAAGGAGGGTAAACAGCAAGCTTTGTTATGTCCAAATGGAGAAAAATCCATCCATCACAAACTATCATGTCATTTTCCAATTTTATTTTGGGTGACTGATTTCTTGGCTGTGATCAGCAGCATGGACAAACAAAACAGATAATGACGTGCATTATATCTTCTGTGTTTTCTTTACATTTGGATGCAGTTTCAGATAGTTTATGGATATAGATGTGAAGGAAAAAAAGGTGCAAACAAAGACAAAAAAAAAGAAGAAAATGCTGCCCTTGTGTTTTGATGTTAGCAATAATGTCACAAAGAACAGTTGGTTATATCCACATTTACACTTCACATTTACTAGTTACCCCATCACGAGTCCCTCCTATCGCCCAACATGTTTAATATTGAAATCTTTGACTCATCCACAAGTGGGCAGCCACTTGCGGATGTTTTGATAACAATGTAAAAAAGACATCGAAGTACGAAGGGACTGACAATGTGAATTGGACAAAAATATTTTCTTACAAACTACAAATTAGTCTATATAGTTCTTAAGTAAGATGTTGGCTGTAGAATTATGTTAAAGCTACAAATAAGCAAGCTCACTGTAAACTATAACTTTCTCAAAGAAAGAACAAACATTTTTCCCAAAAAGTCAATCACTTTCTTTAAGTAATGTAACGGCCCACGGCTTCCCCAGATGGCTTCTTGTACAGGTTCTAGCCTTCAACCCAATAAATGGCTCACAGTTAGAACTTGGTCGCTAACAGTCGAGCTCCACCAGAGTGTACAACCATCAACACCTGAGATAGTTTCCACAACATGTGCAGGATTACAGTGACAACCAGAAACCAGTGCTGTCAGCATGTTGTGGGTATTTATAAAGGTTTGAATTATTATTATTGTATTTAGTGAAAGCCAGTTTTTAGACTTAGAAAAAAAGCCAGGGTCCTCATGTTGTTTTGTGTTTGTGATAGAGATGACCTCGTGAGCGGTGCTGACTAAATAGGGAATGAATGGGGTTTTATTGGGTAAAAATGTCAGGATATCCTGAGCGGGTCCCACCGACCTGCGATGAAGGCTGGGAGGTTAATATAATGCAAAGCTGAATTAGACATTGTTCTTCAATGCTGAGAGGGTTTTCCACCAGAGCTTCCTTCTTAATTCCAAACCTGTTGCTTCACAATTATTTTTGGTCCTACTGTTGTGCATAAACAAGGTTGAATATTGTTTTCTGTTGCTTTAAGCTGAAGAAAGTAGCTTACTCTTTTCTTGTTATCCAACTGGACAGCACTGTCAGACTGAATTATAGTTTATTATATGAACCCGTCACTATGAAAAACTGCCTCTAGAATTTGGAATCACATGAGCATCATTAATACATTGATAGCAATTATAGAAAAATAATATTTCATTAATGGTGGTTTTCTGGATCATTAACTTCTGAAGATCAAATCTAACTTGATCAAATCACAACCTTTTCTGTTGCTGTTTGATCTCAGCTGAAAGTCTGTAGCATTATTATTTATTATATCACGGTTATTAAATGCTCTGGATCATCAGAACTGGTATTTTTATATTTACAGTTTTTATTCCACACTGTTTCAGAAACATCTGCCCAAATGTTTAAATCTTCTGAAAGCTGTATCAGTTATAAAACATCAGAACATCTAGAATCAACATTCATGCACAGATCCTCCTCAAAATTGAATTTATTCTTCCTAGGTCCACAAAACAAAAAATTATCAACATCCATTCTTAGCATAATAAGTTGTCCTTCTAACAGTAAAACAAATTGGCACAAACATTTGAACCCTTGGTGGGTGTGTTGAAACACGGACTGATCTATTACTAAAATAGAGGTAACCATTTGTTTAGAACAGTTTCTAGCTGTCTGTTTTGAAGAAACATCATTTATGGTGGTAGACATAAGTCTTTATTAAATAAAGCTGTGCTCACCTCGTCTGGCGAAGAGGAATTGGGAGAGAGATGCAGAGGAAAGGGTCAAACGTGTTGCTCTGTTTCAGACAGTGAGGGCATGTCAGTGAAGATCTGAGTGAAAGAAAGCACGCAGTTAGACGAGTCTGGAAAAAAAGAAGAAGCTATGCTTACCTGACACACACTTTAAAATTAATCTCAAAGTCTTCCTGGTTAAGTGTGGCGGGAAAAGAGATGGCCTAATCCTGTTACACAAGAGAACAGTACAGTAAAGATGAACATGTTGTTCCACACAGAACCCCTTGATCTGATTGTGGGAATGAATGATGTAACCTGCGAGAGGGAGAGAAACAAAAGGTCAAAGGGAACGGGTGTGGTAGGTCGTAGAAGAAACCCCCTTGGGATCATTAGAATTATAAACGAGAACCAGGAAAAGCAGTTTCAATCTTCTTGCATCACTCTAACCAGCGCTGCTAATGTTCACGTGGTGCCATTATGGGATCCCAGGCAGAGAAAGTAGGAAGATAAGCGATAACCTTCCTCTGCATCTAAATGCACAGGACACAGATCACTAGAAAGGGAAATGTCAGGACACGGACAGCACTCATTTCTTTTCCAATAGTTTTTCATTCGGCCTCCTTTGTTCATGAGCACACTTGTTTCATTGAATCCCACTTAATTTCACAGGAGGAGATAATTTATTCCAGTTAGCTAATTGTTTGAACAATGAGTCAGAGAACCCATTGAAGTTAATGGGGGGATTGCTGGAAATGATTTTGTCTGCAACCAAATGAAACCTTTTGTCCGGTATTTAGAGTTAATCTGTGGAGGATCTCCTGGAGCAGACTTTCTGTAAATACATGAGTCTTAAGAGAATTATAAACACATGTTAAGCCAGATTTATACACATTAACACATCTGAACCAAATATGATGTGCAATTTAGAATTCAAATAAAGCATCTTTACGTAAAACATGCATGAGATAATCTTAAAACTAAAATAGAATGTATGGTTGCTAAGGAGAGAAAACATAAGGTATCTATAGCTATAGCACAAAATCTAGCTAGTACAGACTGAAAGGTAAGAAAATGCCAAAAATCTCAAAAGAACAATGTAAAAACAAATCCCACAACAAATCCCAAGTTTCCTGGAGAGCTAGTCTCTAGTTTTTACATAATCATCACCATCTTTCTTTGTTGGTGTGTTTGTTACCAGGATTAGGCTAATAAAACTACTGGAGGCATTTTCATGAAGCTTAATGGAAGGAAAGAACATTGGTAAAGAAAGAACCCAACATATTTTGGTGCGGATCCAGGTAACGAGGCAGATCCTTGATGTTTCAACTTTTTCTCAACGAATTTCCACAAAGTTTAGTGAAGGGCTGAAGGGCCGGGAAGCTACACAAACATGATGTTATGGTTTTAGAGGAGGCATGTCCTTCACTGGGTAAATATATGAAGCATTATAGCTTCATGTGTTTAATTGTGTTGCATATCGTCCAGTTGAAAATCAATTAAAATTCCCACATGTGGAATATGTCAACAATCCGAAATGAGTCTCTGCTAAGGCTTCAGCTGATGTTTTCCACTATTTTAGCTACAGTATAAGTATCAAAATGTAAACAGGTTTCTGGAAGCATTAGCAGTTCCAGCATCCTTCTATGCTGCAGTTTTTCAAAAACAGCGAAAAACAGTAAGTTGGGAATTAAGGATTGAAAATAAAAAAAATTCTTCTGAACAAGACACCGGGGTTCACCAGGGTGCAACTCCGACTTTAATTTTAACATTAAAGGATACCATATAATTCACCGCTGCTGCTGTAACAACTGAGAAAACACTGTGGTGCACTTGAATGGATAATTGACTTATGTGAAGCATACCCCAGCAGCAATAAAATCCATAGATTTCTATACTGGGAGCTCTGGGAGACTTAAAAGTCACATAAAATAAGATTGTTTCCTACATTATAATTCATATTTAGACACTACGTTTAGATGATATCAATAACACAAATTCATTTCACAGCCTTTATTCTAGTCATGGTCCAAACTTAAAAATACCCCCCATCATTCCAAAACTCTATCATTGTCATCGTCTGTGAATGGAACACTTTCCTACTCAAGCTTATGCGTGTTGAACTTTTACGACCTTCACACACCATCCTACCATGGGAAATTAAACCATAGATGAAGTGTTCAGATGTGTTTCCTTATATGATGGCACCTGACAGACCTAGCGGAGAAAGAGGGGGGAGTGAATAAAGCTCTATTCAAGCAAACCCAGCTGACACCGACTCTTAGTGGATCTCTCCCTCTTGGCAAAGCAGAATGGCAGCCCTACGGATGTCTTATTCTCGCCAGGAAACAGTGAGGATAACTGCACTCCATGCATACAAATCACACTCAGGCTCCACTAAAACACAGATGTGCTCCTAAACACATGAAAAGAGAAAAATAGCAAAGGAAGAGGTGATATCCTTGCTTTAATGGAGGGAGCGTGCGATGGTTGAGAGGTATGCATCCTCCTGTCTGGGATGCAGCCATGCTGAAGAGCTGAAGAGCTTTGTGCTGCGACATACCTCTCAAGCTGTGAATTTCCCCGACTAACACATCACCCAGGTATCTTTGTTTTATCGATTTTCTTTCCTAACAGGCACTTAAAATAAAAAAGATGTCTCAATATTTGCAGAAAAGATCCTCTGTTTGGGAATGAATGGTAGTTAATGCTCTGGAATGGAAAAGATGTGGACCTCAAAGTGCACCGTATAGTTCACTAACTAGTTCAAACCTGCTAATAACAAACAAGCCTTTTAACTGCAAGGTATCAGTGACCCCTACTCAAAACAAATCAGTCAGGAGATACGATCAAAACAAAGGTCAGAGACTGATTCCGAGAAGAGGCGTGAGGGTCCATCAGAGGAAGTGGCCTCGCAGTAAGACGAGCAGCGCTCCCAAACTGTTTCAGATCGTAATCTGAAACACTCCATCGCAAGTCTCTTGGTTTCACTGTAATGAACAGACACTTTTATTGCATCTCTACAGATGGCAGACTGTGGCTCACCCACATATAGACAATGATCAAAGTCTCCAATAATGAAATCTTCAAAAGGATCAAAAGGAGAAAGGAGAGCAATGGCACAGATTTACACATCAGCGATGACAGACTAAATTCAGATCTTTTGAAACTAACTGGAAGTGACACTAAATGTTTGATCCCGATGCAAGAAAAGTTTAGGTCTGTACAGATCAGTTCCAACAAGCAATGACAGATAACATAATTCAAGATCAAACAACTCTTGGCTGGAGTTGTTTGGATTTAACTTGTCTGAACGCATATAATGGCCTTGATGATTGCATAGTGACAAACTGGGCTATTACAGGGATGATTCTCTGGTCTGTCAACCTTAGATGTTGGATCACATCGGACACTTCGTTGGGACACGCTGCCTGAGGAGACTCAGAGGAAAAGAGAGGGACAGGAGTCAAGAAATATTTGCTCCAAAGCCGGCAGTGCTAATGCACTTGTCTCTATTTAAAACCATTTAGCTTTGTGATGCATGTTTATATACATTCTGTACCATCTCACCCTTTTCCTCTGGCGAGCACAGGATTTGAGTGGGTGAGAGGAACAAATTTTGCCTGCCAGGCTGTGAAGACTGTTCTTCCTGTCTAGACACACCCAAGATGTCACAGCTGAAACATTTGACAGTAAGGGGAGCAATTAAAAGATGTATTACTGGCAGTCACACAGGGCTGCCAATTCTCAGAAGAACTGGCAGAAGGAGGAGGGTAGAGAAAAAGAAGATATTAGCAGGTTGGGCTGGAAGAACTTCCTTTAAATTAACCGTGCTAATTAAAAACCAGATCAGACTTTGTTATGGAATCTCAGACCTTGCTATTCAGTGAGAGACGTCCTCATGGTGTCAAGTAGTTTCAGCATTTGTATCTGTTTGCATTTGACTTGTGTAAATGATGGATGAACTAATGAGACACTGGTCCATATACCAGAGAGAAATAACTGCGACAATCTGACCTCCTCACGCCGTTTTAGACCACACAACAACCAAAAAAGGCTGATAGATGAGTGGGCCACAAAACCCTCACATGTGATTGATGTTGGCCACAGCTGACAGATGCATAACTGCCTCTTTATCTTTCGGGTGACTGATTGATGGGAGTCACGAGTACATCCAGCTGCAATACACATGGAGATGCTGAAAAGATGAAAAAATTATCGCTGCCATCCAAACTACACCAGACAAGCTCACAACGCATTAAAATGGTGAGAATATGTGACCACTGGTACAACTGGAAGTGCAAATCATTGTATATTTCAGCCAGAACAAAAAGGTGTGAAATCTCTGAATAAATACATGCACCGAAGAGAGTTCTAGTTCCCAAAGAGACACAGAGGTTGCGAATGTTTTAGCCTCTTCGAGTTAACTCACACAAGTTTTTGGATCAAATGGTTTTGGTTGTGTTTTACAGGAAGTGTCAAATTCTCTGTATGCAGTGGTGATGTTGACTGGTTAGTCTAATTACATCACTTCTGTGCAACACATAGCAACAAATTTGTCATTCAAATCTGTCTTTCAGTTTTCAAGCTAAAGCTGCAGGCTGCTGTTTTAAATAATGATTAAAATTGTTGACTCATGTAGCCAACCAAAAGTTTTCTTTGTGTCGGTAGAGAATATGGGAGCTAAAAAGTTTCAAAAAATTCAAATGGAGGGAAGCCTTCGTGCCAGTGCACAAAGATAACTAGAGCTGTGCTACTGCAAACACACACACTCACATGACAGCCTTCATTCGCCTCAACTGTCATCAACACACACTTGCATTTTGGTCCATCTAAGCTGCAACAATTTCCCATTTCTCCTTCTGTCTGTCAATACCTGTCACGCCCCCACCCCCAACCCCCACCAACACCACCCCCGCCGTATCCATCTGGAGGCTTCTATCGCCAGGATTGATAATTACTGCATCCCTCCCCAATATATCCATATAAACACATCTAGGTGGATTGATAGGGCAGGATGCCTAATTTATATAAGCTGTGCTGCTACCAATAATTATTTGACATGTTATAATATGAGTGTTTTGACTGAACCACTGATTTATGCTTAGTCCTAGCGATGTGGACACAGTAAATAGGAGTAATCCCAGAGAGAAATGTCGAAAGAAGTGCCCAGGTTGTGTAACGCTGATAAAACCCTTGCTAGCTAGTTATACTTCTTCAAACTCAATCACGGTTGGAGGCTCGCCGCAGAGCAAAAACACCATTTAATTAATTTTTACATTTTCTCTCTTCTACTAAAACCTCATACTCACAATTTCGACGTGCACAGAAAGTTGGACAAACCCATCTTGCTCTCTGCTGTTCAGTTATGTTTAGAAAATTGCTGCTGTTCGGGGAAGGATTTACTCAACCGTCTGTACACTGCAAACCAGCCAGTCAGACATTAGAGCCCTGGTGCTAATTTGTTGCTATATTTGTGGATTTCATTTCTACTAGGTGTGAGTGCGGTCTGTCAGTACAGGAGACTCACTTGTACTGGGCCTGGAAATGTTCCTGGACGAAGCTGTGCTGGACTCCGGGCTGCTGGCTCTGGGATGGATCGGGAGACGGCATCTCGTCTACTCCAACGTGGTCCTGCAGCACAGACAAGGCCACCCAAAGACACAACTCTGTTACGTCACATTTTTCACTGATCGAACATCATTGAATTCAGTTTGTCAAGTGTAATCGATGTGAGAGGAAACCCTTGCTGCATATACAGTAAGCCTGCAGGATTCAGGAGCTCTCCTTGAACGCTTCTTTCGCACATTCTTGTTTGTCCTTAACTATGAAATGATATTTACAAGTTTTGGAAGCGCTGGTCTAAACGTAAGCCCCTGGGATGACTTTGTCTTTATTCTTTCATCTACTCACTGACAACAGAGAAGAGGAAGGCCTTGGATTAAGATTCAAGAAAATGAGAAAATAAAATTCAAGAAGATTGATCACTGAAAGACCTGCAAGGCTGCAAACCAGATGTGTGGAATGACAAACAGAGGAAAGGTGTCTTATAGTTTTGTATTCATCACGTCTTAAACACTTGCACATACTTATTCTTTTATAATGTAGTTATACATGCAGTAATATGAGGTACATTTAACAGTAATGGTGTACTGAAATAGACTGAGAATTGTAGGTTTGTAATTATTTAACTGACTCTTTCTCAGAGTTGAATGAAAATATTGATACCACTCATTTAAATGAAGATGATAAGAAGCTCTTGCGATAGTTCTCAATTATCACATGAAAGTTGATGGGCAGTAGCTACAATAATGCAAATCTAAGAAACAGCATTTTTCTTTTACAAAATGTAAGCATCAATAATAAATAAAAACATCTAGTGAAAATAGAGCTGCTGCCATCAACTTCACTGTTTTTAGTAAATATTCTCTCTGTACCTGCAGTTTATTCATACTACTGTTAGGCATTTCCTCTTGCACACAACCAACATCATAATTTCACCGCATCATCAGTCTCTGCAGGGTCACCAGCCGCCGCCACCACTGTCTTGACACCATTATGTCGCTGTTGCTCGAGGCAAACTTCCTGCAATCACAATCTCCTAAAGAGTCCAAATGCCAAAGACTGTCTGACAAACCAATCATCACACATCATCTGATGCAAAAAACCGGCAGCTTCATTTCATTCATGTGTCTCTCCTGATTTAAGTTAAAACAAATAGAACAATGTTTTAAATATATATCATACACACTAACTGTAATTAAAGTTCTTTCCTACTTTGCTGGGACACCGTGTAAAACAAAACAACCTTTTGAGAATTCTTTTTTCATACCTTCTAGCACCTGTTGTCAGTTAACTGTTTCACTTTTGTTCAACCTTATTCAAATTAAGATACTGACATTATAATTTAAAAAAATCATAAAAAAATCAACATAACTCTGTTTCTCTTGTTTAACACAGCCTCTTATTTCAGAAATAGGGCCCTCTTTTTCTCCCTGTCCATGTTGAAGCCGATGTCCTGAAAAACACTTTTTCAGTTACCAAGTGCTTAAAAGGCTGTCATGTGCGCCTTTGTTAGCATTTCCCTACTTGATTATATCAATCCCACAATTGCTTGACGCTTGCCAGATACTTGAGAATGCATTAAGTCATCATATCATTGCTTTTACTCTTGCCCTACTCTTGCTCTTGCTTGTCCTTTCAAACAGAAGCGCCCCCCCCCCTCTCCCTTTCGCGCCATCTTTCTGGTAGTCTTCTGATTCCAAGCTCTTGGTTCCATTCTGGCTGCCGCATTTCCCAGGCTGGCAGCTCAACCATGACCTCTGCTCACAAGTGGTGCTGAAAGGAGGTTTAGAATTTCGAGAAGGGTAGAAAAGTGGAGGGTGTGTGTTCTGCATCTGAGAAATAAGTTAGATTGCAGAGAAACAGGGGAGTTCTTTACAGATCACCACCATTCCAGACAGCGGAAGAGACTGAAACATGACCTTTCAACTGAACAGTGCTTCAACAGTCACATACAATGACATATGTCTACTTTCTCTCTCTCTTTCCTTCCTGTGCGCTTTTTCTATAAGTTATTCCCAATTGCATGCTAAACATCAGGACTGCCAGCGGGGGGATTTTCACATAAGCAGATTCTGTTATTGGCTACAGCGTGCTATATTGCTAGAAAATAATAAGTATTTCTAATGAAAGGCACTGACATCAGGCTGTTTATTTCATACACTTCCTCCCCCAAACACTAGCTAATGGATTCCATTGCTATTATTACGTTGAGATAGCAAAACAACGCTGAGGCCACAGAGTGCAGGCAGTGTTGGTCT
Source organism: Antennarius striatus (assembly GCF_040054535.1). NCBI lineage: Eukaryota > Metazoa > Chordata > Actinopteri > Lophiiformes > Antennariidae > Antennarius > Antennarius striatus. The sequence continues at coordinate 6,507,469 of NC_090791.1, read as the reverse complement.
TATCACTTCTCAGAAACACATGCCCACCTAGGCTCTGTCAAAGACTGCATGTCGACAGCTGTGTGTTAACAGTTGCTGTTGAAGGTGGGGATATGTAACCACGGTGAAAAAGTGGATCAGGGTACGGGTCTTCTGATAAGATCCAAGTCCACAAAATGATCACAGCCAGATCGAAAATCCTGTGGGCTAAGCTCTGACCACTGCTGGTCTGAGAAATAGTTGTCCTGGTTGTTAGGCAACCTGAACAGAACAGGGTTTCCTCTCAGGAGGTGCCATGAGCCAGTCTCAAATTGAGATGCTATCTTTGAAATTGGTTGTCAGAAAAATATGCCAACTTCCAACTGATAAAGATGTAACTAAATAGGCAACAGAAGTCTGAGATGCTATTTTTAGAGTGAGGTCATGCTACCACGATGGGTAAAAAAAGAAAAAGTGTGGACTTCAAAGCTTCATTTTTTTCCATTCCCACCCTGGTAGTATTCTTTTCTACCATATTGTAGATATTGTACATTCAAACACTGACACATACATAAACATCTCTGTAGCCTATAATCCATGCTGATGTCTCTCTACCACAGGGATGTAGCTCAAGCTGACCTTCACACCTCATGCATCCATGTTTCTGAGTTAACTATACTGTAATAATTATCTTTCCGTTGGTTTGTATGTTTGTTAGCAGAATAGTCAATGAACAAGAGGATGGAACTTACAGAATCCTACTGGGAGTGGACCCCACAAAGCACAGGCCAGTCACATACTTGTATCACATTGTAATATAATGCATTTTGCTTTGAAAAACCCTAGATTCATCCATAAGATGTGTGATTATTTTCAAATCACACATCTAATGATCAAGCCCTGCAATGAGCTGGCAACTCTCACCTCTAACCGGCTACGATAGGCTGCAGTGTAATCTGTGGCCCACATGGCAGATACCAGCTCAAGACGAGACAATTGTGATTGTCAAGAAGATGAATGAATAAGTGAATGAATATTATTATTAAGTGGATTTTTTAAGTTTTGTCACAAGCTGCCATGTTCCTACAAAGTACACCCAGACATATTGTACACAATGGTTTTGGATGATGATTGTATATCACTGGAAATTATCCTATTGACCTTGGGGGAGGTCAGAAGTCTTAAAGTGTAATTAATTGTGTGTGTGTGGTTTTTAAAAAAAAAATTCTTAAAACAGTTTTGAAATCAAGAGCCTGTCAAACCTTTCCAATAAAGTGCATTTATTTGTACTTTAACGTTGCATAATTTAGAAGCATTTATGATAAGTCGAGGCTTTCTGGGAGAAAAATATTTCGGCGTAAATGATTCTGTGTGCCCACCTCCTGCGGCAGACATAGTGACTGCTGATTTGGTTTAACTTGGAGGAGGATAAATGCAGATTGGTTTGTTGTTTTTGGCATGGCTGTTCTGGAGCTATTCACCAATCATTTTGGAAATGAAAGGAGTGGTCACTAATATTTGTGTCAGTACTTTCAGCATAGTCTATTGCAAAGTAGTGTTTGGTTCCCTTTTGGGCCATCTAGTAGGTTTTATTAAAAAAGGAATAACTTTGTATTGATACCAGTCAATAGATATTACATTATTTTACTTTGTTAAACACTCTGACCCACATTTGTTCATCAAAATAGCAAAGAAAGACCTTTATGCCTGGTGGTTGAACGAATTGTGCGTGAACACAAATCACAGAGAATGGTACAATTTATGAAAACATGGCAGTTTGTAAAAGTTGAGAGATGGAAGCTTAATTCTCACGTCATGTACGTAGATATCATCTTATTTCAATATCAAAAGTTTTCATGTCCCAGAAGATGTGCTGTTGCCTCCTGAAATTCATCATCCTCAAATGAGATGATCATGGACACAGAACATAATGAAGTTTGAACGTCTGAATGTTAAAGATCTTGTGTTCAACTCATCACTACTGTATTGTGAATCCTGGTGAAGGATGGCTCATTTAGATCCGTCAGCCAGAAACATCAGAGGGGAAAAGCGCTCAGGTGTTTCAAAAAGCCACACTTCAAGGTAGAATGAAAGCCTGTTCAGGAAGACAGTCACAGTGCTGAACTCATAAATTTGAGTTTAATAGTAGTGACTACAGTTAAGATGATGGGGTCATTACAGTTTTTTTCTGACAATGTCAGTCAAATCCACGGTTGTTTTTCATGGCACCTCATAGAAAAGCCTACCTGAAATTATTTAATGTTACAATGGCAGTACCATAAAATCTGAAACCGAAGATGGGTGTTAGATTTAAGGAGTTTGCTGCAAAAAAAGATAAATGGATTAAGGTTTCCAGATGAATCTGTAGCATCTGTGTGTTAATGTTGACAAACCCTAGTTAGCCTCAAAGTTGGTACATCAACTTTTGCCTTTCCCTCCATGGTAAGTCAGAATGTATGCTGGCAAAACAGCTCATACATGAAAAGGGAATATGGAGACATGAACACAAGCATGTAGAGCTGCTAATATTGAAGGTATGTAAAGCCAAAGAATCGTCTACCATCACTTAATCTATAAGCCTCAGTACCAGGAGAGAGCCATGTGCCAATGCCTGAAGAGCAAGGAGAAAATTAAAACTCAAATCCCCCACCCTGGCACCTCTGTGTGCTGTAATTGATTTCTGGGATTTAGATAAATGACAAAGATACAGCACACAACTGAACGGTGGGCTGGACCCTGGCTGCTGGCTCAGCACTGTCAGCAGGAGGCCGGAGTTCAGAGACTGTGATTTTTTTATAAAGCTGACTTACAGGGAAGGAGAGACGGGCCAGAGCGATGGCAAGAGCTCCACCCAATAAGGACATTGTTGTACAGCTGGATGCTGAAGATCAGACAACCGCTGAGAAAAAGTCATTTCCTTTAAACAGCAGCAAACAGCTGCTGATGTGAGTGTTTGAATAGAAACACAATTTGTAAGCACTCTAAAATCCAGCAGAATATGGTTTAGATATTTATTAAGACAACATATTGATTCCATCACTCATTATGATGAAAATTATTTTGAATACAATAGGCTTGTCTCTATAAATTATGTGCATATTTTCCACAAAACACAAAGCAGTTACAGGTTTAATTAAAAAAAAGACCAATAAATAATCACCTGACTTTTCCACAGACGTATCGATGCTACTGAAAATGGATTTGGTACCTTTGGGAACCAGGTTTAGTACCCAGGTTACAAACTGAGATGAGCAGCTGACTAGCATGGCTGTTAAATCCAAGACTGTTGACTCCTGGTCATCTGCACTTCAGCATGAAAGCCTGAAATCATACAGATTAATGATGCACTCTGGGCCAACGGGGAGGCTTTCAATAATTCACCCCAAAAATGTTAGCGGGAGTGATTCATCTCAGTGAATAGTTCCTCTGTAAAGGAACTCAGGCACTCTCATCCCACTGTGGTGAAATGTGTCCTCCGATCCTCGCAGACCACCTGCTTCATCTTGATGGGTTTAGGAGGATGGCGGAGGAGATAGATTGTAAAAGGGAGGTGGACGAGTGTTCCGAGTAATGGCCCTGGTGTTAATAATTTAAACAGGCCGTGGAAACACACAGGGATGGACATGTGCTGCTGCAGGAGAGAGCACTATAGTGGCGTGATTGAGAATGAGACCCCGCAGCTCCTAAACCCCCATGGTGATCCTTAGACAGACGGCAACGGAGGAGGAGAGACAAAGATCTATGCCAGGTGTAGAGATTAGAGGTATTTGTGTGCTCATGTGTGTTGCTGTATAGATGACTGAGAGAAGGCAGCGTTATTGAGTAACAATGGCTCAGAAAGTCAAAGTCCTACGTTCACTGACACACAAATCACTAATAAATAATGGACCGCTCTTTCAACGCCGCCTCCTGCTGTGTGTATACCTCACTATAAATAGCTCCAGTGATAGTGAGGATGGAAGCTTTTTCTCTCTGACCCTTCAACCCGTTATTCCCCGCAGTCGATCGCTCTGTATGGAGTGGATTTGTTTGGACATGCAATGTGCTCAGACAACAGCGCGAGGACTCCAGCTCACCTCAGGGCTGTGACTGAATGACTGATTAATGTACGGCAGATAAACAGCACCTTAGTTTCAGTCTGCTCTCACTCTGACAGGACAGGATGAAGAGCAGACTGACCCAGAAGTAGGTTGGTACACCTGCCTATTTGACGTTAAGTGGATATCAAGTGGATAGTTTTATATCTGTTAAGGGCTAGATCCACAAAAAGGCTCCACACCAGAACTCTAAGATATTCAACAGGTGCTGAAAAGTTATCCCCAGTGGCTTAAAAACATCTAAATAAGACACAGAAGTTTTAGGATGTCTGTGGATCAGCCCAGACAAAGAACAAAGATAAAGATGAAAAGAACACTCTAGCACTGAGGCCATGATATTCTGATGAGATAGGATGCTTGCGTTAGTATTTAGGTTAAAGAAGCAACTGCAGACTCAAAGAAGCATCGAAGCAACTCTCTCTTCAATTACATTCAATTTGGCATCGATTAGATACGACCAAATGAAGAAGGAGAGGAGGAAAGTGTGTTCGTAGGAAGAGAGAGAAGAGGAACGCCAAGAGTATAGGACTGAGAGTAGGGGCATTGAGTGTTGGAACTATGACAGAAAAAGGTAGAGAGTTGGTTGACATGATGCAGAGAAGGGAGGTAGATATACTGTGTGTCCAGGAGACCCGGTGGAAAGGTAGTAAGGCTAGAAGTTTAGGAGCAGGGTTCAAGTTGTTCTATCATGGTATAGATAGGAAGAGAAATGGAGTATCTTGAAAGAGTTTGTTAGGAACATCCTGGAGGTAATAAGAGTGTTCGATTGAGTGATGAGTCTGAAACTAGAAATCGAAGGTGTGATGTTCAATGTTGTTAGTGGGTAAGCTCCACAGGTAGGATGCGAGCTGGAGGACAAGGAGAAATTCTGGTTGTACTTTGATGAAGTGATGCAGAGCATACCTAGAAGTGAGAGAGTTGTCATTGGTGCAGACTTCAACAGACATGTTGGTGCAGGAGACAGAGGTGATGAGGATGTGATGGGCAGGTTTGGTATCCAGGAGAGGAACGCAGAAGGACAGATGGTGGTTGACTTTGTAAAAAGGATGGAAATGGCTATAGGGAATACTTTCTTCCAGAAGAGGCAGGAACATAGGGTGACCTATAAGAGTAGAGGTAGGAGCACACAGGTAGACTATGTCTTTTGTAGACGGTGTAATCTGAGGGAGATCAGTGACTGCAAAGTAGTAGTAGGCGAGAGTGTAGCCAAACAGCATAGGATGGTAGTGTGTAGGATGACTCTGGTGGTGAGGAAGACGAAAAGGGCAAAGGCAGAGCAGAAGACGAAATGGTGGAAGCTGAAAAAGGAAGAGTGTTGCATGACTTTTGGAAAGAGTAAGACAGAAGACAGGGTTAGATGGAGGCAATTGATTCGCTGTGGCGACCCCTGAAGGGAAAATCCGAAAGGAAAAGAAGAAGAAGAAGAAGAAGAAGAAGAAGAGTCGACCAAATGGTTTTAAATATGTCACATGACCACAATGTTGGAGGTTCAACAATGTCTTCCTCTCTCCCCTTTGTTTGCCTTTAAAGCTGCTACTTCTTCAGTCCCACCCACTACAACACAGTAGAAATGTTCAGTATGATTTCTATAAATAAAATGAACTAAGCTCTTTTTAATGGTTATATACTGGTGCCTATGGTTGTCCAGTCTCTAAGGCCATTCTGTGACCCCTGCTGTGAGGGAGTGAATTTTCTGCTTGTGCTGGAACTTGATGAAAAAGAGAGCACAACCTCAAAACAAATTTCATCATCGCCTGATGGAAGCAGAAAGAGGAATGAAACGAGAGAGGGGGAACAATTTGACGGATCAAACAGAGATGGTGACAGGAACAAAGACGGGAAGAGGATCTTTCTGACTGACTGCAAACATAAATAATAAGCAGCCACATGAAGAAATCATGAAACGTTGCATTGACATCTGCTGTGGTGTGATAGGCATGAAGCCCATTTAGAGTAGGGCGTGAGCTCAGTGTCAGTACATACAGTATATGACACTGACTAATCATTAAAGCAATGTGACCTAAGGACCATAAAGAAGGGATACTTATTTTAGAGTACGTCAAATGAATGGGGGCAAAAAGTCTCTCTGCTGCTTTTCTCAGCAGTAAGTTACCTTACTGGTCTCTGGTCTCTACTTACGACCAGACTTTTGTTACCTGCTGTCTGATTTCTACCTGAGTTTACAAGCTCTGCTGGGTTTCTATTGTTTCTTACTGCAATCGAAAAACATCATCCAGAGGCTGGACTCTTCACAGATTTGCCTTTGTACTGCAGTGACTGTCTTCAGATTCAGTTATTGCAGCTGATAGGTTTATTGTTCATGACTGTCTTTTGTCTTTTAGGATACAGCAGCCTTCAGTTGTACCAGACCCACATCAGTTTTGCTGTCATTAGTCTGTTAGAAGGATTACAGGAAACTGCTAGATGGATTTTGGTCAACTTGGGTGGGATGCTAAGGCTTATGACAAGGAAGAACTCCCAAAAGTATGGAGTGGATCACATTCATTTAGGAGAAGTTGACACACAATTCTTTGACCACAAAACTGTAATCCTTAGTTGAGGTCTGGCCGTTTTGGGGGCTTGAAATCTTTAACATTTTGGATTCCAAAGTGTAATTTTGAAAACACCACAGTTTAAACTGGCAAAATGTGACTCCCCTGAAGACAAGACGACGCAGCCCTGCTTGGGGCATGGCTATTGTGGTTCCAGCTTAATTCATGTGGACAACACAACAGCAAAACAAAAGAAACAAACAATGCTGAACTGTCTGGATTTGCATGTGCTACAGACACTGCTGGTTTATTTAACATCCTCTAATGTAGATGTGTTGAGTCACTATTGTGATCTTATCCTATTGTGATTTTGAAAGATTCAATTTCCAGTCACTGGCCTGGGATGCTCACTACACTCTTTACAACTGTTTTTAAAAAAAATGTTTTATCTGTGTGCACGACATCTGTTTCTACATCTTTGTTCTTTGACTGAAAACCTTTTTGATACTCAAAGTAAACTTTTCCATTTTCACAAAGGCCTTAATAACCAGGATATTCTGGTATGTGCCAGAATGTTCCCAGTCAGAGTCAAACAGTTGAGAAAGGAGAAGCCGTTTCCAGATTAGGTGTGACAAGCCAATTGCATACACCGAATGAGCCCAGTAGGTCCGGTGGAGCCAATCACTGCTCACTGATGCTATTTTTATGTCTCTCATCTGTAGGCATTGTGAGAGACAGACAACACATACACAATCTGATGAAACAGTCTTCTGTTCAAACCAGAAACAAAGAAATGGTAAATTTGCTCTGAATGCTAGTGTGACTAGGATCTTGTGAGATGTCTCCTCAGAAGATTTATCCCACATTTAACAAAGCAGCAGGAGAGACTGGGGAGACAATTTAATGTGAGTGAAGGTGGGTCAGCTCCTGAGCTGATGAGGTTTATTATTACCTGGCTGTTCCTGTGGCTTCCGATGATGACTGCGATGAAGCACACAAGGCTAAAATGACCACAAATGTAAATCACTGGAGAGACAAGTAGAGAGCGGAGACTAATAAGTGTCATAGGTGGAGTTTTAACAGGCATAACGATAGCAACTAAAGCCTGATTAACAAAACATGTTAGGACTTCTTGGGTTCATTGTGATAGTGTCAATGGGAGTCTACGAGAGGGGTGTAAAAAATACGTTAGCTATATGTATTTAACGGACGCTCTTTCTTTGAGCTGCTAGTTAGTGAGACTGATTTGATGATTATTGCTTCTTTTAAAAAAAATTCCAACTGCACTGGCAGATTCCATTTTACTCAATATAACACATTAGAACTGTACTTGGCATGACAGGTACACCTCCCGCCTGAAATTATTTCTATCAGCAATTGCGTAAATCATTTCAGGCGGCAGCCGATTGAATTGACACGATCTCTGGAAAGCTTCCATTCAGCAAACCTGAACCATTTATATTGTTGGATTTGGTGCTGTGTGCCAATCAGACCCGACCTTGTTCAGGGATAGTTGCTTGTGAGGGAGTCTCTTTGTATTAAATAAAGAATCTGTTGATTTAACTAGTTTTGTACTTCATTCTCCTCAGACAAAACAAGTTTGAAGAGTTCAGACAATGACTGCTGAGGTTCTGCTTGCAGCAAATACTTTTAGCTGCTGAATGTTTAACTTAGAAGTAATCAGATCGAAGTAGCCTGTCTGACAAGTCATGTCCCGCAAAAAAAAAATGCTAATTTGCTTTTCCCTTTTCATTTCAAACCTCTCTGCGACCTAATGAGATAATGTTTCCTGGGCTGGGCTCCCTGCAGAGCATGAGCACCATTTACAGAATTGTCTTTTAACTGTACTTTAAACCAGCATCATGTCGTCTGGAGAAGTCAGTCAACTGCAGCTTAATTATGTCTGTGTCACAGTGAGTAACTACAGCCAACAAAACCAGCTCTTTTTCCCTAAAACCAGCAAACCCAACCTTCATGACTGGCAGAGACATGCTGATGACATTCACATGAGCACATTAAGGTCATTTAAGACTCATTTCCACACATTATCATATGTTGTGAGCATAAGGCTTCTGGCTAACCGACACCGATCTGGGTCGGAGGTGACAGAGGACCTCAAACACAGAGTGGTCATATTCGGAACCTTCCCTCCAAGCTGCTTTTCCAGCTGGGTGGCTGTGAGCCACAGGAAGTCATTTCAGCTTGGCAGGGCAGACAGAGTGAAAGGCAAAGTGGAGAGGAAACAAGCACACACAACAGAAAACACACAAGAACTGCAGCAGAACAGACATCCATCCCGGACAACACATGGGAACAACAGTAACCACACACTGCAGTGCTGCAGGTTTACGGGCTTGTTTATGAACTTTTATTACTAGAAGATGAGAAATGAAGTATAAAACCTTTGCACAACGGCTGGGTCGCTGTCTGAACACAACGTCTAATTTTAGTTAACAATTGCCCACTTAGTACAAACTCAATCTGCAGGCAGGGAAATGGAAGGAGAGCACAAGCCATAAGCAAAGAAGAGTCAGGCTGTTAATGCGTAGGAGTTGGAAGACATGGTTTAAACTAAAGGTGTCTTTACTTTTGTGTCTAGATCACCACTATCACCACTAAAAATCAAACTAAACATACTGTATCTTAACCTTTATAAACTACAGTACTTTGGCTATAGTACTGGATTATATCAGTAGCCAGTGCCTCTGGTGGTCCACTTCCCTGAATAGACTAAAAACAATCATGCCTCACATCACGGTGTTTTCTAAAAGGGTCACTGGGACATTGCGCCCACTAACTTTCAGCATGTCTTAAGACTTTGACTTCATGCAGCTCACTTGTCTTGCTCTTGTATATCGGTCTGCACCTATAACTTGCTAACATGCCACATGATCTTGTGCCATTTCATAAATCATATACAGTAATCCCTCCTGCATTTGCGCTTCAAATGCCCAGCTTCACCTCATCGCAGATTTTTAGTACGTAGTCATGTGATACCGTACGCGCATTCTATTGGTTGACAGCTTCCGGAAATGCGCTGTGTTCCGAGACTCATGGAACACAGCGCATTTCTGTGTATTAAAGAAACACTTAAAAGTGATTTAAACAATCTATACGATTGTGGGATAAGGTAATACAGATATAAGGTGGTTTAATATCAGTATGGGGAGGGTTCATAAACATTTAAATTAACATAAATAATAGTTTGCCATAATATCGCGAAATTTCGTTATTTGCGGGTGGTCCTGGAACGCATTAACCGTTAACTGCGAGTAACGAGGGATCACTGTAGAGATAATGACCTTTCACTCTGGGACCAAAGAAGACGTCACAAATCTGATAGAGATCCTGAAATGACCAAGGACCATCGAAGCGAGAGGCTCCCGTCAGGAAGCCTAAAAATGCTCCATTTTCAGGTTTTCAAAAGCTCTGCACCTCTACGTCAAGTTCAGTTTTTCCCAGAAAAACTCTGATGGTTATTGTGTCAAGACTACTTTGAAGTAAAACTGTGGAACTATATTTAGTTGTTTTCTGACAACAGTCCGGGGTAGTCAGCTATGAAGGTTTGCACTCATACCAAACTGCCACCTTCAAAAGGATAAGCTAACAGCCGCTGTCATTGCTGAGTGGAGGGCGTGTTGTGATGATAATGTTAGTTATGGGCCTTATTTGCCATTTCCCAGATGTCTGTCCAATCAGATCGAGTGTTTTTACTGGTTGGACGAGCGCTGGACAGGCTGAGTGAGCAAACAGCACTCTACCTGAACATGTAGCTAGATCAGGTGAATTTCTTCTCTTTTTTCATTGAGAAAAGAAGAATAGTTTAGAAAATTATGTTCAACCATGCCCAGCAGGTTCAGGGTCTTCTTATGGTTAAACAAAAATTTTTGGGTTCTTTAATTACTTCAGACTTTATAACAGTTTATTTTCTTTTGTTTAACTTTAAATGAATTAACCCAAATTTTCTTGAACAGTAATTACAGACTAGATGTTAAACAGACCATCAACTGTTGACAACAGTTCACGAAGGAAAATGCTCTGGTTGGCTCCTTAAAAATAAACATAGGGTCTTTTTTCTACCACCTGAACAGTAGGTGATACTTCCTAAATGCATTCACTGATGATGATAAAACGTTCAGTCCATTCTTTAGGTAATCATTTGTCTGTGGAGAGCCTGGCCTTGTTACAAAGACGACGGCTTTGCTTTGACCAGACACATTTGTAAACATGAAACAACCCACAACCTGGACAGCAATTTTTGTCATGTAGAATTAAAGAGGTCGTTTCTCTCTGTTTCCCCATCTCTCCGGCTGTCACTACTGCTTTATGTTCCCCCCGCTGCCGCCACACTGGTGCAGACACCTCAGCCTCACCTCTCCGTCTGCGCACCACGGCTGCACAACAAGTGTCTCTTTCTTCCTGCGGGTTACAAAGAGACGCATTCATGGATAGAGAGAGAGCGAGGGAGAGAGAGAGAGAGAGAGAGAGAGAGAAAGATGGAGAGAAAGACAGAGAGTGAGACAGAGTGAGTGAGAGAGATTGCTTTACACTTGCTCTATTTCCTGAGAAATAAACGGTAAACAAACCAGCAGAAAATGCACACTACGAGTCAAAGTCATGTGGAGCCAACAGTAAACGTCCATATGTGTTAAGCGTGTCTGTATGTGTGTGTGGGTGTGTGTGTGTGTGTAGGAATTTGATGTGTCACACTCCATTACAAATACAAAATCTTCAGCTCCATCTACTCTGACACAAAGTGCTTGCAATGACTTTCCTAACTCATGGTTTCTGTGCGTGTTTGTGTGTGTGCCTGTGGTGGGTGGGTTGGGGTTAGAGGGTGGTCCAGACTTTTTGTTTGGGTTCTGGCTCTCCTGTGCTAAGTGGTTACCAACAACATGCTTAAAAACAATTAGCATACGCCCACAAGCTCCTGAATTAGCAGTGGAGGAGGATGGAGTTTGCCGACTAGCTGGCTGTGAGGTGGGACGTGTGTGGACTGGTAAATGGGGGAATGGGGGGTGACCCTGGTTGACTCTGCCAGTCAGTCAGCAAAACCACCACGACTCCGGCAGGGTGGTGGAGGAGGAGATTAACACAGCGGTGAACCAATAAACAAACACACACATAAGCCATCGCAGGCTGAAGAGGATCCTGAATGGTTCTTGAGAGAGATGCGATTTCTATAGTTTTAATGCCGCTGGCCTTCCGCTGCCCTCAGTGAGGCCTTCTCTGCCCCTCACAAAGCTCCTTGAGGGTGGAGCAGCGACAGCAGCCTGCGTGCCACAGCTTTACTGGACATTCTTGCAGAGGTGCGGTACGCCGAAGCAGAGAAGACAGCAAAGACTGGAGTCTAATTGAATTATTGGCTTTACTTTACCACCTGTCCCTGACTCTGAGCCCAGACCTATCCAACTGCATGTTTCTTCACTGATAAAACTCAAATCCACAACCTTGCCATTTGCAGAGCGCCCACCCACACCAGCTGATGGCACCAAACCGGGACATAAGCAAGCATGAGAGATAATTTTCACCAGAGATGTTCTCCTCAGGAAAATGGAGCTTTCTTCCTCAAGCTTCCTCATCCATTGTAAGACATTTTAAGATATGTTTAATTAAAAACTCTAATCGATTCTATTTGGTTAGGTAATCAGAAATATCAAAGCCCCATCCACCCTTCTTCCATTGTTCACTGGTTTCAACTAAACAGAGATTAGGGTGGGATTTGGCAGGTGGGATAACGCCAGCAAAAACCAAGTTAGGTCAAGTGAAGAAATGTATTCTGTATTATTACATACTTGGAATTGGTCTTTATGGTGACAGAATGGTACCAGACCTGATGCCTTCACTGACAGCTAAGATACGAGGAACAAGATACTACAGAATAAGAAAATATTCAGACATGCTACAAATTGAAGACCTTCTCGTTGAAGCTCTACACGCAAAATTATCATTGATGTGTAGTTGTGAAATGCGAGTCTTGTCCACTTACATGATGTCAGTCTTGACATTTCATAATGAGTCAAACTTGTAAAAGTTAAAAGCAAATAAAAGTAATCGCTACCTCCGACACACAGGTTGTGTTCTCACTTCTGTTTGTCTGTTTGTTTGTTTGTTTGTTTTTCGATCACAACACACTTTGATCAGCATCATCAGCACTGCCCTCGATCCTGCATCAGCTGATCGGTTGTAGATATGAAATGGGATCCAACCTGCAGGATTTTCTTTAGAGATAAAGTCTTTTTCTTTAAACTGGGACAAAGGATTAAAGGATGACAGAAAGGAGAACCTCTTGAATTCAAATGTGACAAAGAGACTATCACATAACAGGATCCAGGATTAACTCAACTTTTCTTAAAGGTTTGGGTGCTACAACATTTTCCCCAGGGTGACGCTGACTCATCGCAACCGACCTTATCAGCAGCTCTCCAGTCCTAACCTCTTGGCTTGTCCTCTGTGGAGCCACTCCGGACACACAATCCAGACCCACACACACACACACCATTCAGACCCCCACACTTCATCTAGACCTTGCAAAAAGGTCAGAAGATGAGAAGATGGAAGTTGAGTTCAGGGGATATCAGAGGACTCCATGAAAACAAAACATGGAGGAGTTTTCAATGATGGACACACACAAAGGATGAAGATGGGCTTCACTATCATGACTATTATTTGCCTCATTTTATTATATAATTACTCACACGTTCATGAAAGGACTGAGCATCAGCTGCCATGGAATGACAGTTATTCTGTGTGTTTCAGTGGAACAGTTTTGAATTGTTTTTGGTAATTTGAAGGTGAAATTTCAGAAGATTAATTTTTATCTGCCCTGCTTCACAAGATGTTTTATGCTATTGAATTTGAATGTCATAAAATTTGTAGAAATGTCTATTACAATATGTTGTATGTAGGGGTTACAGTGAGCTTTACCAAGCGGGGTGACCCTAAAATTGGTTGCAGCCCCCTGGATCTAATGTTAATCATGATTTACTAAACCTGCAGTCAGCGAGTCGCTGCATAGGCCTGAGTCAGAACACACCAATCTGCAAAACATACACGTTTTAAAGATTCAAACTACTCGCTTTCCTTCTTTGCTGATTTCTAATTTGAATTATTTTTTTCAAAATTTACTTAAAAATTTGATTTCTCTGACCATGAAATACAAGACAGTACCCTGATGAGATGTTTGTTTAAAACACTCCCTCACTGATCGAGGGTGAGGATATTTTGCTGCAACTTGTTCTCTGGAGGATTCCCGTTTGAACCTCTGGATGTGCTGTTTTGGACTGGAAGCAGCGACCTTGGCAGGATACCGTAATCAGGATCCGTGAAATCACTTGCATAGATTCAGCCCAGCCCCCATTTCTGCAAAGTGCTGTTGACCTGTTTATTCTAAATGTATTTGAATTTGAAACGTATTTATCAAGAGCCTTGTGATTCCAAATTGTGCCAAAGTAGGCAGAGCACTTCCTTCGGCTCCCAACAATACAGTAAAACATCACAGAATATGTGTCTGCATGAGCACCAACCATTGTAACCATCACACCTGATCACTCGACAAAGCTTCCTGACTAGTATAACCTTTTAAATGAGGCCATTAATGCCTCTGATAAACTGTAATATAGTGGTGAGATGAACTTCTGAGACATTACAGAGAGTGAAAGCACTAATTAGACGTGTTTTTTTATTTATCAGAGGTACTAGAATTTTAGAAATGAAGTGAGTTTCAAGTGTATCATTGGGAGTTCCTTATCTCCTGATCCTACAGTGATGAAACAGAATGGCTTGATTTACTGTCAACGACTCACTAATGGCAAGTGTTGCGCTTCTCATAAATTATGTTAGTGGTTATAGCCCTGAAAACGCCACCAAAAAAAGCAGGATAAAAAGCAAAAACATGTATTGAATAATACATGAATATTCTGACTTAATGGTTCACAGCAGAGCAGTTCAAAGTTCCACTGAAGGAGAATCAGGATGCACAGCGCCTGCAGGCCTACCTCCAGGAGACAGCTGCTGGGAGAAGGGAAAACAACAAATCGCCAGACCTCTCCTGGACTCGTCCACGGGCAAAGTATTTTACACCAATCACACACACGCCGCAGCGGTTTGTGGAGCACATGCTATAGAATGAATCTTGCAAATTGGAGGTAGACTCTGGAGAGGTATGTCTGACAATGCCGTCCGTGGTGATGTGAAAAACTTCTGGATGACTTCATCGTTGAAGGAAACGCAAACATGGACATTAGTTTAAAGTGGTAGAAGAGGAGGAGGAAGGAGAAAAGACCATGTTGTCGGTCTGAATGTGAACACCAAATCAGGGTTTTGAGACATTAGCGTGTTCAAAATAACACAAGTCTGTGTTAAACCCCGAGTCTTATAATGATGATCCGCAATCACATGAGCTAATAATGGTTTCGCTATTCATCAAGCCGCAGGCATGCCTGATATATAATGTATTCATGCATTTAATCATAATGACTGAAGCATGCAGTTGGAACCTTTATTATAAATGCTTCGTTTCCTGATGAGCGATTCCTGGAGAGACTCAGACTCTTCACATGGTTAGAGACTGCGTGACCCAACAACCTGCTCCATTCTTACCTTTCCAGGAGCGGTGGGGTTGTTGTTGTTGTTATGCGAGGCCAGATTGACGTCTTCATGGACACGGTCCAGCAGCCACAGGAGGAACTCCAGGGCGTCGTGTTGGGAATTACCACGAAACTGTGATCCGTACTTGGACACTATAGTCTAGAGAGAGGAAATGGACACATGATGACAAAGTGATTATTTCATTTTAGTTAAATGCATTTTCTAAACAAGGAAAGTGACATGCTGATTTGACAATATGGATCAGAATCAGATTCCTTTAATAATCACTGAGGGACAAATGGCTTAACTGTTAACTGGACTTGACCAAATAAACAAAAACAGTTGTAGCTTAATTGGATTTCATCATCTGACAGCTTGTTAGAATAAAAGCCATGGTGGCTACCTGGAGGAGCACAATTAAACCGCCTCCATAAGACATCCCTTCTAAATATTTCTGTGAATCTCAGGCACTATTTGCCAGTTGTGACAGCTGGGTTGTGTTTGTCGGACAACTCCTACCCCTGCCGTCGCAACAAAATGCTGATCAGAGCGATACCACATTTGCAAATTTGCACTGATGCTCTTGACACTCTCCTCCTCTTTATCTGGCCCACACATTAACAGAAGCTCGTTTCAGATTTGTAAAGTATGGCTGACAGTTTTATTCTGTAAAACTATCGCCTTTTCATCTTTCTTCTCCGAATTCTCTGACATCAAAAAAAGAGGTGTGAATAACGTTCGCCTTAAAAGCAGGTTGAAAACTATTTAAGCTCACACGCGGTACAATGTGGCTTCCGATGTGAATGGCACCAAGCTCAATTAGGCAGGAATTAACTGCATGAACTGCAGCTGGCAGCCTGGAGAAGCAAAGCAATGATGAGAGATTATAGCAGAGGGAACAGCAGACTGTAATCATGGCTTCATAATCCACTAATAGGCCTCTTATAGATATTACACCATAACGTGAAGTAGGGAAGTTAGAGACGTGTCACTGAATCACTTCTGGTTCAGTCCTACAAACACACACTCGTGTGTCCTGGTGCCACACAATAAACCACACCAGAGCAGAGAAAAGTCAAGTCTTCATTTCCATTCAGAAAGACGAGTGTTAAATCAGCGGAAGTGGAGCTTGGAATGAATCTTCAAAGTGGGAACTGAAACTATGTGCAAGAAGTGAAAATAAAAATTCATAGCCAGAGGAGAGAAAAAAGACTTTGCAGAGCAATAAAAGGTTTCTAATCTCGTTTGATCTCGTCTTGAAAGTGAAAGTGACGCTTCCTTTTTCTCATAGACCTCAAAGTCAGAAAGTAATGTGATTTGTCGTCACACACCACATCCTTAAATGCTTAAAATACAAGTTACCAGCTGTAGAGCTGCTGTTTTCACCAGTACAGCTACACAGCAAGTGTTTCAGGACTTGAATGACGTACCTCTGATACACAACAGGCTTGCTCTGAAGATTAGAATGAAGCATCTACACCCTTAAACACGTCTATTCTCCAGAGAACGTTTAACTCCTGTCAGAAAACATCCCACCCATCCTGCTGATGTAGCACGACCCTGCTATGAAGCCTGACTTTACGACAAATCGATTTGGTCAGTGAACGCTCCTGAAACATTTAAGGGTTGCTTTACGGACCATGAGAACCGTAGACACACAATAGCCTCAAGCTGTTGTGCAGCAGAGTAATAACAGTAATTACCAGCAGGCTTTTGAAGGTGGCAATTTGAAGGTGATATAATTGAGGTTGAAGAAAATGCCATGTTTTTTATTACTCTGTATGGAATAACGGCCAGTGGCCAGTCTCTAATGTGTGTAATTATCCAACTAAAGGATAAAAGGAAAACACCCCTCATCCATCCTCTACACTTCATTTAGCCACTGTTAAATATTCCAACCATTTATCTATTTCTTTAAGCTCACCATTCAGCTTCTTGCAGACACATCACTGTTTACCGTCCACTAAATATTATCACATCCTTTATTGTTTACTTTTTAATAGCTGGATACCTTAAACTACAAATTTAAGGTTACTGATTAACTTTATTAACCCTTTATGGGTACTGGTTACTTCCTTTGCAATAAATAACTTTTTTGAAGGCTCTTGTTTCAAAAAAGTATATTATATGACAGTGGATTCCGCTGGACATTATTACACTGTATTACACTGTATTTCAAATAGAACTGCTCCACCTTGAAAAACTTCTTGGCAGAAAGTTGCTTGCCAAGCCATTGTGGGATTACACTGTGGGGTGCATGCATTCCCTTGTTAGAAGCTACCACTCCTGTGTACAAGAGCAGCCAGACTCACTGCACCTAGCAGTAGATAATCATTAAAGATCAGTACGAACATGGCAAATATTGACGCATGCCAGTGAGCCCAACCCATATCTGTCTTCTTCACAGACCTGTTGATGTCCACTGAAGGGAGGACGGCATACCTGCTCGCCCTCGTCCACATCTTTCTCTCACGTTATGGGAGCCGATAAGTTGTTTGAGTAACTGTTTGAGTTTCAGGTTTTGTCCCCGTCCAGGCCTCTCTGAGCAAACACTCCATCCCGCCGGGCGGGGGGGGGGGATGCAGGAAACACAAAGCGCTGTCCAGATCAAAAACACACATCTGTTCCCATGTTGATGAAACTCACCCCCCTTCAGCTGCAACGTCTGAGGCCCATCAGTGAGGGAGGGGGGCTCAGAGCACGGAGGGAATGTAAGGCATCGAAAAGCAGCACTCAAACAAGTTTCTTTAGGTGAATGTTTAAAAATGCTGGCTGTCCGGCTACTGTTCTGGTTTGTACGGACGGCTGCCTGGTTTTCACCAAGTGTTCACCAGATATTAACCAGGTGTTAATCAGGTATTAACCAGGTGTTCATCAGGTATTAACCAGGTGTTCATCAGGTATTCACCAGATATGAACCACATATTAACTAGGTGTTCACCAGGTGTTCACCAGGTATTCACCATGTATTCACCAGATATTTACAAGTATTTCTCGGATTGTGGCTGGGTATTTGCTTAGACCACAACTCAGCCAGGAGGCCACAGCTGATTTATTGACTTCCAGAGTCATGAACAGATGAAACGTACATGAACACAGATATTCATCTAAAGGTCAAAGTGCAGCTCTGCTTGCGTCCTGTGGAATGGGTAATTGTCCTATTCAGCTTTCACCATTTTTTTTACTTCTCAGGATTCCTGTGATGTGAAGAAAGGTTCTGTAGGTAGTTGTTTTAAATCCTTTGATCTGGAAGTTCCACTGAACCTTTCTAACACCCTTCAGAAAGAACATCTGACTTTCAGATGCCTGCAGCGAATGACTGATCAGTGTGGAAAAGCAATCAATTTATTGAGCATTTAAATTCAGGCCAAACCATTTTGGGAACTTGTTTAGAAGTAGTTTGCACTGTCTGGAGTTCAATTTGGGAGCTAATTTCGCCTCTCAAACATAAGCCTCACAGCTATCTGATTATTTGATAATGCTTCTCTTCAGGCAGCTGTGGTATTACTCAACAGGCAATTTCAGAAGGCCTAAGCAGCACGAACTCTGGACCTCCTACGGTCACAAACCAGAGTCCAGAGACACAATACTCCGTGTGCGTGTGTGTGTGTGTGTGTGTGTGTGTGTGTGTGTGTGTGTGTGTGTGTGTGTGTGTGTGTGTGTGTGTGTGTGTGTGTTTTAGCAGGAAAAATCTCATCTCATTCAAGATTGCATTGCATTCCCTTTCAGTCTTGGCAAAATGTCTCCACGTTCCTTCTAGTTGTTGTCCTGATGATACTGGACATATGAGAGGAGTGGAACGGGCGGGGCCGGGGAATCGGAAGGATTCAGACTCACAGGGGGAGAACATTTTGTAGAACGCAAACAAACAGAGACAGAATCAATGAAGGGGAGAACTAACGCTGTGTTTCACATAGTGGAAGAAACTGACAACATTCAGATCTCGGATAAACTCTTGGTCTCTTCAAACTTCTGCCAACAAGATTTTTTTTTTTGTCAACATTTATAGTTAATTATCAAGATATCTAAAAAAAACCTCGACAGATTGGACCTCATCACTTAAATATGTAGATGATGAACCTTAGATTAGAATTTAGGGCAGATTCACATAAAAGTTATTATCCTGGACTTTTTATTTAACTTTGTTAAAAGCGTATCAGGAAGGAAATCTCTGAACAACTGATCGCAGTCGTCTCATCTCGATTATCCACCTTACGGGTCATGGATCTGCTGGAGCCTATCCCAGCCAGCTACAGGTGAAAGGCAGGGTACACCCTGGATAAGACGCCAGAGCATCATGGGGCCAAACAAGAAACAAAGAAAAACACAACCACAGCTACGGACAATTTGGTGTGACCAATTCACCCAAGCTTTTGGAGGTGGGGGGAAGCCGAAGAATCCAAAGAGAACCCAAGCAGACACGGGGGGAATATACAAATTCTGCACAGAAAGGATTCAAACACATAACCATCTTGCTGTGAGGCAACAGTGCTACCCATTGTGTCACTGTGCCACTCACATTTTCAATAAATATTCAATAAACAGCTTATTAAAAAGCTTATTAATAGCTGTGACTGTGAAATGCTCATAAATACGTTTATTGTCTCTCTCCTGTCAATAAATTGTCATATTTGCCTTCTACCCTGCTTGCGTCTTATTCCTCCTCCATGCTTAACATTCTCTTAGCTCTTCCTTTTGAAAAACTACGTTTGTTTCGTTCATGTATAAACTGCTACACGAGAAAAACAATGTTGTGTGTCTTGTAGTATATTACATATGTTTATTCTTGGCTTGTAAGACTCACTGACATGTAATTATGCAGACAGTCACATAATAACACTTTAGGCCCTTTGGAGTTTGCTCGGTGGGGCTTTGCAACCCTGACTGCTCTCCTAGCTAAAATGTAGTGTGGAAATATATTCCACAGCAGGGTCAAGATTCTTTAGTAGAGACACTTGAACCCCATTCTTGCAGAGTAATTAGCATTTCCAAGAATAAACCCATTGTGGAGATTCTTTTGTTTGTTCCATATTATCTACTTCTTGCTTTGAGCTACGGCTCAAAGAAATCCAGAGCAAAGAATCGCAAGCAGAAAAAGTACATCTGCCCCCCGTTCCCCTCCCTATCTCCAGCATGGGCAGAAAAGGAAAGCCTGAGGGTCTCCTGTTAGGGCTCCGCCACAACCCCTGATCCCCCGGGGTGGAGGGCTCTCAACAGCAAAGCGCCAGGGTGACTCATCTCCCACCTTGCATCAGGAGGGAAACATATCTAACCGAGTGTTGCAAAGCTGAGCACACCTGTGCCTCACTTCACCCTCAGTGCTGTGAATGTGTGCGGCTGCATCGACAACGACATCACCAACACAAAGTCATGCAGTGCCAACATAAACAAGCCCAAAAGCTTGGCCTTTATCTTCATCTATTATGCTGTTGTTATCATATTATGTGTGGAGGAACCTGCTGACGCAACCAGCATCCTCATTAATCACCTGGAACAGTAAAGACATGACGTAAAGATCACTGGACACGAGTACCGTCTGCAATTTTATCAACACTTTTTTTTGTTTACTTCAAACAAAATGCAGAACATCTTCTATTTAAACACGCTAGAGTGTTACTGTAAGACTGGGGTTTAGTTTCTATTTTTAATGTTTGTTCTCACTAAAAGAAAAGCGCATTAACCCATTTTTTTTCATCAATTTTTTTTCTTTTTTGTTTTATGTGCTTTATTTTTTATTCTTTCTTGAGGGGGTGGGGGTACTGGTCTTTTGGATCTGTGTGCCAAACTTATACCATATAATAAGTACTGGGAGTAATCTGCACATGAGATGCCAAGGATCTATTCAGTTACTTGACATCCAGACACCTCCTCTCCTCCTTGCTGATGGAGTCACATCCACCTGTGGACGGTATGTACCTTAAAGTCCACGGACAGCTGTGGAGTGTACTCCAGCGTCCACAGAGCCCTCACGAGTGACGCCAGCTGTTCCGTGACTTCTCCCCTGGTGAACCTCGTCTCCTCGCCTCTCACCACTCCGTTGATTCTGGTCTGACTCAGGTCCAGCTTGTATCGCTCCAGCCCCAGGTACTCCGCGAGCAGGTCCGTGTTGCTCAAACACTGGACCACTGCGTTCATGAAGCAGGTGTTCCCGTGGTTCTTCAGCCCCAGCACCCCTGGGATTTTGTCTCCGTACTGGTAAAGGAGTTTCTGTCTGCTGGTGCACAGAGACGAGGACGTGCTGGAGGCGTTTTTCACAGAGCGGTCCCAAAAAACCTGAACATCCTCTCTAATGATTCCCGAACTGGCGCTGAGGGTGCAAGGTGCGCCATTCCGAAACCCCCCATCGTCGTCCTCTGCGTCAGGCGCGTCGGCGTCTCCAAAGTGGGTGAAAGTGCCTAAAGTTTTAATGATTCTGTTCATGAAACTCCCCACAGACTTGAAGGATTTCTTTCGGAAAAGCTTTCCAGATTTGGGCTTCTTCTCTTTGCGCTTCTCCTCCTTCGATGTCTGCATTTCCTCGTTGACTCTGCTCTGTTTCTCCATGACGGCGCCTCGACTCCCTCGCCTCGTTTACAGCGAGACTGATGACTGTAAATCCGGACGCCGGCGTGTCACTTCTCTGTCAGGGTCCCCTGTCTGGACGGCAGAGGGAAAAGCGCGCAGAGGTGACACCATCGCGAAAACACAAGTGCACACAGTTATTCCACCCCGCGCCGACGGTAAACCTTCCTCATCCATCCCAGCGCTTACTGAAGGCGTTCATTATGACTCCATCACCGCTGTCACGACCGGCACTTCGTCATGCCCCGCGCAGTGAGAGCCGCTCCGCCGTCCAGCTGCAGCGCTGTGCGCTCTCCTCCCATCGCGCACAGCTTCGCCTGAAAAATGCTTGCGATTGTGCGACTGCCTCCTCCCACTTCCCAGCACATGGGGGAGATAAGACAGCAGAGCACAGCTTGGATTCATGCCTTTATTTCACCTTTCATCGCTGGTTGGGGGGAAATGCTTTAGAATTCTTCAGTAAGACTGGCTTGTACACTTTAAACTATCACTCATGTAAGACATACATTTATCTGAAGTTGAAGTAGGGTGCTCATTCAGCAAGAAAACGTCTAGTTAACTACTTGTTCAACTCTCTTTGTGTCTTAGTTCTACTGATAAAAGGAATGGTCAGTTATCTATAATCACCATATAATCTCAAAATAGTTAAACTCAGACTCATAAGAGACAATTCAGATGCTTCTAAAAGACAACTAACCTTTAAAGAAGCAGAGTCCCAAGTTTATTTCCTAAATTTGCCCAAACAGTCCATGCATGAACTCGCAGCTGTTCCCCATCGCCGACCCAAAAGTGGACTTTGACCTCTAGAACTTTAAATTCAGTTTAGTTCAGTCCAGCGACTTTTAGGTTGCTTCCATTCAAGAGTTGACTTGTCCGTTGGTGTATATCTTGCCCATTATCACCTGGGACAGGCTCCAACTTGGTCATTTCATCTGTCTCAACAGAGTCATTAGCCGTCACCACCACCACTGTTTGGACTCTATGAAGGTATTCATCTTGTTTCTGTTCCACCTCAGATGTCCTCCAAACACAATCATCCTTTAGGGTTGGGATTAGGTTAGGGTTCAATGTACTTTATATGCTGTAATAACCCATTTTTAAGTCATTCACACACACTCACTCACACACACACACACACACACACACAATTTTTCAATATGATTTTTTTTTTAATTAGATGAGCTATTGCAGAAGTACCCCTGAGATACAAATTAACTTCTATTGTTGTAATTTATGTAGCAACGTCCGCATTTTAATAACACCTAACAGACTTTCATGATGCCCTCGGCATTCTCACATTCCTGGTGCCACCTGATCATCAGGAGCGATAGCATCCACATGTAGACGTTGACCTTCTTATTAGTGAACAGCTACTCAGCCACAGCCGTTCTTTAAGGTATCACTGGTCTATTTCACTGATTTCTACTAATTCAGATTTTTACAAAAAGCAGAAAGCGACCTAATCTTTTGAGAATTTGTGTGTGTGCATGTGTATGTGTAAGCCCGGCGGCCTACAGAAGAAATTCATTAGCTAAGCCCCGACAGGCGTTTATCGCAGGTTACAGTGTCCTGGATTATTGCTCTCATTTCTCAGCCATGAAGTACAGGAGAGCGGCACCGCTTATCTCTTTTGCTCACAACATAGATATGTTTAATCACACAGACTGTCTCACTATCACAAGAAAAGTGCAGATTTATTGGAGCAGTGAGCAAAAGCATTAGGACTGACTCCCCTCTCTGTTGCTAATGCAACTTGAAGAGTGAATGTGAGGCCAAGTGTTAGCTCAGAGGGGAAACTTCCTTCTCTGCCCTAAGAGTTCGACTGGTGACAGTCAAGAGAACCTGTTGTTGTTGGGAGGCTGTGATACAGCAGGCTCAGATCCAGAACAGGAAAAACTCAAGGATACTTTAATCAGAGATGTAGAAACATCCGTGAGGACATGTAGCAGAAGAAGAAGCTTACTTTGAATAAAGACAAGACAATGGCCTCATCACATCACCTGCCTTCAAGTGTAGGATTCTAACAGTGAGCTCTCTTACACACTATGTTCCATTGTGCCTACTGTTCCTGTGAAGCAACACTGCTTAGCTACGTATCTAACATCCAAGAAAGAGGTTTCAAGCTTTACCTATTTTACAGTTAAAAATGTTCAATCAAGATTTACATTATTTGGACATTTATTGACAAAATGTCCTATCAATCAATAACTAAATCCAAAAAGAATGGTTTGAATACTTTAATACATATTAGAAGTGTTATTCCCAAGTACATCACAAAATGCTATTTTCACTCCAAATGACTTGACCTCTGAACAAGCATCGTTTATCACTGGATTGAACCCTTTAGCTGCTCTGACCTGCAGCAAACGTAATGAACATCCAGACACCGGCTTCGGGTGGCATCTTTGTCCATTCCTCATGAACAAAGATTTCACTTTGGGAATGTTTCAGGGCTTGCATGCTTTAACCATACTTTTCTTTTCTTTTTTACTTTATGTTGAATAAAATCGAATCCAGAATGGCAGTAGTTTAACTTCGCACCAGTGTGCTGAACTCCGACACCTTAAATAGACCGCCATGGAGAATCCTCAAGCAGCGGACGAAGATCTCCGTCTGACACAATGAAGTTTCACTCCAGTAGGAGAAAACAAGTCCCCCCCACACCCTCTGGCATGTACTGCAGGTCATCTCTGTGATACGATTTTCCACTCCAGCTTAAATCCACATTTTTGATTCACAGCAATGAGAAAATGGAGCTATTTAATCTGCCTGTTTTCACAGCCATTGACAGCAGAAGGGAGATGTGATGAAACTGCCAAAAAAGAGTGGAGTATTTTCATCGTTCTGCTCCGGGGGACTAGACGGAACATATAAGTTTATTTTAACTCCTGCATTATTAACCCAAGGGCGTCTCTGAGCTGCTGCCATCCATCGTAAACAGTACAGTAGAAGTGTGGATGTTTGATAATTACCTCTAGTTTTGGCAGTTGTCTCCCTCTTATTTTGGCCTCCTGTCTCAGTCGCTATTTGATGTTATTTTTAGGCCTTTTTCTATTTCCTCTCTTAAGTCTGGCACCTTTTAAAATTTCTGACGTATGATAACCCACCATGTTCCCTTACTATAAAAAGGTATAGGTGCACCAGGATGAATAATTCTTTTCCCCTCTATATTAGGCATTATCCTGTATTTGATGAGGAAGCATCTCAAACAAGTCACAAGTAACCCTTTGAATATTTATGTGGCACCAAGTTATGACAATACAAACAAAATCAGAGACGGGGGATGCACTTCTTCTGTTGTTGTGCTGCAGCACATAGATGCATGCACATTGCTGCCAAAAGTGTAAATGATCTTATTATGCCCATAAACGGAGAGGTAATATTCCTGTGACACTCCTCTCTACAAAAAAGGAAATGTCAACCTCAAAGATGAAGCAGGCAACAGAGACCATCTGGTCGCCTCCGTGTTGTATGCCGTCTGCTATGGGAACACAACACTCCCTCAGCTAAAAGAACAATGCACTAGGATCTTCACTCTCCTATGGCTGGCTGGTGACAAAGAAATAACACCAGATGCAAGAACCTAAAGTGCATACGTGCTGCTAGTTTCTGGTATCTACATCTTTTAATCCCATCTGTGTTTCAGCACATTGAAAGTTGAAATGTTTCTCAGGATCTGAATTTGCAGCTTTCTCTTTCTGTTGTTGATAATACCCTGCTTTTCGTGCAGCGGACAGTGCTGATCGGTCTTTTCCTACAGAAAATGGAAAGAGGGAAGCAAATAACTTGCCCCAGGAGGAGTCACTACTGCTTTGAGTATTTTTACCACACTGACTGTGAAAATGATGCTTCTACCAATGTTCTGCACATTTTGACAACTTGATCACGTTCATCAGAATTAAACTGATTTAGACATTCCTGTCATGTGAATTAGTTTTAGCAGAAAAAGAAGCAGAAGGGGTTGAGTAGGCGGGTTCTGGCTTCCACTGGGTCCCAGATTATGCAGGCCCCATCTGAGTTGGCAACAACACATTCCTTGTCGATGCCTTTAATCTTAATGCATTTGGCAGGGGCCTTGTGGTTTCTCATGGATTCCAGGAGCTTCTGAGTCCTGGACCAAATCTCCCAGACACCAGCAAACACATGCACACACCTGGACGGAGAATAGACAGCCATCGGCTCACAGCACACATGAGACGACTGACACAGCGCTCCCTCCAGAGACTAGTGGAGCCCATGCTACTGAGCTATTTCTATTCATGCCCTATTTCATCCACTACCAGCCCTACTTTCACTGTATCTGAACCGCTATCAGTTACAGCTGGAGCCTAAACACACAGCAGCCAAGGACCGAACCATTTTCAGCAAAAACAGCAGAAATAGATTTCATTGTTGTCTCACAGGCTCACATCCAATAATGAATATTATTACTCTTTTAATTGTTAAACTCCCCCTGGTGGGTTTGTCTCTCCTTCCCCTCCTTCATTATTCTGCTTCCTCACGTCGTGACAGCAGCTGTCATTCCCAGGCCGTGGGTTGTGTGATCAGGAAGCTTCTTCTGTCCCCAGCAGCAACACATGAATTTTACATCATTCTCAGTTGCATAGATGGAGATTTTTGTTGTAGTAGTGAACAAGGCATTATCATGAGTCAGCATCCGAGAGAGGATGACCTGCAGAATGAAAGCTTCTGGTTCACAATGCTTCCACATAGCGCCAAAGCAAAACACAAGAAAAAGGCAAAAACACCTATATTTATTATTTTTCACTTGTGTTTTAGAAACAATTCTAGTTATTAGAGGACAACCACAAGCTGAGAGTCACAACCAGATGACACGAAAGCCAACAGATCATATGGTGAGATTTCTAATGACTTGTTTTGTGGCACCCTCTAGTGGTGCTTTTTAAATGATTGTATTTTAAAGGAAAAAAAAAAAACACCAACCGATTATTTTACAGACCTTAACATGTTACCCCAGACTGTTGACTGACAGGATAGTCTTTTCTCAGCACTCAACAAGTCTTGTCCTCAGGTAAAAGTTTTCTGCTCGATCAGCATTTCTCCGTCACCACCTGGTTCTCTGACCAAGCACCTGGTCCTGCAGCTGAGACGTCACCATGAGAACACAATGCATAATGTTTGTCCCACTGTGGCAACGACAAAAATACACACTAGAATGGCTCTCAGTAGAGCAAAGACTGATAATCACCTTGAAATTAATATTTATCCAAAAGAAATGCTCACAGCCTCTTCCTCATAAGTTCATGTGACTGGTTTTAAACATTCAAATCTGGTAGATCCAGAGTTTTATTTTTACCAAACTTGGACATCGCAAGCAAAGCAATCTGGAGACAAGTTTAAAGCTTCACGTGCAATATTATGGTTCATTTAATGGCCCATAAATACCATAAATGTTGTTCAGGCTGACTTTATCATGTAAATCACATGTGTTTCTAATTGAATTAGCACTGAATGTGCTATTAGAGTTTATCAGTAAACCATTGCCGTTCCTTTGATTGCACCCCAGTAAGATACCAGTGTTAAAGTGGAGTTGACTAAGTTCCATACTGAACAGCAAAGCAGCATAAATAATTGAGTTTTCAGCCTTCAAAACTGTGTCAAACACACAGTTCATGGTTCGGTGACTTATGACTGATCAGGAAACATCTCCTTGTTATGTTGGTGATAATGTACTATTCATCAGAGTTTCTGCTACAACGTCCCTGTATGGGTTTCCTCACAGGACAAAGACCTCTTCAACATACAGTTAAATCTGCACTCAAGTGGCTGCACAGCACAAATGCAGGAGTGACTGTGCAGCAAAACCAAAGCCTGGTTTTGAATTCTATAAAAGATTTATTGTCTGTGATGATAGCTGCTATGATGCTCCCAAACCAGTGCAGCTAAACATGAGCTGAGAGGAAGAAGTAAGGGATTAAATCTGACAACACAGCCCTGACTAAACTAACATCTAAAACCTGTCCCATAATGCTTTCATTTATTAAATGGAACATTTATCATCAATTTCATACAGGTCTCACATGCAGACAAAATGAAGGAAAGCAAACAGTTTAAATAAGAATAATTAAATGACAAAAAGAAAAAACACAAGAAAAACAAAGTTCAAAATGGGTATTCAAACGGGAAATGATTAAAGCAAAATCCAGAAACATACACGAACAAACAAAAACCACAGGGAAAATAACTCACAAGAGAAAAATCCAGGTGGACCAACAAATGGGGAAAAATACAAGAAAAGGTGGGGGCACGATGACGAGACAATGACCAACAAGTGGAAAGAACCGGACACTCACAGATGACATGATCACAGGAAAGGAAAATATTCAAAATTCTTGGGGACAGACAAAGCAAATACCGGGAAGCAGAGATTAATGGAATAGCAGAATATCAAATCCATAACGCTGAACAAATCCAAGACTGAGATGAAAAATTCAATAACTGTAGACAAAAGACTGAAGACACAAACAGGAAGATGGAAAAAGGAGGGAGTCAAAATAAAATTAATAAAAACAGAGAATGAAAATGCCAATGTAATAATAGTAATAACCAGATAGAATAAGGAAAAGTGCACAAAATAAAGTAAAGAATCCCAGAAAGGATGACGTTAAAGGAAAGCAAGTCTGTAAAAATAAGTTTAAGTAAAAATTTAAAAGAGGTTTCTGATTCCGCAAGCCACCTGTCCTTGGATAGACTATTCCAAAACGGCAATAAACACAATGAACTTTAAACCAGTTCAGAAAAAAAAGTGAAATGGGTCTGTTAAAACCAGTAAATGTTTTAACAGTTACAGGAGAGAGATGGGGTTATGGTTAGGATTAGAATTAGAATTAGAATTAGTAGCCCAGATTAGAGGAGATTAATACATTAATAACATCATAATATGTTTGGTGATGGTTGATCAGTGAAGAAAATAAAAACCAAAGTGTTTTGTTGAGGGAGATTTTGGACCATTCAATAATTGGTATTATTCAGGCAGTGTAAAAGACGAGGCGTCCAGGTTCATCAACACTGCAGTTAAAGGATACGCTACTGGATGACCGCAAATAATTTCCCTTTGGGATTATTAAATTATTCTTCATCTTCATCTTCGGCCTGACTGAAATCAACGATGGACCGAAAACAGAGCCTCAAGGAACACCACTGTTAACATCACGAGGAGTTATGAGGCTGATGAGAATGACCAATGAGACACAAGAAAGACCTATAAATGTAAAAATTCTATTATTATTGTTATTATTATTATTATTATTATTATTATTATTATTATTATTATTATTATTATTATTATTATCATCATCATCAGTATTGTTATTATTACCGTATTGGCCCGAATATAAGACGAAACTGATTATAAGACAACCCCCTCTTGTTCAAGACTCAAGTTTGAAAAAAGACTTTTTGAACACGAAATTTAATTTTTATACAGAAAATAATTACAGTACATCTGAAAAAAATGATTATAACAATATATTCGAGAGAAAAAGAATGCTATTTTGCTCAATTCAAATCATGCAAAAACTGTCTTTGCAATTGTTTGAAGACTCTGCCTCATTTATCACCATCATCTTGAAGTTTGCATCATAACTTCCCCTCAGCTTCCGGTTAACCTGGCAGATCTTTGACCTGCTTTTCTTCAGATTGTCGCCACGTTTCTCCATTTTCTGTTATCTCCTCTCTTATTTTCTTCTTTTTTCTTTCTTACGGCTGTTTTTTCTTCTTCTTCGTGCTACCGCTATTTTCATTTTTCTTCATGACAGGGGTTCGCTTTGCCTGGGGAGTTCAATTCAGCATTCGCTTTAAAGATATCTGGCGCCATGTAGCGTTGTGAATGGGTTTAATGTCTAGACCCCGAATGTAAGACGACCCCGACTTTTCAGTCTTATTTCAGTGCAAAAAACACCGTCTTATATTCAGGCCAATACGGTATTAGTAATAGTACTAGTAGCAGTAGTAGTAGTAGTAATAGTACAGTAGTAATAGTATCTTGATCACACATGTTTAAAACTCAAGGCTTGGGGGGTCAGAGTGTCTAAAAATAAATAGGTCAAAAGTGTACTTTGACCAAAAACTACATTTCCCACAATGCAGTAATTAAGCCCATTTTCACATTGACAAAAACGCTTTGAATAAGTAAATATTCTAACTTGTGTTTGATTTTATTTTTCTTTATTTAATTGAATAGTTTGACCATTGGCTGATGGAGCTCTGTGGGTTTCACAACCAGACAAATTAAAAGGATGTATGTTATAACAGCGCAACAAGCAAACATATATTTTCTGTGCAACTTTAATGTTTGTAACTTGAATAAATAATAAATTTAGAGTTATTTAACATTAAGGAGTAGTTATATTTATTTTAAATTGCATTAACTTACATTTGTTACATTTATTAGTTACATCTGGCCCTTTTGAGGACACCCATTATACTGATGTAAAAGTTCTCTATGAAAATGGTAAATTTGAGTCATTATTGAAATATATTTGTATTTTTCCTCAAGAAGACACTTGTAATACTTACGTGAATGACGCACTGATGCGGTTCCTGGTGGCCAAAGTTTGACACGTCACTTTGTTTTATTAATTTTCATGAAGTTTCTCAGTTAACTCGACCACACAAACACAAAACGTTCCGAGGTTAGCGCTCAATTAATACTTCCGGGCAGAAATCTAATCCGGCCAACATTGGTTCCTACTTATCCCTGAGCATCAATTACTCAGGAGATCCAATACATCCCGTTAATTATTAAACTACGTCAATAATTTAATTAATTAATTAATAACAGGAAGGTTGTGACTGACTTTTCTTACAGGTAGTCTATAGTCTTCAGTGCTAGCAAAAAAAATTTTTTAGGCTCATAGGGATTATTCCTTAATAATTGCTTTTTTTCATGATTAAAAAAACATTCCTCCCTCTTTTTTGAAAAATCGCACACTGATTCTAAACATGTGGAAAAGACATCGTCTTCACTGAAAGATAAATAAAAAAATTCATTTTAAGTGATAAAATTTAGCAGGGATCTGGTTCAGGAACAAACAGGCCCTCTATTTAACCCTTTGTGTTTTGCATAATGTGGTGCGAATCGATGCCCCCTGACACTTCAACAAAAGCGAGGTTCATGCTAGAGCAGCCACTGCTCACAGTTGCTCCACACAAAGGTCTTTATTGGGGTCACGTTCAGCCTGTCAGACCACCCGGTTGTGTGGGTGGAAACACATTCACGACTATGTACCCCCAGCTTTAGCATGATGACAGATGAGGAAAAAATAGTCATAATTCTCTCTTGGACATAAATGACCTGTGGCACCTTCACTGAAAGAGGCCTTAGTTGCAATTGGCAGCTGACCTCTGAGGGTTGCACCCCAGCAGGGTGAATTATGCCAAACATGAAAGGGACAGAACTGCGATAGAAAATGGACTGAAAGCTTCCTGCATGTTACATTAATTCAGAGTAGGAAGCATGACCAAAAAACACTGTCTCCTTTTATGCACATCGGTGTAGAAGCGGATTTATTGTTCTTACCACATAGACCCATGTCGTCTCTGTCCTGCAGGGGGCAGTATTTAGATTAGAATGGTGGAAGCTGTGGCTGCCATTGGAAACTTCCCATGGAAATGTTACAGAGAATGAAAAACCACAGAGGTGCCCCCCAGTCACCACACTGTGGGCTTTGGCAGCTCGTCCTCTAGTCATTAATGACATCAGGCAAATTGTTGTAAATCATGCTGCTTAGTGTGTCACAATTCATCCAAAATAGTGGGGCGGAGGGGGGTTTCATTTGTTGGAAGTTTTATTGACCAACAAGCCTCATCCATCTTTATCATTTAATGTTTGGGTAGAAATGCAAGAATAATAACTAACAACCTTCTTAATTTTATGCATTTTTTGGACGTTTAGTGTCATTAAAATACTGAAATTCTACGTACATCAAACAATCTTTGTGTGGTCAGCATTGGTTATTTAATAAAAAGAAACATTAGAGAAACCAACATTAGGTTTACCTTCTACTTTTTTTTTTTCTTTCTTTTTTTTAAAGTTTGTGTGAGGCCAATGAGAAAAACTTGGTGTGGGGTCCCTCCAAGCAGTAACAATATTACTCTTGGCTTGGATTATCTGAGCTTTCTGCTCTCTAATACTCGAGTTCAAAACCAATTGAACAAAGGAGCATTACCAGAATATTAGTTTGTGAAAAGGACACCCATCAATCCAAAGGTTAGACCCGTCTCTGTCTGTTCTCTGTGGATCCGGTGAACCACGGCAGCTCAGCACCGCTTCAGCGTGTCCATTGCTTCTGATCAGCCTGATTGGCTCTGCCTGTCTTAACAGGAGGTTAATTGGATAAACTTCTAATCTCTACACCATCACTATGCCGCGGGATTGTTACACAGATGCTGCTGCATACAACTGTTTTTTGAATTAAACATCACAGGTTCTCTTACGGGGCAATTGAGTTTCCCAAAAACCGGTGACTTGCAGAGACTTTATTTGTAGTTTTGCCAGTTTGTAACATCATCACCTGACGCAGACATGACGTTTCATTTGGAATTTCCCTTTATTAAATTACGGTATTTGATGTTATTGTGGCAGGACATAAAGCAGACGCTGTGTGCTGAAGACTCTGGTATGCACTTGTTTCACCTCTGTTTACAAAGAATTTCACATGATTTAGTAGCACCACATTGCAATGTTTGTACTAAACCTCAAAATAAGATTTTCCTCATTTCACCTCACTGGCTGAGCTGCACTCTTCGATGAACATTCACCAGCCATCACTGATAAAACACAGATGTTTATGCAGGGAAATCCATGCATGTCAAACCTTTTCATCCTTAAACTGTGCCCACAGTTAGAGATGGTGTTGTTGTTACTACATGTGTAAATCGAAAATATTTTACTGGTCAAAACTACAGATGTGTAATGTATAGAAACTTATACCTTATACATTACAGTGTCTACACTCAAAATCTTTTCTTTTTTTTTTACTATTTACTTACTTTAATCATGTCAGCAAGTTGCCGAAGTTGTTTTAGCAAGAGCTACACACACACACACACACACACACACACACACACACACACACACACACACACACACACACACACACACACACACACACACACACACACACACACACACACACACACACACACACACACACACACACACACACACAATTAATGTGCATGCAGATTTCTATTACTGTTGAGTGGAATTAGCTTGTGTCAATGATATGCAGTACAAATTTATTAAAAAAAAGATAAGCAGGTTTCAAAAACACTAACATCTATTGAAATAAAGCAAGATAAAACATGTCAATGTTTGAATCTGTTTTGTGTCTGTGATTTAGGGTTAGCTAAATGAGAAGAGAAGAGAAGAGAAGAGAAGAGAAGAGAAGAGAAGAGAAGAGAAGAGAAGAGAAGAGAAGAGAAGAGAAGAGAAGAGAAGAGAAGAGAAGAGATTTTTTTTTCCAAAAAACACTTTAATCTCATTCAAACATTTTGCAATTTTACATTAGATGAAAGCACTAAAGTGCCTCAGAAGAAGATCTTTTGCAAAAAAAACTTTTTAACATTTAACATTTAGAACGTTTAGAACATTTAGAACATTTTACAATTTTTCATTAGATGAAATTTCAAAAACACTTAACACTCAAAAACATTAAACACCAAGAAACAAAGGGAAATACAATATAAAAATTAGTGCATTATAACAGGAAGTTTGCAAAAGTGAGGTGGTCATCAACTAAAGTGCATAGGACATTTTTGTAACACCAGATGTTCCTAAAGTTATTCAGGTCTTTTGTCAATTTATAGAAACCAAATTCTAGTATTAAGCGACATCTGATGTTAGAGAAGAGAAGAGAAGAGAAGAGAAGAGAAGAGAAGAGAAGAGAAGAGAAGAGAAGAGAAGAGAAGAGAAGAGAAGAGAAGAGAAGAGAAGAGAAGAGAAGAGAAGAGAAGAGAAGAGAAGAGACTCCAGACAAGATATTGAACACATGCCATAAAGACAGGAAAACATTATCATTCTAAGCTGATCGCTCGTCTTTTGGAGGTGTACTTGTGAAGAATTTGTGCATCTGCCGCAAGTCCAAGGATATTTCACCAGGTCTGACACTGACTTTGACTGAGTGACACAGAGTCCTTCTGGAGACCCGAAGCCGAGTCAGGCAATAAATAGTCTATGTGTCTCTCCAAAAACAATATGACTATGTGGCCTCAGTGATAGCTGGATTATTGTCTGGTATGTGCACTTCCAAATGTTAGACAGGCAATATGTTAAATGTCAGGGTGAGTCAATGGCTTCTCAAGAGGCCGATCTGTCTTCTCCACCCTATCCGTTCAACCCCAACAACCAATCAGCACATGAAATGGTAATGTATGGATGTTTGGTGTTATATGCTGTATAATCAGTAAAGAGACAGAGAAGACACATGGATGAAATCATGCTTTGGTCTGTTTATTGCTCCGCTAGTCCAGGCTGAAATATCTCCAACTATTTGAAGGATTTCCATGAAATTCTGTGCAGACATTCAAGCTGCCCAGAGGAGGAATCCTAAACACACAAGGGATATCCGGACTTTTTATCTAGTGCCACATTGAGGTTAAAAATTTTTTGGGTTTAAATTTGTGGTTGAGTTTAAATTTGTTTGAATCTATTTGGCAAATTTTGTGCAAAACTAGTGACATTCCATCAGCTGCGTTTTGTTCTTCTTATAAATTAGCACCAAATGTTCTCACAAAAAAATGCAGGATGTAAAATATCACACCTGGTAAACATCACCATGGCATGGTCAAAAAAAGTTATGATTTGAAAAATATGAGAATACATCCAGCAAAGGCTGAGAAAAATGAGATGTTTCATGTCGTACTGCTGCAGCATGAGTATATTTATGTGTCTGTGTGTGTCGATAAGGATTTGTCCATGCAAACCGCAGACATAAAAAAGTCATGTGTGGTGTCATGTTTCCATTTGTGCGTTTACGCTGTGTGTGCACGGAGGTCTTTGAGGTATTTCAAGAACATAAACTTGTCATTAATGAACACGATTAGAGACGATCGTTTATGGCACTCCATGCAGCAACGAGATGCGAGCGAGAGGCTTTCCAAAAGAATGCAAGTTGTAAATCCAAGATAATCAGCTCCTCCGCTGCTTTCCTTGGCATTAACTGGGGCCCTCCACAATGCGGCAGCCCTGGAGGACAACGTAATTACAAGCTGCTATCTCACTAAATTGGGCTCTCACTCCTATCCAGAACTGTGATGACATGATTAGTGTTTTCCTGCTCATCTAGGCCTCATGAATAGGGATGATGACAGCTGTGTGTGGTTGGGGAAACAGTGCTAGATTGTTCCTCTGTGCCCTTAAACATAAAAAACACCTACCGGGGTGGATTCGTCTTGTGCGAGCTGCAGATAGAGGTGTCAGCAGAAAAGATGCAGCTTGTCTGCACGTCGTCATTAACGTGAGTTTACAGTGTCTGGTATCAAACGGGTACATGGCTTTGGTGGCAAATGAGAGCAAATTATGTTGTGATGTGATGAGAGGTGTGTGAGAGGAGAGTGTTTATGCCAGACATGTACCATAAACAGCACTGTGTTTAACAGCTCTGGGGGAAAAAACCCACTTATAGCAGCGGAAATACTATAAATGTGCTTGGTGATTTATAACACCAATCCTCAGATATAGAATCTTCAGTGAAAGAAACCCTCCCACCCACTACGGCGTCCTTGTCCCCGACACCTGTAGAAATATTAAAAGCAACTTTGTGCTCCATTAAACTTGAGGCCCAGTCAGAAAGTGTTGGATTCCATCATCGGCGTAAATCCTCAATGTGCGAAGACGGCCTTCACCCAGAAAGGCCTGACCTGGGGGTTTGCCTCAGTGTGAGTTACTCGCACCTCGCTCCGTCCTGCAGGTGCTGGTTTGTGTTGGGGGAAGGACGGGGGCTGGTAGGAGCTGGCAGAAGTCCTAGGAGGGGGTTCTTGTGGGGAGTGAATGATGCTTCGATCTAAACAATATGTACAAAAGGAGTCAGAAGGAAGTGATTTTGGCCGGAGCGGTAAGGAAAGAGGCTGTTAACGGTGTGCTCCAGTAATATTTCCATTAGCGACTTCTTATTAAACTGCCTCTGTCTTCAGCCGAGGCTTTAAACTCCCTGCATTACACCAGCTCCATTTAAGCATTTTAGTCAAATATAAGGGCTGAGGGTCTTTTATAATATATAACCTTCTTTATCACATAATAACTCAAATGATTTTTCTAGCTCATGGTTTCTCGTTGAGTGGATGACATGTCTTTAAAGTGGTTTTACAGTATCAGTGAAGTGCAGAGGTATTCCATCCCAGGCGAGATTTGCTCTTGTTATTTTTAAACTCCAGAGGTTACATTGATCCATAAATCACCTGGCCCACGGTGTCTAAACGTTCCAGCTCGGCCTGCCTGTCCTACGGTGGATTTATGATCAGCGGGAGCGCCAGCGCGGTCTCCTCTGGGCTCGCTGGAGCTCTCCTGTGCACTTGTGTACATTTTTAGAAAAAAGTGTGGGGTGGATGAGGGCTGTTCTGTTGTGGGTCAGACCACCTGAGATATGTGTTATGATGCTGCTGCACCTCGCTGTCTGCTTAATGAGTTACACAACCAAGAAGCCGAACACACATCCCTGCAGGATTGCTTTATAGGTGGGAAGAATCAACACTAAAGACTCGGGTTCAGGGCTACTGGAAGCACAGTATGCAGAGCTGAAACCTGAGGAAGGGCTGGGTGGCAGTAGAAGCTGTTCTTTGGAGTCTTTTTTCAGTTTCACATTCATCTTGTGAAACTATGTGCTTTCAACAAAGCTTGGCAAAGAGGTAAATAGCAATAAAAGGGGATTGGAGTGTACATGTTTCCTTTGCCAAGTGTTGGAAAAAAGATATTCCCTACATTGAGCGTCTGGCAACAGAGCATTGGCTGGTGATGTCATCTCCAGGTCCACAGTTTCTGTTTGTTTCACCTCCATTATATGTGACGGTTCAACAGTCTTGAATCTCTTGTGGTTTCTACCCTGAGACACATTTTCCCTAGTTTGGTGTCCAGTACAGGCCTTACAAGGCTTTAAAGTTGATGTAGAAAAAACAGGGAAAATGCGGACATATACATATTTCATGCTCCTTTGTGACATGTGTCTGGACTTCCATCAATACTAATGCCTCCTCTGTGTTGTCATTCATCCCTCAGAAAATTTCGATATAACACGTTTGTTAGGCCGTCAGATGAAGTGGCATGGATTACTCTGCACTGGCAATGATGGCAGTTTACGTATAGCCGCCTGAATTGAAAGCAAATTCTTGGAGGCTTATGGTGGATAGCTGTAAAAAAATAAAATAAAAGACATTTAAAAAAAGGCAAGGTTTGGCTGTTTGGTTAGACAGTCCACCTTTATAGAAACTGTTCATGGTTACAGAAGATAATGATGGAGAAAGTCTAGTTTCTTGTCTTTCAGTGCCACTATGAGGCTGAAACAAATTTTTATGAGTTAAACATCTCTTGATACGACACCTTTGTTATCACCTAAGATGAATTTCAAGCCTTTTGAGGACATCTGCACTGTCGCTTCCAATTTGGTGTGAACACACCAGAAGGGGAGTTATTGTGAACTGTCAGACGAACTTGTGAAACAGTTTGTCGAGAGGAAGAGACTAAATCTATTCCACCTGAAGACAGCAGCCTGCTGAACTTAAACACCTCACATCTCCTCTCTCCACTCATGTCAACGTCCTCTTCCTAAATGCTGGCATGAAATGAAACTACAGCTCACCTAAAGTCTGCAGATATGTGTTAAAAACCACACCATGACAAAATAAAACAGGAGGCACTGGAGTACGTGATGAACGCATCTGCTTCTTCAATCAGCACGCTGTAACGTGCAATGATTTCAAGAGCTAGCAGCCATTATGACATTTAAGTCCTATGGTGGAAACGCAGCACATTGGCGCAGCTTGCTCCACATAGTGTCAGGGAGAATTTGTCCTCTGTGTCGTCTAATGTGTGTGCAAGAGGATGTATGTTTCCTGTCTTGTGAAGAGTAGTTCTCTTATTTCCTGTGTGGATGTTTTAAACATTTCTACACAAACATTTTCATTGGCTCCGGTGCTGATTTTTACCACAAAAAGCTTGGACATGCCAGCCGGCATGTTTCCTCAGCTGGTGGATAACCTCCACTCCTCACGCATCTGTCCCTCTGCCATCCGTTTCCTCCTCTGGTTCCTACTGGCCCATCTTTCATCACGATGGTGGGCACTCGACACAACTGACTGTGGCACACAGTTTTTGCTGTGAGTGTAAGTCAAACTAAATCAAATATGATAGACAGGGAAGAAAAATATACTCTAAAGTAATCTATCTTGGTGCTACTTGAGATACCTGACCGTTTGCTAAACCTCTCCTCTATGCAATGATTATCCCATTGCAACCCTAGCAACCATAATTGAGCACAACAGGCCTGAGCTTTCAATATCCCCACATGTTAAAGAGACGTGCATGGAGCTGTAGTAGGAGAAATACTCAGTAGTGTGTTCTTTCAAAACCCAATTCACCAAGGGTCAAAGAGTTAAAAGGTTGTTTTCAGCTGCTTAAGAAAATTCCACTAAATAGACCCGTAGGAATAGAGCAGTAACTTTTACAAATTCAGGATAATATCATAAATGGATTGTTTCATGAGGTGCAAAAAAAGGCCCTCTTCCAGACTCGCACATTCACGGTGAGGTGTTTCTCTGTCACTTGGAAGATGATGGTACTACCTTCGAATTTAGTGTAGCGTTAGCAGCTCTATTCTGCTCTTTAGCTGTTTAATCTTCAGTGATATAAAACAGCTTTAAGCTTGTTCGTGGAATAAAAACACTATCTACACATCTGAAAACTGATTAGTTTCTGGTGACCATGTTTGAAGGCATTCAATTGATACATAACTTCGAGGAGATAGTTATTCACCTCCTCACGTTCTTTTTGTTGCTTCATGAGACGTAACGGTGAAGGACAGTAGTGCAGTAACTCATTTTACTTCTTACAGTGTACATCAACTAACTTTCATTACTCTATTCCTTTCTCTAGCGTCAAAGTGCACATTTCACAGACGCCCACTGCACTGACCTCACCCATTACATGCCTCAATCTGGCTGCAGCCAAGAATCCAACTACGTGGCAGGTTTGAGATGAAAAAGCCAAGGGTGAGAACAACAGTATGAGTGTGAGACTTTGAAGTTCCCGCATGCTATGGAAGCAGGGCAAGGAATCACCTGCCATAAAGAGGTGTGCGTAAGCACTGAGCTATTTGTTCTGATGCCTGGGTGGTTACGGGTCCCCAGGGAACGCTGCCCTGGGCCCCTGTGAGATCACATCAATGTGGATTGGGCGGGAGTCCACCCGGAGGTAGAACTAATGGGCCCATGTGTTCGCAGACACTTCTAAGAGCCAGATGCTGGGAAGAGAGACGTCCATGGAGTTTTTCACAACACCTCCCCTGGTGAGAAGCGTAAGGGGGTGGGTTGGGGTGGTGAAGCTTTACACGCATGCAGGACATTGAAATCAGTGTGTAAAGATACACTGATGATGTCGGGCTTGCGCACACACCTTTAGTTTGTTGAGTCTACATGGAGGCTGTTTCCACTCTTGCTCTCATTGATGTAGCATGAAAGGTGAAGTCGTCTAATGAAAGGGATCCAGGACTCACATCTATCCGATCCACATGATCCGCCTGCCCCAGTTAAAGTCTCACACAGCCTCTGGACCCTGCAGTCGACCGTGTTATTGATGCAGTCATGACCTATCTGATCTGACGTCTTATTCCAAGTGTTTAATAACCACCATCTTTCAATATGTTTCAGCTGTCGCACCGGTAATCCCTCGCTGCTCCAGCGGAAGGATTGTTTCTGTGGATGTCAAGGACTGGACTTTGTTTTGGCCTCATCTCTTCCTCCATATTGGCCTGTTAATAGCTCATCTGTCAAATCCAATGGAACAATACAAGCAAATCTGAACCAGCGATGTGATCCTGAAGGATGGATCAGACTAAAGCTCATGAAAACTACCATGTAGATTTCAAACAAAATCAGGCATATTCAACAACACCCCAAGAATCAATGCTGTCGAAGGCTCGCAGATGAAAGACAGTATGTAGAAAGATCCATGTGAAAGTGAAGGGGAATTTGTGTATTATGTGTCCCATCCAGTCCAAACCGGAAGACTAGCGAGAGTACAGATAATGCGACCCCACCCTTTTCTTTATGTGTAACTTCCTCTTCTGTCTGGATCCCAGCGGAGATGGACAAGCGCACAAACCTCAACAAACCGCTCAGAGCGAATGTCTGGAGGACACGTCAGCGAGCGATTCCTTCACACCTCCGAGATGAAACGTTTGGTCACTGAAAGTGACGGAGGAAAAACAAACTGGTGAAGGAAAAAGTTTGCGGGGCCTCTGCAATGATAAATCTATAGCAAAGATGGAAGTGAGAGTGAGTCAGAGAATGACAGCAAGATAGGAAGTATGACTCAGTCCTGATCCATTGTTTATAAGACAAACTTTATAACTTCCAGGGGTGAGTTTTGGACGACTTTCACATATGAGGTCAGTCTGGGACACAGTTTTACAGAAGAAGGAGTGTTAAACATCCGGCTTCTATTGAATGATATTTAATATTCACTGATATGTTTTTATCAATGTATCATCACCTGAAACTGAGAATGGTGTTTTCACTTGGAATTTATCTTTAATATCCACATCGGTGAGGTCAGCTATTTTTCTATGGTAGCCCAAAATAGACAAAACACGGCTCTAGTGGGGATTTTTTTTTTTGTTATTCTATCTGCTTTATTTTAAAAGACTGTAATAAAGCTTCTGGTATGACTAAGGTAATATCAGCCTGTCTCTATTGTCATTTTCACTTTTTGTTTTTTTCTGGTTGTCCATCTTTAGTTTCTTTTATTAATATGCCTCAAGCTAATCCCATGCAACAAAAAAGAAAAAACACTAAAACAAACAAGGAAGTAATGTGACTTCATATCTTACAGCGATTCAGCGGCAGGAGCTGTTTTACTTAAAGACACTAACTCATTAATGGCAGGTATCTTGCTGGGAACATGCATCTTGTCAGCGCTTATTAAAGTGCTGAAGGCTTCCCAGCTCCTCCTGTGAGTTGTGTGTATATTGAGATGCACCAACACACTCTGGTAATGGGTTTGTGTCATTAGAATTACTCCATTTATCAATCCGTCCCGTGGCTGCCTGAGGCTATCGTATTGATCTGAACATGCAGCGCTTGTTTTCTCAAGCAAAACAGTTTGAGGGACCTGTTGATGAATCAGAATGACAAATAATTATGTGTTTACATCTACCGCTAAGTCGCAAATTTTATTACTGCCTACTGCTGTGGTTTCACAAGTCCTGGTATCTTCTTAAGTCACTGGTTTACCACATTCTGTCCCCGATGTCATAGTGGAAAAAAGGATCTATTGTCCAGATGGGAGCAGAGAGCATACATCACTCAGGAATCCTAAACGGGATTGGATGAGCAGAGAATGTGAGTCAGGAGCAATGAGCTGATTTCCTTTTCTGGCTGCAGAGGAAAAGTTTAATGTCAAAGGTCGCGATGATCTGAGCGTCTGGGCTCTGTTCAGTCGAAACTGGGATTACAGTGTTTCCTTTACAGCCTGCAGGGTTTTTAAATGATTATATTAATTATATTAATATTAATATTAGTGTGGTTGTTAGTGGTACAACTGGACCTCTCTCTAGAACTAAACTTTTTCATAGCGAGCATTGGTTGGCCGACTGGGCTGAATGAAACAGTCCATTTGATTATAACAAAGCGTTGGGTTCTTTCAAGTGTTTTGAGAGAATAACGTAACAGATGGCTGGAAAATCCCCATGAATACCCCACTTTGTTTTAATGCAATGAAATACGAGGTTATTTTTAGCCATGCTAGCAGCATGGCATTGAGGATGGTAACGTTGCTCTGTCACGTGTCTGTTTGACATGCTAACATTGAGCTATAAGAAATGATCTTGGGTTTAAAAGTCACAAGGGTTTGCTTTACTTAATACTGTAAATTCTTTCCACTTTTTTAAGATTCAATTCATTGAATAAACCATTTTTAAGAAGATAGCAGCAAGATGATAGATTAGTGATGTATTATTGGAAATATGTGACTGGCTGGTGAAGATGAGATGAAACCATTGTGATTTGACCAGAATGAACAGAATAACAGAAACAACACTATACTGACACGTACTGATATTTTTATTTGTCATATTTCCATCAAATAATCTTTA
Source organism: Antennarius striatus (assembly GCF_040054535.1). Lineage (NCBI taxonomy): Eukaryota > Metazoa > Chordata > Actinopteri > Lophiiformes > Antennariidae > Antennarius > Antennarius striatus. The sequence continues at coordinate 6,465,448 of NC_090791.1, read as the reverse complement.
TGAATATTTATAAATAATAATAATAATAATAATAATAATAATAATAATAATAATGATAATAATAATAACAACAATACAGCAAGAAGCCAGAGGTCACCTTCCTGAAGGTCAGTCTCTGTGTGTACGAATAGATTTCTTCCCGGCTGGCGTCTCATCCCGGTCCATCTCCTCTATGACCTGTGGATGATTGCTATGGCTGAGCTGGATTTGATCCCTGCACTACCTGCAGGGCTTTTGATGACCATATCACAAGATGGAACTCAACACCCCTCATTGGCTCTCACACACACACACACACACACACACACACACACACACACACACACACACACACACATACACACACACACACAGTTGGACAAATTGCACCACCCGGTCTGATAGTTGTCGTATTTCTATCTCTGTTAGGAGGGATTTGGCCAACAACCATGAAACCTCAGGAATATTGCTTTTTATCATTCGTTTTATTTTTTGTTCCCGTTGACATAAATTTGTCTTCCCCTGAGATCAATCGATTGTCTGTGTGTGTGTGTGTGTGTGTGTGTGTGTGTGTGTGTGTGTGCGTGTGTGTGCGTGTGTGTGCGTGTGTGTGATGGTGTAGAATGGGACTTTTTCCTTGTGGCCCTCCACTGGTTTCTATACAACAGTTGTGCTTCCTGAGAGCTCGATGTCTTCCTGTATTAATCTGAGTAAGAAGCTTGATTTACTAGCAGCACAGGACCACTTCACTTTTACTCAGCTTGAATGTCAAGTTCTGTCGGCTGGAACAACATATTGACTAATGGTGAAAGCAGACCCAAACCTCTAAAATACACAGCTTGTTGAAAAGAAATTCAAGAGTCTCCGGTCGTATCGTCAAACTACATGAAGACATTTACATTGAACACGATTTATTAATACAGCAAATGAGTTGGAAGCTTTTTAAAAAATATATCCATGTGATTTGTAGCAGGGAGTTAGAATGAGAAGACCGGCTTCACTTTTTACAGCTAGAGCTAGCAACACATTATCTTAGATTAGCACAGGGAATGGAAGCACGGGGACACAGCTGGGCTGGCTTTCTATTTTAATATCAACACCTTTTAAGATTATTTGTCAAAAAAAAAGAAAAGCTGTAAAAAGAAAAGAGAAAAATAATTAAAATAATTATAAAATTAAAATAATAATTAAAATACTAAAAAAATAACATAACACTTGAACATAAATGCTGCTGGTCAACAAGATGAGATGTTTCCTCAACTTTAAGCTAAACTAAGCTGGTTGTACTAATTTGTTGTTTTATATTGGTGTAGCACTTTACATCAGATAAGACTAAGACCAACAATTTCCTACTTTATATCTTATATTTTCTAATTAATCTAATTTTGTGGGAAACGTTAAAAACTTAGGATAAATTTTCATTGACTTTTACAGTAATGTGAATTAGTTTATTATTTTTTTCACTTGTTTGTCTTGTCTTCTCTTCACTAACTCTCTTCTCCTCTTGTCCTACAATCTTCTTACAAACATTTCTTGTCCTCTCATCTCATTTCCTTGCTTTTTATTTCTTTTCCACTGATGGAAAATATCTTTATAAAAAATTGTGAAACTCTTGTCACAGTATCACATAAGCTTCTGTTATTTGCTGATATTAATAAATTCTAAAATAACGAAATCGAGACAACACTGCGTTCGACATGGGTTTTACCACCTTGCAGAAGTTGTCTTCTACTGCACTAGAGAAAAACTAAAATTGCTCATATAAGAACTAAACGGTGAACTTGAGGAAAAAATGGCTTAATACTAGTGTAATTATCAATATAATATTCACACAGATAATTGTACGTGTTAAGATATTTCATGATTTTTTTTTTGTTCAGTCCAGAAGTAAGCAAAGAGAAAAATAAAAAATTTAATTCTCAAATTCCCCCTTTTTTTTATAACTGCTGTTGTGAAAGTCAAAACAAATTCACAGTAGATTTTCACACATCAGGCAGAAAAGTGGGAATTTTCCAAGATTGTTATTATGAGAGAAAACATTTATCTATTATGTTTATTTATTAAGCGAGACATCTCAGTTTTTCTGACCCTAGCTGCCAACATAGTTTGGCGCTCTGTTTTCCTACATTTCTGTCTCACACTCGACCCAGAACTGTCTGCTAGCTTCTCGGAGCTCTCGGATGGAGAAGAGCAAAGAGAGAAAAATGGCGACAGAAAAAGTGATTGTGAAATGTGGGAGCGAGAAGTGTTTGGCAGAACTCATCTTGTTTGCTCAGTAAACTCCTGAGGCCTGTGTTTTTCGCTGAGGGAAATGCCCACATTGTTGGGCCCGGAGACCGTGGTTACGGGCCAGCCAGAGGTCCAGCCAGACAGGTTGGGACAAACAACAAGATGAAGGTCAGCTAATATACCAGTTAATTCCACTTCCTGGTCCCCATGACTCCCAGGCAGGGTTTATTTGAAGATCCCAGACCCTGAAGTCACTCCACACTTTGTTCAGTCCATGAGTATTTTTGTTCGGAGCCAACACTTTCAGATATTAATGTATTCCGATGAGAATGAAGGACGGGCAGAGAGAACAAAGGAGAGGGCGATCATCAAGCACTGTGGAAGTTAGTTTCACATTTCCATACTATTCCATCGTGTGGTTTTTGGCTTTTATCTAATTTATTGTATGTATATCCCAGATCCTTGAATAAAGACTCATCTTATATGACCTTAAATGCCAATAAATCCAAATCGAACCAATGTGCTTTTCTGATTTCATGAAACTTTTGAGTCACATTTCAAGAAAATATAAAATGTGGATTTATTAGTGCCTGTTAAATGTTGTTTTTTTGTTGTTAAAGCCAGGAGGGCGAAAACAGGGCGCTACTGTGATGCAACTGAAGGACTCTCGACACAGACTCCAATGAGATCCATCCACTCTGCATCCCCTATACCCAGCAGTGTGCGTGAATAGACATTAAAAAGAGCTCATTTATGAGCTGATTGTCTAACTGATCATTTAACTTGAACCCTGAGAATGCAGCAAAGGGGGGTAGAATGGGTGAAAAAATATAGTACACGCCATCCAAAAGCCAAGTGGCGTAATCCTGTATGGAAATGGTAATGAGAAAAAAAAAATAGAGGACCGGCTCTGTCTGTGGCCTCTCTTCCTCTCCAGGATGGGATGGAGGCCTCTCTAGTGGGGCTTCTCCAGGATGCATAAGAAGAGCCTTTGTGTTCTAATCTAGTAAGACAGAAATACAGCTTTTGAACCATGTGCATTTTTAAAATAAGGAGAATGAAGATAGAATGAAAGGGTGGGTGCTGGGAGTGCTCTGGAGGTGTTGGTGTCAAAAGCAGAGGGTGGTATGCATTTGGAATCTGAGTTGTGTGTCTGTGCGTGCATGTGTCTATACATGTGTGTGCATGCAGTGGTCACATAGTGGTTTGATATCAAGTACCTCTTTAAGTCCTCCTCCCACCTCCTAAGGTGCTTCGCTCTTTGTTTGGTGAAGCCCCATTCCCTCATTCCACAGAGGCCTGACTGGGAAAGAAGGCTGGGAAGCAAAAGACAGATTGGTGGATGGAGGGAGGCGCTAAATAAAGGAGAGCGGAAAATGCAGCACAGCACCTGGTTGTGTTTATAGATCGCAGTCAAATAGGTGACAAGTGAAAAACGTTTAGCAGCAAGGGGGTGAGGTGTATGTGTGTGGGGGGGGCTCAGATTAAATCCAATGGTTTCCACAAGGACACAACCGGAATCCAGAAGTTTATTTTGATATGCACGATAGTATTGATTATTGTTTATTTGACGTTCTGGCAATCTTCAAGCACATTTACATGAATTGAGGTTGGCTCACAGCTTGTTAATTATGTGATTGCTTTCCCATCTCGGAGCGAAGAAAAGTAAACAGGGCCTGGAAACAGGTTCAGTCAGCAGAGATCACACAGAGTAATATTGTTCTCTGTTTAATCGGGTGCTTAGGAGCAAGAAAAACAGAATCTGCGATGCAGCTATGGCTTTACAGAGGGTTAAGAAGATTCAGCAGGAGGCCAAGTGTGTTTGAGGAAAAACAAAAGACCATGATTGCGCGGAGTTCTCCAGCTACAAGCAGCGAATCGATCTCATGCTGAATAATCAGACTTCAAATCCAAGAGGACTTGACTGAAGCCAATCAAACTCTCTCAATCAAACGGAATGCCGCATCTCGGCTGATGTGAAGTCCTCCTACGACACACATGCAGGCCTCGTTGGTGAGTGGAGATTAGAAATAGTGGCGTTAAAAGTCTGACTCAGACAAATGAGTCTCTGTGATCCCCCTGGTGTTCCTCCTTCTTCCTGCACAACTAATCCACTTAAGCATCACAGGCTGCTCAGCGATCCATCCAAACTCATTTAGGTAGACCTCAATAATTGGTTTCCACCCTCCCTGTGTAATAAAGCACTAATCATAGACATTTGAACACTGCTCATTTACACTAAAGTTAATGAATGTATTATATGCTGTAATTAACTGCTCATTAGATTGTCACTCTTCATTTTAACACCTTCTTTTTCACTTTCTTACCTATTAAGAGAGTGCGTGAATGGGATTAAGTAGTCTGTGATGCTTCCTGTCTCTCCACAACGGTCATCAGACCCAATAGATTTTAGAAGCTGTGAATTTCTGCACGATTGGCTGAGTTTTTGACAAAACCTTCTGTGAAAAAAAAAAAAGTTGGATTGTCGGATGCAGTGATCTTATTACTCTTTTTTTTTATCAAATAAGGAGCAACAAAGAAGCAATCAATATGATGATTCAGTCTGATAAAGAAACCAGGGTCTTTTCTGTCCTGACCCCAGCAATAAACATAGAATATACATCATATCAAGGGAGCCTCAGACGTTTCATCTAACCACTTGTTGTTTCCATTTCCTGGCAGCACAGAACACACAAAGCAGAGGGCCACCCTGCCGCTAAAGCTAGGACAACCCCAGCATGTCGCATCACCAGCGCATAACCCTGACTGACACTGTTTTCCCAGTGTTCCCACTGTCAAACGGAGACAATGGCAGCGGCAAAACTGGGGGCTTCATTCTCCTCTGTGGAAAGTTCCTAGTTGGTGCTGTTGATGGAAACTTGACGTCTGCATCCAGTCCTCTTCTGCAAAGAATCGATGCCAAATACTGGTCATACCGCGTCCGCGTGTTTGTTGTTCCAGCTTCATCTTTACACACACTGAGTGGGAAGTTCACACACACCCAGATCTCTTTTCATTTCATCCTATGCCACCCAAATCACAGACAGACAGGCAGGAATACCACTCCCACTGCGAGTTTGTGAAACAGATGGAGTTAATAGACGGAAATAAAACTGCTGCGGTCTTGTAGGCTCTGAATGACATTGTGACACCATTGTCATTGAAACCAGAAAACCTGAACAAAACCTTTAAGCATATGTTGTTCAACATTTCAGCATAAATGATGTCTTCACAAATATGCAGGTGACCCAGATCAGGGGTCCGGATACCGTCACAGGCACCGGCCTTTTTGGCGGAACTTTGAGCTGGGATTAATGCAGATGGAAATTCTGTTCTTCATCTATGATTTCTAAAGACCGGTGGACTTAAGACTAAACTTCAGAAGTCTGCTGCATTTCTGGATGTCATGGATAATTGGCTGATGCTTCACGTGCCAGGGGTCAGAACCTAAACTGGTCAACTTTTGTTGCGTTTTGTTCATTTAGAGGAGAAATGTGTTTGTCCGCCTAAAAATGCAAATCTTTGAGAACAGGTTAACCGAAGCGTAAGCCTTAAAAAAATGTTTTAAAAAGTCAATGGCGATGACAGCTCAACCCAGCCTCACCCACATGCCTATAATGGTTAAACCTTATTCATGTACAGGTATGTAGACAGAATATTGACGGAACACTATAGACAGAACACTGAAGAGAACTCTATGACCAGACATAATGGACAGAACACCACAGGCAGGATACTACAAACTGAAAAACACAGACAGAACACAAATAATCTAAGACTACAGACAGAACACTACAGACACCAAGACCGATGTTGGACCGTCTGGTTTTATTTGTGCTGAACATTCTGCTGACTTTATCTGATCCTCTGAAGTCGATTTGCTTTGCACTGATCTTTGATGGATTTTTGTGGGTCCGGGTGTACAAGGATCATTTAGTAAACGTCACTGCGTTGGTGCTGATATTTCCCGTTGATTAGTCTCTCAGTCTTGATGATACTGTGGTCTATCGATGGTTAAGTATTCCTAATTACAACCATAGAGAAACTGATCTTGAACTGTTGAATTTCTAGGCTTACCTTTTGATGTCTTTTTTTTTGTCGCAATCATGATATCACCAATTAACTTAGTTAACAGGTGTTTTTGAGCATTCACAACTTCCCCTGTCTCCTGTTTCCCTTTTCCCAGCTTTAAAATAAGTGTAGTTTTACAAAAATCAATGAAGCTGACAAGGTACTACTTTAGATATACTGTATTTGTACTGAAAAGATCAGACAATGAATGCATTCTGTTTTATCAAGAGCGACTTGGGATAATTATTAATAGTATACCCAGCATAACTTTACAGCCTGTATAACTGGTCAGCCCCCTTGGAATATTTTTCAGTCAGCGTTGTGGGAGCTGTATGTCAATACGTGGTCTCAAGCCTCATGGACAGATGGACTCTCATTTGGAACAGGTTCAAAATTGTATGTGTGCATGTATTTTTTTTAAACTCCCATGGGAACAAGTTAAGAGTTTTCACTGATGCCAAAACCTCCCAGCTACAACAATAACATCTGCGGTTTGGATTAGACCTGTTGGTGATATCACCCTTCTAACAATATGCCTGCATTATAGCGAGCCTATAGCGGGTTCTTATTGTCTGTGAAGTTTACAGAGGGTTTGGATCCAACATAAATGATGATCTGTGCTGCAGGACATGGTTGAAGCTCGTTGGCAGCAGCAAATGTTTTAATTTTTGCTCTTCTAACGAAAGTAAAGATTGGCTTACATCGTTATGTCTCACGCACTGTTTCCCTTGAGAGAAATCACACATTGTCCGAAGCCGTTCTCAGTTCTTGTGCGATCATCATATTAACATGAAAATGGGAATCTGTTGAAAGTAAGGTGTGTTATTTCTGTTTCACATTCACAAAAAGAAGGGTTGCTTCATGTGACGGCCCACATTACCCCTGACAGTGTGATGAATTCCCCCCTTTCCACACATTAAAATATTTTTTAAATTATATTATGCTATGAAACAATGTCCATCACCTCAACTGTAGCTGTTGATGCTTATAGAAACCACAACCTTCCTCATAATGTAAGTGGTCTGTTGAAGCACAGTTTAATTAAATGTATACATTTGACTCCTGATGTCATGACATGACTGTAAACTAATTTTGTTCTTCTCTGACATCAGTTTTCATTATTCTGTGAACCACATTCCTGGTTGTTTTGTTTTTATCATAGCTTTAAAGATGTCACTGTTTTATGGCCAATTTAAAGACAAAGCCTTTTCTGTGTGTTTTCCCCTCAGCTAAAACAATGATTTAAACAGATCATCATAAATTTCCTTCCAAGGATCACCAGTATGTCTTATTTTGCCTCATTCTGCTTGGATTTTCACCCATCATTAATATTAATGGACTTAACTAACCTTTAATTAATTCATTCCTCTTTATCATTCTAAACGTAAATGATACCAGTTTATTCCATTATATTGCCCCAGTAATAGACATTAATAAATTAATGTAATATTAATATGTTAATTTTATTTTATATGTGATTGATGTTTTTTATTAGTTACTGTAGCTGTATCCACTGTTGCTGTAAATCAGGATTAGTCGGCTCATTTTTCATTTTAGTGATATTAAAATTGTTATAGTGTTTGAATTTTGTGTTATTCAAATACTATTGGCTCCTACTGTTACACAAATATAAGTCTTTATTATGTAATTCTTAACAATGACAGCTGACAGCATGTTTTGACTGTAGAAAACATTGATGACCAACAGCAGTCACCGTAGTTTAATAGTCAGTGTCTCCCGTGTTGCTTTATTATAACAATCAGAAAAGAACTAAAAATGTGCGTCGTGGTGTTCCATTTGATTTTTTAACACAGCTTTATTTCAGATTATTATTTTTCTGTGCTATCTGGCTGTTCAATAGCTAAACATGTATCAATACTTTTCATTACAGCCTTCTACAATTCAATGCAAAAAGTAGAAAATAAAAGATCAAAAAAATATAAACCACAAACGCCACATTGTTTCATGTGTCATTAAATATATTCATTTGTGATAAACATAATATATTAGTATTACAAGACAGTACACAACCATTTCCAATGGACACTGCTGAACAACATTTACAAGCCGATGTATAGACATGAGCAGAGATAATAATTCAGATATAATATTGATGGAGAGCAGAGGTCTGTTAGCGTACCTTTCTGCAAATGCGCATCGGTACTGATGTCCTGACATTTTATTTTCAAATGCATACAGTATGATGCACCAAGTACTGAGGTGTAACCTTGTATTTATGCGTGTTTATGTTTGTGTATGATTGATACATGTGTAAACTGGGTGAGAGAATGATCCTCTGGGTGCTCACGTAAACATGAGATCTTTATCTGACATTCATTTCTTTGTCCATTTATTAAGCCTCTAGTATTTAAAACTCTGGTTAAGTTCACATGGAGACAGATCTAGACAATGTTTAAGAAAAAGTAAAAAAAAAAAAAGTAATACTATACAGCTATATAACACGTAGACAATCTGTCATGCCTTTTTTGTCTAGTACCAAGTCTTGATCATGGAATCCAGTCCTCAAAAGGTCTTTGAGGTGACGAGCATCTGACACATGGAGCTGAACACACCGTACAAGAAGCATCTGTGATATTCTATCACTCCACAGGCTATTCACCCACAACACTGAATATAAAAATTAAATGTGTACATAATTCACGATCATTGTTAGCTATCAGTCAGCTATAGTAAATAGTGAGCATGCATTATGTCAGTGGTATGAGGACTTCTTGATAGGTCTCTGACGTCAGTGGCTTCTCTTTATCGGTTCCCTCATTTGCAAATGTTTGGGACGTCCAATTTACATCGGTCCCTTACTAGCAAACATTAATCTCAGTTATTTGTCGTCATGACAACTGTCCGCCAGAGATGTCAGCCCATGTAGAACAGTCGAACAAATTCGAACTACACAGTTGTTGTTTTTTTTGCATTGTTTTCTTTCTTTTTGGATGCCATTAAAACGTGAACACATCTCATACGTTCTACGTTTGACAAGTGAGATTAAGTGCATGGTTGACACGTCTACGTCTACTAGATGCTACGGCATCATCTACTAAAAATAATGTCTATGTATGCACATATGGTTACTTTACATTGCAGAGGTCACAACCACAACAAACTGTTGATATATCAATAAGCGCTGCTTGTAATGTGACAGATGATCTTTATAGAGAACAAGCAGAGGATCATTATGGCATTTTGTTCCCACAACATAAAGTTGCTTCACTGAGGTAACTCACATATGAGCAGGGAGGTCTTGGGGGGAAAAAATCAGTTTGTCCACAGTTAGGAATAATTTCACAATATTTGACTTTCAGCTGTTGAAAAGGTTTATCCAAAGTTTAGCGGGTTACAAGAGCAACGTAGCATACATGAGTGGAGTCCCTCAGTGCCATGCAGCGTCTTTTCGTCTAGAAAAATTATCTTCACGGCACAGTGGAAAGAGATCCTCTTACAATACAAAATAGAGATACAGTAGATGCATTTCTCTTTAAAACAACTCGACGTGGGCCTGCAGAAAAGGACTGCATGATGGGGAAAATAGTCAGGATGTGACACTTTTGTAACATTAGGTGCAAACTCTGCAATTACACAACAAGACAAACCTTGAAAGATGGACAGAGACAGAACAACTGTAGAATGAGCTCCTTCACAAAGTTCCTAAAGACACTAAACTTTTTGCTCCAGTGCAGAGCAGCAGCACGCAGTCATTCCTCCTTCCCTCCTACTTTTCACCTGTCTTTCTATCTTACACGCTTCCAGTTTTTTTTTATTCATCCTCTCTTCTTCCTTGCATCCATCTCAGTGACGACATTATATCGCCTCCAACTCTCCCTCAATCTCTCCTTCTCCCTCCTCTCCAGCAACTTTTAGCACTTTCCCCTCTTGTCGCGCTGTTGGAACTTCCTCAACCGGCGGCCCCACAGATCCTTCCACGGGATGAGCAGGCTTCCCTTGTCTGCCACCACGCCGCTCTGGCCGGGAGAATCGTCGTCTGTGCCCAGGAGCAGGTACTTCCTCCCGGGTTTGATCTTTGGGCATTTGCAAGCCACATCCTTGGCGCGCACCCACAGCAGCTGGTCACCACGGCGGATACGGTGCTCTCCTTGTTTGTACACCGAAATGATGTTGACAGTGAACTTCCACCACTCGCCTGCCTTGTCTCCTTTTAGGACATGCACTTGGACGGCTGGTGGAGTAGAAGAGGAAAGGAAGGGTTAAAACAGCAGCACAAACGTGTGACTCAGGCTACCGATGACTGATTGCCAAATAGAGGTACACTGTGTCCCTCAGGTCTTTGAGGTGGGATCACAATGCCTAAATGCTCTGTACTGAGCAATGAAACACCAAAGAGGTCTTACTTTATGTATGTTTGCTTTTCAGCTTGTTCTCGGTTCACACAGTAGACTGTTAAAGAGAGCACTCCTACAACACAACACAACACAACTCAACACACAACAAGGTAATCAACTGAAGAGCCAATTCAAAAGCCAATCCAGCCAGCAGGAACCGACAGCAGCAGACTGAAACATCCACTCTAAACTATGGAAAATAGCCCCGTTTGATTAAATGGACGTATACTTGAATAAACTTGCAATGCTAATCCAGAGGTTTAGTGGTTGTTCTTGCATGTTTACATATCATAGAGGACTGGAGTATGCAGTGATTCATCTGTTATATAGGTATGAGTTCTGTAAGTGTCCCCGATGATGGCCATGTTATCTTTCTATAATAATGTTCTGAGTCTCAATAGGATCTAAACCACACACCTTTGTTACAGATGTACGGTTAGACAAACACAGTGGTGTATTATACGAAGTCAGTGATGGATTCTTGTAATCATCTAACATGCTGTGTAGTTCATCAACAATCAAAGTTGTAAACTGTAACACCTTTTAAAAGGTTTGGCATCTCTCTGAGGCTGCAGGCCGACGCCAACAACAATAACAACAACATTGTGTAAACAGTCCAATAAAACCCGTTGCATTTCACTTGTCTCTTCTCTCATCTGTTACCGATGAGCTTTCCGCGTGATGACAAGCATTCTTCATATTAACAGTTCCCGAAGTGTCCCTGTGTGACCACAAAGGTTTCCTGGTGGAGAACATCTGCAACAAAGGTTTCCCTGGGAGATGCTGAGAAACACTGCAGGCTGACGTTGAGGAGCGGGGCGTAGATGTTTGCTTGTCTTTTGCAAAAAAAATATATTTACCTCCACTAAAGACGTTGTGTTTTTGCCGTCTGATTGTCTTCTTTCTGTTGACGGGATCACATAAAAACCTCTTTGATGCGATTTTATGAAATGTGATGAGAAAGTTTGGCAAATGATCTGGATGAAGGAGTAGATTCAGTAATTTGTTTTCTACTTTTTGGACCATTTTAATCAATAACACAGAAAATATTTGACGGATTACGAAACTAGGTTGAATGCCACGGAGGAAATTGTTAAATCTTGGAGTGGATCTTCTTGAATTCACTTCCTTCACAACTGCTAGACAGAACTTTGTTTTTCTTCTGCATGAAGTTGACAGACTTCCATGTAATTGGGTGGAGGCCTTCATTTTGTCACACATGTCTTGTTGGAATTTAAATTAGTATTTAATTAAATGGAACAATTGAAACATGGTTGAGGTTTGAGCTTTACCGCACGCCCTTCTAAGTTAATGTCCAAGACGCTCATCTCTTTGTTTTTAATGTTCAAATTAGGAAAACTGATCAACTGGATATGAATTATTTATGAATCTCTTTTTTCATTTTTTGTACTCACACACACACATACACACACACACACACACACGCTATTGTACACTACGGAAACGTATATTTTAATTCCAGGAAATGAGTCCTCTTCCCTGCATCACTTCTCCCTCAGACGCAGCAGTTATTACTTCATCTCTGCTGAGAGACAAACAGCTGAACGGCGATGCAGCTAATCTCTGCTTTAAGTGCTTCACCTCACGGGTTTTAGCTGGGAATGTGTTATTAACAGTGAAGAGTGTGTGGGGGGAATTCACTAACAATGTGAGAATTAATCAAATCCGGAGATGACTGAATGAGATGATGGGAAATATTTACATCGTTAGTCAGATAAGCATGATAACATGTCTGGTATTTACAATTTATCTCATCTGCAATTTATCTAATCTTTATCAGCTAATTATTTTGGTTTTACAAGAGTGGAACGCTTGCAAGTCAACAAAATATCTTTATAACAGCTGTGCCCAGGATCTTCCTCCACTTTTTAATGCAAGTATGGATGACAGATAGCATTTCTTCGCCTCCTGTGACTGAACGCGATCCCTTTCGTTCTTCATCACTCATCCTGCAGCTCAGAATGAAGCGGCGCAGAGGAGAGGGGTGTTATTTGTGTCGGTGCGTGGTGTGAGCAAATTGCACACATTTTCAGAAGAAAGAAGGTTTGTTGGGCTGAGGAGAGCGAGCTCTCACAGCCTGGGCCATTCAGCGCAGCCCTCTCCTTCATCCAGACACATAAAGGGTGTGTGAGGGGTTTGGGGGTGGTGGGTGGACGAAGGGCCACTATTTGTCTTCCCAGACAGGAAAAAAAAAAGTTTCAGGAGAGTCGGGATGTGTTTCCGACCTCATGAGCTGTACAGGTTCTGCTCCCAGAACCCCATCCAACTCCCTCAGCGTGAGAATCCAAGAGAGATAGCGCTCTCCGCTCCGGGCCAAGGAGGAGACTTTTGGTTACAGCATCCAGGCTCGGTGTCTCTGTCGGTGTCTGTCTCTCTTTCTTTCTCTCTTACTTGATTTCTTTCTTTCTTTCTTTCCTTCTCAAGAGTGATCCCAGTCCGTGCGGTGTAGTTAAACACATTCAAAATCCACGTGCATCTAAATAGACATCACTGACAGACTGGGATCACAGGGCAAAACAATGTTTGACAAAGTAGTGCATGCTGACTGTGTTGAGAGTGAGAAGAGATAAGTCTGAGATGATCCTGCGCTGCACAATAGCTGCCAGCCGAGCCTCCCTCCCAGACTTCACACTGGGTTTATCTTCTTAGGGCGGTCTGCTGCAGCTTGACTCTGCATGCCTCCGACAAGCGAGGGCTAATGAAATTAGAGCTTGCTTAATTACCACACTGAGGTCGCTGTCCCCTCTGGTTATCGGCTGAGTAAATGATCACGGCCGTTACCCTCGGGTGAGCACAGAGAGGGGCAACTCTGGAGGCTGGTGGCCTCAGCCTTTGAGCGCTATCCCAGAGCGTCAGTAAACATGCGTCCCTTTGATTCATTGTCCTCCTGGTGGCAGGGAGAGGGAGGGTGCGTGTGTGCAGAGGCGGGTGTCAGGCGAGAATATAATCCCTTTGTGTCCGCCGTCTCCGTAGTTACCCCAGTGATGAAAAACAAAAATTGAATAAACAAAACATATTTCTTTCTCTCCGGGGTGGCAATCCGTCACCGTCTGCCTAATTTACCACCTGTTTGTGCCCCGAGGAATGCTGTGCTCCGGCAGAGCGCACAACTGTGTTTAAACAGAGGGCCCCTTCCCGTGACCCCTGGGGGGGGCCTGCACCACCACTCACACATGGGGGGCTGTGGCCCCCAAAAGAACAGAGTAGACACTCTGAAGCCCCGCTAAAGCAGGAAGACAGGCCTAAGAAATGAGTTTTACAGAGGAAAAGGGAATGCATGCTAAGCAATAACGCCTGCCATAGAGCCTCAGCACGGTTCAGGCAGAATCATCTGCTTCCAGAACGTTCGGAGGAACTTCAGAGAAAACCAACAGGAGCCGCCGCTCTGCTTGAATCAGCCTCTCTGATTTATAGATTCAAGGCCTGCTTCAGCTCTGATGCTTAAGATTTAAATCAGTGGAAATATGAATAATGGCTGCTTTTGGCTTCCGCACAAAATGAAACAAATGGCCTGAATTACTGACTGCTTAACTGCAAGAGGGAGTAAAATATGCAGTTTGAAGTGCATAAAGCGTTTTTTTTTCCTCATGACGTCTCACCGACAAGGATTTTTGAAAAAGAGACGAGTTAATTATCTCTTGCATGAACTGAATATTATACCGATGATACTTTACTATAACTGGTCAACGCACACATTTAAATGAATGCGTCCAAGAGTAGCAGGCTCGTGTTCATTTCCAGAAGCACATTTTGCTGCGTTCAGTGGGAACATGCCTGTGTGAGAGGAGAATGCATCGTGGATGTGCCTCAAAAAAGGGATTGTTGTGTGTGTTTTATAGCTGTGGATCCATCAATAGCAGACAAAATATCAGTGTGATGATTTATGATTCAAAGAGTGACTTCAACCATTCCTGTGGTAGAAAAAGGTTGAGATAGATAGTGAGATAGATCAATTATCAATGCATCAAAAATCCCTCTTGTTCCAGGTTGTTGATTTATGTTGTTTTTCCCCTTCATTCTGAATGTTTTCATGATTAAATCCATCATATCAAACATGTTTATTTACCTGTACAATGACTCTTAGAGGAACTTCAGCTGTAACACTTGTGCCGTTGCTTCAGTGACAACATAATGAGATGACTGTGTGTGCTTTGGCTTCTCTTATCAGTTTAGGATTTGCTCGAGAACATGTTTTGTCTAATTGTCTCAAGTTGGTTGTGTTGACAAACTCCTCGTCAAACACTTCCTGTTCTATGGTGTCCAAAGAGGCTCAAGTCCAACATACATTTTGAACTGTGTTTTGATTGGCCACAGAGGAAAATACTCCATCCATCTACACAGGTAGTGGGCCTCTGTCTGTTCTATGTCTGTTAGCTCTCTTGTCCGTAAATAGATGATAAGATTGAAGTCTGTGTGTTAAATCTGCTTCTCAAGCAAGCGTCTATTAGTTCACGTAGCAGAATGTGTGGAAACGAGGGAACAACTAGAATTGTTCCGCAAACAATCTGACTTTCAGCACCCCTAAATGCTCATGTTCAACAGCTGTGACTGACACGTATGCAAAGCACTAAATAACTTATGGAAAGCTCCATCCATGGTTTGCTTTCATGACAGACACACATGAAGTAGATAAACAGGACAACAACACATGTTGTGTTAATGTGTTAATGGCATCATGGTGTCATCAGTGCATCCATTACAGCATAACGGATGCATTAAAGTAATGACCGTTAAAAATTATATTTTATATATACATGATCCCAATAGGGCATGGGTTTTATTTTACTTTTTTGACTCAATATACTTCCAGTGTTTGACCTACATTTCTATTGTCATAAAGCTGCATAAGCATCTGAAAGGGAGTTGATTCACACTACTTTTAAGTCCCTGACGGATTTGGTCTTGGTTTCATACCCCTAGATACCAGCTATGTTGATTAAATCACCTGTTTTGAGACGGATCTGTCATCATCTCAGGATACATAAGTGAGCCATCACAGCAACACTGAGAGCAGCACCGCGCCGTGGATTGGCTTGACTTTGGATCTGATTGAGACATCTGACCTCCTGACTGCTGGCTGACATCTGGCAGCACACATTTCTACATATTGGACTCACTCACCGTAGTCTTTTTTACAGTACTTCTTCATGGTGATCTTCATCTTCCCCTTGGAGGCCTTACAGTGAGATTCACAGTCTGGTGGAAAGAGGTGAAGAGCGATGATTAAAAGTCAAAGAGCAACATCAGATCAGATTCAAACAGGATGGGCTTGAAATTTGCTCCCTTGTGACACAATGTGCCCTCAGGGTCTCTAAGATGCCTTCAAAGTACCACTGTGAAACAGATTATGGCTTATACAGATCCTCCTATGTCTGTCAGCTTTTCCACCCCAGTCTGCTCCCTTGTCAGTGTGTCTTGGCATGCATTGGGAAGGCAACAGAGGTCACGCTTGCACAAAAGAGGGTCACAGGATGAAATTCGCTGGGACCTTTAGCAGCATCTGAGCCTCATAAGGCCAGAGAGTGAATACTCTAACAATCGCTGAGGGTAAAAGTTCTGTTGTCCCCGGAGAGAGGGGCTCACAGACTTGTGATTAATGCCTTAGAGGTATCCTTTACACCAGTATATGTGCACTTAGGTTAGGCTGCCAAAGGGCTTTATTGATGGCCACTGCTGTGGCGCTGTCGCTGTGCCAGGTACCTTTTGTAATGAGGAAGCTGGTGGTGGGACCAGAGGCTGAACCAAAAATTGAAATCATTTGTTCCCTCCACTTTCCACTGACTGACACAAATTGCAACCAGATCATGTCCGAGTGTTGCCCCCCCTCCCCCCCCAATGCACTCCACCTCTCCCAGAGCAATAAGCCTTGTGCTCTTTTTTGAGGGGGTGGGAAAGCTGGCCGGGCAGTGTGAAGAGAAAGGAGAGGAGTTGAGAGAGAGAGAGGGAACCTTTCAGCTCGCCTGAATATGGACAAACTTCATTATTTCTTCCAGCCCTCTGTCCAGTCTTCCCCTTTCTTCCCCATTATACTCCGTGTGAATGAGGTTGCCTGGGTAATGATTGGGGAAGAAAAAAACGTACCCCTCCTCCCTCTCTCAGTCAAAAAAATGCAATTTGGGAAGTAGGATGAGGATCGAATTCATGTATGTAGAGAAAGCATTTCTGGTGGAATGTGGCGCTGCTTTCTGGGGTGGCCGGAGAAATAAGAAAAGAGGAAATCCTAAAGTAAATGAATTTGACTAGTCCATATCGAGCGTGCCTGATTTCTATGTAAATGAAGTGCTAAGGCCGGGGGGGGGGGGCCTCTTTATCTCCCGCTGGCCCTTGGGGGCCTTTATCATACTTCCCTTTGATAGCTGACGTTACCCATTAGCCCCCTTAGCGCGGTTGCTGCACTGGGCCATTACACCCGCAGCGCTCATTAAGGTCCAATCTCCCACTGTGAGGACAAACACCCCCTTTGTGTGTCTTTGCAGAAGCGCCACGTTCATCTGTGGGGTCCCTGGGGACCACACTGTTCCTAATTTGGAGGGTGGTGACTGTGTGGAGTTTCTGACAGGAATCCAAACTCCACACAGCCTCGGAGGTGACTATAGTAGGAAGTGGGAGTCACAACGAAGCTGAATGAAGCCGGTGGCGCCACTCTCCTGAGACACTGATCGATGGTCAGAGGTAAACCCAGCGTGTTTGAGCAAACGTCCATCGCTGTAAAAATCTGATTGATATACTATGATTTTGATTCTATACTTGAACAACTGGGGCAACAGGTTTCAAAGCTGTTTGCTCGTGGCTGATTTATTACAAGCCCCCCTCCCCAATCAGCACAGGACAGACAGAAACTAAACCAAAACCACAGATAAATATTTTTGCACATCATCCAATGTCAGCAGCTCGACATGGAGACCCCAGAGAGAGCTCATGAACAATGGGTCGGGCAGGTCTTTGCTGTCGGCACAGCCGGCCTTGATTGATATACAAACTGGTGCAAATGAAGCATGTAATCAGATTAGGGCTGAAACCCTGGGGAGGCTGCTGGGCAGGCTGGGAATACAAACAGCGGGGCCACAGGGAGCACTGGCAGAATATCTGGAGTTTAGATCAGTGGCAGTCAGACCTCACTGAGTTCTGTGCAATTCAGAATGAGGCACGATGATGAACAACATACATGTGCTATACAAGCATGTTTAATTACATGTATGAAGGTGCGGTGACTTTAGTTTAGTTGTACACTGAAATCAAGCACACAATGATGTAATACAAATAAACAGAAACAGAACAACTATGTTTTTTTTAATCAAAGACACATTTGGTTGAGTTGAATGTTTTTATAAAATTATAGAATGTACTGCATCACTCACCTGAAGGTTCCTCATAACTGCTGTATGTTGCTGTTGGAGATGCGACTGGGATCTCTGTGAAAGCAAAATGTTTATTTATTTATTAGATTATATTATATTAGATTATTCAAATTGTAACCAGCAGGGGATTAAACTTCACTAAATATTTATATCATTATTTCTATTAAAACCCAAGGATATTATAACAAAAAAATAAATTAAATATTGAAATATAACTGAAATATATTTAAATCTTCCTCCTTTCCAGCTAAATCAAATAAATCCTCTTCCAGCAAGTTCACAAGTTGTGGATCGTGGTCAAACAACTCTGACTTTCCACAATCGATTTCATCAGAAAGCCAACCCCAACAACACAGTGGATCGTTGGTGTGTCCACGTCCCCCCAGACAGCTGTTATCTCAGCCACTTGATGCTCCCAGCTCAAACAGACAGCGACCCATCTCTGTTTCTGTGAGGCGTTGGCATTTATTGCCGAGAGCCTGGAATCTGTAGCCGGCAGATACGGCCAATAAACATATCAGCCATCATTCCCTTGGACTCGTTCTGGGGATTTATTGTGAGATCAACTGTTAACGGCATTGAAGGCACACAAGGCCATGTTAGGCAAGCTAATGGACTGTTTATCCAGGCTCTGGTTTAAACAGGTCTGCACAAAACGTCTTAAAACAGAACATAACAGGGGCTTAAGTAATAACTGCATACACCACAAGCGTGTTCTCTTGTCCATTTTAGGTCTTGTGCCAAAGCACCATTATCATCATTATCACCTACAATTACTCTTAGGACTGGATGTACTGTCTTAAATCTGCATCACGGATTTTTACATCAATAAAACTTTGATCACTGGCGTCACTCTATTATCCAAATTTAAGCCATCTTGACAGCGTTCGACTTTGGGGAAACAGCTAGTAAAGTAAGGGCACTGTGTCGCACACCTAACAATTGTGTTATCACTTAGCTTGCTTCTACAGTGGGACACCAAACTACTTTATAACCAAATATTTGAGAAAATGAGCATCCTCAACCTATTATGTGTTCGTTTGGTTTCTAGGTTCTATACATCTGCTATAATTCATTCAAAACTTGTGGTGCAGCTTGACCAGAAATTTTAATCTACAGTATTCTCCGCACTATAAGGCGCACTGGATTATAAGGCGCACCTTCAATGGATGGCCTATTTTAAAATGTTTTCATATACAAGGCACTCTGGATTATAAGGCGCACTGTCAGTTTTTGAGAAAATTAAAGGCTTTTAGGTGCGCCTTATAGTGCGGAAAATACTGTACATGTATTGGCCTATTAGCTAGCACTGTATTAATGTAGTTGAGTAAAGATAACAGTAGAAAAAATCATTTTACTGCAAATAATGGCATGGACAGCTTCTCCTTTTGTCCTCTGCTAGATTGTTTTCTAGCCTTACCACCTTCAAATTTGTTGGACTTTTGGATATTTTGTGTGTTTCCTGGCTTTTGCATGTCGAATTAAACTATGAATGAGAACTTCTCTAGTGTTCTCCATGTATGTCCTAACCTCACTTTTAAGTATTTCGATTGTATTTCTCAGTTGGTCGGTGTTAAAATCACTTTTTATTTAACATTTTTTAAATTAAAGAGCTCTTTTGTTAAGCATGTAGTACCAACACAATATACAAAGTATTTAAATAGTTCATGTGCAACAATTTCTGCTGTTAAAAAAGCAGACATCACCATGCAGATACTGTATGTAAATAAAGCTCTTCTCCATAACCAGTGAAAATGAAAGCGAGTGATGCTGAAAAAATGCTGGCAGAGCTAAACTGATAAAAAACAGACATGATCTGAAATATACATAACATGAAACATATAAATTTTATTCATTTTAAAAGTCTTTCATTTTTAAATGTGTTTCATTTTTCAGTGCAACTTTATTAGGTGACAAATATTTTTCCTTTTTTAAAAAAAAAAAAAATCAAACTGCTTCAATGCCATGCTTTCTCAGCTCATGTTTTGTTTTCAATGCCAAATTTTACTTTCAGAGCCAAAAGTCACTCACAGTTCCTGACATAAATCTCAAGCTTGAGTTTATTCTATGGAAATATGGCAGCGGGTGAGCACTGAACGGGTCAATCCCCAAGCAGTCAGGACCTCTAAAGACTTTGCTGCTGTGGTTTGAGTTGAGTTATTGAATTCTGAGTGAACTTACAGTTCGTCCTGGAAGCCGCCAAGTCTAAATTAAGCAAAGTCATGCAAACATTTTGTTTTTGCCAAAAGCGAACATTAGAACATAGCTTTTTTAATGAACAATTGAACGTAACATTTTCACTTGCCTATCTGTTCTGACAGTTTTATTGATCACTGAGAGAACGGTGACATGGAGTTCAATGTAAGAGAGAAAAAAAAAAAGAACCCTTTCATATGGAGAACTATTTTTTGAACTTTTACTGTGACTGAGCTTGTAACATTGGGTGTAGCTTAATTGTGGTGAAGCTTCATTTAATGTGGAGTAACTGGTAGCTTAGTTTATTACACTTTCCAAGTAGACTGCCAACGCTGGATGAGACAAACTGTAGCCAAACAGAAGATTATACATGAGCTGAAGGGCTTTTTCCTCGGCGGCATGATTGTTTTCTTCAACACGACCTATTAGAACTAATATTTACGTATTTATTTCAACTGCTGTGTTGTTAGTTGTTAGCCTTACTGATGCAGGGGGCAATGGGGGAGCGGCTCTGCTGGTAGCCCTTGGCGCAGCGGTTACAGGTGATCCCCGTCACCCCGTCCTTGCAGGGGCATTGACCGGTTGTCTGGTTACACGTCTTTCCTGCTGCTCCTACTGGATGACAGTCACAAGCTGTGGAGAGAAAGAAGAAAAGCCATTGTAATCAAACTTGGGCATATCAGAACTAACAACTTGTGATTTGAAAAATGAGTATATTAAAAGTAATGTCACCTTTAAAATGACTGCAGTATTTTCCTGGTCTGTCCTATGCTGCTGACTCTACATATTACATATAATAAAGTATATATTACAGCGACATTCCCACTGAGTGTTTTCCTTCCAGACCATCAGGGATGGCGGACTGGGCCTTGCACCAAATAAAACCTCAATCAAATTACACTGCTCCCCTCCACCCCATAATGATCATAGGATTCTTCATTAGCTCTACTCTGGAAGGCACCAAGAAGATGAAATGAGTTGATTAATTACAAAATTTCACTCCCTCTGCATAGTGTTGGTCTACTATGTGTATGATCGTATGAGAGCAGGCTTTGTGTCCGATGTGATCAGGCGGGCCGTGTGCTCTTCAGATTGAGTTTCCAATGTAAAGCCTTTTGGCAAAGACTTTCTCAGAAATACTGCTTGAATAGTGTTCCCCATTAATGGAGGAGTGGAACACACTTCAAAGTCTATTTAAACCGTTAGTTTAAAGCTAAATGTGAGAAATTCATTCAATTCTCTCTCTTTTTCTGTGAGTGTGTGTGTGTGTGTGTGTGTTTGTGTGTGTGTGCATGCACGCGCGCGCACCCTTGCCAAACGTTTACCATAAAGCCAGTGTTTGAAGCGAGGCCCAGCCTCACTATTAGCCCTTCCTCTGCTATGTGTACCAGCAGTCATTCAACATTTACTTGCAGCGTACAGAGAAGGCTGAAGTTTAGTATTATTGGAGTTTCATGAACATTTTCACCAAATGTATTCTTTTATATATATAATTGTTTTGGAAAGGGTTAAAAAACAATATTTTTTTCTTCTTCCATTGATTTGTTGTGGTATTGGTTGAAATCTAGTCAGAAGTTAAGTTCTTTTGACAGTTAAACACAAGTATGATCTTTACATTACTTTTACATTACTACTGTAATGTGTTGATTTACTAAAAATTGAATTAAAAACAAAATAAAGTCAAACATTTTAATGTTTCTAAAGTCACCATCAAAAGATTTCACTAACATGATTTCATTTTGGGACCATTAAACTATTTAATAAACAAATCCAACAATTACCCACTCACCCCCATGAACAAACAGTAATAAAAAGGAAGTTAAATCATTTGTAAATGATTGTTTTTCTTATTTTATTGTTAACAAAGTGGTGCTTAGCATTTAAAATATCAAACTACCAACATACATACATATATAATATATTTAGACTGAAGCCTCTATCAGATCCATCCCACAGAGGGACTGAAAACCTCCTGGGAGAAATATCCATACTTAGAACAATACTTTACCAAGTAGGCATACTGTATGTAGTGCACTACATTCCATGCTACATGTTTCATGAAGGACAATCTTTTTAAGAATAAAATGTATAAATCCTTTAAGACCATTTCCCAGAAGCCCTAGAATTTGTAGGTCTGTAACTAGATCATTTCTCTGATGCAATTCCCTTCAGAGATTAATAAAATATTTCCGATTCTGATTCAGAAATAATAGCAGGGTGAAATGAATTTTGTACAGCTAAGATGCCAGAAAAATAAGAGGGTGTTGGTGAATTATGTAGATATGAGGAGAGCTGTGGAGAGGAATTTCCGTAGCAGCTAACAAAGTAGCCTGTATAACATTAAATCAAAAGGTTCCTCTTGTGGCAATTCATGGAGCCAAAGCTGACTTTTATCAGACTCAAAAAATATAAATTTAGATTAAGATGGAGGATTTGAGATTTTTCAACTAACTAACTGGTACATAGTCTATTTCTGATTTGAACAGTGGTAATCTTCCCATCTGACTCTTGACAAAAAGCAAAAGTGCTAACTTTTCCCAAACATTAAACTTGTCCTTTAGGAAAGCTGGATTTGTTTTCTGTTACGTGTCATCAAATTCATTTTCTACCCAATAAAATCTCGAATGCTATTTTTTTTTCCTCGAAGCTTCTAATAACATGTAGACTGGTGGAATCTCATATGACTGGAATCTCAAAAGTCCCCGAACGCCAATACAAACCGGACACATTAATTAATTTCCTGCAGTGTTTGTGATGTGTGTGTGTGTGTGTGTGTGTGTGTGTGTAATGGTAGTAGTGGGGGTAGTGGTGGTGGGTGGGTGGGGGAGGCTGCGGAATTGAATGGTCGCTGAGGGGTTTGGAAGAGTGCTGTGAAGTGAACCGTGTACCAGCTCCATCTCTGTGGACTCTGTCTAGTTTAATGCTTATACTGCCAAACTTATGTGAAAAAAAAAAAAATCTGTTTGGGGAGGTGTGTGTGTGTGCGTGGGGGGGTGGGGGTGCACTGTGGTTCTCCAAGAGCCATGTTTACACTGCACTTGATGAGGGGTGAAGTTGTTAATCTGGGAAATAAAGCATGAGGCATTCCACGCTGCCGCTGGAGACGTAAACTCCATACAGCACCGGGTAATTTCTCACTAAACCTCTAACTATTAGGCACATCACTGAAATGACATTTTGTTGAGAGGTGGTGTATTGGAGGGGGTGGGGGGTGGAGGTAGGGGCGGCGGTAGGAAAGCAGACTTCCTTGTGACTGTGTTGGCACAGCGCTGTATTTCCTGTCCAACAACAGCAGAGTGGGATGGTTGGCTGATTTCAACAATAAATAAATTCTAACTGATGTCACATGGCTCTGATTCTGTCACAGACAGCAATCAGGCTGTTTGGGTTTGATCCCACAGCACCGGTCCTTAACAGTTCAGGTTTCTGATACAGCTTTTTTTTTTGCAAAGTGGGAACCTCCGTAACTCAAACCATCTCCACGTTCTTTACCCGAAACTTTATTGCTCTCAAATTTAAGCTCGTAAAATGTACAATCTTCCAGAGTGAAACAATGCTGCAGACAACAATTTGCCAATTTTAACTGAGTGCAGATGATCAGTTTTGATTGTGATCAGCACAACACGGCCACATGCCATAAATCAATCCCAGGTCTCTGACATTAAAAGCAATTGAAAACACTTTTTTGGGCTTCGGTGCTAAAGCCTGTTGTTTGGTTTCATGCGAGTTGAATGAGTCAGACTGAATTAGATGGAGAGTACTGCTCTGTGCTTCACTCTATTTGCCGGCAGGATCACCATATGTCAGCGGTCTGTTATTAGTATGTGGTAAGAAATTAAAATGTGAATGTAAAATTGCATCCGGTGTTTTGTCGAAGCAGCGCAATTAAATTTTCTGAGTACAAACAACAACAAAATATCTCACATTAAAACTAATTGTAGTATGGATATGACCAAGTATTCTGTGCATATTATGGGATTTTTTGCTGGTGAGCGTGACTGAGTGACAGCAGCTTATTTACTCAGGATGTCTTTTTTTTTCTCCTTGAGGAGCTACGAGACAGAAGGAGCTCAGCTTTTGTTCTCTTCACACATTAATCCTTGGCTTTAAAACCTGATGCATGGGCTCACACCTGTGTGTGTGTGTGGTGTGTGTATGTATATGTGTGTGTGTGCCTGTGTGTGTGTGTGTGGCTTTTTTTTTGTACCGATGCTGCAAGCATTAATAGGGCAGAAGGGCGATTAGCGAGATGTTTCCACGCCTCTGGTCGATGGATCCGCTCACACCTCGGTTGTGTTTGTTATGTTTGTGTAGTCAGGGATCCACATGACCCCAAATAGCTTTGGAGCTTCAAGGGTCAGTTCTCAGACTCCAGGACAGGTGTGCACTTTTTCTCCAAGGGTTTTTAAAGAATTCCTGTAATACCTGAAGTGTGAAACACCGAACAAAGAAGTAGGAAAAAAGCTTCACCAAAGTGAACTTTATCATACTTTTTCATGACAGAATAATACTGGAAATTCAAATTATAGTCCTGTTTTCATAAATGTTGCTTGGGAAAATGTAGGCTAATGATGTTTTATTAAAGAGATATACTTATTTATCAAAAGTCAAGTACTGTTTGCAGAAGAAGTGGTCCGTACTACTCAGACGTGTAATTAGTGCTTTATGACTGTAGCTGAGGTCAGATCCCTCTAAAGATAAATCTGTGAGATCATTAATGACAGAAGAAAAACAAAACTTTAGGTCTATAACACAAATTTTGTTTCTAACCATGGAATTGGTTATTTTTTTTCTTAAATGCACTTCACATACCAGATGACTCGATAACCATATACTGCTTTGTGTATAAGAATGAAAAGCCAAAAAGCTTTTTGATAGTTTCTTTTATTTTAATAGGTTGTCATGTCTTAAATGCAAATTATAAGCATGAAAGGAAAGTACCAGCTATAGTTGTCAGATAAAAGTACTGGAGTAGATGTAAATACCAAGTGGATATTTACTCGGATACTATTATGTGAATTTAAAAGGGTGCATCGTGGGTGATGTCAGATCCTTTCCTGTTACCTTTGCATGCTCTCCGGTGTGAGATGGTCTTGGTCATGTCCCTGTAGTAACCCTCCTTGCAGTAGTGACAATGGCGTCCTGCGGTGTTGTGACGACAGTTGAGACAGACGCCACCGCTCCTCCGGCCCGACAGCTTGTACAGCTCCATGTTGAATCGGCAGCGGCGGGCGTGAAGGTTACAGTGACAGGCTGGACAGGAAGAGAGATCAGCAAAGCAGGTTCAGGTCCAGCAAATCAGTGAATGGTGACAGCGTGGAGTACTCAGATTTGAACAGTGGGCTGTATGTAACGCCAGTATTGATGAGAATGAAAGTCTCTTGTGAGGTAGGAAACTTGAGACCAACTGTATCATTAAGCTGTAAAACGACCCTGAGGACATGCATTAGTGCGAAAGTCTTAATCACCTGGTACGACTTTCTCATCTTAGCTGGTTTTTGTGAAACAGATGGCGTGACTCGACCCGGCCTGCTTCAGGCATAACGGGACCTCTAGAAGAAACGTCCCGGCCGAATTTCCCTCTCTCCCTCGGCCACCTGCTCGTGTATTTAACCTTTGAACTCCACTGATGTCAGGGAGGAAGCTTTCCTCTGCTCTCCCACACGTCTGAAGGAACGGTAAATTATTTTTATTTACACTTTCCCTCATTAATATCAATCCTCTGATGCGCAGGGTTGAAAATTAGATTAATGGAAATGCAAGAACTCAAAACATAAAGTGTACGTACACATACAATCACCATACCTCACCATTTTTCTGTTAATTGTTATTTTCACATCTTTGTCTTTAAAATGTACTTTTTGTTTGTTTTTTTTAGAGCTTTTCATACTTGCATTTCCAATTTAGCAAAATCAGAAAATTCACCAGGCTAATTTGATATAGAGGACAAAGAGTGCGATTACAGCAACACGTGACGCACCCCGGCCCAAAGTCAGGGAAAAAGTGAATGCAAATTGTGGGATATATTTCTGAGTTTCACAACCCCTGAGAAATAACTTCTTTGCCATCGGAATTTTAATTCAATGAGGTGAAAGTGAAAAAGCTACATCACAAAACTTGTGAAGAGATGTCCATCACCTATGCACAGCTTTCTATCCCAAAATCAGAAGAAAGCTAAACTAAATGCCATATAGAAAAATGGAATTTGCTGGAGTGTAATTTTAGTTAGCTTCAAAATGCTAAAGCTATCCAGACAATATAGATAACTTTACATCCAATCAGTCAAACAATTCCAGCTTTGATGCATCACTGAACATTTTTCAGGGATCCCACCTCTCAAGCTGTTTCTAGACTGATTTGTCCAAAAGCTCACATCACATTTGTTGCCTGTATAGCTATCCATATTTATGAGCTTTGAAGTTTAAATAGTTTAATTTAAACATTTAAAAAAATGATGGTTCTTCTACTAACTGAACAGTATTCTCATATTTTTAAAAGCTGAGTTTATTAACTAGCTAAATTCAGCAGCAGCTCTGATTGGCTGATTGTCAGTCAAAGTGGCACATGAAGGGTAAATACATGTCAATCTTATTGTTATTGATCTCACATAAATAAATGTCATTCTATCACTCATCTCAGAAACAAATGGAGCAGCCAGGCGGATCTTTACCACATACGGTGGTGCTCATGGGAAAATGCAGTTGCCTCCCTGAGAAACAATTTTATTACCAGAGGAAACAAGAGAGTTTTATATTCCATGCTCTTTTTAAAGTTTGCATCTGTTTGCGACAGAGAACATCGATGCTTCCTATTCTGAGCTGTTGGTGAGGTTTTACCTTGTCATGATCTTCCTTTATTAGCCTGAATCGAACAGGTAACATCATAAGGAGCGGCCCTCACACTTTCTCACATTCCTCTAATCCCTCCGTCATGACGCCCGTCTCTGTGTTGTGATGGGAGATCCAGGTGATAAGACTGTCACATGTGTTCCTCGTTCATCGGCCGCCTGAACCACGTACAAACCGACTCACACCTGCCACCAGGGACCAGAGCCGGCAGGTGGTTGGGATTCAGAAACACTCCTTTGGAATGGGGGCCCAGACACACACACACACACACACACACACGCACAGAAACACACACACACACACACACACACACACACACAAACAGAGGTGTTTGGCAGCTGTCACAGGCTTATCTCCCTCACTTCCCTCCCCACGGATGATCCGGCACACACTACACCACACTTTGAAGAAGTCACACACACCACACACACACACACACACACACACACACACACACCCTCCTCCCTTTCCCTCTTACTCTGGACTGCTTTCTTATCCCAGATGTTATCTCCACTTAAGGGAAGTGTGGGGGGGGGGGGAAGCAATGGGGACTTTTTTCATGAATAGGAAATGGAATGCTCTTAGTTTGTGGTGCTGAAGAAAGACGATGCTGGTACTTTACTTTAATCTTCCAAAACACACACACAGACATGCAACGCTGAGGCCATCACTTCAAAGAATGCAACTGGTTTTTAAAAACAAGACAATTATATGACATTATCATTTCTCCTTTTCTTCTTCTTTCAATCTGTCTACTAGCTTACAGATGGAGATAGGCTTTATGTCTGTGTGTGTGTGTGTGTGTGTGTGTGTGTGCGTGCGTGCATGTGTGTGTGTGAGGGCGTCATGACTCTAATAATGTTATCTCCACAGCTGTCCCCAGGCCCTTCTAGTGAGAGCTGTGCTATCTCATCCACACATCCCCGCTCTGCTCACACAGTCGCTGCTCTCGCTGTCCAGCAGGACAACAGGCTCTGATAAACTGTGTGCAGAGCAACAGGCTCCCAACGCCGCTCGCATGTTTGCATCATTTAAAAGTCAATCGGTCTGAAGAAAGCAGAAATATTTGCTAAATAACAAGAAATCACTGAGTGAGGCCGGGGCTGTCAGATGTGCCCACCTACTTCAACATCCATCCGTTTGAAACCGTTTTCGACTTTCTAATCGTTTTCGCACAAGTTTTTCATTTGATCCATTTTTAATGACACACAAATTTAGAAGGAAAAGAGCAGTTATACTATTTTTAGAAATAATTTTTACGGTGAGTCACCGTAAAAATTTGTGGATGCTCATGCAACTCAGTTCCAGTCAGAATCGTTTACAAGCCTAAAAACATGGAGGCTTGAACAAGCTAGGAGAAGATTTAAAAAGAACAAACTTTTTTTTTTTTTTATTCAACCACTGATCAAAAGGAAATAATCAGAAGCATATTTGAAAACAGGATTTGTCTGCCACTTTTAGACTTTTCTTAATTTGAGTTGGAACTACAGTGTTTTGGTTTTATACTTGGTTCTCTGAGTGATATTATTAGCATAACATATTTTATAAGATATTTTAAATTATAGCTGTCATTTTTAAAAGTTTTGGGTGAATACAAGCAGTAACAGTAAAAAAAAAAAAAGTCATTTCGGTATGTGTTCATATAGTTGGTACCTGATACCTGATAAAAATTATTTCTCACACTATATTGATGTAAATGAACAGTTTCATTGTTACGTGTGTCAGAGTCAGCCAGGTAAAGTTAGTCTGAAGAAATCTTAATAATGTGTTTCGACATTAGTACAAGAAAAGATAAAAATAGTTTCCACCAAAAAGTTCAGCAACAGAAAAATTATAGGAATGCTCGGAAAAAAAATGTAAATGCATGTACAAAAATACAAAGAATAGAATGCAGACATTATGACATCAATGTATTCAAGAAGTTCCAAAATGTAAATTGAGTGCATAAAGAAAAGGTTACTGTACATTTGCTGCTTTCTGTTGCACTGGAGTATTAAAGTGTTTTTTTTCTCTGGGAGCACTTTCATTTGGTTTCGAGAGCCTACTTAGAGCGATGCTGTTCCAATCTATTTATGTTCAAGTGCCATCTATCAGGCTTAAGGAAGGGCTTGTGGTGGGCGTGCATATTGGATGGAAATTACGCATCCCACAGCTTTACGGAGGCGTTGTTTCACTCCGACGTCAGAGGAGAGCACACTTCAGGAACAATCGAATGTCTGTACAAGGAGATCTCTGACAAAATGTGGTTATGAATAGTTCCATCCTGCAGCAAGACATTAGCAACTTTGACATCACATGTCATGTGTTTAGCCATTCAGTGTGTGTGTGTGTGTGTATATGTGTGTGTGTGTGTGTGTGTGAGAGAGAGAGAGGGAGAGAGAGGGGGGGAGGGAGGGAGGGTTTGATCTGTGCTGCAAAGAATGCACTGTTCCCTCAGAGACTCAGAAAGATAGAATTCCAGCACTGTTGTTTATTCTAGATCCGTCACTCTCTCACCGAGTGTAATCCTGTACGGTCACTCATACGATCAGCTGACGGCGTGTGCCAGATCAAACGGGGTTCATCACAGCCTGTGATCTGAGCAGAAGACAACACTCGGGCCTCAGCAGATTACAGAGACATATTTTCTTTGACAACAGTTGGTTTAGTGGTTGGATGTGTCAGAGTCAACACACACACACACACAGACGCATACAAACTGTTTGACAATGGGTTCGGCAGAATCGCATGTTTTCTTTCTTTAAAGAGGGTGCATATTGATGTTTTCAGTTGTTTTTCTGTAGGATGATGAGAAAAAGCAGGGCCGATTTTCAAGAAACTTAAATGTTAGGGTGTAGCATGGGCACAGGAGGAACCTATAACATTTTAGATCATAAGAAAGACATTACACTTTTTTTTTTCACTGTCACTGAATGAGTAGGAATTTCCTGGCTGAAATCAAATCAAAGAACTAAAAGACTTTAAAAAAAAAAAAATTCTTTCACCATGGTTATGCTCGTCAAACATCGATAAACATGCCCTCACCTCCATTCATCCCTGCAGGAATGCAGCAGCAATGTAACCTAAGAGGCTGGTGGCCACAAAGGTCTCCAACACACAAAACACACAGAGGAAACACAGGCAGATGCTGCCGCACACATTTAGTGTAAGTGATGAATAAAAAGTTACGCTTCAATCGCATTTGGACTGAAAGTGTTTTGATTCAGTTGATGATGTACTAGGGGTTAAGTGTGTGCAAATACCCTGCATGTAAAAAAAAAAAAAAAAAAATCATAATGAAATTAATAAAAACAAATTTATGGGTTGCAATTTGAAAAGCAAGAAAAATGTAATCGAGGTCTGATGCATGAAGTCATAGCAAATGATAAGCGATGATAACAAACTGGCTCATCGGGCCGCTCATGATGAACTCATGATGCTTTATTCTCTGGATACACTTTCTTCTTAGAATTAAAGAGACGCCACGTCATATTCCATTAAAATAGATGGCATGAATATATCATTATAATACTGCAAAGCTGGACATAAATCATCAACGACTTCTGCTGTGAAGGTTCAATAAAACACTTATGAAAAGGAGTTTTATAGGAAAGCGCTATCAGCTGCCACGGCTCCACTCCTCTTTACTGAAGCCAGTGATTCTGCAGTGCGTAAACAAAACAGCAATGATTGGTCATCTCAGCTGCCTCTGAGCCTACTTCATGAAACACGTTCACCACAATAATGACTTCAATCACACGTCGCTGCTGCAGCTGTGATTTGGATGAGGGAGACAACTTCTGCAACAAGCTCTCCACATGATTAATCCCTTTACAAGTTTCCGGACTCCTTTTGATGATTTCACTCGAGGCAAAAAAAAAGCAGTGAAAGGAAAAAGAATTGGGAGTTGTTGCAGGGAGATTTCTATCTCACACAGGACCGCACAGGTTTACGCAGTGACCTCCGAGGACTGCTTCGTCGTTACCAACCCCCGTCACCAAACTACAGATTTTTTTCTTACAGAAGATGCTCTTTGATCATGTTAGAAAAGAAATGGCATGGCTCAGGCAAACAAGAGCTCAGGAACATGAGGACTTCGTATATGTGATGTGGCTTTAATGAGACACATATTAGAGGATGGAGGCTGTTCCAAAAATGAGAATGGGTTCAGCTCTGTGTTGAACAAAGCTGATGGCAGAGCTTGGTGGGCTTTTCGTTTCTATTGAGTTGTTTAAAAGTTGTGTTTCGAATTTGTTTTGATCAACGCTCATCGTTTCTTTTGTCAGACTGAACTTGTTAAAATCAGCTGCGAGAAACAAAGCTAGCAAATAATTACAGCTCTCATCAGCTACTAGTCCACATGACAGGAAGTTGGTTCAAACACACAAGGAAATAATAAAGGAGGTTTAAAATCACTTCCCCCAGGTGCTTTAACACACATTTCCATCAGAGATCATTGGAGGTTGGCGTCAAAACTGAAACTCAATACCTTCATGAAGTCAATGGAAAGACTTGCTGGCTAAAATCCATTGTCATACGGTCCCCCAAATTAGGACTGTGGGTCTTTTGGCTCCTGCTGAGAGACAGCACCAACCCAGTGGAACATCCTCCTGCTGTGTTTCTCTGGCTCCATCAATGAGATTTGGCTTGAACGAGGGCAATGGAACGCCATCAGTCTTGGCTGTCTCTGGCTCATCATGACCAAATAACAAGCAGCCTCAAACATCCTTTCAGAAAAACATTTGCTAACTTGCATTGACAAACATTACCTTTGCTAATTGTAGAGCAGAAGCTAACATCTGCCTGTTCAATCAGAACCAATGCTATCTGTCTAATGATGCCATCATGGATAATTTGGCAGCTCTGTTCCCGTGTGTGTGTGTGTGTGTGTGTGTGTGTGTGTGTGTGTGTGTGTGTGTGTGTGTGTGTGTGTGCTCCGCTATCATAACAACACACAGGGAAACATAATGACCCATCACTCAGCTCACCTTTCACCTCTGAGGAGCTGCCAAACCACAAGAGTACAATTTGTGTCCCAAGACTAGATAAGAGATGAAAAAGTATAAGCTAAGCTAATGAATTGAGTTGTCTGTGAGATAAAAGGCTATCTAAAGCCATCACAGTCATACAGGTCTGAGCATGTCTGCGGATCTGTTTAGAAATGTATGTAATGTAAAAATAAATTTAATGTCAGCATTTAGGATTTTATGACATGACGGATTTTCCTCATATTGAGTCAGTGATCGCTGTGTTATTCATTTAGTTGGACATCGACAGCACTTTGTTCAAATTAGGTACAAACTCATGGTCCTGGTTTCACACAGAAACATCTGCATTGCATGGAAACACCCTGTGTTCATATATCATTCCCCTGTAATCATAAAAGTGCTTTACCTCAAATGGCAGAGTGAAATTAACAATTTATTGATATTTAAGTGTAATTACATTGAGGGATGTAGAAGAATCCTGGGCATCAAGGCGCCGTCGTGTTTAGCAGGACCTCTCAAACTGGACAAGCCTTCGTGTCAGGTCCTTGTAAAAGACAATAAATACCTATCAGCTCCATGAGAGCTTCTGTCCATAAGTTTGACCTCTGACCTCCCAGGAATTTTGCCGTGGACATTTAGAATAGTCAGCATTTTATTTAGAACCTTATTTGGAGTTGGTACTGCCAGCTCTACCCTGGATCATTTGGCGTTACAATCGTTTTCAGTGCTTTTCCGCCCATGTGTTTTAATTTTATTTTTGTTTGCTGCTCTAGAATAGAATCACATAGAATCAAGTGCCTTGTTGTAGTCCAACAGTCGCACAAACAGTGTCTGAATGTGCACTTCTCACGTGACACTTTTCCTTTTCCTGTAAACTGCTTTCCTCTGTGTGAGAATAATTGTCTCCCCTTCTGACTTGCAGGCTTTGTCTTTACCGTGCAGGAAGGGATGATGTCATGAGGGGCGTTCCCTTCTTTACAAGCACAGCTCTGTGATCTCTGGCGGAGATCAATTAGCTGAGCAATCAGCCCGTCCTGTGCTTTTGAATGAGTTGCTGCCCATAACCCCGGTGGTTGCCTGGAGAACGGGGGGAATACTCCACCTCAACACAAACAGCCACCAAAGTCGGGCCCAGCCACTGTGGACTCCATCCCAGTACAGGGTTGTGAATGTCATTAGGTAATGCAAGGTGACATCAGCCAATGTAATATAAGATTAGCTGGTAATAATGTGTGTGGGCCGCAGTAATGGGCTGTTAGTGGTGACTGACGAGAACAGTAGTTCCCTCTAACAGGCTTTCATCACAGCAGGTAAATCTGGATCGACAGCTGGAATTTTCTGCCAGAGAAACTTTTTCATAACTTTAAAACTTAATTCTAAGAATCTGAATTTTTCTTTATTGTGCATTTTATATATGTGCACTTTTCTTAGAGTAGGTTTCTGGAGCGCAAGAGGAACCTGAGGTGACGTATGTGTTCAGTGATTCTTTGAACAAATGCAGCACCGTTTTTTCGTTTTTCTGTACCAACCAGATTATGTCACCTCAGGTTTCCCACTGATGGTGCACCAAAAAAAAAAAAACGTTCTCAGAGGAACTCCCTTATGGGAAGTTCAGAACCACCCCATTATTTTGACTCTGCCCATGAATTCAGAACAATAGAACCTCTTAGAGCTGAGATTGAGGAGGATCTTTTTTTTGTCTTTTGGGTTATTTTGTAGCACCAACTTTTCATAATTGTGCAATTAATAATGACCACCGTTATTCAGATGCTGATATGTGGTACCAATGATAACACAGCCTGTCTAATGAATAATAGTGCATAATAGCCAGAATATCTCAGTCCAATTATCCTCTTGTTGCAGGATTGGGAGCGGTCCAGGGTAGGCGGGGGTGGACGGACTGGCTGCTCATTTTGCTGGAACGTATATCGTGTAATTGCAACGATCTCGCCTCAGATCTTTGTTGCATGTCACCCACTTGTGTTGTCTTTCCTCCATAGTCTACACCAAAGCAGTGGTTTAGTGGGGGGGGGGGGGGGTAGGCAGAAAAGGAAATTGGACAAAAGAGAAAAAGAGAAGTGAGAAACGATGTGCATAATTATTAGTGTTGGCTGTTTGCTTTCCCAGGCTTGTTTTCCTTCACCTGATCATTTGTTTGGAACATTTAGCCAAAAAATTTCAATTCAAACCAATGATGTTTTTTTTCCAAGACAAAACAAGACCGTACTTAAAATAACCACACACACAAAAAAAGAGGAATCTCCTGTCGGAGCTCAGGGCGTTGATGAAGGTAATGCTTCCTCTTTTTGTGTGCTTGCACGATCAGACATGCATCTGCGTTAGCAGCATGCCCACTCTGGCTGTAATTACTGTATAATCTGAAGGGTAATAATCTCATGAAGCTTATTAAATTCTGATATTTGCGTTTGTACTGGATAATCTGGAGCGTTCCTACGGTGCAGGTGTGCAGACAGGCTGAGTGGAGTGCTGCTCCCTTCCTTCCTGGAGGTTATTTCCTCCTCAACTTTATGGGAGAGGTGATGAAAAGGTTCACAGCCATTAAGCTCGATGAGCACAAGCCTCTGCTCTGCTGCTGAACGTTGGAATGAGTATGACTGCATGGATACAAGCATCAAAACCAGCTCAAAATGAATATTCTTTCTGCTGTGGTTTCCATGGAGACATGCTTTAGGTGACTCTTAATAGGGGTTAATTTTTTCTTGGCTATCTACTGGTTATTTCAACAATGCATTGAATACTTTAACACTTGCAGCCACTTACGCTCCATCATTTCTGTAGCTTCTGCTAAAGTCAAGGGTATATTTTATTTACAGAACTATTTTAATGGGATGCTCAAATATTTATTTATCACATTTATTCACATGGTAACGCTAACTCGTATGTGGATCTTGTTTTATTGTGGCACTAAACGACAAGTATTGATCCACAGACTCCAGGACACCTGGCCAATGAGGGAGCAGCTAAACCATTCCTGTTGTTTCTTTTTTCTCTGTTATCAGTTCACTTACAATGCAGATTTAAGTTCTCTAAGAAATGTCTCCTATGCTGATTGTGGTGTCTCAGTCCAGGTTAATCCTCTGGACATAAATGCATTCACATATTCAGTTGGTAGAAATTAGGTACAGTATAGAATTTGGGTCACGGTGGTGTTTCTGTACCCGTTTCTGAATGGAGTTTACTTGGTGAATGTAAAATCTTTACTTCTTGTGTCTGTAATAACAGCAATTCTGATCGGTGCAGCAGTTGTCTCCAGCTGGGAGCTTTTATTTACACTCATTTGAATGGAACATAATTGAGCTTGTGGACTAAACCTGCAGTGAACATCTCCACAGGTTACTGCAGGGCTTTGTTAGCTGGTGCTAGGCTGAGGTCCAAAGCTCCCCCACTGAGCGGGGAGGTTATTTCAACAGGCTGGCGTGTGCATCCAGTGTGTTTCCCTGTGCAGAGGGAACGCGTTAGACGAAGGCAGGAAGCCGCTCGACTGTAAATCATAA
This sequence comes from Antennarius striatus, assembly GCF_040054535.1. Classification (NCBI taxonomy): domain Eukaryota; kingdom Metazoa; phylum Chordata; class Actinopteri; order Lophiiformes; family Antennariidae; genus Antennarius; species Antennarius striatus. The sequence continues at coordinate 6,429,909 of NC_090791.1, read as the reverse complement.
AGCTGTGGCGACAATCCATCGATCTTATGGTATGTTTATTGTGCTTTAACCTCCGTTTACTCCAAGGGCTTATTTATAACAGCCTCCATTACTATGTCAAAAAATATCTCTCCCATGTGTTTTTAGATTGCTTCCAAAAATGTAAAGCTGTACCCGTTTAAACAAAAAAAATAAAATAAAAAGGACAGTTATTTCCCAATTTCAAAATAAAATTTGCACTGATGTCGTCTCTTCTCTGGTTTAACCAAGTGTTTATGTGACACAGTAAAAAAAAAAAAAGCACAGTTTGAACTCCATGATCACATTGGCTCTGCATATAGAGATTAAATTTAGCAGTCAGTGATCATCTGACTAGGTTGAGGCACTATAAACCACTTTACCATTTTTTTGGAGACTGCCAGACCTATATAAAAAATATAGCTTTAATATGAAGTGGCTAAATGTTTTGGAAATGTGACTGCAGAGTTACCAAATTAACCAGATTCACCTGTGAATCATCGACTGTCCTCTGTTCGGTGTGTCGGGTCCAGACAATAAAAACCAGCTGAAACAAAATCCCAGTTCTATTTAACTCACGGCTCTGGAGTCGTTCCCTTCTCAAGCGTGTAACCAGACACAACCTGTTATCTCTGAGTCATGAGAGTTAGAGCCTCACTATCAGTGTAGATAAACCACATGGCACATATTCACACAGAAAACATGCACTGTATGTATCGCACTCAGTTTTTCTCTAAGAACGAGGAGTGGAAACTGATGCGTGAGTCAGAGTTTGACCAATCAGGGGAAGGAAGGAAGTGGCTTTCTGTTCGCTGTGAGTGTGTGAAGAGAGTTTGTGAGCCATCTGCTCCACAATAGCATCGGTGACCTGGCCCAGAGATGAGGAGAGGATGGGAGCTGGCGATCTGCCCTTTCTCCATACCAACTCAGAGTGGAAGAATGATGGAAAAATGGAAAAGATTTTCCCTGGCTGGTCTGACTCAACAGTGTGTCTCAGTCACATTCACACACACACCAGAGCAGAGGGAGGATTGTAACTGATGAATCTCCAGGTTTTCCCTCCTTTAAGCAGATGTGAAGCTCTGGGATATTTATAGTCACGTAGGAACCGGTGTCTTGTACCCATTGTACTTTCGCCTCCTCTATCCATCCCACTGGATATCCCTTCAAATCCAATAAGTGGTTCCTTACTCTTACTGGGAGAAGAATTGGCCACTGGGGTATGTTAGAGATGGAGACAGAGTGCAAGAGGATGTAGAAATCCATTACGGAGTAACACAGTCTCTTGGAGCGGCTCACACAAAAAGTTATACGGAAAAATAAATATGAAACGGGAACCAACGTTTCCTTTTTAAGGCGAGATTATTATGTCTACACTTTGTTTGTATTTAAGTCTTCTGGAGACAAGTGGCGTTTAATGAAAAAAGGAGTGGGGTAATTAGCAGCGGACATTCCTGATGCCTGTTGGAGTACTAAACAGTCACATTTAAATTCCATGTTAAGTATAAAAAAAAACTTGGAGAAACACTGCCAATTTAAAAAGGATTAAGTGTTTATTTGACTCTAATTGATCCAGTTGTCAGTCGCAACCTTTGTCTCCCAGTCAAGCCGACCTCTGTGTGGACGACGCAGCGGGGAGGATGGGAGCAGCCAAACGAGATTATGCATCCATTCTGGAGCTCCTTAGTGCTTTTTGGGGGGCAAGAGGTGGAAGTGGCAGCGGGGGCGCTCTGGGGTAAGTGGAACTGAGTAAGTGTGCTGCATGTGGGCATACAACGGCCGCGTCTGGTGGCAACCCGGCAGGGGAGCTGGCTGGGGGTCTGGATCTGAGCTGCAGAGCGTGTCCCCCCGCCGGCCCATTAATCTCTCCCTGCCTGCCCTGCTGCAGATCCTCAAAGGGTCCCGATGCGCTCACGCTAGGTGGTCCTGATGCCACCCTGGGAGCCCCCGGCAGTCAGCTCCATGCAGACAGACGGTGGACACAATGGGTTAAACGTCTACACATATGCACAAACATGTGTACCTCAGCTCACAACAAGGCACCCCGTGAACAAACAAACAAGAAAACAAACAACTTGTACCGTGCCAGCCAGTTGGGGTCTATTTACTGCATCATAAAAGGTCGCCTGTTGAGTTTAATTGTGCGGAGACAAACAGAGATGAGGTCAAAATGAGGCTATTTAATTTCACAACGCGCTGAACAAATGCGTTAGAAGCGATGATGTACTCAATGACCCCTTAACGTTACACTGAGCAAGTCTGCCCGCAGCAGATCTGGTAAAAACAGCTGAAAACTCACAGAAAGGGAACTCATGCTCATCACCTGAAGGCTGAATCTGAAAATATTCATTCGACTATCAGCTTATGTTTTAGCAATAGTCAGTTTTTTGTTTTTGGTGACATCACTAAAGGTCATGCTCTGTCTTCTAGCAGTTTATCCCTCGGTGTTCCTGCTATTCGGCGTCGGTAAAGCTAATTTAAAAGCACGGTTGTAGCTGTCATCCAAGGAAATAAATCTACTTCTGCTGACTAAAGCGTGAAACATAACTTGTGTGGAATTGTGTGTGGAATTATAACAAAATACAACACAAAAAAAAAGGAATATGCCAAGAAAAAAAAAAAAAAAAAGACACTCAGTTGAGTTGAAATCCCCACTATTCAGAGAAAAGCATCAATTTTACTCATGAAAATTCCCATCAGCCAATCAGCTTCTTTCCCGGAACTAGAATCCAGATACAATTATTAGTAACATATAAAACATTATGCACAAAATCTGTTTAATTAAAATGAATATTTACCCTTATGAGGTGGGGAATAATTAACCTACACCACCTACCTCTTAATGCAACAATAAATGGAGTTGATCCAGCTGCCACAAAATAGTTTGTTAAGCCTTTAGTTTCTGTGTAGTTCAGTGCTCTCAAACAATTGTTGTTGTGTTCAGGTATTGTTTATATCCTTATGCAGGCATCAAATTTTATTGTTTCCCAGTACGAATTAGAATCAAGGTTGAATAAACCTACACCTTTGTTTGGTTTGCTTTATCAGGATTTGTGCTGAAATACAATTTGTTCTTTTGTCCTTCCACCAACTATTAGACAAAAATCAATCTAATGGTTTTTGCAAAATTCTGCAGACAAACTAACAAACAAACCGAATTAACCAGGATGGACACAGCAATAATCACACGATACAGGCATCACTGCACATCATGTGTCATCAAGCGTGTCTCCATTTCTGTCGACTGTTAAACGCAATAGTGTCTGTATGTTCAACAAACTTAATACTTTGCGGTGCACATAGGATCTGAACATGAAGTCCAACCTTCTCCAACCGCCGCCCACAGCACAGCGGAACCAGACATTTCAGCGCACTCTTAAAAGCCCAAGCAAAACCTCTCTGGCCCAAACCATCGTGTCTGTCTTGAATTATGAGCTCAACAAAACAAAATCCTCTAAACATGCAGTCTTTACCCAGAGGACACTGGATCGCAGCAGCAGAGCAGAGATCTTTTTTTTTTTTTTTTTGTTTGGAAATCCCTCTAATACACGTCTTTGTGTTATTGTCTGTTTGTATATGGAGGAACCTCTTTCCAAAGGCTCGCTGGCTTGTGTGGCGAGGAAGAGGAGTCAGAGTAAATGCCAATATTGGGGGAATAGTTTTCCATTTGAAAACATGACAGCTTTAAAGGATGCTTTACCAAGCTTTGTCTATTTTATTAGCGTTTGACCGACCTCAGAAGCAACACTTACCTGAATGATCCAGGAAGTCCTCTATGTGAACTTCTCTGACCTCACTGTAGCTACATGCTAATTTATGCATATTTTAGCTCATTTACTGCTTTTTCTAGCATTGCTGAAAGTTTTCTACGATCACATGAGATGAATAATAAACATGTTAATAACAAGAATAAGAAAAAACAGTGGTTGAACTGTATGAAGGAGTTTGAATACAGACAAAAACTTCTTCATAAGAGACTGTGAAAATTACTAGGAGGGAAATTGTTTTAATTTTTAGAGTAAATGGTATAAATCCGTTTCAATTCAGGTATAACAGCGCTGTAGGAGCGCTGCCTCATGGTGCAGGATGTGATGTGAGTCATTACAATAATTCTCTTCCTCATTTGTTTGTTTTCAAACAGTAAATATGATTATTTCCTGTTTTTGTCACATTTAACACAAAATAATGGGCAGTTATGATAATCTCTGAATCAACTGCGTCATCAGGTCATTAACAGAACCAAGAACAAAGAATCTACAGATATGCAAACCTTATCCTAGAAATCAGTTATTAAGTTGTTGTTACCGATTTTCGGTAACTGGATAATCTTCCCGTGGGCTCTATTAGTTCCAGTTACACGTTCAAGCCCATCTCTGTTGGATGTTTCTTCCTGTGTTTGTCATCAGAGAGCTGCACTGACGATAAAAACTCTGAAGAAGATGCTCAGAAGAAATGCATACGTGAGTATAGTTATGGCCACTTTTATTTAATTTAATTCAATTTCATTTCATTTCATTGTTTTGAAGAAATCTTATTCTTTTTTGTGAATACATCAAGGGTATTTATCATCTAAAATGTTACAAGAGGTAGCAAAAAATGACTCCACAATGACAAACCAGGCTATGGATACTAAAAAAAAAAAAAGAACTGATTGATATATTGTTCTATTTATTGATTGGTTTGACATATTTTCGCTTCATGGTCACAACCACTCACAACCATGGTCACGTTCTCTGAACTCCCATTGGTCCAACCCCCTCCTCTGCCTACAGCCAGCGCCTTGAGCCTCTCCCCATCGACTTCCAGATGACTGAATTGTCAGTCGCTCCAACCGGTGCTGTGTTCACACTGAGGTAAAGCTAAAAGTTTCTGTGTGCATAAACCTCCAGCGTACCTGTTTCCTCTTAACTCCTCCATTTTCTTTTCATCTAACATCTCTTCCTCTTGCACGCTTTTGTTCCTTCTTATTTTCTTCTCATTACTTCAATTACAATTTCCATCTTCTATTTTTTTTTTTCCACATCTAATCCAACTGCAATTTGCTGTGTTGTTTTCAGATCTTGTTCTTGTTTGGACTATTTGTGTAGCATATCTGAAGGTCATAATGTTGTTTGGCGTTACTGTGGACCCCAGGGAAAATGTCTGTTACTGCTGTAATCACTAATAAAGATTCAAACAAACAACCCATAATAAGAACAAGACTTTTACAGTTTTTTTTGTTCTCCTTTTTCTCTTCCTGGGTAAAATGTGCCTTTCTGACGTGTGTTTTTCCTCTATGATCAAAGTCTTCTCTAAATGTTTACGACTGAGTATCTGCGAATTTGTGTCAGTTAAAATAAATTCATCCATGGAGGAGAATTTCCTCTTTGCCTGCCAGAGCGAAGTCCAAGGTCTGAAGCTGAAGAGCCAAAGAAGAGCCAGTGCCTTGCTCAAGGATTCTGCAGTATGACACACATTTACCACCAAAGGCATTAAATTATGGTGCTTAAATTAAATCACCAAACCACCTTCCTCACATCAACACAAACACTGCAGGTTATGACTATCGGTTGTGACAAGTTACCTTTATAAACAGCCTCTTTTCATTACTGCTCTGAGAAATATGTGAAGGAAACGTGTTTAAACTCGAGCAAATCAAAACAGAAGCCAACAGAAAAAAAGACAACCCTAGAAATAGTTGTGTCATCTGGCCGTTGTTGACTTGATTCATGTGAGAAATTGAATCCCTCAAATATGTTTCGGGCTGTGAGTTAAATGGAAACGTGTGACTGTCCCTTGGTGCTGGCAAACGGCGAGGGCCCGAGAACAAGAGAGAGAGAGAGAGAGAAATGGGTGAATGAAGGAGCCAAAATAACAGAATGGGTGAGACACCAAACTTCTGTTACAAGAATATGTATGACATCATGCTTTACAGAAATTCTTGTCTCAGGACACACGGTTTGCTGCTGTGGACCCCAAATGAGACCCAGATGGTGAGGAGGTCTCGTCTGGCCCCACCTGGCAACCCCGTAGAGACAGGGCCACACATTCACCACCAGCGGAACCAGCATCAACCACACGGACTACAATTGGTCCAGCACAGAGACGCTGCCATCCTGCATCCCTACAGCATCCCATTAACAGGACGATAAACAGGAGAGAATAAGATCTGCTTTAAGGCTCTAATTTCCTGTTTCCTGTTCTTATAAAATGGAATGTAGCTCAAAGACAAAAATAATTTTGATTTTTTTTTTTCTGGCACCAGTCGTCTTTTGACTGATCGTGTCTTCAGTGATTTATATCCAGAATTACTGTTGATCATTCAAAAGGAGTAATATTCACTTATTCAGAAACGAGGAACACTTGAACTTATTTGCTTGGTACAAATAAGTAAAAAGAAAAAACACAAATCATAGCAGTTATCTATCAGAGTCATCAAGAGGTGCTGTGACTATCGTCATGGATACCAACTCCTTCATTTCAAATGATAATGGACAAGAGACATTTAGCTTCATCTGCAGTAAAATTCTGTAAATGTTTTATGAAAAACTATTGAGCCATTTTGGAAAATGTTTTTATAGTGGAGGGAAAAGAGGATGGATGGATGGATGGATGGATGGATGGATGGATGGATGGATGGATGGATGGATGGATGGATGGATGGATGGATGGATGGATGGATGGATAGATGGATAGACGGGACAGCCTGACATGTCACTCCTTCACAGTGATGATTACAGGCGGTGGTCAAACATCACCATGTATTCATACGTTAAATTGAAGTGGAGCTGCGCTGGAGGATGAACGACGGGTGAAAAATGAAATCAAATAGACTCACATTTGAGATCAGGTCTTGATTTCTAAGAATGTTGGTCATTTCTGTCGATGTTCTCAAGTTTGATTCACATAGATGCTGAGAATGAAACACATTCCATCCGGCATCTGTGAGCAATAAATCTCCATTCAGCTCAGACTGACAGCACCCACCTTGTGCTCCTTATGTAACGCAAGCACAGGTTTTACCAAAGAAGTAGCCCGAATATCACACTTTGTGGAAGATCGGATTATATTGATTATAGAGCAAAAAGATGTCAGATTTTACAGGGAAAACACACAGCCTGTGTGAGTGTGAAGGGAGCAACACACAAGTCCTCACACCTCAAACTGATAATACCTGCGACATCTTCCGACTCACCACAAATGCACAAAATCCAATAAATGTAGAGTTCATTTATAGAAAATGTCAATGCCACATAAACGTGAGGTTTCATGAAGAACAGTTTATGCGTGGGTTTTATGCATAAATCATGATTAAGAGTGAAATTCAACCCAAATCTATTTAATAAATGAGCCCCTGGTTCTTGAAGAGTACTTGACACACGAATGAGTTGCAAATAAACAAACATGAAACACAATCAAACCCAAATAGCGTCAGTCGGTCTCTCCTTTAGCTCATTATGTGTTTTGTGTCATTTAACAACCCTTTTTTTAGCCAATCTGGATGTTCTGTCATCATCCCTGCCTCTGATTCTGATCCACACTCTCCAACCATCCATGACACAAACCAACACCAACAATCTAACAGTCCTATGGGGGGTGGAGGGGGTCTGATGCCTGCAGCCTCTAAACGAACCCCTGGTTCTCCCTCCTGCCCCCGCCCCAGTGTGTGTTACCCAGAACCAGAACCACACTGATCATTAACATCAACCACTCCGCGTCCCTCCTCCAGACCTTATGGACCTGCTGCTCCATTGAAACGACCCCTCCTCCGGGTCGTCCTCCTTTATTCTAAGGTGTCAGGCCACCCTTATTTCGTTTGTGGAAGACATGCTCAGTCTGGCTGCTTTATCTGATGACACCGCTTCACAAAAAACGAGATGGTGAATGGGGGGGGGCCCCCCACCCCCCCACTGACAGCTAGATGGATGCCACCAGTGACAACCTTTTGTTTTAGTAAAATACACCGAGACGCTGGCTCCGCGGAGGCAAAAAGGCGGAGGCCAAAGGGAACAACTTGTTCACTTGTTCTGTGTGGTTGAGCAAATCACCGCACTGTTGGAGCGTTTTCAGGTTATTTCGCTCTTTGAGCTGTTGATACAAGCCCCCCTGTTCTGTAGAAAATAGCATCACAATAAAATACACTCGCTGCCGGCTTTAAAACTGAGCTTTGGCTTCAGATTAGCTCAGCTTTGTCCTCCTTTCTGAATCGTTTACAGGCTGTAAAATAGTAGTTTATATTCTACGTGCCAAAAATGTCAATAAAACCGCCTTAATCGCCCATCCGATCTGTAAGAGCACCTGCTTAAGGAAACACGACACGTCCCAGCAGTCCGTGTCTGCCATGTTTCCTCCTATTAAACCGCTGCTACGGTCGGAACAGGTCGAGGCGCAATTACGCATTCGGTCAGGCGCACTTTGTCAAAACGCTTCCTGTTCTTTTTGTTCTTTTGATTTCGATGTGTTTGTTTCTTAATATATATATATATATATATATATATATATATATATATTTATTTTTTTATTTTTATTTTTTTTAACTGCTCGTGAAACATTAATTACATCTTGACATAAGTTTAATTTTTAGAGATAACTAAACGAGGAACGTCTCAAATACAATTATTGGATTAAACAATTTATTTTAACTAGTTTTTCTAAATTATACATGTCATGTTAGATCATGTGTTCAAGTTGAATTGTCATTCTTTCTGTGTTTAAGTGCTTTTTTTTAAAAAAAAAAAAAAAAAAGGTTTGTGACAATAGAGCAGAAAAGACAATTTGATTTCAGAATTATTCATTTGACCAATAACTCAAATGTTTTAATAACTTCAAATGTTTAATTTAACGAATTCTTCTGATGCGTTGAATCATCCTGACGTTTCTTTTACCCTTAAGGTCGTGGCCTTATTTTTTGCGTCTTTGCGTCAAAATTTATCATCAGTCAAATAAATTATTACCGAGTTTAAGATCGAATCAATATCGTTATAATCTCAGGCGAAAGTTTCTGCATTTCGTTGTCTATGAGGGGAAAACGGAATCCAAATTTTACATGAACGAATAAACCGCACGTTTTGCGTGAATCCTTGAATGAAAGACTTCTACAGGGGGGGTGTGTGGGTGGGGGGGTTTGACCTACCGACACACTCGTTGGCTTCTCTCGCCGTTGCGCGCTGCCAGGGTCGGTCATAGTGGAACGGTTTGCACCTGTCGCACTCCGGTCCCGCCGTGTTGTGTTTGCACTCACACACCAGATTCCCTTCTCTGTCTTTTACGCATTTGGATGCGTGTCCGTTGCATTTGCACCTTCCTCCAACCTGGAGGTCTGACACTGCGTAAAAGTAGGAGTCTCTGGCCAGCTCCGAGTCGTCCTCGTTCTCGTCTCCGAACGTGTGCAGCCGGCTGAAGATCACCTTGATGTCGGTGGCTGTCACCCAGTCCTGCAGGACAGGGGAGTTGTCGAAATCGTGCGCCGACGGTCTGCCGTCCATGGTGCTGAAGGCGATGAGCCCACCTGTCAGAGGGTGCATGTCCGTGTGGGAGTCCGTGCAGATGGCTTCCTGCTCGTTCTGCTTGGTGATCACCGCCTTGTTCTGCCGGTTGTACATTTTCTTGCACTGTGTGGCGTAATACTGGAAGGGCATCCACGACTTTCCGTAGTCCATGGATTTGTAGATCGCCATAGATTCAGGTCGGGGTGAGCAGAACTGCAGGCTCACGTAGGTGACCTCAAACTTTTTACCCAGCGACAAGGTGAGGGTGACATTCTGAGGATACTGCACGTAGTTTTCAGACTGCCAGCAGGTGAGGTTGTGAGGGTTGTTGAGGTCTGTTAAATAGGTGGGTGGATGAGACTTCTTGGGGTCCCCGGCGTCGCATGTGTGACAGTCCCGCGTCCTCTCCTCTCCCTTCTCGGTCACCACGCAGTATCTGGCAGCGGGGTTTCCACAGGTGCTGGAAACGCGCACGTCCTTCCCAAACGCGGAGTTGACAAAGTCGGGGATGCATCTCCGAGGGTTCCCGTTCTCATCATAGCACGGATCAGGAGGGGAAGACTGCGCAGCAAACATGCTGAGCCCGTATCCTCCGAAGACCCCCTTGGTGAGCGCAGAAACTGTCACCAAGGTGATCCAAAGCTCCAAAACCCTTTGCATTGTAATCCGCGCACCGCAGGGACTCTTGTGCTGAAATATAAAAGGGCAGAAAAGAATAAGAATTAATAACGCTGGGGTTAATAATGACAGAGATTTACGCAAGACACGAGGACTAGAACAGTCACCATAAAAGATGCTCAGATATCTTGCACAAAGTGTGTGTGAAATATTCTTACGAGGCAGAGAAAACTCCACCCAGGACTGATCATCCAAATGAACTGCTCACTCTTTAAGTGAAGTACAACTCCTGAAAAATTTTTTTGAAGAACAATCTATCCCGTTTGCGGAGGGGGAAACTGCTGCTATATAGAAGACTGGATCAGCCTCTCCGAAACCCCTAAATAAAAATAAGATATGGCAAAAGCCCAGCTGGCTGTGAGTCTCCCTCTCTGTCTGTCCACTCAGTCACACCTCCGCCCACCTCTACCCTTGTCTGTCCCATTTCTTCTCTGTTTCAGTGGGGAAAAAAAGGGGGTCCGCTCGTTTGTGAGGAGTGGAGCGTTCAGAGCGCGTCTTCAGAGGGAGGGAGAGCGGCGACATCTTCTGGAACATCATCTACACCACATGTTAATAAAACGTGGCCAATAAAGAGAAGGACACGGTGGAACAGACCATCGGACAAAAGTTGCCAGAGTAATGTCATCGGTAATATTTATAGTAATATATTATTTATTTAGAAGAAATGCAACTCAAAGCGCTTTCCAATAAAGAATAATTTTCTCCTAAATCTGGAGCTATTTTAATATTTTTGTGTGATTTGGTTAATGACGCGTATATTTTTCTCATAAACTTATTATGAAACTTTAAACGCACGAACTTCTTACTGGAAGTGAACATGAAAACAGATAAAAAAAAGAAATGAAGAATGGAAAAAAAAGTTGTAAAATGTACTTGTAAAACTAAATGATCTGCTAAGAGGAAATTACAGAACAGGTGCTGCAAATAGGAGTGTTCCCCTATTCTTGGTAAAACTGTAAACTCAAGGGGAGCAGAGAAACAACCTTTGGTCGGTCTTCTTTCAGGGTTAAAGACGTGAAACTTTTCAATATTTAAAACCAGCCTTAAGCTCTGGCTGAAATCAGCACAAAAGTGTCTCAGCTAATCAATTCCCTTGCGTTGCATTTATTATAGGCTGCAGGTTCTATTTTCTAACTCACACTGATGGATTCTCAAAAATTTTTAAGTGCTATATATTTAAAATAATTTGAGTTTGTTGGAACTTGACATCACCGCTTGGTATGAAAACAACTACTGTAATTTTAAAAAAACCCCAAAAAAAACAGTAAAACTAAAGATCTCCAGCGACCCTGACCCTCAAACAAACCCGGTGGTGAAGAACTGCTCCAGGCTGAGGTTCAGCGCTGCCACCTTGTGGTTTCATGTGTTATTACACACACCTGACACGAAACTGAATCTAACAGCCAGAATAAAAAGAGACCTGTTGGTAGAGCTGTTCCCTCACAGGTAAAAGGTCATGGGTTCAAATCCATGCGAGGACCTGGGACCCTTCTGTGTGGAGTTTACATGGCCTCCCTGTTTTTTGTAAGAAAGTATTAGATTGGTGATCAAAACTTTAGATTCAGAGGGAACAGAGGGAGTTGCATTAAGATCAGGGTCTATAAGGGAGTATTGATGACAACACAGCGTTGAGTCCCCTCCCTTACTTTTTCACAGGTTTGCATGAATCATGATTGATGCCCAATACTGCTATCCTTATAAGTTATTTTCATTTATTAGTTTTCATTATAGTTGTCTCTTTGTCTTTGTTCTATCTTTTTTTTCTGTTCCACATGATTCTTTCTTTTATAGTCTTTCTTACAGTTTACTGACATGAGTGTGTGACTTGTTTGGTTGTAATACTTTGCCGTAATACTTGCGCAGAAATAAATCATTTCATGGCATTCAAATTTCTAAACATAAACATCCATTAACTTCATTCTGCATCCCAGCCTGAGTAAATCTTCTCTCGTTTCTGAGCTATGGTCATGCTCAAAGCACAAATGCTGAAGAGAGAAAATACTTCTGTCAACCCTCCCAAATACCAGATTTTTGCTTAAAGGGTCCAGAAACAGCAACTGTAACACAGGAAACACACTGGATGTGAGTTGGGATGGAAAACCAGCATGAATACCAATGAATGAGAGACCTGAAGGAAGCTGCTGTAGATAATAATGTACATCACAGACATCCTGCATCACATCAACATCCTGAGAGAGATAGATGGATAGATCTAGTGGACCAATCTACTGCCGCCCCAAAATACAGTATACTAACGTTGTCGGCAGGATTCGAACCTGCGCGGGGAGACCCCAATGGATTTCTAGTCCATCGCCTTAACCGCTCGGCCACGACAACACATCAATTCTGCAATTGTGTTTAATTATTACCTTTTAAAGTGTCGTACTTGTTTTACATCTATGAAAGTACATTAAACACAAACGTGTTATTATATTTCATGTTATTTGCTTCCAAGTGTGTTTGGCAGTTCCAATTTTAATCCACAGTAAAAAGCTTGAATCCAAGCAGCTCATTAGTTTAGTGGAAACACTTCCTCTTATTTGTGAACACATTTATGGCGACATGCACACAACAGACACTCTGCACCTTTCATTACATTAGAATGGTGACCCAGGTCCTAAACACTCAGTTCCTGTTCAGCGGAGCATGCTTTCCACCGTGTAGCTGTAGGATCATTGTTTGAAATGCAGCAGCAGTGGAGGATGTGGTTTCTGTGCTGCTTCCCTCCAGTCTGCTTCAGCGACTGCTGATGGAATAAACCAGGACACTGCAGATACAGGTGAGACAAACACTGTCACTGCTTCGACACTGTTGATCCCTGGTTGTCTGTCAGTGTATTTACAGGACACCCGTGGATCTGCATGTGTTCCTCTCCACAACATTTCCATGCCTTCTATGTTCAGTAGGAATCATCCTGTGTTACACAACCTCCAGCAGCTCTAACTGGAAAATGTTCCTGTTCCACTTCTTCTAAATAACCATTATCACTACAGAGAATTGTTCAGAAAACAACTGCACAGCATTTATCAAGCAGGTTAGTGCTGAAAAGAAGTTCAGGAGGATAATAAGGGTGTCGCTCTTGTGTTTTTCACCAGTATAGAGATATCAGTATGTTTTTTGCAGTTTGTGTTTGCATGGCTGTGCAGGAGTGTCTGGCAACATGCTGCACAATGGATTAACACCTGCTTCCTCAATCCACAACTGACAGACTGCCTGCAGAAGCTGGATAGTCCTCAGACTGCAGAGCTCAGTGGTGTATGAGCCTCTGATGCCCCGTTGGACGTGGACGTAACACTGGTGTGAATCTGATTCCCCTGGAAAAGAAATGTTCTCTCAGAGAAATCTTTCTCAATAATTTGTTGCCGTCAGACAAACCTTCTTTTACAGGCTGGTCTATTACAGTGATTCTAAACAGGCAGTCACTGAAGGGCTGAATCATTATGGGGAACTTTACTGAACTTTATTGGAAAATGTTGAGTCAGCTGGAATAATGATGCCTTGTGATTTAGAGACATAATTAGGAAAACAAGACGCAGCGGCTAACAGCTCAACGTGTTATAGAAAAGTAATGAAGTCTTATTTGTCAAATCTAATGGATTAGATCACAACTAAAGCAGCAGGGATCAGTGGTAAGCAGTGGATATCTGACATCAGACATAAAACTACTAGCTAAAAAGTTGAAATGAATTTAGAAAAAGATTGCAAAACCAAAGCAAGCTCAGCCGCTATGCAGGTTTATATCATATATCATTATATACATGATGAGGATTTGACTAAAACAACACCAGAAACAGAACAGGCGATGAGGACAAAGGGTATTGTGGTCCTAAACGGGTTATTGTCTCCCCCTCACTCTGGAAGGCAGTTCAAATGTTAGCTTTAATTCACCTTGTTTACTTCCCGGAAGGCCCCTTCCTGTTTTGAGCGGCACAGCTGATCGTTTCACTTCACACTATTCAGCACAGGTGACAGTGTGGATACAGTAGTTCTACACAGCTGGGCACAAGTAGAGCTTCCGTATGCACATCAACATCCTGGATGCCAAAAATAAAAGTTGAGAGAAAAACATTTTTTGCCAGTTGATTTTGAATTTTTCCCTTTTCAAAGCTTTGACAATAGGCTGTGAATCAGGTTCGGTCTCCGGGAAATCAGCTCGCCTCATAATCTGTAATTGTCAAGTGAAATATTACAGTTGCGCAAACGCATTTCACTTTATGCTGTTTGATTTTATATTTAAGGAAATGCGTGAGCATCTTAACCACAAGTCTCATGTGAGTCAGTAAATTCCTGATATGTTTTTGCCCGTTGTTGTTTTAATGACTTTGTTGCTTTAACATACTAGAACAATTATTTTATCATCTCTAGAATAAAAGTGCATACATTATACCTTATTAATAAAGAGGAATAATGGAAATCAAACAGGAAGTTGTCCTTTTGTGACATTATTTCCACCCCACCTATGAGTCATCAGCAATCCGGTATCAGCAGCTGATTTTAAGAATGAAAAAGTACTAGTTGCGTCTGCGGCTCATCTCCAACCCCCTCATGTATCTGTGACTCACTGCTGTGGGTGAGGGAGGGGCTGGCTGCATTCCATTATCTGACATCTCTGTCCAGCCGCTCACACTGGGTCATGCAGGGCAATTTCTGGAAGGAAATAACAGGAGATACTAGAATCTGGAGAAAGCATTAGCAGGAAGTCACAGGACTATATTGATTTGGTTTACCAGAACTCAATCAAAGAGTGGAGCTCTTATTACCTTTCTAGATTTCCTGCTGGTTTATGCTGGATGCAGAAGATGGAGCAGAGTTCATGCACAGAAGACCGTATCCAGCACGTTCTGGAGCGATGCCTCTGCGACCTCGGTCTTGGCATCCCTGAAAAACAAGTCTGGAACGGTGAGACCAACGCAATAACTGATTTTAAATTTTAAAATGATGAAGAAAAATACAAACGCAGATCAATCTGCCTGAGTCCTCAAGTCACAACAGAAATCTGTTGAGTGATGTGACGTCCAAAAAATAGTCAATGAAATATTACATGAATTATAAAGATGACGGTTTTACCTGTTAAAACTCATGCCAGCAGCCTAAAGGAAACATGTTGTCCGTTTTATGACGATAAATGGGAAATGACTCACAAAATGAGGGTGCATTGTGTTACCAAATCAGTTTTGAAACACCTATTACTGTAATGTAATTCATAGTTATGGCAACACATCTACAGTCATTCATTCAGCACCTCGCTGAATATTAGCCATTAACGTGCAGATACGGCTTGTTTACTTCATGTCAGCAGAGCGAAACCTAAAAAAGGAGAAGTAAGCATTTGATGGAGGAAGTGTGTGTCTGTCTCTCTGACTAGCAGGCTTATGCATCAACCGTTGGTCTTTAGAGGAACTTGTGAAGAGAGATCCACACAACTTCCTCATCCTCCTGCAGAAAATACTGAGGAAAACAAAGGAGGTGAAGAGCTGTAAAACTAACACAGATATCCAAACATGATGTGATGAAATGTCATGAGCTTAATTCCCCTTTTTGTCTCTTACAGGTGGTTGAACAGTGTCGGTATGAACTGGTGGTGCCTCTCACTCTTCTGTTCACTTCTACGCTCCTAACAGTGAGTGGATGTCTTTTATCATTACTAGACAAACTTGTAAAATGTGCACACACTTATTTAACCTGGTCAGTTGTTTCCCTCGAGGCTCCCCATGTGGCTCCAGACTGTGATGTGCTCCAGGAGGCCTATGCGCTGTTCCTTAACTTCCTTTCCTGGCCTGAACCTTGCTGCTCAGCAAGCAAACGTCTGCTGAATATCATCCAGCAGGAGCTCAGAGCTCCAGGTAGCACCGAAGCTCACCCGATCTCTAATGAAACATGTCGATTATGATCCCACTGTTTTGTACCAGGTGTAGAATGTACAGCTTATAATCCAGTTATTTCCATCAGGAGTGCTTGTATGTAATACAGTTTCCTGTGGGTGTGTGGAAAGATTGCGGAGAAGTACAAAAATGTAGTAACTGAAAAATACATTTTTATTTATTGATAGGTCAGCAGGAGTCAACTGAAACTTTTGACGAGTTTGATAGTCTAGTAGCGATTTTATATCAGTCAGAGGTTCATTCTGTATAACCAATAATATTTCCTTTTCAAGGTTTTATCTTTAAAGCACAGTTCAATTCAAATGATTTTTACTAGAATGCATTTTTCATGTATTTCTACACTGTGAAAATCACCTGAAATCTCTCATGTATCAGTATGATCATGTGAGAGAAATGTTTACTTGAGGCCTGATTTTACTTATTTGTATATTTCAGGTATTTCCTTTCAAAGACTGGTAAGGACAGAGCAGAGTCTGTCCCCGGTAATCAACAGCTGTAAAACCATGTAAGGACATCCAATGTTTAATTCTAATAAATAAAAATTCCACGAAAACAAGATTAAAGTTATCTGTGTGTATATATATATATATATATATATATATATACATAAACTTCATTGCACTTCAAAACCTAAATTATAAGTTTGAATTGACTCTTGACATGTTGTGAAAACTTTCTGTGTTGCTCTGATTGTATACGTTTGTGTTTATTTCATCAGCACGGTGCTGTTGATGAGTCCGGATGATGACGTTCCTCTTGAGGT
Organism: Antennarius striatus; assembly: GCF_040054535.1. Lineage (NCBI taxonomy): Eukaryota > Metazoa > Chordata > Actinopteri > Lophiiformes > Antennariidae > Antennarius > Antennarius striatus. Next base: position 6,413,122 of record NC_090791.1, on the reverse strand, counting down.
TCAAAACGTCTCCAAACAGCTAAGTAGAACCCAACACTCCAGCAGAGACATCGCCGTCACCCTCATCCTGCACAGCCTCCAGGCTTCTCTGGGCGCCAGCCACAACCTGCAGGCTCTGCAGACTGTCCTACAGGTGACGACCACACATCTTACATCCACACTCTTTAGATGCACAATTCCTCTACATTTCCCTCTCAAGTAAACTTCCTAAACTCCTTTCAGGCAAAGAGTACTGAGGAGCTGGAGCAGCTCATGGAGGCAATGACTGTCAACATGGAGACAGCAGCTTTGATGGCAGATCTCAACACAGCAAGACAAGGTCTAAAACACAGCATGGAGAGGCTCATTGAAAGCCTTGGTATTCCTGCTTCTGCTGATGGATGCCCAGATACTGGTGAGACTCAAAACATCACAAACATACACTGGTCAGCCTTAACATTGATGATCTTTTTATGAAGGCACACATCAGTTGGTCAGTAGGTGGGGTTCATTTGGCAATAAATGAAAATTCTGTCCTCAAAGTTGACCTATGGAAGCAGGAAAATGTTCAAGCATAAGGAATTGAGTGACTTTGTCCAGGGCTACATTATGACGGCAGGACAACTAGGTCTGCATATCTTCAGAACTGCAAGTCCAGTAGGGCTGTGTCTGCTGTGTTTAGTACTGAGGACAAACATCTGGTGAATGGGCAAAAGAGTCATGGGAACCCAACTCAATGACAATGGTGTAGCAGAAATCCCTAAAAAGTCAATAGTGTTTCTGGTATAAAGGTCAGGAGACACAGCAGATGCAACGGTTGATTTGTATGAGGCTAAGTATTGGCAGTCCAATCTGAGGACTCGTACCGACCCCTGTGCAAAGCCAAATGCATCCATAATAGCCACTTGAGTATCAGAACTGGACTATAGAGCAAAGGAATGAAAACTTAAAGGTGTTGACTTAGCCAAATCCAATGATCTCAATGTAAAACCCCACGTTGATTATACAAGATATTCTATATCCAGATTGGGTTGCACTTCATCATCATCGCAACGTCTTCTCATTAGGAGCTGTTGAGAAGTTCGTGCTGCCTGTCCCAAAATGTCAACCATGCTTCTGGAAAAATGACAACTTTGGTAATTACCTCATTTTTGATGTGTTAATTACCTGTAAAAATCGGCATTATTTATAATTACGTCGATTAACCAGTCTCAGTACTCTCTTCTTTCTTTTTTTCTTATTTTCATGCAGATTTTCTGAATGACATTCTAACAAATGAGTCTGACCTGGACTCACCTGCAGACTGTTTCCACAAGGCAGAATTGGATGAGGACGATAATGACACTAGTGTGGATGAAGAAGACGAAGTAGAGGTCAACAAATTAGGCTGTGATTTTCAAAACCATCGTATCTCTACCGCCTCTTCTTCCTCAAGGGACTCCAGCTACTCCCTCTCCTCCAGCTGGTCTGTGGTTTCCACGCCATCTGGCTCTTCAGGTGTGGAAAGTGACTTCAGTGAAGATATAACACCTGAGGACACAGAAGAAGGACGAGATTGCCAACCAAAGCTAAGGAAGAAGCCTAAAAAGAAATCTAAATCCCTCTTAGGAGTCGATCGCTTCTACTTGCTGTTTAAGACTCCTGGCAGCCCAAGCTTTGGCCGCCGTGCCCAGAGTATCGGTTCCCAAAGGGATTTTTCCAAAGACTTACAGACTGGGTTGCAGCTCAAACATTCCAGGTCTCTGTGCCGACAGACTCATCCTCTGCAGGCTGCCCCGGATCCCTCTTCTCCTGAGAAGTACATGTGCATCCGAAGGAAGCCGATACTGAGCTTCGATGAAGACGATGTGGCAGAAGTGCCTACCCTGATCAAACTCGTGGTATTTGGAGGTGACAGAGAGGTTGGAAGGCTGGCCAGGGCTTACTGTGACCTGCAGCAGAAGGAGAGCCAATGTCCACAACTCACCAAGACATGCAAACTACAGTTTTACTTTGTTCCCATCAAGAGGAAGACAGTAGGAGGCCAACAATCAGGACACACACCGACTGAAAAGCAAATAGGAAGTTCAACTAAGGCTGCTGTTTCTGGGGTGAGAAAACACAGAAACATCACATCTTAGCTCAGCGTTTCAATAAAACAAATTTTATGCATAACATGTAATAAAGGGTTAAATAATGTTTAATAAATTAATTGGAATAACTGATGCACTATGACTCAGTTATGAATCATTATCCTGAGCAGGTTGTAGCTTGCTTGATAGTGGAGGATTTTCTTTGACTGCTCTCTTGTTAGAAATATAGCAGCAGGTTTTTCAGGTGCTTATTAAAAACTGTAATGACATTCACACATTCATTTTGTAACTGCTTGTTCCGCTGTGGCGGGTTGCTGGAGCCTATCCCAGCTGGCATGGGGCGTAAGGCAGGGGAAACTCCGGGCACAACGCCAGTGCACCGCGGAGACTGTAATGACATTAAATGTTATTTGTGTCCAGTGTTTCTTAGCCGATGTGTTAAACCTTCCCTGTTCTATTCTGACAGGAGCCAGGTGACATGATGCAGGAGGACGGCACAACTGATATTGCCTACCTGCTGGGGGTAACAGACCCCTGGTATGAGAGGAACGTCCTCAGTCTGCTCAGCCTGTCATCTCCTGTCCTCTGTCAGGTAGTTAATGACATCATCAGCTTGATCTGTTCCGCATATTACTGTACTTGACAAATCTGTCACGGTTTGGCGTGGCAGTGCTGGTGTGTGGCAGGGAGAGGCCAAGCTGGTGGGTGGAGCCGCGGCTCACACACCTGAAGCTCATCCACACCCCCGTTCTGATCGTGCACACCTGAACGTTGTTGGGTGTTATTGCCTGGAGGCCTTTTAAGCCAGGGGGGTTTTGTCACAGCCGGTGCTGGTTCGTTTTTATACTTCAATACACTTTTATATAATGAACTACTTTTATATAATAAAATTAACTAGTCACAAAGGTTAGTTATGCATGCTCAGGAAAAATACTGATGTCAATGATATTTATAAATGTGTTACTTTTCTTTTTTTTGAGTAAAATCTGCTTTCCAAACAATTACCGGTACTCATGAATCAGGCTTTTTCTTTCAGCTAAACATTTCTGAGAACACAATGTGTGTGATTTTCTACTGCTGTGTGAATAAATGAATAATAAAATAAAATAAATGACTAACTGCTGACATTTAACGCCTCATACCGCATTTGTGTTACTGTTATGATCTGTATGCAGATAATTCCTGCATCGCAACACTTAATACTTGTAGTTCAAACACAGCTTGTGCTTTCTATGCACCAGGCTGCCTGCAGGGACTCTGATGATGCCTCAGCGGGCAGCAGCGGCGTGGACAGTCTATCCCTGCTGGCTGACCTGGTGCTTTATTACTGCAGACACGCAGAGCGTCCCATTCTGGTGCAGCTGTACCAGGCTGAGGTGAAACACAAACACACACACACACACACACACACACACACCTTTGATAAGAAAAACATGTTTACAATTTAAATTATGTCTATATAACAAAACTGAATGTCGTGCTGAGACTGTGTTCCCATCATGAGACTGTGTCTATACAATGTCAGTCATACATGTATAAACACACAACTCCGCAAATAATCTTTCACTCCAGCAAAGACCAGCTCGAAATAATAATCTAACTAACATCATAACATATTTCGAACAGGCCCTGAGGCTAACACTAGCGAGCATGCTGCTGTTGACAGATATCAAACCCAACAGTTGAAGTCTCACTTCCAGTTCTCCCTGCAGGATAAACCACCCACACTGACCGAATCTTCTTTCCAACTGTTTCCTCATCCACACTCATCTCTTTTGGTTTCTCTCTGCAAACAAGGCTATCTGTGCCACATCTTTTTCAGTCACTGCATTCATGTACAAGATCAAGTGAAGTGGTGCATTGGTGCACACGTTGCCTCCACTTCATTAGATTCAGCCATGTGCGACGAGACGTCACACATGTTTAGATTCCATAGAAAATAATCTAGGGATTCTCACTTGTGTGGCTGATTACAATGTGAATTAATGTGAATCTAATTACAATATGAACCGGATGAGGGTTTTAACATGCAGTATTATATAGCGTTAGGTCAATAAATAGACTAAAATTGTGTTTCGTCTTCAACACAGCTGACCCTGGCTGGTGGAGAGAGGAGGAAGGAGGTATTTATTCACTCTCTGGAGCTAGGGCACACTGCTGGTACAAGAGCAGTTAAAGCAATGGGTGAGTCACACACACACACACACACACACACCAATGATATGTAAATAATATAATTTGCACATCCTATTGAAGGTTCTGCCGGCAAAAGGTTTGGAATAGATGGAGAACGGGAGGCTGTCCCTCTAAAACTAAGTGTTGCCTATAACAAGGTAAAGCTAACACTTTGACACACAGATATTGACCAATAGAAACCGTAACGCATTTTTTAAATCTAGAGCTATTTTAACATTCTACAAATCTACCCTCAATCACAGGTGGCTATAAGTGGGAGAAGTCAGTGGATCCAAACAGAAATGGTTTGCACATCAGTAAATCTTTACAAGGCCTGCAGGAAACCTGAGCTGCAGCGTGAGTGACGGCATTGCAGGGATAGTCTGTCAATCACTGCGATTTCTTACCGAATCTTGTTTGTCCAGATTCAAGAACAGAAAGTCTGCAGCTGACTATGAAAGAAGTCCTGAAGAGGCAAAGTTCAAAGTCTAAAAAGAGCTTCAACCAGGTGAGGCCCCGTTCTACAGGTTTCCAAATAATAAATCATAAGCAGGACCATAGACACACAATCCTTACACTTCTACTTTGGCAGCACATCTCCATAACGGAGGTGAGGGTGGATAGGGTGCAGGTGAGCAGTGGAGAAGATGGGACGACCTTTTCAGTGTGTTTGGATCAAGATGAGAAGAAGTTCATTCAAGGTGTCATCAGGTATCTTATCGCATGTTCCTATACCAGCCGTCATTGGCCCCATACTAGAGCTTACCGAGATGACGCCAGCAAAAAACAATGGAAAGATGACCATGTTAACAACAATGTTAACAGTCGCGTGGGTTCAAAATTGTGTGCAGTTGCTCATGAGAGCACTGAGCCAAACAACCAGTAGTGCCGAGACAGCAGGAATGATTACAAAAGTGTAACCAAAATATTCAAGTTGCTTGTCCAGTGCAACGTGAAGGAAACGATTATACCATAAGTAGACTGTTAAGAAACAAATGACCTCAAACTTCAGTCCTACTATGCACTGAGTGTATATCAAATGATCCTTCATGTGTCATCTGTTCCACTTTACAGGATTAGGAGAAAAGACAAAACTTAATGACGCAAACATCTTTTCAGTATTTCTGTACTTTCCACAGTTCTTCTTGTAAAACACAAAATGCGTCTCATGGGTTTTAACCTCTTTGGTCTCTCTTGTAATTATACTGTGTCATCTGTTCCTGCAGGTGTGTCGTGTCACCGTGCTGCAAATCAGGAAACAGTTCAGACTGGAAGTCGTTCAAGTCCTTACCTGGCCAAGTCCGGCCTCTACACCCATCCTACTGCTCCTTGCTTTGTCTTCCTATCTTCTCTTTCTCTGCTTGACACACATTTTACTACACTGTACAAATCCATAGAAAGGAAATATGAATCACAAACAGACATTTGAATTAAAGCAGGGTTGGAGACTTCAGATACTGAACTGGAAGTGAAAATTAAAGCTGAGGAAATCATTACAGTTCTCAGGGTGGTGTGATACACTTACAGTAGGGAGGAGAGGAGTTAGTTGAGCCAGTGTTTACTTGAGGTTCTTTTAAAGTGAGGACATGACAATAATGTTTCCAATTAAAATGTGTAAATTTATTTTAGAATGTGGGGCGTCACTGAAAATAATCACTTTGGAAATAAATTAAACTATTTTAATAGTTTAATGTTCCAAACAAATGAGGTCTCTCCGCTCCACCTGCCCTTCCCGAGGGGCAAATTAAGCTATGTGACATTGTACACCCTATATAACTCTACATCAAAGCAAGACAAAGTGGTTACCATTTCAAAAATATTAATAATAATAACTATAAGGATAATAATAATACTAAACCAACAGTGAGCCATAGCCATGGCAACCCCTTTAATAATCAGCAGTTTAGAACCTTGTCCATGCTTACAGCATAGCCTAATATTACTAATAGATCCACTCCTCGAACAGACAAAAAATATTTCCTAAAAAATCTTCATAAATGTCCTCAACATATTTTCTATGGTCCTCTCTCCATCACATGCTGGGTAAAAGGGACAACGCTGCAAAACTGTGATGGTCACATGATCCATTCCCACAATGGCTCAAATCCCCCCCTTTCTCCCCTCCTCCAGTTTGTCTTTTTCAACATGTAAAGTGTGTGACTTTGTGTAGATGATTATGTTTCAGCACCTTTTTTTTTTTCAGCGACTACAACTTTGACAGCTGCACTTAATTGAGAAAACTTGAATCCATTTTGAACTGAAATCCTCATACAGTAAGAATGTGAATAATTCCTTATTGTTAGGAGGACTATATATGTCACTCACGTCAAACTAATTACTTGACAATTTATGTGTAAGGCGTTGACTGATAACCCCTTCATTTAACAGTTGTAATAAAGCTATTTATTCTAACCTTTCAAGAAGAAATTCTTTTCATGTGTGGTGCCATTGACTTACAGTCAGACTTTTGACCAGTTTGTTTCTTTCAAGTAACTACTGTTCCCGATTTCCTGGTATGAGTCAGAAGAAACCCAACCTGCCTAGACTCTGTCTGTCAAAAGCAGCTCAGAAACAAGAAACACTTGCCATGCTTCCTCTCACGCAGAACGACCGATGCAATGCTAAACTCTGGATTACCACAAATAAACCACAATTTATTCCCTCACTGGAAAAAGAGAGTTTAATCTGATTTATTCTTAAAAAGTAGAAAACATGGTCGATCCTTCAGGTAGGGGCTTTTCTTTTCTCTTAGACTGTTTGTTTTGCCAGTTAAAACTTGGGGTGGTGGAATGTGAACTTGAACTTTCATTTCATTTCTTTATAAAAAATAACTTTCTTTTAACATTTTCTAAATAACATGCATGATCTCCATTTTTAGCTGGTGTGAATCTCTGTGAGGAGTCCAGCCTGTACGACACAGCCCAGGCTCTTCTCAAACAGATGAACAGCCAAGGTAGCTACAGCTGTAGGAATGTGAATTCTTAAAAATGTATTAGGTTTAATTATTACATTTAAATATAAACGTATTTACAGTTTCCAGCAAGTTCAAACACAGAGAACCTAATTTTATCCAGGTAATAATACTAGGAAGCAAAGGGGTCAATGATCATTTCTGCTTGAAATCAACAATATAAAAGCTATTACTGTTAGCCGTTTCTGTATATTAAAAATGGGCAGTGTGAAACAAGGGGGGATTTTCTTCTCATTAATGATTCCAGAAAAAGAATTTGATAATGCTGAAATCCTTTTTGAGATTGTTCTCATTTTCATTTAAAAACAACACACAGACAACATGTGTAAAAATTTACCACCTCAGCTTCATTAAGTTACAGGTCCAATACACATAAACATGCAAGTAATGGTGAGAGGGAGCAACACTTAACCCTAACTCTAACCGTAACCTTTGCTCAGGGGCACCTTGGCAGTGTTCAAGAGGTGAACTGGCACCTTTCCACTACCAGTTCACATTCCAAACTGTTTGGTCCATGTGGGTCTTCGACCAGCCACCCTCCAGTCCCCAACCCAAAACCCAGTGGACTGAGCTACTGCTGCTACATATATAGACACATAACTGAAGATATTTATATAATATATCATCAGGTTTGCAGCAGCAATATGATTGCATTTATTTTAATGGTCTATCTTTTAAAAATAGCACAATTCCTTAAAATGTGTGCAGTCCGTCTTTGAAAATGCCCATCTGCCCCCCAGAAAGACTGGGGGAAGTCTCTACACTGTAATGTTAAGTCAACCAATGAAGTCGAAACACCCAGTTTACAGGACTCCTGTCACCTGGTTGGCTGGTATAAGTGACTTCAGACCTGTTGACAGACAGAGAGTTCAAGTCGCAGACACTTGGAGTACTACATTATCTTTACTGGCTCCAAACCAGTAATACTGGTTTATCACCAATTCCAGAGTGGATCATGTAGTGGGTGGGTCTTCTAGCAGTCTGCAGTTAAACCTGCTGGAAATGGAAGTGAACAAACACTTTATAAAATGTGTGTTAATTTTATTAAATTGATCATTAACTAAAGCACATACAATCTTAAGATAATAACTGACTCATGAGGAACAGAGACATGCATGAATATTTACAGTATCAGCAACTAAAAATGAGTTTATCTGCCTAATAGACTTAGACGTGCATGAATAGCAATTTATAACGTCTTAATACATGTTAGTGCACCAGTATTGTATTGTTACCCAAAAAAACTTTAAAACTGATCACATGTTGTAGACGACAGATAAATTAATAACACAAACTCTAACCCTTATGCTAAAATAATCCATGTTTGTGCATAAACATCCATGGATTTATAAACACCAGACAGTATTTATAACATTGGGAGATTATATCTCTGCAAGTTAATCAGATGCCATGACCCACCTTACTCTATTTCTGTTTGGTCTGACACGATGACAATGTTCTTCAAACAGTGTATCAAATATCGTCAATATATACCAAGTCAGAGTCAAAGTCTAACCAATCAAAGTGTAACCAACTACGTCTAACCTCAGGCAAACATTTCCACCAAATTACACTTAAATCTGTTAAAAAGTATTTTGAGTTATCAGGCTTAAAATGATGAGTTTAATCTCTCTGTAAAATCAAAATGATTTAATTTCTTTTTAATAATGAAAATAATTCTGAATAAAATGATGTTTTTAGTCTGGACTGAAAGTATTAACAGCTAAATTAGCTTCTGTAAGCCCAGTATGAAGTGTACACCTTTATATATTTAACCATCTGTCTACTGTGTAGGAAAGTCTCGGTGGAGTCTTCAGAAGAAATTGGAGAGTGATCCATCTTGCCCCGACTCATTGATCCAGATGTTGATCAAACAGCTGGAGAAAACGGTTTGCAGGTTTTGTCTTTTGTTATGTGTACCAAACTGGCAATTCTTGACATTTTTTTGCAGCGCTTGTTTTCTGGAAAATTACATTTTGCAAAACCACATGTGAATATATGTTTCTGTTTGATATAGACTTATAAAACATGTTTGCACACACACGTCATCCCTGTGCTCCACATGCTTTACTACGTGATTATCCAGGTAAGGACTAGCATTATTACTTTTTTTACTACCTCTTGTAAGGAGTGTCTGTTTTCATCTGTGTCCGTTGGTTGGTTTATTTGTCTGTGTCTTTGTAATCAGGATTATTCAAGAAGATCTTAAAAATATTATGCAAAGCTTACGTGGAACAAGATCCAGATCTGCATTCAGGATTTGCAAAAATCATTGAACATAATTTCAAAAAACTCAATAGAAGTACTTTATGCAGCAAGTATGAGACCAACTACGTTTTGATCTAAAAGGAGAAGCAGAACCACTAATTTGTTTATTGCTGCACTTTCTTTAGCATTGCAAGATATTTATTTGTTCCAGGATATCATTCATAGATCATGGCACTGGAAAAACATCACATGGTATTTGTTATATGGAATTTTATTCCTGCTGACCAGCAGGCATGTATGTACACATGAGGTATTTCTTACATAATATATTTTTTGTATTTATCGTACCAGTCGGCCGATACAATTCCTGCCTGCCTTTACCAAAGAGTGCATGAAGGTTTGATGAAACTGCTGACATTACCGTCACCTTACTCTGCTCTGGCACTCAGCACCCTTAGGAGCATCAAAATGGAAATGATCACTCCAGGTAACACGCATCAATGCACATAGTTACTGTACTTACCATTCTGTGCAGCAAAAGATGTAGATATTGTAAAATAAAGACTGTTGACAGGGTCATCTTTCTCTTAAAAGGCTGCTTATACCAGAGGAAAGTCACTGCAGAGCAGAACTTGAAGACTCAGGGTTACCATTTGCAGGATAAGTGAGTGAACGCTTTGCTAGTATTAAACTGGTGCAGACTCGGATAACAAATAATCAGTTTCATTACAAACATTTGTCTCCTTCCCTGTCTTCCTCCAGGGTGTTTGTGCTCGCTGACCCAGCTGTGTTTTCCATTCCACTACAAGAAATTGTGAAAGCCAACTTAGAGGTCTCCAGTTCCCACCGGAATGTAAAAAATGTGAAGAAAACTGTGTTGCAGCATGCACTGCAGAGGGGACTGGGGAAGACATGTCAAAGGCGCCTTCTGGCTCAGACTCTGGAGGTGGTTATGATGTTATAAAGATGTTTTGGACAATGTGAGAGGGCTATTCTAGCCATTTGTGGTGTTAGCTTAGGGACAAATTGTCATGTTCACACTTTTCCAGAAGGAGATCAGAATCTCCTGATTGACTAAAATCCTTTATCTAACCTTGTGACATCTGTTTATTTCAGGGTTTAGGGGACCTTATGATGGAACAGTATTTCCAGGAAGTGGTTCTAGTCATGGATGAAAGTATAAAACAAGGTGCAGCGGGTCATTCAAACTATCTGGACAAGCTGCAGAACATATACAGGACTATCATGGCTGGTTCCAAAGGTGTGTATGACTGTTGTCATATTACAGGATAAGACAGTATTAGCAGACATTTTGACAGAACCACAATGTTTATTTTTGCACTTTGCTCAGAAATAACCACAGTAGAGCCCGACATTGCACTCCCCACTGCACTGCCCTTTCCAGATGTCAACTTTATGTTATGGAAGTCTGAAAAAGACATATGTGAGTCAGTCACAAAGAAGAAACACCAGTACTTTATTTACCTTTATAACAGATGTTGCTGCAGTAAACATATACAACAAATGTGTCTTTCCTGAAGGGGATCTACTGGCTCAATTTCCTCGATCGCAGTTCAGCTCCAGCAGTGACGAACCGAAAGACAACCCGGTTCTGTCTGCAGAGAGCAGCTTAGAGAGAGATGTACAAGAGATAGACCTCAGAGACAGTGAGCCTGTAAACGCAAACCACGAGCCAGTTTTAAATCGAAGAAGAGCCTTCAGGAACATGAACCCACAGGATAAGCTGAGCCTGGTGAGGGAGAAGATAGGAAGCTTTCCTGGAAACTTTGCAGTCCTGAAGGAGGACAGGGAGCGTCACACGGCACGGATAGTGGTGATGGGAGACGACCGCGTGTTGGGAAGGCTCTCCAAATTTTACCACGATATTCAGTGAGTAAATGTTTTTCTTCTTTCAAATGACACTAAAGTGATGTGAAAGTGATATCTATCCATCCATCCATCCATCCATCCATCCATCCATCCATCCATCCATCCATCCATCCATCCATCCATCCATCCATCCATCTATCTGTCTTTGTGAGAATCAGATTTTAATGAGTAGACAAAATTTAACTGAAAATCTATTTGTAATATAACACTGTATGTAATTCTTGTGTTTTCCCCATATTGCTCAAAAGCGAAAGAGAATCCAAGTGTCTTAATTTCACAAAGAAACTGAAACTCCTGTTCTACTACATCCCGATCACTGATGTGGAGTCTTCACCCAGTCCTTCTGTGAGTAACACAGATTTTACTCATGTTAACTCTGGCCGGTATAACTAAAGAATACGCAATCTGAACATCTGTTTTGGGGCACAGGACAGCTCATGGCAGGATGGACAGATGTTGTCTCTCGCCTCTGTATTTGGAAGAGTGGACCCGTGGTACAACAGCAACATCAACAGTTTGCAAGGTGACATCTCCAAACAGGCTGAAAGGGTAACTATGGATTTTTATGAATTTGTAAGAATTCAAAAACATTCAAAAACTATGCAAATGACATCTGCTACCTTCTTCCCTTTGTCATGCGATCAACTGCAGAACTCAACTAATGGTAAGAAATCCCAGCCAAACCTCCTGCTGGAGACCCTGTGTTACTACCTTCGCTGTGGGACGCAGCCAGTTAACCTGCCACTCTATGTCATTAAGGTAAATCACAGTTCTCATATGCATGAATATACATGCATAAAAAATTTATGACAGGAAAGGAAACGCAGAACAAGGCTGGTTTCCACGTGCCGACCGGAGCGTCACATACTGAGCATAACACAGGATGATCTTTAACAGCATAGGAGTGAATCCTGAACATCGTATGATGAAGGAAGCAACCAACCCACAACTGTTACCATGGTTACTTCTAATACAGTACATAGCATTTTACACAGCAAAATGCACAGCTGTGTTGCTTATTGATGCTAGTGTAAGTTGGATGAAATTAGACACAAAAGATCCAGCTTCAGAACTAGAGATCATTATTTTGTGTCATTTAGAATAAGGATGTCTACGTATTCTAAAGAGTGGTCTTAAAGAGACGCTGTTACAGCTTTGAACACAATGTTTAATGATCTTGAATGCATCGTTGCTGATTTCACTAAATGCAGTATGTGTTTAGATGACTCGCTCCAACTCTGATGTGGTGGAAGATGTATTTGTGTCCCATTTGGAAGCGGACATCTCAGAATTCAGACACATCAAGGAAAAAAACTCAAAAGGTATGTTGCCCCCCCCCCTCTCGCTCTCCATCTTTTTTTGTCTCTCTCTCTCTCTCTCAAGTAAATACGGTAAAAGCATAAAAAGTACAAAGTAAATTGTTGTGGTTTGCAGTGGGACCGGTTCCATGCAGAAAGAAGTTAGCATCAGAGGTTTTCAGTGCCGTGATTTCAGTCAAATACACAAAGGTACAGTCACAAGTCATCACAAACATGTTAGTATGTGTTGCTTACAATTAGCATCAACAGAAAAATTTGACATAACTATTAATTCCTCAAAAGATGTCTTTAAGCAAGCGAGAGGTTGAGAAGGGAGAGGCATCCATGTCTTACGGTTTTGTGATTACATCAGAGCTGGCAGCTGAAACATCAGGTTTGATTTATTTGTATTTATATTTTATATTTGACAGATTTTTGTCAATGCAAGGAAAGTGTGTGAATTTAATATAATGCTGAGTAAATTTTGCATTTTCACCAAGGTGAGAATTACCTTATTGTCAACTTTGACAGCATGAACCCGGAAAACAACACGGTAAGAATTTATTAAGGAGTTTAATAATATAGGATTATAACTACATTAATATTGATATAATATATTATTAAGCTGTCTATTCCTTTTATTGTAGAAGATCCAAACACAAAAGATTGTCATTAAGACGATGGAGCATCGGATGCTCTCTGTGTGCTTGGACAAGGACTCTCGCCGGACGTACTCTGATATCCAAAGGTCATCTAGGTCAAACTCTCTGCTCTGATCTGTTTCAACTCTGGCATTAGAAAAAAAGTCCCTTACGGTACAATTCTTTCATTTTTCAGGATGGAAATCTTCCCATGCCTGGACCCTGGGTGCAACATGCGTTCCAGATTCAGCAGCGAGCGACAGCTACCCTTGAACAAATATCTGGAAAAAGTTCTTACACTGCCGATCAACACCTTCACTGGTGATGGCTTCTAGGCCTGTGTGCAGTGTGTGTCCACATGATGCCTGTCGTGTACATAATATTCTTGTGTTTCTACGCCATTCATGATTAAAATTTATAAGCTTTGTATAAAAATTTAATAAAATGTTGACCAAACTGTGTCGTTGCAAGCAGATTAATGCATTCCTGAAATGCAAAACAACTGTAAGTCCTAAAAATACTATCAATATTTGAGTATTTCCGGTTGATGTGACGCAAAGTGGTCACAGGATGGCGATGTTCTGAAGTCACTGATAAACTTCTCTCTCCCACCGAACATACCGGTTGTACGTTCACATCTTAAGGAGGTGACATCTGATGGAGACCAATATGAATCAAATCTAAAAAAAAATTAAAAATAAATTCCATGCGGATTAACTCATCATCACATGTAACCTTTAAGTTGGACATGCTGTTAAAGCTGGTGAAAAACAACCCTGTTGTCTGTAAGACACTGAACATGTGTGTGTTCAGTGTTTGCGTGTCAACCCTCCAGAACATCTGTTTTAACCTGAGGAGACGTGAGCACATGTTGTCCTTTGATGCTGATTCATCAAAGTTCTTTTAAGTATTTAAAGCTAGAAAACTGTCTTTTGGATCCCCAAAAACATTTATAGTCTTTTCAATAAAAATATACCTATATGCATTAGTTCCTCATAGTGCTCCAATGGCAGTCTTCTCCTAAACCATAGCTTAATGTCTCAGTCATTTAAATTAACACTTTAAATCCTAGAGTTTACAATACAGACTTGTGTAAATATCTATGTTAATAACATATTTTCTGAAGTTTGTTTTGGGTGAGGTTTATTCCTTGGCAGAAGACAATAAAAAACAGGAACACTGCTGCAGTACATCTGTGGGGCGCTTAGACCTCCGGAGCGATAGGGGGCGGTGTTGCGTTGACAAAGTCATTCCAGGTGTTCACGCATCCAGTCGAATGAATTGACGGTGCCTCCAGGTAACAGGTGCGTCAGGCTTCTGACGCAGGTCTCTGTCACTCATGCAGCCCGTTGGAGGATAAAAATGATCGGTCGAGGGAAAGGTTGAATAAGTTTGTGCTGCAGAGGTGGAAAAAAAGGTAAAAGTCCAACGTTTATTTTTCTTATCTTATCTTTAAAGTTGACGTGACGTGACGTGGAGCGGCGCTCATCGCGGTCACAGCCGACGCGTCCCTCCAGTTTAACAGAAGTTACCAAGAGACAGGGTTTTAGTTTCGCCCATTTGTAAATTCTAAAGATAATATTTATCTGTAATCCATTCATCTGTTCTGTGACGTTCAGCCTCAGAAGACTGATTAAAACAAGTAATAATACAGTACTATAAACTAAACTAAAACTCTGACATACTGTGGGTTTGTCTTATTTGGTTTTATAACCATTTCAGCTGTGTTATTTAAAAATTGTATATACAGTATGTATGACTATATATTTGTCTATATATGACTGCTACCTAAACAGATCACGTGGTAACACGGTCTGATGGTGTCTTAATTATAACTATTATACATCCTGCTGTTTAGTCCAAACTACAGTCGAGCGTCATGGCTGTCCTGTGGGAACTACTCCTCAGTAAAAGTCTACATTCCATCAGCTGTTTTCTGCTTTGAGACATACTTTCCAGCAATCTGAAATATTTTAAAGAATTTAGAAAATATTTTTCAGTACATGTCACGAAGCCTGGGGTCATACGGTGTTTATCTGGGAGGAAAGGGTTGGATAATGCGGTATTCTTGAAAAGTAAACAGGAACTAAAGCGGTCAGACTCTGGAGCACCTTCAATTCGTAAATATGTACAGTACCTGATTAAATATAGTTAGGTTCACAAAGGTGATTTATTTATCTTTACACTTGTCTGTCATGGACTTCACAGTGACTTTGGAGATAGTTTGAGTGTTAATTTTTCAACAATGAAGTTGCTTAATATCTCAAAATGTCACTTTTGAGCTCTGAGAAGTAGAAATAAATGATATTTGCCAATGGAAGTACACAGATCTCCAGTTATAACTTCTGACAAACAGCATTAATTGGCTTCAAATGAGTTGATGATAAGATGGCTTCGAGGACAGACGTATTGATTAGCCTGTTGTGTCGACAGGAGCGCCGTGTGACGCCAGCCGGGGACGTTGATCATGGCGAGGAACAAGCAGATCGACATCAAGCACGCCCTCGCTCTGGCCGGCACCTTTCACTTCCTGCGCCGCTGTTCCACGGCGTGTCTGCTCCCCTTCTTCACGCTGTACCTCAGACAGCTGGGCCTGACTCCTGCCATGACAGGCATCGTCATGGGAACGAAGCACCTCATCACGCTGGTGTGGAGCCCCCTGGCGAGTTTACTGGCCAAACACTACAACAAGAGGAGAGCGGCGATCATCTGCTCTCTTGTGTGTTCTACAGCGGTGGTTCTGGTTCTGCTGCTAATCCCGCCTACAGACGTGGACGCACAAACCGCCACCTGTAACGCGTCAGACCTGAGCAGCGCTTCAACCCCGAATCAGGCGAATAGTCTCAGACCTGATGTGACAAATCCCTCCCTCCAAATCAACGCAGGAGCCGCCGCTGCACCGAGAACGACTCCGCTTAATAAACTTAAAGGAGATGAAACAAGCGTTCGTCCGTCACAGGCGTACGCGTCCGTGGACGACCGCGGCCGAATCACCGACTCTGCAGCGGCTCCAGTGAGGAGCAAGAGGTCAGAGTCGGGAGAGCCGCAGGCGGGGAGAGGCTTCCTGGGCAGCCTGAATGCACTTGACACCCAGCACCAGGTCTTCTTCCTGGTCCTCTTCACTGTGATCCTGTGGGAGGTGGCGGCGGCCCCCCTGGAGTGGACGGCGGACGACGGCCTGTACGACTACCTAGACTATGCAGACGCTTCGGACCGATACAGGAGCGCTGGGTTGTCTGATTTACTGGGTGCAGCCTTCGGCGTGGGAGGCGTGGGGGTGCTGGTCAGCCAGCTGAGCTGCCTCATCGCCGGGCAGACCCCCAGGGGCGCGGTGCATTTCTACTGTTACGCTGCCGTGGTGGCCGTGGCGTTTCCCGCGGCGATCTACCTCCCTCTCCACCTGAATAAGAAGCGAGATCGCACCGGCGGGCTCCTGAAAGCCCTGCAGCTGGTGCGAGGCTCCCCTCAGGCGCTGCTCTGCGTCGTGACCACCCTGCTCGTGGGGGTAGCGGGCTCCGCCGTGGACGACTTCCTGCTGTGGCAGATGCAGGATCACGGCAGCGACGAGTTGCACATGGGGCTTTCTCTCGCCCTCGCTCTGCTCTCGCAGGCCGGCTTCCCTCTGCTGAGCGGCGGGGTGTCCAGGCTCCTCAGCACGGGACGGGTGCTGGCCGCGGGGGCCGTCTGCCTCGGGCTGCAGTGCATCTATTACTCCTTCCTCTGGGGGCCGTGGGCGGCGCTGCCCGCTCAGGCGCTGAGCTGCTTCAGCAGCGGAGCCCTCTGGTGGGCCGTGACCCTCCAGTGTGAGGACGTGGCCACGCCGGGGGCAGAGAGGAGCGTGAGGAGGGTCTACACGGAACTTTCCCTCCACCTGGGGAAGGGGTTGGGGAGCTTTATTGGGGGATTAGTGGCTCAGCGGTTCGGGCTGGCGTGGTTGTTCAGAGGAATGGCGGCGGGTCTGGCGCTCTGGTGTGTGTGTCTGGTCCTGCTCCAGTGGAAAGCCCCTCGCCAGCGCAGGATTAACTACTCCCGCCTTCTGGCAGCAGATGCCAGTGAAGCCAGCGACTCCGAGTCTGAGCAGGAGAGAGACTGGCTGGATAAAGCCATGGAGGACGACAAAAGCAACAACAACTATGGAAGGAGAACAAACCACAGAGCTCTGCTGTGAGAGCGCGGTGACACTCGAAGGCAGCAGCAGATGGAAATCACGTCACAAATAACATCAACACGGAAACCCTAATTATCACTCACATTTATAGACGCGTCAGTCTTCATCAGCGGTGCCGGACTGTTGGCATCCTCCTCTGACAGGTTCAATTCAAACCTGACCGTTAACTCTTTCCTGCTCTTTTGCATCATAATGCCGTGTTGTGACATCTGCATCCTGCTTGACATTTCATCAGTCTGGAGATAAGGTGCGCTCATGGGACTTCATCTCCGGGGCCACCTGAGCCTTTGCATAAAAACATTTACATAAAACAAACAGCAGCAGAATAATAGGTGGGCCGGAGGAGCGCCGCATAAATTCCACAGACTACTGGGAGCATCGTGATAGTAGAATGGCTGCAGCCATCGACGTATACGTGTTAACACACAACGTGTACACAAGGTGTGGCTGAACCCGACTCAGCTTCTGTTTATCTGATACTGTCTTCCTGCCTGTTAAACAATCCGCCTTTATGTGCAGGACATTAAAACAGTTTGCAGCACAGTGAGCTGTAACGTTGTGTGTGATCAGATGCATGTGAACAACCAGAGGTCGTGTGTGTTTGCTTTTGTATCAGGAAGTGTTTGTTTGCTCTGTATTTCAAACTGAGCTGCGGAGTGTAACTCACAATCAACTCTGACCTGTTCTGCAACAATCTCCACTCAGACCGGGGTTTCCTGGATTCCACACACTCCACTTTCATCCTTTGACATCACCTTAATGGACGTGTCTTTATTCCATCTCTGTGCCTGTGTTGTACTAGCAGGTCTTTAAAAACCTGTTGCAGAATACTGAATACTGTGAAGTGCAAGCAAGTCCTGCCAGCAGAATCAGCTGCTGACCTGACATGAGACTCAAGAATCTCATGGTTATATGCAATTAATATTCATTCCGGAAATGAACCTTTCTTCAAATTTTAAATAAAAACATCTGTTTTGGGAGTAGCATGGACTCTTCTGGTTTTTATATTCTGTTTATATTCTGTTTATATTCAGATTATATTCTGTAATCTGAATTATGCCGTCACCCTCTTCAAACACCTCTGCTTTTGTGTTGTGTTAACGCCCTGGTCATATTGGTGCACGCAGCCAAGGATGCATGGATGATGGATGTGAGTGGTCCCTGGTTGTGGGACTGTGGCAGGTCTTGCATGCAGATAGATGCTCACTGACATTCCCCCCAACATCTGGCAAGGTCCTCGAGGGACCGGATGCATGAAATCATGTCATCCATAGCCAAACCCGATCGGGTGCGATGGAAAATTTATGAGAGAAGGGTCGATTCTCTGTGGACATGCTGCTGTTTTCTGACTCATGGGTTGATGGATTCTTCTATGTACTAAGAATAATAAACCATTAAATAAGAACATGGAGACTTCAGTAGAGTTTATTGATTTTGATAAAGACAATGGACAAATATTTAATAATCTTACAGAGGCATCTTTGTATTTGAATCAACCAGAAGGCATACATAGTGGTTAAAACTATATCAAAAATTCTGCAGCAGTAAAATGACTTTGAAGCCACTGGGACCAACTAGTAGCTAATCTACTTGACTGAATTTGGACTGTAATCCAAGCTCAGTAAAACATTCTCAGGTTTTAGTAAAGGTGAAAAATCAAATGTTGAAAACACAACTCACAATTTTACTAAAAATTTAAAACAGTTTCTGAATCCACCTGTTTGGCATGATCCACTCCAGAACTGAACAGGTTGATCCTTGTTGAATTCACCAAGTTTCATTCCCATCCATCAGTTTGTGTAATAGATGGAGTTGCTGGAAACAGCATCTTCTATAAGGTTAAATAAATAAAATCCAGATCCGTTAAATCATGTACTGACTTCTTCCCAGTCACATGTCCGACCCTCCTGACAGGTTTCATGACACTAGATTTTGTGCAGTGCTCGTTCGGACCCGGCTGGTGTGTGTGTGTGTATGTGTCTCACCGCGGTCCGTCAGCAGGTGGCGCCCTGGAGCACAAACCGGCTGCTTCATCCGCTCCGCGCTGACATCCACCTCGGCATCAATCGGATGCTGCGCTCCCGTTCTATTCCTCCACACCTGACACCGGTGCTGCGTCGGATCAGACAAGACCGTGGCATTAATTCAACAAAAAAAAAATTGTAACATTTCTTTAGAGATATTATCAGACTAGAGGAGCGTTTCATAACATGGACAACGAGAGAAAATCCTCCAAACAGCAAGGCTCTTCGGGAAAGACGGACAAATCAGGTGAGTTTGAGCGGCTGAACTGAATCCATGCTTGATTAGACAGACGTTATGATGTGACGTCATCAATGAACGGTGTGTGTGTGTGTGTGTGTGTATGTGTGTGTGTATGTGTGTGTGTGTCACGTCATCAACCTCCAGCTGATGAAGTGAGCTTCAGCTCCCAGCGGATGTTCGAGGTGAAGTTATCTGTGACCAGGGCTGTAGATAGGATTCTGAAGTGGGGGGGGGGTCCTTATTGTTATCCCAATTAGGGCTGAAAATAGTGGATTGTGACGTCACAATTCCTCCAAACCCAGTTTTTAAAATGTCTTTCAAATGTCTTTAAAATGTCAATTCAGATGCAGTTTTGATGAACTGAACTATCAAGAGTCTAAATATGTTTCTACATATACGAAAAAAAAAAGAAAAAAAAACTTCCAGGGAGAAGAATCTTTAAAACTGGAAGTGAACGTACGTCAGATGTTTTGCTCTGGAGGTCTCTGATCTGTATAGTCATCATCTCCTCTCTCTGCTGGTTTGATCATTGTGCCATTGCAGACTGATGACAGCATCAGTCTGCCATGCATTGATGCAAAAATAACTTCCAATCTGACTGTTCACGTCTCACCACCACGGATCAGATATCTGTTTATAAAAACGACTCAGATCGGACTTGAAATGATCATATTTTTGTCACACGAAGGCTGAAAAATTGAATTTAGCAGCATTATGTTTCTACGGTTAGTCCATCTCCATCGTTATCCCTGAACAGGCAGTACATTTTATCAGTGAGAACACACACAAATACTCCTCACATTTATTTTATAGCTCTCTCTATTGTAGAGCGCATGAACCCCGTGGTTGACCTCAAGAGCGTCTAGAGGCTCTGAGCAGATCAGATCAATCAATGTGCATGAAAAACACACAGATGAATGAAGTTGTGGAATCAACTTCATTCATCTGTGTGTGTGTGTATGTGTATGTGTGTGTGTGTGTGTGTGTGTGTGTGTGAGTCTAAGGAAGGTTGAGTGTTTGTGCAGCAGTGATATCCCTGGTGGTTTCAGTGTGTGTGGTTGTGATGTGTTTTCACACAAGGTCAGGTAATTAAAAGAGTATTCGAGCTGTGCCAGATGAGTCATCGCTCCCAGAGAGGAGTGCGAGGTGGGTGGTGAGGAGTTGGGGGCAATTTTAATGGTTATATATATTCTGAATGAACATCAGGGCAAGTTTCTTTAAAAAATTGCTCATTATAAAAGTGTTGGTTCTGGTAACAGAACTATAAAGTCATGTTTCATGAATTGTCTTTTTCACCTGAAATCTATTCAGGGTCAATTTTTTTCAATATATTCTTTCTTTCTTTAATTTTATTTGACCATTTTTGTCCTGTTTGAAGTCAAATTAAAAACCCAATTAAACGAAATAAATAAATAAATAAAAATTGTCAGACCCAAATCTTGTTTTCATGTCTTCCCTGTCTTCCAGCTGAGGATGTAATTTCGATGGCCGATTCCTCATTTACCATCGAGGGCATTGAAGGAGAGCTTTGCAAAATCGAGCGGATTAGAGACATCCTGGTGCGGAGGGAATCCAAGCTGAGATACATGTAAGGTCAACAGTTAACAGCTCTTAAACACACTGATAGTGTATCTGACTGAATACTGACACACGTGAGACCTCCCTCCATTGTGTGATCTTCTTCTTCATGCATACAGTCAAGCTCTTCTGTCCCATCATCTGCAACACAGACATCCTTTCCACGGGTCCCACTCTGTTGACTTGTACCGCAACTGCAACACAGACGTGGAATGAAGGGATGAAGTTCAGCCCATGTGGAGAAATTTTGTAAACCAAGAAAAGGATTCATATGAAAGCAGTCATTTATCACCCAGATAGAAAAAAAGATCATTTTTGTGAGAATGCATCGTAGGAAATATGCATAGGATTGCACAAATAATACGATAACTGTAACCAGACCAACCAGTTGGCTGCAAATTGGTGAAACACTCTGAACACATATCTTCATTGATTGATTTACCATCAGACAATATTTTCATTGACTAGCCTTTAAGAGTGGTGGACAAATACAACAAAATATAATGATACCGCCAGCATAAAAACTGCTATTTTGCAGCATCCTCACATCCAAGAGTGAATCGTAGACGGATGTGGAGAAGAGAATCTGGTAATTTTTCCAAAACAAAACACCGTTCAAAATCAGATAATTAATAAAACAGAAATAATGTAAAATTGTGGATTCATTCTGTGTGGCCAGGTACCAATCAACCCACGGACCGGTACCTGTCTGCGACCCGGGGGTTGGGGGTCACTGTCTTAGAGGATTCATGAGGACAGTTGGAGCTGCAGACTTTTTTTGCCTCCTGGCAGAAAGAAGAGATCAATACCACTCGCATGTGTTTGAGTAAGCCAGCAGCCGGTCAGCTCAGCTTAACACAAAGACTGGAAACAGCTGGCTGCACACTTTAATGGGACAGGACGTTTCGTTACAGCTGCTGGATTTGTTACCTCTGGACAGAGCTGGGCTGAGTAATTCCACATCTCCAGTCTTCCTAGTTGTTATCTCCGTCCAGGAGGTTGTGTTTTATCAGCATCAGTTTGTCTATTTTACAGATTAACACAAATTTTAGGAAAGGAATTGGAATATTTGTCTTGTCTTGACAGAGTCCTCAATAAGGGTAAACATGAGCGCTGGAGACATTGTCATTTTAAATGTTGTCTCGGTGGCGGTAGTTTCATTGTTCAGAATGAAATGAGGGGTGTATAAACGCTCCTGTGAGTCATCCTGACACATCTGCGCTGAAATGTAGCCTTTTTTTTTATCACACCAACAAAGTAAATATCAGTTTCCACTTTTCGTTGTCTCTGTAATAGCATCTCCCAGATGCACCGACACACACACACATACACACACACACACGTACACACACACACGGCTGATGTTGTCAAATGCACAGGAGCATCAGATGGTGAAATGAGATCTGATGCTGTCTGGCCTTATTCCTTCACAGAGGACAATACACTGGTGTTATCTCTGACAGTAAAATCACCAGCTATACAATCATCCCATCCAGAATTCCAGACCCAGTGTTATATATTCTCTTTCATGAGCACGCACAATTTCACACTGATGCCTGCCTTAAGCGAGGGACACAAACTGTTGTGTGTTTTTCTCTGGTTTTCCGTTCAGAATGATTCCTTGTGCTTTTTATCTTATTTTGACTCAGGAAATAGACTGGGTCATCCACATAATTTGGAGGTTAGTGGTTCGATCACCAACTCCGGTTCCGTGTCAGAGTGTCCCCGGTGAAAACGCTGAACAACAAATTGCTCCTGATGGTCGTTTGCATCATTCTGTGACACACATATTGTGTTGGGCTGGGATACAAACGATTTCCATCTGGCAGCGGTGTGTGAACACATGTGAATGGATGATTGAATAATCAGTAGAAAAGAGAAGCTTTGCATAAAAGAAGCCAATTTACTTTGTACTGTGTCCTCTCAGGATGGATGACATTCAGCTCTGCAGAGAAATCACAAGGCTGAAGACGGAGCTGCAGAAACTCGTCTCAGTTCCGGGTAAATTAAAAAGCCGTCACTCTCCTCGTTTGTCACTTTTTATTCAACCTGCAGACGTTTGGATGGGATGGGCCTCATACGGCTTCCACGGTTAACGTTTACATGACAGCTCTGATAGCCAAGAAGGTTTCCATGGCAACTAAGTGGATAAGAGTTTCAAGTGCTTAGTAACCAGTAACACTGGAGAAATATTATTTCAGGTTTGTACCTTCACCTAAGAGAGTTGGAGGACTTTGGTTGGTTGGTTGGTTGGTTGGTTGGTTGGTTGGTTGGTTGGTTGGTTGGTTTTGCAGGTATGAATGGATTCTTAATAGGGCCTTTGTTTTAATAGTGTTCCAGGTCGATGTAAAACAAACAGACAAACCAAAATAAGGTCTAGACAGATGTTTTATCTCCACACAAAACTGCATCCTGGTCCGGATCATAAACAGAATCTGGATGATGTATTTAGGGTCATATCACATGTATATAATTGTGAGTATTTTTCTGTTAAAACTTTGAATCTAGTCAGTTTAGAGTCCATTCATGTCTGTACTTATTGTCTGTGCGTCTTGGTCGGTTCTTTGCCATGCACCTCCATGCTGCCTGTTCATGCTAAGGTCATTCATTAATGTAATTCTTGTTCATTGTTCATTGAGGACTCCTGATGATGGAATACTCTTATGGATTAGGTAGCCTGGACCAATGAATAAGGAGACATTGTTATGTAGTTTGATGTCATCATGTCATCATACTGACATTACATAGTGTGTGTTATGTCCAGGAATCTGTGATTCATGGTGATACAGAATGAAATGCACAGAATTTAGATTCTGTAAAATGCTCAACTTTCCTGTATCAATTCAAGCATTTTTGGTGTTAATTTAGAATTCCAGTGCCCAAACAAGTTAATTCTATGTTTATGTTGATGGACAGAAAAGGACAAGTCTGAGGAGGACAGGAAGAGGGAGGACGAGCTGCTGCAACAGATCAGCAAGCTGGTGGAGACCAGAGACTTCCTGGTGGATGATGTGGAGTTTGAAAGACTGAGGTGAGATTGTTACATCAAGAGGACTGAAAGGACTTTGTGCCATTTGTTTTTTTTAAGTATTTTGGGCCATTTTTCTCACAGAGATGGCAGACTACAGGGCTTTTTTCCCTCAATAACAGCTTTACTCTAAGTTGGCTAACGTCTTGAATTCTGGATGTACTTTATGGGTCTGAAAAACAAAATTATGTACTGTAATCATTTGAAAAGGTCCCAGTTAAGGTAACAGTGAAAATAGACAAATGCAACTCCTCCGAAATAGATGGCGACACCGCCCATCGTTGTGCGTGTCTGTTACAGTTCCACCCTTATTCACATATGCAGTCAGAACAACCATGAAAACAACATCCTATCGCCTGGTTTTGATTGAGCTGGAGTCCCTTTTTTAAAATGCAAAGGACTGACTTTTCAATTTTCAGGAAAATCCGTTGTCATGTGAACGGGTCCTTCAACGCTATGTGTTTACAAGACGTTGCGTCTCTAGGAGCAAAAACAATCTCATTAAAGCAGATATGTGATTCTAATAGAATGGATTTGGTACAAAAACTTTCTGAAGCTATTGATCCAGTGATTCTTCTTTAAATTCTCTGCTATTCACACACACACATGCACACACACACGCGCACACACACACACACACACACACACACACACACACACACACACACACACACATCTATAGTCACTCGTGTGTTTTGGGGTTTTTTTTGATGACAATGTTGAATTAACTGTACTAACATTCTAAGTAGCCTCAGGAAGATATTTAAGCCCTCATTTCTTCATTATACCAGGACTTCATTCCAGGTATAGTTGATTAAATCTCTTCTCCTGGTACTTGATCAGGTCACCCCGTTGCTTTGGTTTCTCTTAAATTCTGTCTTGTGACATTCACCACAAAACACATTCAAATAAAAACAGTCAAATACTCTCCTTCCCAGGGAAAAAGAGGAAGACAGAGAGATGGCAGCCTTCTTGCAGTCTAAATTTCCCAAGGCATTGACGGCAAAGGGTGAGTGGAACCACAAGGCTGCCACACAATCTTCACTGAAACGCACACACACATATTTTATACAGAAGGGGAATCTTTGGGGTAGAGATCACAATGGAAAGTATTTTAAAAAAAAGTTTTCTGGATTCTTATACCTGTTGTTTTTCATACCTGTCAGCTAGGGCCAAGACGTTTGGATGGATGCACGGTACATTTGCAGATTGTCAATATATACGTTATGTAGTTATAACAGCTATAGCTAACGAATGCTTTGTCTTCTTGCCTCCAGGGAAGGCATTTCTAGTCGCATCTTGACGCTTACTAAAAAGGGAAGGCAGAAGCAAACTGACATGATAATTACTGAGCTTTAGAGCTGCTATGAGGTACATTTTGTTACCGCTTGATGAAGCCCAGCAAACTGTTTCTCTGCAAGACAGAAGGAAGCGCGTTCATTATTCTTCCTTTACATGCAGGTGTCGACGGCGACAGAGTGTGAACATACTCTGTTGAATAAACTTTAAGTCCATGTCTTCTTTTAAATCAGGTGCTTTGCGAGATCAAAAGCTGCCGTCCAGATCCCAGCGCCAGTCACCGCCGTTCATCACTAAAACCGGACTTGCACTGCTGAAAGACTGCTGTGGCTTCACCTGCTCCATCATGTAACGTCCTGCGTGTGTGTGTGTGTGGGGGGGGGTATACTACAGATATGCTAATGGTTTCTGTACAGTTAGTGTAATTAGATATTATTATGGGAGCTCTGTCGATCTGTTTTGTATTAGACACAGTATTGATCCCTGAGGGAATGGACTACACTTGATCACCTCTCTTTGTGTTGTAGCAGAAGGGTAAACATTGTTAAGACTGCACCCGGCTATTACTTTCATATTTAATTCATGTCTTTTTGTTCATAACTTAAACCAAAGTTTTTGTCTTAACCAGATGTAACTAGTGACTAATATGCCTTACAGTGTTTTGTTGAAAGAAAGAAAAAAGTAAACGTGTCTTTAATATATCATTCTTTTTTTGTGAATGAAAATGTAAATCTTATCTTTGCAATGCTGCTATGATAAAGTGTTTCAATGCTCTTCTTTATTCCAGGTTAAATTTTGTTGATTTATGACCCATGTTTGGAATGTGAGTAAAATACATTGGACAACAAGATCTTGAACCTGGCCCTCGGTTGTAAGTTGTGTTTTAGTCATGTATTCAGACGGTTACATTACTGCCACCCCAAGAAACAGCATGGAGGATGACTTCACCTCATAGCAAATCCTAGTAAGAATGCTTCATTCCATAATGAGAACCAGTCTATTAAATATGCTAGGCTAATTAGCTTTTAAGTAGGCTAATGTGAGTACAGCATATTGGCTTGAAGTACTTTATAATCAGCAAATAAAAAATTACAGTGATTAATACCAAAAAAATCCATCACGTATCTTTTAGTTTCAGACATTCAAATCTGATGTGATTACTGTACTTGAGTTTTCTCCACACACACACACACACACACACACACACACACACACACACACACACACACACACCCTCAGACTTCTGCAGACTCAGAGATGTCCCACTGGTGCACTGTCATACTGATCATAATTGCATAGGAGCCTAATGTGCCTGAGTGGTTCCAAAGCCCAGATGCGACAGTATAGAGTTTGACTGTCATGACAACAGGATAAGATGTGGCAGCTGTTGCGTTTGCTGTCTTGGTGTAGAAACCAAGTGGTGGTATTCACAGTGTGGAGCACATAAACCCACCTGCACATCATCAGTCATGTCGAGCATCCTCTGCGGGGAGGATTACCTTGTTCTGGGTGATTTTTACAGAACAGGG
Organism: Antennarius striatus; assembly: GCF_040054535.1. NCBI lineage: Eukaryota > Metazoa > Chordata > Actinopteri > Lophiiformes > Antennariidae > Antennarius > Antennarius striatus. The sequence continues at coordinate 6,386,021 of NC_090791.1, read as the reverse complement.
TACCAGATGGTTGTTACTGATGGTAGAACTTCTTAACTTGTCTTTTATAGCTATGAGCTGAGATTTTCTCCAGTGGTATATGCTGTAGATTTTGTGCTTCTGTCCAAGCTAAGAAATGTGCAATTATAAAAAGTTCTAAGCCAGATATTGTTTGGATCAGTAAACCATATAATGCATCCAGGACCTGATGCACAGACATCCTGCCATGACGCCACCATAGCAACAAGATGTGACGATAATATGTGTGTTGGTGCTTATTAATTTTCATTATGTGAATTCTGATGTAACACCAACATCAGCATGACTTCATGTTCCTGCTTTCACACTCAGATATGTTACCTGAACTTCTTTGGGACTTACGCTGCCTGTGCAGACAAGTCAAACAATGGATGCCCCTTTTTTCAACATTCCTTTCACAATGCTGAAGAAAAAAGATTCATTAATACACACATACTTCTTCTTCTTCTTCTTCTTAATACACACATACAGTATGCACATAATGTGTCTTGCTGCTATAATGTGCTTTTGCTTCAACCCGCTGCTCTCTATGGAAGCTGATAAAGGCCGTCACAGCTGGTTGAAGATTAACAGAGCGGTGTACAGGCAGGCAGCGCACTCCACTGTATTTAATTTGCCAGCAGTGAAGACTAATCAGGGGGCTACACATTATGAATATAGACAAGTTGCTGCCAACCGACTCTAATTGGACGCTGGTAAAAAGGCAGCTTGTTCTTGTATGCAGCGCTGCCTGAGACATTTAACAGTTTGGTGATACTGAAAGGTGATACCGCTGCCAATTAGAGAGGCTGTGCTTTCTTAGTTCTTTCTTCCTATTTGCAGTTGTAGCTTCAACTTCTCCTGAAAGCGTGTAACAATCCCAGCCTCAGCCTTGGAGCAGATCAATCAGTGTATAGTATTATACATGTATATGAGGACAGTGTAGCCTCTCATAGAGTTCATAGTTTCCAGAGAATCGATCGTAGTGAGGGTACATGTCATCCAGCCAGCGACAGCTGAGAATGTCTGTGAATGTCTCCCGAGACCGAACTATTTCCTTTAATTCAATGAAACCCGAATCCATATTCCATTCATTAACCCAACCCAGTAAAGCTATCCATATCATAACTGCTGGACCATACGTACATATGCTGTGGACTGGGTTTGAAACAAAAAAAAACAGCCAAGCTAAAAAAAAACAAATTGCTTAAAAATATATATTTTCCTACCTGTAAATTAAATTATAATTGTATTTGGTAAATTTTCTTATTGCTGTGAAACAGGTGAGCACCAAGAAAAATCATCATGTAAGAACCACACCAGAAATGTTATGTACCAGTTTATAATCCATTTTTGCACAGAGATCATACAAAATCGTTCTTTATTTACACTGAAAAAACAACAACATCTGTTGTCTGATTCTACCCGACTGTATGATTTTAAATAACACACTTACATTCCACGAGTAGAGGAGGCGTGACATAGAACAGCAGCAGCGTCTAACATCTGGCACCGCTGTGTACACTTGAAAGAACAGAGTGAATACGATCATAAATCCCTTCCTACGACATGATGGCTGATCTTATTATCCTCAAAACATTTGTGGAGGATTTTCTGCTTCTGCTTGTTGAACCTCCAATTTATAGTGTCATATTGTGCGACGACAGAATGTGTGAACACTGTCAACATTAGTGCTATCATGGCAATTCATTTCCATATAAATATATCACAATTAATAATAATAATCCTGATAAAGTCAAGTCAGTTTTGTTTTTTTTAACAGTTCCAAATCACAGTATAAATTAACTCACAGTGACAGCAGCGAGGAGACACTTTTTTTTTCAACAGAAAGAGATCCGTGAGAGAGAATTGAACAACAAATTTACAATATTGTACATTTTTTGGACAGTAGGAGGAAGCTTGAATAACAAGACGGAATCAATACAGTTACAAGAATGAGAAAATGAACGTTAAACTGCAGGCAGACTTTGGTGTTTTGCAGTGAGGATTCTGTATTCTGGTGGATGATCTACTCATCATCATCATCATCATCAAATAGGACTTCATCTATGAGCACATCCGTGTTGCCAACAGGGATGTCCTGACACAGCTGCTCTTTGAAGGCCAACCCGATGGTGTAAGGCTTTCCTTGGGGATGTCTGATGCAGCGATCTAAGTAAGTGTCATAGAAGCCCTTTCCTCGTCCCAGTCTCCTTCCTGACCGATCAAACCCAAGGCCTGGCATCAAGATCAGGTCTAGACCTCCTGCAGCCAGCGCTTCTTCTCTGCTGCTGTCCTCTTCAGAAGGCTGCCGGATGCTCCAGGCTGTCAGAGGCAGTGTCTGCATGTCCTGCAGACTGTTCAGCTTCAACATGTCCATGTGGTTGCTGTTGCTCTCATATCTGGGAATGAAGCAGCTTTTACCCCACTTGAACACATCTTTGATGATCTCCTCGGTGCACACTTCATCGTCCATGCTGACAAACACTGCAATCCGCCTGCAGGACGCGTACTTAGGGTGGCGGAGAAGCTTCTGTGCAACACTTAGAGACTGTCGTCGTTTCTCGGCGTCACTTAATGCCGCAACCCGGCGTTTTATCTCTTTCCTCAAAGATTGCTTTGCAGCGTGAAGAGCGGCCATTCTTACTTTTTTTTCCAGTCCCAAGTAAAACACGTCTCTGAACTTTGAACTCGGTGGAGTGTGTTCAGCATTTGGAAACGCGTTAAAAATTAACGTTAAAAATCGATAGAAAAATTTTTTTTTCTTCATGTAGGTTTAACTTTTTAAAGAAATTTAACACATATATCAACAAACGATAGAACAGTAACGACAAAAAAAAAAAAAAAAGCCAACAGAGTCAATAAAGATAATAACAAAAATGCGGAAATACGTCACGCGTCACGTGACCTGCTATACGAGAGACAGGAAGGGAGAGAAGGAGCATGACCAAACCTCACAGTAATCCCTCGTTTAAACGTTTATGAGCCCTCCCCATACTGATAGTAAACACCTTCTATCTGTATTACCTTTTCCCACACTCTTTAAACACACTTTTCTATTGCTGTCAGCCAATAGCTTTGCGCGTACGGTATCACGTGACTAACTACTATTAAAAAACCGCGATGTAGTGAAGTCGTCTATCTTGAAGCGCAAATAGGCGAGGGATTATTATAATGCCATCCACAGCAGTTATATCATTATGGCATGGTTTATCATAATTGTAGAAACATGCCTATACTATTTAAATTATCAAAGATCGTTATTATACTGAGCATAATGATTATATATATATATATATATATATATATATATATATATATATATATATATATATATATATATATATATATATATATATATATATATATATATATATATATATATATATATAATTTTTTATTTTATTTATTTATTTTTTAAAGTTAAACTAGACTCCAGTGGTTTTAGGTCGTTACATGCATTTTTTACTCTTACAGTAGCATAGCAACCACTGAGGTGAAACACACCATCCAACATAAAAACTGCACACACAGCAGAGGCACATTAAACCATGTACAAATATGAACTTATGAGTGATGAACATATGAAATATGTCTGAATGTAGCTATTTCAGACAAACCTGATTTTTCATGCAGCTGAGATGCCGAGGAGCTCCACCAGGAACAAGATTCTTCACGGTTTAAGTGATGTATCGTTTCTAGATGGAATATTGTCATTGGTGATTTGAAGCATCTGTAATTCATCTGCTCTGTGATCATTTAACACAGAAAGTCAAAGAATTGTATTGTCTCTTCTGTTGTAAACAGACGAGTGGGCTGTGTGTTAGCAGCGAGACTTCAAAGTACATTTTCTGTTGCTTGCTGGGCTGTGAGTCACTGTGTATGAGTCACACATCATGGCCTTGAACACACACAACAAATTTGCCTCCCCGTTGTGACTGAGTCATGTTTCAGTGGGTAAATGGTCCATCATTTTTTGACACTCAGCTGACTGCAAATTGTATTTCATCATAGAAGAAGGCGACAATTAATATGTAACACATTAGGTTCAGGCAGAAATATTGATTTGTTCTAAATAAAGTGGAAACAACTTGCCTGAGGGAAATATTAAGCCCCTGTTGCTCCCATTAAAAGAACACTGTGTAGTTTCCTGGACTTTGATCTGACCCCACATTTACCGTGTGGTTATTCAGCCTATCGTCACTTTTTTCATGACTGTACATAACATAGAAATTTTATTTTATTTTATTTTATTTTATTTTATTTTATTTTATTTTATTTTATTTTATTTTAAAACAAAACTCACTAATAACTATGCCTTAAGATCTGTTAAGAAATTAGGACGCACCTTCCGGTTTATATCGTGCTGTTTTGTTTTGTTCTTTTTTTTTTCATTGTAAGCATGTTTCCAGTCAAACCTTCATTTAAAATACTTAAACCACTTGGGCCGGAGCCCTCAGATTCCTCGGGTCTGGAGGACCACCAACACCCGACAACTACAGTACTTGATGAATCCTTAACAGTCTGCTTCCAGCACCTCAACCTTCATATTATCACAAATCAAACAGTACCCCCATGTGGCAGAGAACAGCACTACATAAGCATGGAGACGGAGTTGGACCCTTCAGAATTACCTTTATCCTTCATGGCATAGATTCAACAAGGTACTTGAAACATTCCTGTGAGAGTTTGGTCCATATTGATATGATATCATCACACAGGATTGGGATCTGGTGACTGTGGAGGTCGTTTGCATTCAGTGAATTCATTGTCATGTTCAAGAAACCAGTCTGAGGTGATTCCAGCTTCATGACATGGCGTGTTATCCTGCTGGAAGTAGCCATAAGGAAATGGGTCCACTGCCAAGAAAATATCCCCCACACCATTACACCACCAGCAGCAGCCTGAACGTTGACACAAGGCAGGATGGATCCATGCTTTCGTGTTGTTGACCCTAAATTCTGACCATTTGAATTTTGCAGCAGAAATCGAGACTCATCAGACCAGGCAACATCTTAACAATCTGCTCTTGTCCAATTTTGGTGAGCCTTCGCGAATTGTAGTCTCAGTTTCCTGTTCTTAACTGATAGGGGTGGCCCCCACAGTGTGGTCTTCTGCTGCTGTAGTCCATGTTACTCAAGGCTCGACGTGTTGTGTCTTCAGAGATGCTCTTCTGCATACCTCAGTTGTAACAAATGGTTATTGGAGTTACTTTTGCCTTTCTATCAGTTTGAACCAGCCTGGCCATTCTCGTACGACCTCTGGCATCAAAAAGGCATTTCCACCCACAGACCTGCACTCACTGGGTATTCTCTCGTTTTCGGACCATTCTCTGTAAACCCTAGAGATGGTTGTGCGTGAAAATCGCAGTAGATCAGCAGTTTATGAAACAATCGGTTTCTGAAATAATCACATGCCTAAATGCATGGGCATGTAGACATTTCTCAATTGTCATGAATTTATCAAATTGTCATTACTATGACAATTTCAATCCTATGAAGAAGCTCAATCTTCACAGAAAGTGACCTCTGTACAGGGTTCTTTATTGATGCGACTTTTATATTTTCAGCTATGCGTACAATACTACTGATGTATGGAGCAGCAGGAGCACAAATCTACTAAATATACACTGACACAATGCTGGGTGTAGTCCTACTCAAGCTGAGCAAATATCTGAATTAAGTCTGTTACTCGTAGGAGATTTCTGAAGTCTGAAACATGATCTAACCAATGTCGTCAGGAGCAAACTTTTAATAGTGTTTTTTACATTTTGCTCCAAAAGTTAGAGCCAAAACCTGCAGTAACATCCCCAGATAGGATTAAATCCTGTATGATACAAGCATGTGAATAACTGTATAAAAAGTACATATACGGATGGAAGCAAAAATATTCGATCCCGATGTAATATTATGTTTATTGGCAAGATATATATATATATATATATAATTTTTGCATTTACATAAAGACTCCACGCCTGAAGTCTAAGGTATTTTTTTTACTGCTGACCCAAAAGCACAAGAAAAATCAGGTCCAGGAGTTCAAAACCATCTTGATACGATGTTTTGGGATATTTTTCAACAAAACAATGAAATTAACCTGAAACTTTTTGACCTCTGGATCAGCATCATGTCTGGAGGAGAAAGAATGAACCTGAAGAAGAAGAAAGAACTGGAGACCTCTGCCAATGTGGAACAGGCAAAGATTCCTCAGAAAAACTATACAAAATCAGGTTCGATCCAATCGAATCCAATTTTATTTGTTAGGCATTTTGCAACAACCACAGTCGATCAAAGTGTTATATGTTGCATACTGTTGCTTCCAGTTGTGCCAGTATGTACATGTTGATCCATCGATGCCCATATGTAATATAAATCTATCTATCTAATTTATTTTGATTCCTGTGCAATTATTTTGCCATATTTAGCACTGTCATGCTCTTGGCTTGAATTTTTATAGGGACAGGAACAATTTCATGTGAAAAATGACGAATGGATGAAAGGACATTGTTTCTGTTTTCATATAGATTTTTGTACTTGTCTACACATACAGGCTTTTGTTTATTAAAAATAATTGAATCTACATTTCTGAACACATCAGTCATCACAAAAAAATCCAGCACCTTGTAGTGACATAATCAGGGGGTTCATATCTACAGCCTCAGATTAAATTACATAAATACTGTACATGATTACTAAACTAATTTGGTGAGTGCAGGTTGCCATCACCATTATGTGGTGCAGCTTGACAGACATGGTGCATCTGATCACAAAAGTTCAACCCCTGGCAGTTTTGCACATTTTGTATTTTAACCATCTGCTATTATACCCATCATACACATTGCGTAAACAATTGTCATTATGTAAATACTGTATAGTATCTTATGGAGGTATGTTATTTTATATACATGTTTATTTAATCATTCTGGTGGCATTACGTGCGGATGACAAAGTAGGTTTTTCATCGTACAGGGAGACCCTGATTCTTTACTGTGCACATGACAGCTTTGCATCTTTGCATCTAGGAAGCAGGCTGCTGTCCCTTTAAATTATGACGTAGGTCCTCTGCTGTCCCACTTCACCGCGAGCAGCAGCGGCGTAAAGCACGGCTAGTGGGGCTGGCCGTCGCAAAGGGGCCGGCCGGTGACGTGGGTGCTTCGCTGGGCCCTCAACATGGAGTTTTTACTGGGGAATCCGTACAGCACGCCGGCCGGACAGCGGATCGGTGAGTTCTTACTGCCGGGAGTTGCATCGTAACAGCCAAATTCAGTCAGACGCGGCCACCTTTAGCTGTGGCCTTCCGGCATTCATCTCCATCGAACTGTTGTTTCGTGTTTATTTTGACGGGTTTTCATTGCACGAAATAACGAGTGTACGATATATAACACTAATATCGATAGGCCCTCATTAATGTATGCATTTACTGAGACTAGCAGATGAAAGGCGGGATGTATGTTTGATTGATACGTCAACAAAACTATGACTCGGCAGAGGCGGCATTTAGATGCGGCAATCCTCCAAATTGATTGGCTGTCATTTGTGTCAGTCAAATTTGTCAGTAGGTGGGCGGGACATCGACCTGACCTAAATTAGATTCAGGTTTATGTAGATTAACAGCGTAATAAATTTAATAAATAGATAGGACGGTTTATATTTATAGTAAGTTCTGTTTCCCTTTTATGCAACCAGTAATATTTGTCATTTTAATGGGCTAATCCATCTCTCTATTAGGCCAATCCATATTTCTCGTTGCACGTTAATTTGAATTATTTACTTGTTTTTAAAAAATGTAATAGAGTCTTAGTATTTCAAAAAATTTGGCAATCTAATAGTTCAAGCTCCCACACATTGGGGAGTTGAAAAAAAGCCATATCTATTTTTGTAGACATGATTTTTGGGCTGGCAACATAAGATAAGAATTAATAAATTGCTAAATAATTGACTAAACAGTACTCAGAGTGCAACCCTCCACCACGGCAGCTCAGTTTCCTCATGATGTCATTGTACCTGAGAGAATTAGTCCAGCGTTCAGGATCCAGATAAAGATCTGGAACACGACCAAATTTAATGGGTTGCTTCTTCACCTACACTCTATTTACTGAAGACCATCATCAAAATGGCTTTATAACATTTTCAGTAATCCCCCATTGCATGCACACACGATTATCTGTTAACTGTTATATATTACTCAACAGCATTCATCTGTTTTCGCAGAGTGTGCAACCAGTTCCAGCCTTTCAACAGAAGACTGGGCTCTTAACATGGAGATCTGTGACATTATTAACAGCTCAGAGGAAGGGTAAGCATGTGTGTGTGTGTGTGTGTGTGTGTGTGTGTGTGTGTGTGTGTGTGTGTGTGTGTGTGCGAGACACTGTGTGTATTGCTGTTGCCTCACAGCACAGAAGGTTCTGGATTTGATCCTGGAGTTTGCATGTGTCTGTGTGGGTTCTCTGAGTCCCCCAGCTTCCTCCCACCTAAACTGAGTGGTCAATTTATGTGAGATGACCACTCCAAATTGTCTGTAGCTGTGTGTGAGTGTATGTATGTCTATGTTTTGATCTGCAATGCCACATTGCAATGCTGGCAACGTGTCCGGGGTGTAGTCCCTCGTCTGTAGTCAGATGGGCTCCTGCAGACCCGTGACCCACATTGACGATAAGATGGATGGATAGATGTGTACATGTTATCTGTTACCATCAGAACCATACTTGTCCTCTCGAGTAGTGGTCCCCAACCCCCGGGCTGTGGACAGGTACCTGTCCGTGGGTCGATTGGTACCAGGCTGCACAGAAAGAATCCCTAACTTACATTATTTCTGTTTTATTTATTATCTGACAACTGATCTAGAGGATACATGTCTGTGATTGGTTAACATTCTCATACTATAGAGCCAGGGATGCAGTCAGAGCGATAAGGAAGAGGATTGTGGGGAACAAAAACTTCAAGGAAGTTATGCTGTCCCTCAGTGTGAGTGTTGTTCACCCATGTTTTGTCACATGGTTGGCCTTTTAGTGCCGTTGCTAATTGCCTTCGTCTCTTTCTAATGTTAGGTCTTAGAAACTTGTGTGAAGAACTGCGGCTACAAATTTCACATCCTGGTGACGACACGGGATTTTGTTGAGGGAGTACTAGTACGGTCAATCATCCCAAAAAACAACCCTCCGTTATACCTGCATGACAGAGTCCTCTGCATCATACAGGTAAATAATCACTCCTCTGATGCTTGGCTTCACTCTGGCAGCGTGGAGGATAAAATAAACCTTGGCGTTTCTCTGGTCAAGGCGTGGGCCGATGCGTTCCGTAGCTCACCCGACCTGACAGGTGTGGTGTCCGTATACGAAGACCTGCGGAGGAAAGGACTGGAGTTCCCCATGACAGAACTGGATGGTTACTCACCCGTCCAAGCACCACAGAAGGTGAAGATCTGCCCGGTGCACCCACTGCTGATGTTTGGGTGTTGCCTGTCATCTTTGTTCATTTTTCTATTCGGTCCCTTCTTTGCCTTTGCTTAGCAGACTTTGCCCGGGAATGGGCCTGCTGTCACTACTCTGCCTGCTGTGCTCCTATCTTCCAAAACTTCACTCATCCCACCCAAGACCTCTGATCTAAAACTGGCCTTAGATGGAGCCAATGCATTAACTCCCAGTCAGGTGATGACCTGACTTTTTCCAAAACGTCGTCTCACAACTTGATTCTTAATTCCTTTTCCTCTCCAGCACTTACGAAATCAATACGTGTTTTGGGAATGGGCTATTATAACTGGATTGATGCATGAAATATCATTACTGTTCCAGATAAAAACATTAAAGACAGAACTGGGAGTGGTTCGAAGCAATCTGACTATGATGTCAGACATGATGTGTCAGCTGGACCCTGCCACAGTAAAACAAACCGACATGGAGCTCCTGGAGGTAAAATAAACAAAAGACTTGAGTATCATTAATGTCAAGAATCGTCTTAAAGAAAATCATTTTTGTCAACTCTTATTGAGTAGTCAGTGCTTTATCCATAACTGATCTCCTGCTTTATGGTTTTTGTTTTGCATCTGCCCCCCTCCAAATCCCCACCCACACATTATTGTCTGATTGTGTCATTAGCAGTTATACACAGTATGTAAGGAGATGCAAGAGAGGATAGTGAAGATTGTCCCCAGACTCAGTGAGGAGAAGCTAATTGAGGAGTTGCTGGCAGCTAACGATGAGATGAACACTGCATTTACTCGCTACCACAGGTTAACTGCAGTTGTTACACTATATTATTGTACAATGAATACGTATGATGAATGAATTTATTATGATTATTATAATACATCATTCACATATGTACACAATAGTTGTTCAGTAAGTACTGTTTAGCCATTAGATGATGATATAATGCCTGTCCTGCTCCACAGGTTTGAAAGACGAATAACAAATGGTCCGAACACAGACCAGAAGGTACAGACAGTGACGATAAATATTGATTACAGTAGTATTATTTTACGTCAGAGCTAAAAATGAAAAAATTATGAAATTGTCGTTTTTGGTCTTTTAGAACCATGCACACATCAACCTAACAGACCTCGATCTGACAGACATGTCTGTCAGCCAGTCAGGAGTTGTGTCTGATGCCAGTGTGAAATCACTCAACCAATCAAAGGCTGACTGTTTGTCCAGTCAGATGTCAAGGCTGAGTAAGCAGTCCGGGTCTTCTCATAGACCTACATACAGTACAAAAGCAGTGCTTTTACTTTTTTATGTATGGTAAAAAAAAAAGTATTCTCTTTTTTTGCAGGTACAAGTGAATCAGATGACAAATTATCTCAGAAAATTGACATCCCCACTCGGCGAACACAAAGGTACAGGAAACTTACCGTGGGTCGAACTGTGGCTGTATTGACCTCAAACACTTTCACAGGCGGCACCACCGGAAAGACAATCGAACTTAAATCATTGATTGAAGTAGTGATATGAAGTTTTTTGATTTGTTTTTTCTCAGTGTTACACTAAGAATTGTGCTGAGCAAACATGCACCTTTTTCTCAGCAAATTTCTCAAAAATACTGATCCTTGTTTTGGTCTTGTTCCTTTTTAATTATTTTTTTAAAGATATTCCCAGGAGTTATCTGCGTTAACTGAAAATGTTGGTTTACTTAGCAATTCACCAATATGCAAATCTTGCTTTACAGCAAGCAAAGTGAAGTTGCAGAGGACGGGCTTGCTCAAGCTCAGGACAGTCGACTCCTACACACAGGAGCGGTAAGCAAAGATTTTGTCATTCCAGTTTAACATAGAGTAACAGGTTTAGTTGTAAGATGTACTTTGAATAATATTTAGATTAGTCATGTCTTTTACAGCATAATTAAAGGGAAGTGTGGCAATAATTTCTGGTTTACTGTGTGTAATAGTTTTCCCGTTTGACGATGACCTTAGGTCAAAGGTTTTGAGGTTTCATGAGTAACATAAATGGACAAAATACCAGATTTTTAAACACAGTTTCTGTGAAGTCACATGTCTTGAAGGAGGGAGAACACTATTTTTTGAGATTTTAAACTACACTTGGTTGAGTATGTCCAGTATATTGCTTTGTGTTGGTAACTATTGTCCTCCTGAGAAAACTCTCTGTCTGTACATGAAGGATGGCAGCCCAGCCTCCACCTGCAGCTCCTCACCAAAGTTAGATTGGATGATTAAAAGGGGAATGGTGCGTCTGTGTCCAAAATCTGTCCTGATTTTGCGTTCATGCGTCTTTCCTCAACCTCTGTCTCGATTTTGTGGTGGACTTAGTTTTGATTTGTATTTATTTTGCTTGTATATTTCCCTTTGAGTTTGATGGTTTATTTACTGTGATAAAAGACACTAGTTTGCATGTTTCTGAATGCAGTGAAGACAGTAAGTTTGCATGACTACATCATTGTCTTATCTGTCATGTTTTGTTCACATACACGTTGTTGTGTTTTAGGATGTAATTTGTTTATTTTAATCTTCATAAAGTTTTATTAGGTACTGTATAGGTTTTACGGCACTGATAATCCTGGTTCTGCTTTCTATAGATCCCTATCAACCAGTCCAATGTTATGGATGACATTGAGAAATGGCTTGAATTGGATGACGAGGTAAATTCCAAGATTACAAACATTTTCTCAGAATAACTGTGTCACTTGGTTTTAATGCATATCGTTACTGTTCGCTTCCTGACTTAATATAAAATAATTCTAGTCATTTTTAATCTCTTAATGCACTGTGGACTTTTATTAGCTTCACTTTTAGCTTCAGTTCAGTTTAATTAAATCATATTTTCTGTTTCCACCACAGTATGATGATTTTGAGGATCAAGACGGTGTAACCAGTGTAGGTGGGTTCTAGTTTTCTTTCTTTCTAAAATGAGACATATTAATTATCTGTCATTTCATTCAACATTCTTATTTACCCCATTCACTGTGAGGTTGCTGTTTATCAAACCTACAGTACCTGCATATCTGGTTCATTGGTTGTTATAATGCTAGTGCACATATCATGATCATTGGCTTTGAATTTTAAATAGATGCCGTAAAATAGATTTTGGTGCTTTATTCATTTTTATAGTTAAACTTTAACTTTACCCAGATTTGACTAGATATACTTAGAACAACAGTCTTACTTTGAGAGCTCCTCACATTTTGCATTGGTTTTATCTTTATAAAATAATTGCAATATTTATATTAGGATTACTTTGACTGTGTCAAAATAGCAAGCTAGCATAGACATCTAAACAAAGAGCTAGAACTTTTGGTGACTGCGCAAGTGTAGACCTTCTTAAGTTTTTTTGACTGTGCTGTGGATTGAAACAATTAGTATAAATCCAAAAACTGACTCAAAAAATGTTTTTATACTTTATAAATTCAAACTATCGCAGTTTACTGCTTTACTTCTTTCTTTTCCAAGATATGAAGTTGTAACTCATCTAAAAATCTGCTTCTTTCCATCTTCTGCAGAATTCGACAGGTTTTTGGCAGAAAGAGCTAAAGCAGCTGATCGCCTGCCGTCAGTGAGAACCTCCTCACAGGATACCAACCACTCCGAGTCTTAAGCCACACTATAAACCTGCTAGACTAACAATACTCATGAGGCTCCTATGGCATCAACTGACATAAGATTTCCTTTTTTGATCGATGGCTGAATAGGGCATTTAACACGGGAAGCTAAGCCCATATTTGAGGAAGGATATAACTTTGTATATTGCTGTCTATTGTGGAGAAGAAAAATATTTTTTAACTGTTAAAAGATAATGCTATATGCTGAAGAATGCATCTTTTTACTTTATACTGATATAAGGGTTTGTCTGTGTGTGGAATGCAAAACTTTGCACATTTTATATGGTTCCTGTGGTTGTAAAAGAAAAGATATTGCTGCAAATTTTGTAACATAGATAGCGTATTGTATTGTGGATGACTATGTTGTCAAACATGATGGTGGGTTACAGAAAAACTCTCTCAAAGTAGCAAGCACTGTAAACTGGTAATTTATTAGAAGCAGATATTACATGATGGCATTGTGTGATGCTTCGCATCCTCACTGATGTGAATGTGTTTCACATCCAACATTCCCTTTGTGAAGACATGTGACTTGAAGATGAAGTGTAAGTTATGATTAACTGTTGGAATATATTAAACTATTAACTGGAAGTTTGGCTGTTCTTGTATTAATTTAAATGCTAGAGATTAAGGTTTCTTTTTTTATATTTGATCAGTAGAGTGTGGGTTTCACTTGACTACATGTCAGGTAAGCAAAACCTTCTCAGATTAAATACTTACATTCTCATTGGATAAAACAAGTCACCTGGTAAGAACCCTTGACTGTGATTGGTCCACCACGCGTACGCCTCTGTTAACCACGCTCCGCAGCTGCGCTCTGGTTCGACGTTCGATGTGGCTTGCCTGTTTTGTGGAAAATACGGGTTTCTAGTTATGTCTCTCAGAAAAGCATCTTGGAGTTTGCTAAAAGCAGTCCGGGTCGTCCGCCCGTACCAGGCGTCGGTTTTTGGACGGAGTTACGCCGCGGTTGCTGAAGCTAGAGTCGTGTTGGAGAAAGAACTAGAGGGTATTCGAGCTGCGGGGACGTGGAAAGCGGAGAGAATCATCACGTCAAAGCAAGGTCCTCAAATCAACGTGGAGGGCGGCCGCAGCAGTGAGTAGCAGATACTCCTTAATTTGGAACAATTATATCCGAGTGTCCCTAAACGCAACACGGTTGTCTACTTTAAACCTGGTTGCCCGTCGCTTTGGTTGCTTCTCTGTCATGGCCTAGTTCTGTTGCATGTCACTCAAACTGAGTTGTTTGACAGGACTGACGTCTGTCTCGCAAAACCAGCACAACTTTTCAGAAATGTGAAATATGCCTCAAGCTGTTTTTGTTTTTTTTGTTTTTTTTAAAGTTCCTACAAAAATTGCAAATAATTGCTATAATAAATTATAACATCATTAGGTTTTTTAAATGATTATGTAGCGGTTTTACTTTGGCAATGGAGTGCAAATAAATTGTTGATACATAATTTAAAAAAGGCACGTCAGTGTTGACACGTAAGGATGAAACTGAAAACTGTGTGTAGATTTCTGAATGGCCCATTGACATCATGACCCCTCCTGTGTGAGTCTGACTCCATTCTCACCAGCACTGCTGTTTTTCTGTCCAGTCCACCTTTTTCAGTGTTCTGCTTCATTGTATTGTTTTTGCTTACCCTTATTGTCAAATATCTAAAAGCTTAACTTCTGGTTTGAGCTGCTCAGAAAGTGGAGTCTTTGGATGTTTGACCTCGATCGATGTGTCTATGGGCATTTCTCTGTCTTAGATATATTAAATTTCTGTGCCAACAACTATCTCGGGCTGTCCAGTCATCCAGATGTAGTCCAAGCAGGGATTGATGCTCTTAAATCTTACGGTGCTGGATTGAGCTCCGTCAGATTCATCTGTGGCACTCAGGTATGCTGGTTTACTCTATAAACATTCACCAAACTGTCTCACACCTGAGCCTCATGGAGATGAATGAGTCCGCTGTGTGTTTCTAGGACCTGCATAAACATCTGGAGCAGAAGTTAGCAGAGTTTCATGAGAGGGAGGACTGTATCCTCTATGCAAGCTGTTTTGATGCCAACGCAGGACTTTTTGAGGTGAGTCATGCTTTACTCTTCTCTGTTCGGCAGACAAGTACAGAAATAATCCCTCTAATAGGCCGGATGCCACATAACATTTCTCTCACACCAGGTTCTGTTGGGCCCAGATGATGCAGTGCTGTCTGATGAGCTAAACCATGCATCCATCATTGATGGAATTCGTCTTTGCAGAGCGAAGAGGCTGCGCTACAAACACATGGACCTTAGCGACCTGGAGGAACGGCTCAAAGAGTCTCAGGTGTGTGCAAACAATTTCCGGTAGAGCAAGACAACAAGAACACATGAAAACATGCATTACTGCTGTGTATTTGCTGCTTTCTATCCTGCTGCTGTTATAATTACTTAATTAGGAGAGATGACTTATGTTCTACTGCCAGAGTCGTCACGCTGAAAGATTAGCAGTTTCCAGAGACCAGTTCTATCAGAAAACTGTTAAGTGTGGTTTTTAGGTACCAAACTGTGTTAGCTCTAAGCTCTTTGTATTAGCATCAAGAAAGCTGGAAACAACAAATAATCAAATGCCACATGTTTCATGTTAAATTATCCGTTTTCAACCAGCCATGGAGCTCAAATAAATCAGTTAGCAACAGCTATTCACAAGGAATTCCACAAGTTTACCATAAAATTAATACGATCATGACATTCCTCAGGACATTGGCATGGTTAATTTTCTTGTTTTGACCATCTATAATGTTGACAAGCCTTGCTGTTCCTAGGAAGAATGTAAACATGCTCGTGCTCTAGGTTATATGAAGGCTGATATCTGGATTTGCAGAAAGTTGGATGTAAGATATTGTGACTACACTGATAAGGGAACTGAAGGAATTGTGACAAAACTGTGAGATGATGAAACAATGTGCCACAATGACTGTCAAAATTCAGTGTATGAATTAGTTGAAAACATATTGAGAGAGGTTTTTAACTTAATTCTGGGATACGAGGGCTACACAAGCCAGACAGCTTCTAAGTGGGCTGAGCTACTGCTGCCCGCACAAATCTAGGGTAAATACAGCCACATCATTTCCACATCCACCTTGAGTTTTGTTTTAGAATGATGAACAATCAACCCCTTAAAAATACAGAAGTACAATTTTTTTGGATCATAAAAAGGAACCAGGACTCATCGTGATTCACTGAATCTTGCATTAGAATAAATGTGCCGTTTCCACCTCTGGGAAACTGTCTTTTATAAACTTACTGAGAGTTCACAGAGGTCAAATTCATTGCTTATTCATTTGAGGTGAGTGGTGTATTAACTCCCTGTTGATGTAAGGGAAGAGTCACATAAGGATTGCAGTATTGATGAAGTCGAGAAATATGACCACTGACTGGCAGGGCTCTGTTTGTCCTCAGTCATCCCGTATGCGGCTCATCGTCACCGATGGCGTCTTCTCCATGGACGGAGACGTGGCCCCCTTACCTGGAATCTGCGACCTGGCTGAGAAGTATGGAGCTATGGTGTTCATAGACGAATGCCACGCCACCGGGTTTCTGGGGCCACGGGGCAGGTGGGTAAAATTCTGTTTAAGCCAAGTGCATCAAATCTGTGTTTTATAATAAAAAAAGAGTGGAACGGGAGCGATCCAAATCTGATGGTGTGTGTTTAAATAGACATAATTAAATTCAAATTTTTATAAATAACAAAACCTCTGTTCAGGCTCCATTTTAGCCAAATGGCTACTCGTAGGTCATGTGACAGTTTCATGCAGCGTCGTCCTAAAAGTCAGGAGGTTCTGTGCTGCATCAGAAAACGATCTTTACAAAAGTACTGAATATCAACGGGAGTTAAGCCAGTACTACACAATGGAAATGTGGCCTAATTCAAAGATTTTGAATGACATTAGGCAAATATGTGAACTTGTAACGACTCCTTTTCAATTTAAATGATGCAAAATAGCATTAAGTCAAAGATTAAATATTTAACCAGAATTAAACATTTATTATCAATAATTTAGGAGGCAAATTAGACTGGATGTGATAACAGACAGGAGTAAGGTAGCTTACCAATGACAGAATCACTCCACACATGTATCTATAAGAGCCAGTAGGTGTCACTAGAGAGATGCTAATTCCTCAGGGGCTTTGGTACTCTCATCATGGGGGGCTCACTAACGGCAGCTCTCCCTGTGACTTCCAGAGGCACAGACGAGCTCCTGGGAGTGATGGACAGAGTTCACATTATAAACTCCACCCTGGGGAAGGCGCTGGGTGGAGCAGCAGGTATGTGTTCACCAAAACTTTGATTTATTTAGTCATCAGTCGTTCTTGTGTTGATAACACAGCAGCACGACACCAACATAGCCCTTAATTTTTCCTTTTGGTACAACACACACTTCTCTTGTCTGTGGGTCACATGTTTCTTCTCTGAGTGTTTGTTTTGCTGATGAGTTCTTGAAAGATGTGTGCCTTGAGGGGATCGAACCTGCACTCATAGCTTTATTTGTTTAATAAACTGGTCTTTCTGTGTTTCAGGCGGCTACACAGTTGGCCCCAAGCCTCTCATTGACCTGTTGAGGCAGCGCTCCCGGCCGTATCTCTTCTCCAACTCTCTCCCGCCTCCTGTGGTCGGCTGTGCAACCCGGGCCGTGGAGCTGCTGCTCGCCTCTAATGAGATCGCGCAGAGCATGACGGCCAAAACCATGAGGTGCGTTTGTTCTAACGGGGATGTCCAACCTACTGAGTCTCATCACTGTAAATTTACAACAACTTTGAATCCAACGTGACCGGGACACCGAATTAAACTGAAATTAAATTAAACTAACATGTAATAATTTTCTCAACCTAATTTTCCTCTCATAACCGCCTCCTTGTTTTTTCTTAAACCTCATATGTGTTGTCATAAACGGCTGTCTCTGTTTTTCTGCTTTGCGATTAGGTTCAGAAACAACATGACGCAAGCTGGCTTCACCATTGCAGGCTCAGCTCACCCCATCTGTCCTGTGATGCTGGGTGATGCTAGGCTGGCCTCTCTAATGGCTGATGATATGCTAAAGCTCGGTGAGAAAGCAATGAATGCAACATCCAAGTACTAATTTCAAGTGTAGAATTTAGAGGTACAATGATTAAATTAGAAGTTCCTCAGGAAAAACTGGGATTAACCGTTAGAGAAGGACAGTAGAATCCAGTGCTTGCATTGAGACTAATCAAACAATCCACAGGTATCTTCTCGGGCTTTGTTGACGCCTATCTTCTGTCCACAGGGGTGTATGTTATCGGCTTCTCCTACCCGGTGGTGCCAAAGGGCAAAGCCAGAATCCGCGTTCAGATTTCAGCCGCGCACACAGATGAAGACATTGACCTCTGCGTGAATGCTTTCATCCAGACTGGCAGGAAGCATGGAGTCGTTTCATGAACGTGACAAAGGAAGCAGGAAGGTGAAGGTGAAGGTTTCAGCCTCCAGTGTGACTGACTGGACAGTGAACCGCTCCTCTTCTTTCACAATTATGTTATCAGTGATTGTCATGGAAACATTGATTACATACGTAGGTCAAAAGATGGTCATGTATGTTTTGTGTATCTTGCTGAAAAATAAATGTTTTTAAACATTTGAAGGAATTTGCACTTTGATTCATAGGTAATTGACCCGCAGTGGAAAAGGGGAAAATGTTTGAACTATTTCATCATTTCATAATTAGTTCAACCTATTGATTTCACCTCTAATACTACAGCTTTATGTAACTAACAGAATTTATTAGATTTGATATTTACTTAAGGTGCCTTTTTTTCAACCATATTTTATTTCACCTGTGCTTTAAAGTAGTTTTACCACCCAAAACTCTCATGTTTTCTCTCTCATTTGCAAATTGTGGATACTTCCAAGATGTTTGCCTAAAGGAAATATCTGTGAAACCGCTTTGCTGTACAATTCTGCTTTTTATATTTGCGACCTTATAGTGGTGGAGTTTGAGTGTCCCAATGATCCCAGGAGATACACACATGCACGCACACACACGTTCGCGCGTGTGTGTGTATACAACAAAGATTAGTTAAGATGAAGTGAGGAGGATGAGTGGAAAGGCAGTCGGTCCTGATGACATACCTGTAGAGGTTTGGAAGTGTCTAGGAGAGGTGGAAGTAGAGTTTCTGACTGGGTTGTTCAACAGGATCTTAGATAGAAGATGCCTGAGGAATGGAGGAGCAGAGTTGTGGCAACTACAGAGGAATAAAGCTGATGAGCCATACAATGAAGTTATGGGAAAGAGTAGTTGAAGCTAGACTGAGGGCAGAAGTGAGCATTTGTGAGCAGCAGTATGGTTTCATGCCAAAAAAGAGTACTACAGATGCAGTATTTGCTTTGAGGATGTTGATAGAGAAGTACAGAGAAGGCCAGAGGGAGCTGCATTGTGTTTTTGTAGATCTGGAGAAAGCTTATGACAGGGTGCCCAGAGAGGAACTGTGGTATTGTATGAGGAAGTCTGGAGTGGCAGAGAAGTATGTTAGAGCGGTGCAGGACATGTATGAGGACTGTAAGACAGTGGTGAGGTGTGCTGTAGGTGTGACAGAGGAGTTCAAGGTGGAGGTGGGACTGCATCAGAGATCAGCTCTGAGTCCCGTCTTGTTTGTTATGGTGATAGCAACAGCCAACAAATGAGGTTAGACGGGAATCTCCATGGACTTTGATGTTTACAGATGACATTGTGATCTGCAGTGAGAGCAGGGAACAGGTGGAGGAGAAGCTAGAGAGGTGGAGGTTTGTCCTGGAAAGGAGAGGAATGAAGGTTAGCCGCAGTAAGACAGAGTACATGTGTGTGAATGAGAGGGACCCAAGTGGAAGAGTGAGGTTAGAGGGAGAAGAGATCAAGAAGGTGGAGGATTTTAAGTACTTAGGATCAACAGTGTGGTGAAAAGTTTTTAATACAATAAAATAATACACTGAAATTATATTATTTTACTATATTGACTATATTATGTCATCAAATAGTTTTGTGAAACTGTTGACTTGATATTTTTGGTTACGTCTGGAGGCCATGATGTACCAACTGAAAGCCCTTAAAGAACTGGTTGAAAGCAGATGAGCCGAGGTTAATTCCTCCCCCTAGTCACGCCTTTAGAGTATAAATGATGTGTGATTCTTTTCATATTTTGTACCTGGAACTCCGCTGCAGCTCTCGTCTGTAAAGTTTTTCCTTTACCCAGAATATTCCGTAACAACACTTTGACTGTTCATCGTCTCCAGAGCTCTCATCATAATTAGATAAGTATTTTGTTGAACTTGTCTGTCTGTTGAACCTGTCTGTTTGTCAGTATCATCGATGATATTATTGGACTTATACTCAACCGACTGATGATATTACTTTTGAATTGGCAAATAAATACCTTGTATTTTACACACTGTCTCCTGTCCTTGAGAGAAACGAAACCCCCACCACAACAGTCCAGAGCAATGGAGAGTGTGGAAAAGAGGTGAAGAAGCGTGTACAGGCAGGATGGAACGGGTGGAGGAAAGTGTCAGGTGTGATGTGTGATAGAAGAGTTTCAGCTAAAATGAAGGGAAAGGTGTGCAAAACTGTGGTGAGACCAGCGATGTTGTTTGGTCTAGAGACAGTGTCACTGAAGAAAAGACAGGAGACAGAGCTGGAGGTAGCAGAGATGAAGATGCTGAGGTTCTCTCTGGGAGTGACCAGGAAGGATAAGATTAGGAATGAGTACATCAGAGGGACAGCACATGTTAGAGGTTTTGGAGATAAAGTCAGAGAGGCCAGACTGAGATGGTTTGGACATGTCCAGAGGAGAGATAGTGAATATATTGGTAGAAGGATGCTGAGTTTTGAACTGCCAGGCAGGAGGCCTAGAGGAAGACCAAAGAGGAGGTTTATGGATGTAGAGAAAGAGGACATGAAGGTAGTTGGTGTGAGAGAAGAGGATGCAGAAGACAGGGTTAGATGGAGGCAACTGATTCGTTGTGGAGACCCCTGAAGGGAAAAGCCGAAAGAAAAGAAGAAGACATACAGTTTATATACTGTATATACTGTGTATCTATAGGTATCAGTATGGATTGTTCCCTCACCACTGTGCTGTCTTGTAGATTGTGTGAATGTGTGAGAGCAGTTGGTACATAATGTACTTTGGGATGAGTAAAGTATATATGTATGTATATATGTACTGTGTGTGTGTGTGTGTGTGTGTGTGTGTGTGTGTGTGTGTGTGTGTGTGTGTGTGTGTGTGTGTGTGTGTGTGTGTGTGTGCATCCATCCATGCATCTATGTATCTTGTAGAGTTGTAGAGTTGTGAAACGCAAATAAAAGCGGCGCTCACTTGACTGTGGTTGATCTTGCATTTCCATCAGATGAAATAAACTGTCAGGATTGCTTAACTTGTCTCTGATGTCTCATTAATTAGCTCTAAAACATATTTAAGGTGATTTAATACGCGCTTTTGTTGCGCGTTTGCTCCGCCTCTCCTCGCCGTTTTCGCGCCATCACCGTGAACAAAACCCTTTCGTCATAGGGAAGGCAGGATTCTGCGAGTCACGTTAACCAATAGAGACACGCGTTCCCTGATTCCATCCAATCACGTGACAAAAAGGGCGTTACAAGACGCGACTCGCGGGAAACCGACGGGAAGGAGTTTCGTTCTTTGCCGCGAAACAGCCATCGTGTCTGACAGCTTCTATTAGTCGTTTTTTTTTTACTTTTAACCAAGAAAACTTTCCGGTAATCCTCCTCCTCTCCGTGTTGTTGACCCACCCGTTCGGTCATGTCTGGCTTCGACGATCCGGGAGTTTATTACAGCGACAGCTTCGGAGGAGCGGAGGGGCCCGGTGTGGATGACGGCGGCCAGAAGAGGATCCAGATCAAGAAGCGGTTCCGTGAGTTCCTCCGACAGTTCAGAGTGGGCACCGACCGAACCGGCTTCACCTATAAATACAGGTGAGGTGGTGATGATGGTGGATCAGCGCGTTTTGGTCAGAATCCTATTTGAATCTTGTTAATATTAACATTATGTCTGCATCTGAGGGGAGGCTGTGGATTATAAATTAGCCAAGATCTCATGTAAGGGTAAGACTGAAATGATGATCATTTCGGTTAGACATCAAGGAAGTTGGGGGTTCTTAAGGAGCAGTGGTCGTTGAGTTGCATCATGGGAAATGTAGGAGCCATTGATATAAAAAAAAAACACCTTCATGTTGCTGCAGTAAAAAACTACAATATAGCAGCTTTTTTATTTTAAATCAGAGATGAGCTGAAGAGACACTACACTCTGGGGGAGTTCTTCGTGGAGGTGGAGATGGAGGACCTCGCCAGCTTCGATGAGGATCTATCAGATTGTCTCTACAAGCTGCCTACTGAGAACCTGCCTCTTGTGAGTACACAACTAACCACACAGTTATCTTTGTTTCTTTTGATGCCCCCCCCCACCCCCTCTAACAATATGATGTCATTCACAGCTGGAGGAAGCTGCCAAGGAGGTCGCTGATGAAGTCACCCGTCCCCGCCCTGCGGGAGAGGAGACGGTCCAGGACATTCAAGTTATGTTAAAGAGTGATGCGCATCACGCTTCTCTACGTGGCCTCAAGGTACCCAAAGCACCCCCCCCCCTCTCTTGTGGTTTCCTCCTCCAGTGGTTGTCGTCTGTTTGATCACACTTTTGTCGTCCGTCCCTCCTTCAGTCCGAACAGGTTTCTCGTCTGGTTAAGGTGCACGGCATCATCATCTCGGCTACGGCGGTGAAGGCCAAGGCCACCAAGGTGTGTCTGCAGTGCCGCGGCTGTCGCGCCGTCATCAACAACATCCCCCTGCCTCCAGGCCTGCAGGGTTACGCTCTGCCACGCAAGTGCAATAGGTGAGGGCAACCAATCTGGCCAAAGGACACAGTATGTGAGACATTTCTTCATCACATCGTTTCCCCGTGTCCGACAACTTGTTTTTCTCCTCAGTGAAAATGTTGGAAAGGCCAAGTGTCCCGTCGACCCCTACTTCATCATCCCGGACCGCTGCGTCTGTGTCGACTTCCAGACTCTCCGCCTACAGGAATCTCCAGACGCCGTGCCTCACGGAGAGATGCCGCGTCACCTGCAGCTCTACTGCGACAGGTACCAGGTCATCGTCATGGAAACGCGCTCAATCCAGGATGGTGCTTTCTACTGTCGTTTTCTCCTCTTCTCGTAGGTATCTGTGTGACCAGGTGGTCCCGGGCAACAGAGTGACCATCATGGGAATCTACTCCATCAAGAAGATGGCCGCTACGAAGACCAAAGGAAAGGAGAAAAGTGCTGGCGTGGGCATTCGCACCGCTTACCTCCGAGTCGTTGGCATCCAGGTGGACACAGATGGAGCAGGTGAAGATGAATGTCTGGAGTGAAGTGGAATTATTTTGTGAAGGTTTTGATGTATTATGATGATTAAATAAACAGGTTATACTGGCCTAGAGGATGAAACTAAAATTCTACATAACAGCTTTGGTTTATAAATAAGCAAGTCATAAGTTGAAGAGTCTAGAGTTTATGGAAAGAAAATATGAGATCTTGTTTTCTGAATATGATAAAAGTTGATGAATCCAGTTTTATTTATTGTTGCACTGTTATTCCAGGCCGCGGCGCTACCGGATCTGTGTCCCCACAGGAAGAGGAGGAACTGAGGGCCCTGGCCGCCAGTCCTAACGTCTACGCCTCTCTAGCGCGCTCCCTGGCCCCCTCCATCTACGGCAGCGACGATCTGAAAAAGGCCATCACCTGTTTGCTGTTCGGAGGTTCGAGGAAGAGGTGAGGCCATCGGCTGCACTCAAAGTATAAAATCCTCGCCTTGCATTTGTCCCTCATGGCTCGCCATCTTTTTTAGGCTGCCCGACGGGCTGACTCGCAGGGGGGACATCAACCTGCTGATGCTGGGAGACCCTGGTACAGCCAAGTCTCAGCTGCTCAAGTTTGTGGAGAGATGCTCACCTATCGGGGTAGGTGTCAGTTCTGATGCTCGTTTAAAGTTCCTTTTATTTTTTCATCCAAACTCAGCCTTCATTGTGTACCATCAGGTTTACACCTCAGGAAAGGGCAGCAGTGCTGCTGGTCTGACTGCCTCCGTATTGAGGGACCCCAACACTCGTGGATTCATCATGGAAGGCGGAGCCATGGTGCTGGCCGATGGCGGAGTCGTCTGCATCGACGAGTTCGACAAGGTGAAAGGATTGTGTGAGAGTCTGATGTTGAACATCACTTGAGTTCCGGGACTAAAGACATCTCTCTGTTCAGATGAGGGAGGATGACAGAGTTGCCATCCATGAAGCCATGGAGCAGCAGACCATCTCCATCGCCAAGGTACAGTACGACCCATCTTTAAGGTGCAACTTCCTCGGGGTCAGGAGGTCAAACTCACATCTTTGCTCCCCCCAAGGCCGGCATCACCACCACCCTGAACTCTCGCTGCTCGGTGCTGGCTGCAGCCAACTCGGTGTTCGGCCGCTGGGACGACACAAAGGGGGAGGACAACATCGACTTCATGCCCACCATTCTGTCCCGATTCGACATGATCTTCATCATCAAGGACCAACACGACCAGCAAAGGGATATGGTGTGTAGGGGCTTTGTGATCAACCAGAAGAACACATTTAGTACAGTGTGTTTGACGACTTTGTGCGTGTGTGTGTGTGTGTAGACGCTGGCTCGTCACGTGATGAATGTTCACCTGAGTGCTCAGACACAGACGGAGGGCGTTGAGGGTGAGATTCCATTGGCCACCTTCAAGAAATACATCGCCTACGCCAGGAAGTGAGTCGATCACAACACAGGAACTGAATTAATTTTACTCACAGTGGATTCAGGTGTGTGCTCACATGTAAAATCTGTCTGCCTGCAGTAAATGTGGCCCTCGGCTTTCTGCCGCTGCAGCGGAGACGCTGAAGAACAGATACGTGCTGATGAGGAGCGGAGCGAGAGAGCATGAAAGGGAGACGGATAAAAGGCCCTCCATCCCCATAACTGTCAGGTATTGATCAGATTGATCAGTAATCCTCTCTTTTATCAACCTGTTCGATACTTTGCTATAGATATCGGGTGTTTCTCTCTTTCAGGCAGCTGGAGGCTGTTGTTCGAATCGCAGAGTCCCTGGCCAAGATGAAGCTGCAGGCTGTTGCTGGAGAGGAGGAGGTTGACGAAGCCCTCAGACTCTTCCAGGTCTCCACACTGGATGCTGCTCTGTCCGGCAGTCTGTCCGGTGAGTTATGGTGTAGAACCTGCTCCTACTTTGAGATTTATTTGATGTTGAAGGTTCCATATTATACAGGGAAGACTTTTTCATCTTTTGCATCATAAAATGTTTCCTGAGAAGCACCACACAGATTTGAGGCCTGTTCTTGACTTCCCTCAAAACATTTCTGGACTAGGAGTGGAAGGCTTCACCTCTCAGGAGGACCAGGAAATGATCTCACGCGTGGAGAAGCAGCTGAAGAGACGCTTTGCTATCGGTTCCCAGGTGTCAGAGCACAGCATCGTTCAAGACTTCACCAAGCAGGTCAGTGTGACAAAATCATATGGCCAAAACTTTTTTTTAAAAAAGGTTTCAACCAGAGCTGCTTTAATATATTAGTCAAAGCAGTTGTTTCAGTTGTTTTTCAAGCAAAAGTGTCAAATCTTCAATTATTTGGCATAAACTGTTTGTGCAGTGTGCAAATAATAATTAAACAAATTTCAACAAACTTTTTTCAATCTGGGGCAATTAATAATCTCTGGATTGTGCTGGTTGTGTGTTCTACAGAAGTATCCCGAGCACGCCATCTACAAAGTCCTCCACCTGATGCTGAGGCGGGGCGAGCTTCAGCACCGCATGCAGAGGAAGGTTCTCTACAGAGTGAAGTGAAACACGACTCCGGTGCAAATCCTTCTTCTTGTTGATGTAAATACTTTTCATCTGCTTCACATTAGATGATGGACATATTTGGGAAATTTCTGGTCTGAGTTGTAGTGAAAACAGCTTCAAATCTGGAATTAATTCCATTTGATCTCAATGCATGGCAACTGTTAAATGCATCTGAATTTCCACATGCTTGTGTGGAAAAAAAAGTTGGTTTTTTTTGTTACTGTTTCATAAAGAAGTCATGGAGTGTCTGCATGTTGTATAAAGAATTAAAGTATTTGAAATATCAAAAGGACTTCATGAGTGTTTATAAGGGCTGCTTTGATGGAGTTTGTTTTAATAAGATTCACAAAAATGACAAGCTGTTCCAGTTCTGAGCTGTGAAGTGTGAACTAATCTTTGACGGGGACAAATACAATCAGTGCAAACAGTGACAAATGCTGGTGAATCCTACAGGACATACAGTGCCATCCCAATAGTAGTCAGCGCAACAAACAGTCCCACAGTGAATTGCATGCTAGAAGAAGATGGAAACATGGGTTTTCTTCCAGCGCTGACGTCTAATTGGTCGGCTGTTTCTGCTGTGACGTTTAGCATTTTCTGCAAGTCATCAAAAACCTAGGAGAAGACAGTTCAATAAACATCAGCTGGTGTGCATGTTTTGCTGTTTCACTTCCTGTCTACAAGTTTGAAGCAATTCTAAGGGCTGTGATTGGTCAGCCTGTTTACCGTACACTGAAGCGTTTCATACCTGGATGTTGAACTCAAAGGCGCGAATGGCCTCCTCCAGCACCGCTGCTCTCTGCTCCTCCGTCAGCTCGATGGCGTCCATCCTGCTCCTGTATAGCTGCTTGAAGCGGTTGGGGCTGGTAACTCCGGGGAAGGTGAAGAACAAAAGCCCTTCTTTGCTGCTCAGCCCCAGAGATTTCTGGGTAATTTTCCCCAGCACTTGTCCTCCTGATAGATCACCAAGATAACGAGTGTAGGCGTGGGAAACCAGCAACTCAGGAGTCTCTTTGCCAATCTGAAACAAAATTGTATAAAATTATCATTTCACCACTTTGAACCCTCAATGTTACTCAAACATCTTCCTCTTCACTCACCTTTCGCAGCCTGTCTTCGTATCTGTACGTTGCTGCAGGAACAATCATCCTCTCGTGCCAGTTGGAGCCAAAAAAATGTTCCATATCTCTCTGGAGCGACTCCAGACGGCCGAGTTCCTGAGGGAAGTAAATGGGCGCCACAGCAGGATGGGAGTAATTTCTGTCCAATTCCTCTTCTAGAACCTTGTATATCTTGTAGAGGGAACACAACAGGACCTGACAGAAATGCAATGATAACACATATTTTTCAAGACAAGATAAAATTAAATTGAGAAAAGTGTTTTGGGTTTGTTTGTTTCTTTAAGATCACAAATCTGTTCAGGTATAATCTAAGTTTTACCTTGTACTGGGGTAATGTGATCTGTCCCTTCTGGTAACTCAACATCAGCTGAGTGTTTTCAGCTCTGACATGAATGTCCTTAGTGGCAGCTTTAATCTGCTCTGATAAATCACTGGCGGAAGGTGTGGAGCACAAAAAACATAAAACAGACGCATATTTACAAGGTACAATTCCTCAAAAAGCATAAAGTTTTAGGTGCTTCTCAAAAACCTTGGTTCAGTACCTGCCGACATCTCCTGGATCATCTTTCCTGGAATTCTTCATGGTTTCCATCTGCACAGACTGAAACAATGATCAGATTGCTTTGATGACACAAATTCAATATGACCAACCAATGTGTGTAAATGTATAAGAAACACACCTGGAATAAACTGAAGTCTCCTCTCCTTTATAATGGTTGGTTCTCCGTTGAGCCAGGGTCCACTGTGGGCTCACGACGCCGTCCTGACGCCTTTATGTGACCACAGTGGGCTCAATGAGGAAGTGTGACTAGTGGAGGTCATGACTCAGCTCGCTGAGGCCTAACATGATAGAGCAGATTTGTGACTATGGTGGATGATGCATTTTTAAACATGACGAGGCAGAAATGAGGGATTGTGGAACTGACTCATCTTGCTAGAGTTAGACAAATACAATACATAGGTTTCATTTGTTTAATTGAAGTCCATTAACAATTTTCCTTTGAATATCCCAAAATCACAAAGTTAATTTGTATTTCAGGGTTGTACACGAAAGATCCTCCGTTCTTTTTCCTTTTAATTGAGTGAGGAAAAACTTCCAAAAAAACCCAAGAGGGGAAAAAAAGGAAGAAACCTCAGGAAGAGACGTGCATTAAATGCCATGAGGACAGCAGAGTTCAGCATAATAACATATACAGGTATATACATTGTAAAATTACACAAGGATGTGGTGATCCTGACAAGCACTGCCTTCTTTAGTGGGGTAGAGCGTTGGAATGGGGTTATTGCCATCAAGACCTGCAGAAGAAACTGGTAGAAGGGAGGAAGAGCCACAGACAGCTCAGAGGAAAGCGAGAATGGACACGGAATAAGTGGACTAATATGAATGGAGCGTATAATCCTATTTAAAATAAATGGATCAACGAATACTGAACACATGTACCTCCTCACAAACGTCACAGGTAATGTAACTGTCCACACACAACTTTCACCGTGAATGTGAGGTGGTATATTGACACAGTTTAATCATGTTATATATTAATGTCCGTTCATAAGTACATCTTTTGATCAATACTCTGTTGAAGTACCTTTGGAATTACAGCTTCCAGTTTTGTTTTGTTTTTTGAAGCAACAAGATTGACTTTCCAGCTTTGCCCAGTCCTCTTGGCAGCTCCTCTCAAACTTCATTAGTTTGGATGGAGAGCGTCGACACACAGCCATTTTTAGATCTCTCCAGTCAAGGACATTCACAGTATTGTCAGCTGGTGTGTCCACTAATGTCTGCTTCGTGTTTGTGATTGCTTTAATTAGGGTTGTTGACCTGCTGAAAAATAAAAATTTACTCCAGTTTGAGGTCCAAAGGGGCAGGAGCATGTGTTCGTGTCTCCTTCATGTCTCTTCGGGAATGGACCCTAGCAGCTGAAATATTTCTGTACCCTTCCCCAGATTTGTGACTCTCAGAAGGCAGGGTACACCCTGGACAAGATGCCACTTGAGTCAATAGAAAGACACCCAGTTACGCGCACACTCACAACCACACCTACAGACCATTTAGAACAGGGGTCTCCAAACTTTTTCCTGTCAGTGGCCACATAACTTTTCCCTTGTCTGATGGGGGGGGGGGGGCTGGAATCTTAACAGAAAAAAAGTCATGAAATAAATAATAACACTATTAATGAAATAAATAACACTATTTATGAAAAAGATAATAATCAGGGTGTTTTTCTGGTATTGTTCAGGGGGCCATGCCAAATGTGGAGGTGGGCCGCGTTCGGCCCGCGGGCCGTGGTTTGGATCCCTGAGATAGATAGATAGATAGACAGACAGACAGACAGACAGACAGACAGACAGACAGACAGACAGACAGACAGACAGACAGACAGACAGACAGACAGACAGACAGACAGACAGACAGACAGACAGACAGACAGACAGCTAGATAGATCATGCTCACCTTCTACAGAGGCACCATCGAGAGCATCCTGACCAGCTGCATCACCGTGTGGTACGGCGCCTGCACCGTTTCCTGCCGCAAGATCCGGCACCGCATCGTGACAGCAGCTGAAAAGATGAAAATGTGTCCCTCTCCCTTCACTCACAGACATTTACAACACCCGCCTCACCCGCAAAGCCACCAGCATTGCAGGTGATCCCACCCACCCCTCTTTTCAGCCTGATGCCATCAGGTAGGAGACTGCAGAGTCTGCGGGCCAGAACCAGCAGGCTCAAGGACAGTTTCTTTCACCAGGCGGTCAGGAAGCTCAACTCCCTCCCTGCTCAGCCTCCCGCCATAGCCTTGAACTCTACCATCACATTGCCCTGCCCCAGCACCTGACTACCTCCCCCCTGCCCCACTGTCAACTCAGGGACTGCGCACACATTACTTCCCCTACGCCGTACGGGAAGTAACGATTAAAGAGTGTATAGAGATGTTTACCATTCCTTGTGTTTCGTGTCATACCTTGTGTTGTACTGCCTGTCTGTGTTGTACTGCCTGTCCGTGTTGTACTGCCTGTCTGTGTTGTACTGCCTGTCCGTGTTGTACTGCCTGTCCGTGTTGTACTGCCTCTCTGTGTTGTACTGCCTCTCTGTGTTGTACTGCCTATCTGTGTTGTACTGCCTCTCTGTGTTGTACTGCCTGTCTGTGTTGTACTGCCTGTCCGTGTTGTACTGCCTGTCTGTGTTGTACTGCCTCTCTGTGTTGTACTGCCTGTCTGTGTTGTACTGCCTGTCTGTGTTGTACTGCCTGTCCGTGTTGTACTGCCTGTCTGTGTTGTACTGCCTGTCTGTGTTGTACTGCCTGTCCGTGTTGTACTGCCTGTCTGTGTTGTACTGCCTCTCTGTGTTGTACTGCCTGTCTGTGTTGTACTGCCTGTCTGTGTTGTACTGCCTGTCAGTGTTGTCCTGCCTGTTCACCGTGGGTAAACAGGATTGCAATATCATCTGTGCTGTATGTTGTGCATGTATGGTACACTTGACAATAAAGCTGACGTTGACTGGACTTTGGGTCATAAAAGATAAAAACTTCATGATGTTCAATTCTTGTTATTATCTTATGTCTCCTCTGCAACATCAATAACAACAATCAATAACAGTAAGGATACTTAGCTTCTTTCCAAATCTTTTTCCAGACACACGATCACACCCCTCCCAGCCAGCCATCCTACCCACCCTACCCATGCAGACCCGCGCAGACCCACGCATGCACAGTCCGCCATCCTTCGGTCCCTTCTCGGGGGAGGTGGGCGGGTTTTGCCAGTTGTTGTTCGGAGGGGAGTATAAATGCAGTCAACCCGGAGAGGAAAAACATGCGGTAACGATCCGGTGTTAACCTCCGTCAGATCCCCGGGTGTGAAAGGTGAAGTGTGCCCACCGGAACACGGCGCTGGAAAGCCGCGCGGGGTTCAGGCGGGTCCAGCGGGTGATGGCAGACCGGCAGCCCGGAGTAGAGAGCCTCAACCCGGGCAGGACTGTTCTGAGAGCCGGGGGGTTGTTATGTCGTCCGTCCGGACGTTAACTTGTGTTTCTAACAGCTAAGTTATGGAATTAGCGACGTTTTGTCTCCGGCGCCATATTTATTTGAGGGTAGCGTTTAATCACTGGATAAAAACCGTGTTACCTGTTCTGTTGGAGGGAGCTGGAGAAGAGAGGAAGCCAGATAGACTAAATGTCCCTAAATTCCAATCCATAGCAGCTGCTCCTTCTTTTATGTTTCATTTGTGTTTGACTGTTTGTTGTTTACCAGCAGGGTGCAAAGAAAATGCTGAACAGATTTCCAGGAAACTTGATAAATAGTGGGTTTTGTTAAAAAAAAGAAGAAGAGCCAGTCATATGCTTGGATTTACAACCAGGGGGTGATTCATGATTCTTTTCTGTGTTTATTTTTTTTATCCTGTTGGATTAACTCGTTTGTTCAGGACAGTTTACTTCCTGGTAAGGTGTTGTCAGTGTCTCTTGTGTCTAAATGATAACATGAAAATCTGTCTCTTGGTGAGGGTGAGAAACTCAGAGCCTTTATAAAGGAAGGTTTTCAATTGGAAAACAAAAGGAACAGAAGTATCTGTAGACTGTTGGCGAACATCGTGTGGCATAGAAAAGTGATTAAAAGCTCATGTCATTTATTTTTCATGACTCTACTTGTAATTAACTATTTATATTGAGTGAATAAGTGGAAAAGAATGAAATTGGCACAACCTAGCCTGGAGCTTTTTTTTAATGAAAAGATTATGTGTCAACACACGTGGGAAGCCTTACCCTTGTTAAGATTTTATGTTCAGACTAGACATACCTTCGATTATGACAGACATGTTAATCCTGTGGCCTCGTGTTTTACAGATAATGATTTCGATCCACTGTTGGTTGCTGTTCTTCATCTTGGTGGGATGTGCTCAATGCTCCTTTGACAACCACCAGCACAATGGCACCCATCACCATGAATACTGTGTGCTTGGAGCTGGACCTTCAGGACTGCAGATGGGATATTTTCTTGCCAAGGCCAAAAGAGACTACATCATCCTGGAGAGGAACTCAGGACCAGGCAGCTTCTATAACAAGTAGGAATGTTGTTGAAGTGTCTCAGAGGTAGAGCACTAACAGGTATTCTATGTGTGGTCCCTTTTGGTTATCTTTGACGCATGTCCTTTCTCAAGGTTTCCAAGACACAGGAAGCTCATCAGCATTAACAAGATCTACACTGGGAAGCACAACCGAGAGTTCAACATGCGCCATGACTGGAACTCATTGCTGAGCGACAAACCAGACTTACTTTTCAAGAAAGTGAGCACCGACTTCTTCCCTTCAGCTGACGCCTTACCTCTGTATCTGTCCATGTACGTGAAGGAGCTCGGGCTCAAGGTTCGATACGGAGTAGACATCGGACGGATCAGGGCAGTACCGTCAGCCACTGGGGACACCTACGTCTTGACCGATCAGCATGCGTCGGATTACAGATGCAGGTATTTTATCTCCCAATGAACAGAGGAAACTGTCATCTTCATGAAGACTGTAGCTGCATCGCTCTTGTCATTTCTCTGCCAGTGTCCTCCTAGTTGCCACAGGTTTGTGGGTTCCTCAAAAGGTTGAGTTCATGGGTTCTGACCTGGTTGAGGAATATGAGTCCATCTCCACTAATCCTGATGACTACAAGGACCAAGCTGTACTCATTCTGGGCAAGGGGAATTCAGCTTTTGAAACAGCCCAGAGCATCTCCACCAGAGCCAGCAGGGTGCACATGTTGAGTTCCAGTCCAGTTCGACTAGCCTGGCAAACACATTATGTAGGAGATCTCAGGTAGGACTGAACACCTCTTCTCTCATCTTTTCTGTCTCTGAACATTGCAGCAGTTTGTAGCACAGTTTATGACAGTGAATACTGACTTCAATTTAAGGATTTTAAACTATTTAACACTTAACTTTGACAAAGTTTTACAATGGAATTATCAAGGTCTAATCACAGAGTGGCAATTATCAACCTATTTTACTATTTACTCATAACTGAAATGTAATTATTGTTATTATATTATTATTTTAATTTTTATCATATGTTTACTGGACTTCATTTTCAACAACTTACTTGCAGTAACAAGATAAACTGATAAAACATGTGTATTGATTTTGTCTTTTTTCAGAGCTGTCAATAATGAGCTACTGGACACATACCAGCTGAAGTCCCTTGATGGGATAGCAGAGGTCAAACTGAATAAAATAGCTATCACTCAACTAATAGACCAAGGCGTGACATCAGGTGAAATGAAGAAAAGGAAGCTGTATTTGGCTGTAAATAAATACATTCAGGGGCAGAAACAGAAGAATAGCTCTAGTGTGACGGGAGAAGAGCTGCCAGGTTATTACGTTGACAACTTCGCTATGAGAAAGCCGTACGACCGCGTGATTGGATGCTTGGGATTCCGTTTCAACTTCAGTATATTTGATAGGTAAACATTCTTATTACAGAGTAGGCCCACTCTATTGATCAATAGTTACACACTGAAGACTAGTTGTATTCTACCTTGACAATCATTGACATCTCATTTATTATATTAAGTTGTTTTAAATTCATATAATGTTCACTTTTCCTTGGAAAATATCTCCCTAGCTCTGCCCGCCCACCAAAAAGTGACAATGCTAAAGGGAGGCTACCCGGGCTGACACCCTGGTATGAGGGGAAGAACACTCCTGGCTTGTTTGTGCTTGGAACCGCCTCTCACTCCAGAGACTACCGTCAGTCAGCTGGCGGCTTCATCCATGGCTTCCGGTACACAGGTGACAATCCATCAAGTTGATATTGTGTATATTTAGAAGAACAAGTCACTTCTTGTTCTGCATGGTCGTATTCCAATTGTACATTCCATGGGCGAATGCCGACAAAGTAAAATTGTGCATTTAAACAAATCTTCCTTTTTTTTTTTCCACTTAAGTTTTTAAGGTAGCATTTAAAAAACCCAAATGTATTTTCTCCTGCAGCACGGGTGGTACATCGTGTACTTGAACAGCGTTACCATAACAATAAATGGAAGTCAACTACACTGAAGACATCACAGCTGCAATCCTGGATTCTGAAACGTATCAGTGAATCATCTGGGATGTATCAAATGTTTGAGATGCTTGTGGATGTTATACTGCTTAGAGGGTGAGCGTTTTTTGTTTTCACCAGTTTCCCCACATGAGCTGGGACACTGTTTTCATAACTAGGTTCCACATGCTCAAATTTGTATTTTAAATTTTACAAAAACATAATGAAAAAAATTACAGTTTTTGGAGGGTTTAAGAGTTTTTCTACCTTTTCTTTCCTTTACTAAAAGCTCCCACTGCGAATATGTGGAAGAGTTTCCTGTCCAGGCTTTGCCTCAGTTCAGCACTGTCTCTGGCCACGAAGTCTCACACCATGGAATGATAATTCTGCTTTTTCAGTATGGGAAGAATAAGAATGTAGACTTTCTTGGAAAGGACCGGGCTCAAACTGAGTGGACTGAGGCTTGGTTATCAAACTTTCTGCACCCTGTTTTGTATTACTTTGACACTCTTCCTACAGGTGAGTAGAAATGCTTCTAGCATTAATAAAGTGAAAGCGATATTATAGCTGGATTGTAACTGCATTTCACGTGTTCACATTGTAGTTCTTTGCAGGACAGTATTGATTATATTGATTGTGTTGAAGCGCTGATGTCTATAGGTTATCATCACGGCACCATAGGATGGAACTCCTCATCAGGCCTCTGTAAACACAACCTCATTTATACCAGTGTAGTAATAACTTGTTTTTTTAACAGTGCTCTGCAATGTAATGTTCTGCATATGTTCTAGTATTCCATGGTTTCCTTAATTTCAATCTCTAGGACTTCACAAAGATTTAGTTCAGTTAGATTGAAAAATCCGACATGACATTGTTTAACCTGCAGATCTAGATTGTTTACAAAACTAACAATTCATAAAATGTGAACTGTCCAGTTTTTACAAAATCACAAAAAACCACATTGGAAAACAAAACATTTTGTAAAGAAAGTAAAGTAAATGTAGGTTACAGGTTGATCTAAGCTCTTTTCTGTCCAGAGGCAGACATGAAGATGCGCCCCAGTCGCTGGCCTCTACCAAGGCCCAAGGCAATTCATCACATGATTGAGGACTTTCTTGCAGAATGGGACAGCCCCAAATCCCATATCCAACCACTGCGCCGTTTCTTGGAGCACTGTATGGATACTGACCTAAGGACATTCTATGCTGGTAATTTTTTGATACACCAGGGCAATGCTCACTTCGGGGAGCAGAAGTCTGTTATCATAAATCCAAATAGATTAAGATCTTAAACATCCTCCACGGGAAGAACCACCAGACACACGACTCTCCATTTCTCCCAAGAGACCCTCATGTAGCCCGAAGTGAACGTACCATCACGACAGATAGGTTCCCCCTGACCAGCATTCCTTGTCGAAATCCTTTAATCAATTGAGTCAAGAGCCCAGTTTATTAACTCCATAATTGGTCCTGAAGGTTTCAAAGAGTCAGGGCAGAAAGGATTTCTCCAGACAGGACAAAATAAGTAATGATGAGAGTCAGACAGAAAAACAGGAGACAAGGAGGAATACAACTGAAGAGACATTTTTTATAAATTTGATTCTGGTCAAACTTCATTTGTATGTACTGCATTTTGGCTTTGGGTGCCAAAATGCAGTGTAGCAAAATTATAGAAATGTGCTCTTGGGTCACAAATCTCTGAGCTGTGCTTTGAGTCACACGTTAGTAACATGTCCTTTGTTTAATATTTATTTTTACTATGTTTAATACAAAACTCCAGTATTAGAATCAGATTTTTTCAATAACAATTTAGCAGTCTGATGGCATCTTTAGCCAGAATATTTTTTGTTTTAACTTGCAGACCAGCAGCATCTGTTGGTCCTGTGTGATTGAGTTCAGATTTCGATGAATTTCAGGACAGTTTCATCTCCTCATTCTTGTGTTTTCTCCTGTCTTTTAGACTCATGTTTCCGTTTGGCTCTTACTCACCGTAAGCCACCACTGTTCTGTCAGCAAGGATACATGAAGCAGCAGGGTGTCACCCGTAACAACCAGCTGTGGCAGCAGGTTCACGGCACTGTGATGGAACACACTAACCGAGATGCTCACAATTCGGGGGCTGATCCTGCATTTTCCAGCTACCTGGCACATGCTGGAGCTGCTGTATCCTCAGGACTGAAGCTTAACCTCTGATTGCTTTTCTCGTGTTGGAGCATTGCCAATGCTATTATAGCTAAAAGACTACCTCTGGTTTGCTACCTCAACCATCATAATCAAGCAAAAATATTCTTGAGCAAATATCATCTTACAGATCAATGCTTCACAGCAGTTAGATTAACACCCTCTGAAATAAAGCAACATCTATATGCAGCACTTTTTCAAATGAAAACGTCCCCTGACTGTTTCTACCAAAGAGTTATTTTCGTTTTTTTGATTTGAACTGTACTCAAATGTGAAAAGGAATAAAATCATCTAGTAATACACTGTATCATTACAACACCTCGTGTTGGAACCTGGTGTATCACTGGAGAGGCACATTATTACATAGAATCCACTTTATTGCGCATAACAAAGTATTCATTGTGTTGTATGAACATTTCTTTTTGCACACCTCAGCAGTACTTTTCTCACCACAGTTGTCAAATGATAGATTGTCTTGGCAAGAAATAAATAATTCTGACTAACAGACTGCAAAAAATATACCAAAGAATTAGGTTGTTATATGAAGCTGTGTAGACAGAGGATGTGTCTATAAACATACATGCTTTATGTATTTTACTTCATTTAAATTGATTAAAAGCATATCAAATAAAGACATTTATATTTCTTTTTTTTTTCATCTTCCAAAATGTAGAATATTTGAATCTTCATGTTGCTCATGTGCCAGAAATCTTCTACAACACGGAAGCGTGTTGGAGCGGCTCCGAGGTTGCGCTTTTCCTATTGGACGAAAATTCCTAAACAACACGCAATGTGATTGGTGTTCGTCCTTGAAGCTGCTGACGGGTCAATGGGCGTGTCTTTTACTACTACGCGTTGAAATGGAAATTGTGACGTAGGGGACATTTTGCAGTTTTCGACGGCTACTGCCAAAATACAGTCCGGTACCCGGGGATGGGTCGTGTGTGTCGGCTGAACGCCTGTCTTTACTTGCCGGGAAGTGGTTCCAGGCGTGGCTGACGGAACGACTGCCATACCTCCAGTTAGATATTGACGCTTGCTTTATTTCCTGTTTGCATTGGCAGTAGTGAGGACCATCCGCTACGTGTACAATATCAACACAGCCATCCATATGTCCACATGGACGGCTGGAGCCAGATCGTTGCTTCAGATAATGACCGATCCAGCTCGGAGGGGGAGTACATGTTGGAGCCTGCACCCGAAGAAGACACTCGGGGGTCGGTGGGCAGAGAGCAACGGGATAACGTGGACGGAATGGATGACGGGGTAACTGCGTCTGTCGGATTCGGAATAAGTGGGACTGGGGAAGGGAAGGTGGTGCTGGGCAGTGCGGGACAGATGGACGATAAAGAGCTCCGGTACCTGCACCTGCTGTGGGAACCGGGACGAGCAGACCTCTGCGCCGGTGGCGTGACGAGTAAGGTGGGGAAGATGACCGGGACGAGGGCCAGGCGACAACACCGACTGGTGCGGAGCCTCGGCCCCATCGGTAAAGACGTCCATGGTAAGGGACTGTTAAATGCAAGCTAATGCGTTTTATTATTTTAATCACATCTATATTTAAATGGTATATTATTTTAATAAACATTTGCTGCAGCAGTGGAGGAAGAAGAGCTGTAACTTGGACATCAGAGGATGTTATGCAGACCTCATCAGATTCACCTGACTTTAACCCTGTAGAAAACCTCTGTTGGGATTTCAGGAAGTTTCAGCAATTTTATAAAGTCTTTGTGCATGAAAAATGAACTTAGATTCCCAAGGAATCTAAACATGCATCATGATTATTGGTGGCTATAGCAGCTAAAGGGTCTCTACAAAATACTAGATGGATGCTTATCTGCTTTTTTTAAAAATTTGGTTATTGCAAACAGTTAATAGAGTATATTTTGCCAAAAACTTGATACACAGCAGCAGTTTGAACACTTAAGCTTCTCATCTTTTAATATTGTTGTCATTGCCATTGCTGCAGCAGTAGCTCAGTCCACTAGGACTTGGCTTGGCTATAGAAAGCATCTGCTTTGGTGAACAATGTCTTTGTTCTATTCATTCAGTCAGGGAACATGTTTACACACCTGTCATTTTGCATTCCGTATCTCCACAGCTGTGAAAAGACTGAGGGAAGCAGCGAACAGCAACGACATTAATACAGGTATGAATGCTGCAGGTATTGGAAGAGGATGACCAGAGGCTGGCTTTTGCTAATGAATATTTTTTCTTCCAGTTCGACAGCTCCTGCTGGAAGACATAGACCCCTGTGCAGCAGATGACAAGGGAAGGACAGCACTTCATTTCTCTTCCTGCAATGGCAACGAAAGCATTGGTAGGTCTATTATGACAATTTCATAGGAAGTTATGTACCATTCAGCAGCTTGAGAGTACATATGCTTTTTGAAGACCGTAGTGTAAGCTATGATGGCAACAATCCATCCTGTCGGAGTATCACTGATCAATACACTTCAACAACTTTAACAAATCAGTTTCCGAATCTTTTTCATCTTGTTCCCTGTTTAAATATTGTTTTCATTGCAGTGGGGTTTTTTTTTCTATATTTCCCCTTGTTGGGCACTTTTGTTATAGAGCCAGTGATGACTCA
Organism: Antennarius striatus; assembly: GCF_040054535.1. NCBI lineage: Eukaryota > Metazoa > Chordata > Actinopteri > Lophiiformes > Antennariidae > Antennarius > Antennarius striatus. Next base: position 6,347,213 of record NC_090791.1, on the reverse strand, counting down.
GTTTATATTCAAACTATTAAATCTCCCCTTGTTTTTGACTGTAGTACAGTTGCTGTTGAACCACGGCGCTGACCCCAACCAGCGAGATAGTCTGGGAAATACCCCCCTCCATCTGGGTAAGACGGAGCGTTCACCACAGCCCTTTACACCTGTAGCATTGTGGTCACCAATGCATATAAGACTGCACTACTGTGCATTCTGCTAAAAGTGTACACACATTCAAATAATCAGAAAAACTGGGACAGAGTGGTGTAATAATATTAATGTATTTGAATACAACATGACAGTTTCATGTTTGTATATTGTGTTTAAACTTGCCTGTTTTAATGCATCTTCCTGCAGCGGCCTGTACCAACCATGTCCCTGTAATCACCACCTTACTGAGAGGAGGTAAGATGACTGACTTCTGGCTGCTGAGTTTATGCTACAGGAAAGCTTTTGTGTGTGTAACAGGCATGCAGTTTGACATGAAAGTGAAAGTGGTGACTGAGATATTTGTGGTTTTATTGTTGGTATTAAGGTGCCCGTGTGGACGCCCTTGACCGAGCTGGCAGGACCCCTCTTCATTTAGCGCGTTCCAAGCTTAATATTCTGCAGGAGGGAGATTCACGCAGCTTGGAAACGCTCAGAGGAGAAGTTACACAGGTAAACAGTGCATCACCCGAATTAATGAAAACATGGATGGGTCTGCAAAGGTGTCTGGAGTCTTGATTGGGAAGATTAATTGTATTTCTGTTTTTTTTTCTTCTAAAAATCTGACTTTCCTGTCAGATTATTCAAATGCTAAGGGAATACCTGAATTTAATGGGCCAGAGTGAAGCTAAAGAAAGGCTGGAGCACATTTCGACACAGCTGCAGCATACACGCACCAAAGAACAGGTTAGACCTACCTTCCAAAGAATATTCTCTCATTTATGAGCATAAAAGACTTCAAATTTGTGCCATTTCAACTGAATAATTTATTACGAATTTATTTACATATATTTTTACCAACTCACACATGGTTGTATGCTTTTTACAGGTGGACGCGGTGACTGATTTATTGGCCAGTTTCACATCACTCAGTCTACAAAAACAGAATCTTGGGGCTAGGTAGAAAAGTCAGTTGAATGAAAGCTAAAGACCTCCCCATGCCACTGGCCTTATGCAGATACTGATCCACAGTACTGGGGAATTCTTCCATATTCCAAGTGAAGCAATCATCAGTGGATCTTAACCAGTATGACACAAAAGATTATATTGTCAGTATTTGCAAGCTTGATGAGGTTTTCATAGTGTTTTTGTGGCTAAGATTAATATGATAACAAAATAGTAACTTGAGAAAAGATGCTGAAATCAAATACCCGCTACTTTTCTATGGTAGGTGTTCGTTTACTGAAGGATTGGAAAATAAGATATCTCAGTTTTTCAGAGTAAAGTAAAAAGAAACCCTCAAGGGGAAAAAAAAAGTGTGTGTGTGTGTGTGTGTGTGTGTGTGTGTGTGTGTGTGTGTGTGTGTGAGAGAGAGAGAGAGAATGTGGTGCGCTGACATTTCTGCCTGTTATTACCCCAGTTATCTGATTATGAGACATGTGTCTTGTGAAAAGATTCAACAGTTTTCACTGTATTTTTGAGTTCATTGCCAATGCCATATTTGTATCTCGTTGCCTTTTCTCGTACTGAGTTTTGTTTTTGTATGTTTACTATATAGATTGAAGCAGTTGTTTCGAATGGATTCCTGTGAATCAATAAATCAAATGTGTTCGGCTATACCATAATGTTGTCTTTCATTTCCACACAATACAGAATGGTCTAATTTTCTGGGATTCAGCTGAAATGTAACATACATATTGCAGGACTATATTCCATGTGACAGCCTGTTGTATTCTAAAGTGGGAAACCTTGTCAACAGAGCCTTCGCTAACGTATTGCTCATAGGGCTGCATTACTCCACGATGATTGGCTGCCATACCAAAGCTCCACCCCTTCATGGCTACGTCTGTTGTTTCGCCGCAAAAAAAAAATGGCGCCTGGACCCGCGTAAATTGGACATTCGAGAGGTAGTAATATTTAATATACACATATTTTTCTGTCATTTCCCTGTTTATAAAGTACACACGCTACCACCCAGAGTCGCTTAAAATATGCAGGTAATTAAATGCACGTTAGTCTCAATATTTCGTGCTCCCAATGCTACTGAGGCCTAGCTGTGGCTGAAAGCCGGGGACTTTCCTTATCAGTATTTACCAACACGCTGAGGCCGCGATTGGCTGCGCGTGTTCAGTTGCTGTAAATCCTGCGACGCGAAAGCCTCAAAGTAAATTGAGATGGGGTGTGTTTGGCTCTCAACGAAAGTAGGCGGGAATTTTTTTTTTAGCGACCCTTTTTGAGTTTTCAGCCCGATAGATGACAGATTATTATTATTATTATTATTATTATATTCTAACACAAGCGATACTTTTCTCCTGAAGCATCCAGTCTCTTTGGAGCAGTGTTATAGACGGGGATACCTGCACCTGCAGTGACCCGCTGGATGAGCAGTGCCACATGTCCGAGTGTAATTACTACTTCATATAGATAACAATAAGCTTCAAGTTGCTGGGTAACATTAAACTGTTGACCAAAATATACTTTCCGTACAATCAGTGCAAAAACGTTGGTTGATATATTTATATATGTAAAAAAAAAATTTTTGTATTCACAGGTTAGTATCTTGCTGTATTTTGGCTGTGAAATACTTCACTAAAGTCAGATTGACGTCTTGACAAAGCCATGGCTTTTGAGGAGATCAAGAGTAAAGGAGGAATGGGTAAGGACTAAATTATTACTCACTATACTTCCTAATCAAACATTACCTGCAGTGAGAAATACAAGAAGTCATAACCATAAATTAATCTTTTTCTCCTAGCCATATGAGACCTTTTTAAAGCATCTTCAGTTGTATTTTCTTCGCTAATAATTGTTTTACTGGTTTGATCTATTGTAGATATGGGGATGGAAGGTGACAGGGGTCTTGTAGCAGGTCGTAGCCAGAGGGAGAAGAGGAGGTCCTATAAGGACCTTCTCAGGGAGGAAGAGGAGATTGCTGCTCAAGTTCGAAAATCTTCCAAGAAACGACCGAAGGTAAGTTGTTTGTCAGTAGTAATTTTTAGTCTTAGTTTAACATTGATATAAATTTTCACAATGGTGTGTAAAATGTGTGCATGATGTATCATGTTTATTGGTAAAATAAAATTCTATTATTACAAAATCATACAAGATCAGGTTCAATAACTCAATCAAACTGACTTTTGTTTGTCAGTTTGTTTGTTTTTTCCAAACACAAAAAGCCACTATCTCATCCTGCCAAGATAAACATCAGCATCGAACATCTACAGGTCATGTATCACCCCAGACGACTGATACATGCATACATACATGCATACTCTCTGTAAAAGGCTGCCATAGTGAATAACTACTGTCCCTGCCTGCGTTGTCAACATGGCTATGTTTACATGTGTTTTCTGTGCATTATGTAATATCTTCTTGTCAAGCAGCAGAATTAGCATGTCTTTTCACCATGTGTCTTACCCTGAGAAAAAAAAGCATGTCACAACCTGTCTCAAACTAACTGCTGGCTTTTATGAAGTGAGAGAGGTGTTCTGGATTTTTAAGAGAAGACGATGTGTTTTATAGAAAATAATGCAACTCAGTGATTATTAGCAGCCAAAATAACAATTTATAGATAAAAACTGGTTCATCGTCACACTCAAATATAAAGATATTAAAACTGTAGATTTGATCTAATTGTACATTGTAATAATTTTAAATTTTAAATTATGAATTAATAAACAACAATATTGTTATTCCAAATCAGGATTCTGAACTTTTTCTGCTCGGAGGGGACTCACACAAAAAGAAAAAGAAACACAGTGATGACTACTATTACAGAGGTGAAAGAATTTGTTGTTGTAATGCTTAATCTACCAGAATAAAACTGTGTACACCTGTTCTTACTTTGGGTTTTGTTTTGGGTTTTTTCATCCCTTTTACAGACCATGATGGTTGTGGTCCACCTCCCCACAAGAAAAAGCATAAGTCAGCTGACCGCTCCCCTCCTCTGTCATCCCCCTCATCCTCCCATCCAACTGATACAGCAATGGGCCTCCTGCAGGCCATCACCTCTCCAATGGCGACAGGTTCAGACCCCAGTCCCCATTTGCACAAGAAGCCCTCCTACCCTTCTTTCTCCTCACACTCCTCCAAGGACCGCAAACGTGACAGCAGCAGCGGTGGCGGGAGCAAAGGAAGCCTCTCTCACTCCCGTCCCATGTCGTCACTGTCGTCTTCCTCCAAGAAGCACTCTTCGTCCTCCTCAAAGTCATCCCTGTTCCACGGCGGGACTCCCAAAGAAGAGCCCTTGACTTTACGCGAGGCTGACGGGCTGAAGATGAAGCTCATCATGTCACCGGAGAAAGAAGAGGGAGAGAGTTTCCCTTTCACGCCTCACTCTTCCAAAGGAGGTGTAAAAAAAGAGAAGGATAGAGACAGAATGCAGATCTCAAAGTTACCCAAGAAGAAAATACAGCAGAGTCGAGATCCTCTGCCTGTGGTTGGGAAGGAGGTGGAGGTGGAAGGTAAAGACCAGTCACTGAATGTAGAGGACATCCTCTACACAACTACAGTTCATTGAAAAACTAAATAGAATCTATCAAGAGAAATAAAATCATACATATAGCTGATTGTTTGAGAACTTTGTTTTACCAGTATTCCTAACCGTTTCTTTGTTATACAGGTCATTATGGAGGTGGCATGGGAGATGATAGCTCTTCATCTGGGGGTGAACTGGAGGCAGGTGAACTGGTTATAGACGATTCATACACACACATGTCAAAGAAGAAAAAGAAGAGCAAAAAGAGCAAGAAGAAAAAAGACAAAGACAGAGACAAGGATAAAAGTGGGAAGGACAAGAAACACAGCAAAGGGTTTGGAGGTGAGTTCCTTTCAAACTGAAGTATGACAAATGTAGCCACAAAAACTGTTTAGACAGTTGCTTTTGAATGCGTATTTTAAATATTTTATCTGCTTTGCGTGGGGTTTATGCACATCTTGCAAATGTAGCACGGCCCAGACCCAACATCCAGAAATGCCTTTCCATGACGTTTCCTCTTCTGATGTGACAGATGACTACAGTGGAAATGAGCAACAGAGGTGTCCCACAAATTTCCGTTGTTGATAAAAAAAAGCAGCCTAGAGAAGGTTGAGACATTTTAAAGGGAAAATTGCATAGAAATGATGAGCATCATTTGAGTCAACTTTTCCTGAGTCAACTTTTCCTGTGCTTGTTCTGAGATAATCCAGTAAAATTATGAATCAGAGGATTTGCAGGCAAACAGCCCTGTTTTTTTCTGTTCATAAATCTGAGAAGAAAAGACGTAAAGGGTAGCACCATCTTATTTTTCTTAAAATTCCTTCTGGCCTGACAAGAAATGCAAGCAGGAAAACAAAAAACAAAGTTAGGTCAATGTGAACAAGGCTGCCATTGGTCAATTGAGCAAATGTGAATTCGTCCAGTGACACAGCCACAGTCACTTCCTGCTTGGATCCCCACTGACAGCTTCAGACAGGTGCGATAATGCAATACCTCATTACAGTTTATCTGTTCATGACTTTCATCAGACTCATCGAGGAGCCACAGCCACTCCCACCCCACCATCACTCACAGCGCCGTGGGTCCGATGTATGCCATGGGCACGCCCGTCCCGCCACACCATCACCAAGGCAACGATCCGGTGACGACGGACAAAAAGAAAAAGAAAGACGAGAAAGATCGGGAAAAACATGAGAAGGAAAAGGAGAGGGTAAGATGCTCTATAATCCTATTTCTTGCAACAGATAAGTTAGAAATGAGAGTTGAAGAAGAAATCTGAGGTAGTTTTTCAGGTTTTAGTTCCAAATGAGACGAACAACTGTTAACATGGTTTGTGTGGCGGTCTGCACCAGCACACTGAATTTAACTGAGAAAGATTTTTCTATATAAAAAACTAACACAAATGTTTCATCAGTCATCTCTGAGGCATTTCTTTTTGTGCTCTCAGCCCAAGAAGAAGAATGCATCGGCGTATCAAGTATTCTGTAAGGAGTACAGAGTCAACATTAATGCAGAACAACCAGGACTAGGTGGGTCAAAGAAGATGGAGTTTCACACAGGGAATGACGCCAATCCATTAAACAATACTTCTCTGTTTCTAATCAGTGTTTGGTGAGCTCAGCAAAAAGTTGGCAGAGGTGTGGAAAGCGATGCCTGAGAAAGACAAATTAGTAGGTGTTTTCTTTCCTTATTTGATGTGATAGATTTTGAACTTCATTGTTGGTGTTTGGTGATTTTGCAGTTCATTGAACCTCTGTTTATTTTCTCTTTGTTTCTGTGCAGGTTTGGAAGCAGAAAGCTCAGTATCTGCAGCACAAGCAGAACAAAGCTGAGGCCACCACAGTCAAACACAAAAGCACCACCGAGAACAAAAGTAAAGGTACGCTGGAGAGTAGTGTGGAACATTCAACTGATTAAAAGTTAAGATTTATTGTTTCTGAACTCTCTACCATTTCATTATTGTTGTCTTTAAATCATCTATTAGTTGCTGGAACAGGAACAGCAATGGTGTCGCCGAGCAGAGTGCCAGCCACACTGTCTCTGTCTCCTGCAAGGGTCCCAGATGTGGATCCTATCGATGCAGCCGCTCACCTGCAGCTATTGGGAGAGTCCCTGTCCCTGATTGGCCACCGTCTGCAGGAAACAGAGGTTAGTTTCCTCCTAAACGTGTCTACAAAATAAAATAGAAATAAAAGAAATAAATTACATCAATTGCAAGACTAGTTTTTTAAAAAAAATCATCTAATCACATAGAGAAACATTTAACTATTTATAAAAATAATTTTAAAAAGTATGGCTTGATCTGAAACCTGTTGCTATACAGGAGAAATTTGGGTCATGTGACCGATATGTGTTTCTAGGGGATGGTGGCCGTCTCTGGTAGTCTGTCTGTTCTTCTGGACTCCATCCTGTGTGCTCTGGGACCGCTGACCTGCCTCACAGCGCAGATACCTCAGTTAAATGGATGTCCTCGAAACATCCTGGTATGATATTAGCTTTTGTAAATGCTGTTTAAGTTGAAGTGACGTTTCATTTCACAACAGCTCAGATGATTCTCGTTTGTTTTTTTCAGTCAAATACGTTGGACAACATCGCCTACATCATGCCTGGGCTGTGAGCAAAGGATGACAATCCATCGATGTTGGATCGGATGCCAACACGTTTGACGGGAACTGAGTTTTAATTTAAGCCGCTGCTTGACATCTGAAAATGTTGATGTTTTTGGTGTCAACATGTTTTTAAAGTATTTTTTAAATGTCCTCTTAATTTTAGAACGACTCTATTTTTTAAACGAAACATTTTACTGAACACAGCGTGTCACGAGATGTCGGCTTAGTTTTACTGTTACAGCAGAGTGTACTGTTGTGAAAGTGAGTGTGTGCTTGTGTGTTCAGTGGGTTTGACTGTCTAACTGTAGACTGTTCTGTACATAACTACATATTAGATTTTTTTTTTTTTACTAAAATGTACAGGAACGTTAAAGCTGTCATCATGGTATAATAATATATTACACACCTGCTTTTTCTCCTTTACCATGTAATAAGTGCTGTCATGCCTAGCTGTTTTATACAGTTGATATTTTTTTGCTGTGCACATTTTGTTCAAATTGTGACTGTACTGTAGAATTGAAGACGTGAGCAAAAACACCTCTTGGTGTAACGTAATCGGAAGCCGTTCATACTGATGGCAGCATTAAAATCTGTCTGTTCCCTGAGTCAGCATCTGCTGTTTTTCTTGTTGATGCTCTCAGGTCTCTTGCCTGGGTTTAGGGTCACCACTTCAGTCCAGACTGGACTACAGCACCACCCTCTGGGTGGAACCAGTGTGGATGTCAAACAGAATACATGTTCATTAAACGTGGACTCTGGGAAACACGCTTCCACTTTAACCTTACTGACGACATGATGATGTGACCATTAATATCTATTGTAGAAATGTCATATTTTAAAATTAAAAAAAAGTAATTGTTAGTTATGAAAATTGGTTAGTTCCAAATTGCAGTGTACATTTTTCATTTAAAATATATCAGGAATTGTGACGCTGATGTTTGGTTTGCATGAAAAAAAAACAACAACACATGATCTTCCACACATCAAGATCCGATCTGGATCCAAGTAATATCCCAAATCAGGCGATCCAGACTAATTTATAATTCCACAGATGTAACTTTAAAAGAATTGGGACTGTGTTGATTTATTTCAAGTTTAAGGAGTCAAATTATAAGGACCAATAGATGCAACATGCTATTTTAATTAATTTACAAAAAAAAACACCTATACAATAAGTTATCAGCCTGTATTTGGTCATATTACATGGGGCCCACAGAGGGCCCCGGGCCACCGTTTGACAGTCCCTCCCCCGAACCCGATGGAGCCGCGTTCACCTCCGGTAAGGTCCGTCCTCGGAGGCAGGGCCGCGTCCGACAGCTGGAACGAGGAAGTGCATTCGTTCCCGATTCAACGCTAAATACGGCAGCGAGCAGCGGCGCAAATGTCAGCATCTTCTGCGCAAACAGGTCTGATGGCGAAATGACGTTAAAAAAAACAAAAAAAAAACACGCGTGTTTGTGGAATGTGACACGATCGACTGTGCGTGTTTGTCGGTATTTGTGCGGTTTGACGTGAGAAGACAGACGGGCTGTATTTAATGGGCGCTGCCGCTTCCAGGGGATATGATGACACCTTTAAAACTGTTTCTATAGAAACATTTTAATATATAAGAATTGTAATTATCGTAATTTCATGACGTCTCACGGTTTGAAGAACTTTAGTTCTCTTTGTAAATCTATACTCAGCACAGGTTGTCTTATATAAGTATGATATTGTACGAAAATCCTCGGTTGTGTGTTTGTTTTGTGTTTGTTTATTTGACGTGTGTGTGTGTTTTTGTGTGTGTGTGTTCCGTGCGGACAGAGCTGAGGCTGGTGGTGCTGGGCCGGGCGGAGGCAGGAACCGGATCAGCTGTCTGCGCCATCCTCGGCCTGCAAGACAGCGAACAGGGAACAGATGCCCCCCACGTCCCAGACTGCAGCAAACACTCTGCAGAAGCTGCAGGTAGAAAGGTGAGCAGGAGGGTGGGGATGGCGTGGAAATAGTTGAATATATGAACTTAACTTCATTTAGAACTACTAAGAAATCACATTCGCATCTGTTGTTTTAGTTAAATTTGGATCTGCACCAAATTGCAGATATTCATAGACCCTAACCCCCAATGGAGGGGTGGGGACGGATCAGACCAGCTGGGTGGACCGGATTGTTTGGACTTGTCGGTGTTATGCGCTCTGCTGAATGGCATTCTAGTTATTTTTGACTGTTACTTGCAGTGGAAAGTGGGAACAAGAGAAGTTAGTATCTGTGAGTTTTTTGTTTGTTTTTTAGTCCAATTTGACATTGAGTTAAAGAATTTCTGTCAGACAGGAAAAGAAAAATATATAATAAAAGTAATTTCAATGACCGCATACCGACATTAATATGTTTTTTACCAAATGGTTGCTACTCTGACAGGCTGTTCCATAGATTTGACTATAAGCATGTGCTCAAATTACATACTAATTTAAATGCTACTTTCCACCAACTATTGTTCCTGATCAATTCATTTAAATGCAGTTTAAATTTTTTTTATTGTTCATATTTTAAGTACAGCTCAAGACGTTACATGTGTCGCCCTGGTCTAGTATACATTCTAGTATACATTCACGAACATGCAAAACACATGTAGAATCCTGCTGTCTGTCTATACAGGATTGTCTTCCAGGCTTGCATTCATTCACTCTCGTCTTTTTTCTAGTTCCCAAATAAATCAACTTGTAGTATAAATTTATTTCAAAACAAAAGAGCAAAACGACTGACGAACTGATGTCATGCTCTTTTGACCTCTCTGTAGGTGGTGGTTGTGTCCAGCACAGACTGGTTTGACTCAGACTGCGACCCAGATGAAAGGAGAAGACGTATATCGTCCTTCATCGCCTCCTCCAGCCCTGGACCTCACGCCTTCCTCCTGTGTGTGGCTGTGAATCAACCGGCTGACGGAGAGGCCAGAGCGCTGGATGCCCTGACGGAGCTGTTTGGCTCTTCTTCAGTCAGTACCAACACCATCGTCCTCTTCACCCACACCGATGAGCTGGATGAAGATGAAACCATGGAGCAGTACCTGGTCACGTGGCGCAAGGACCTCCGAGAGCTGGTGGGAAGATGTGGCTTCCGCTACCACACCTTGGAGACCCGTGGAGGAGAATCAGAGCAGAGAAAAGCAGTGGAAGAGCTGCTGGAAAAGGTGGAGCTGGTAGTGGCGGCGAATGGGGCGCCACACTTCAGCTGCCCTCTGTACCAGGAGGCTGAGGAGCGGGTGAGGCAGAGGCAGGCGGAGCTGGTCCGACAGAGAGGAAAGGAGCTCCACAGCACGGCGTCCGCCTCAGACTCACCGCAAGAGGAAAATATGACAGAGGAAGAGATGGAGGCAGTCCGCCAAGAGGCAGAGAGGAGCGTGGATGACTTGGATGTGGATGTGGAGAGTATTTTCACCTCGGCCAGCGTCTCACCGTCATCCCCGGCTCCGTCTTTTCTGTGGGGCTGGTGGGAGAAGCTGACAGCCTGGATGGGTTGGCTGCCCACCGTCATGAGGAGAGAGGCCCTGCTGGGAGCGCTGGTCGGCCTGTTTGTGGGGGGGCCGTTTGGAGGTGTGGTCGGGGCCTCTTTGGGATCAGTGGCTACAGAAGTGAAGAGAAGAAGAACACAGAAAACTAAATGAGACGTCATCTCGCACTAATCCGTTATGAATGAGGTTGCTCATTGGGTCGGCCACCAGTTTGCTGCTGTTAGTTTCATTAGCTTCCACATGTTGAACTAGTGTTCATTGTTTCACAACTGATGGTGTTACTACTCAATAGTAAAGCATGTTTGTGTTATCTACTGGCTTCATTAATGGTTAATAAATCAAACTACATAGGTCACTAACAACCAGTGGACTGCCAGGTTTGAAAAATACATTTGTTGTGTATATTCCTAGTGGTAATGGTTAGTTATTGTACTCCGTTAAGTCGTTCCCCCAGTATGTTTTTTTTTTACCACTAGAGGGCAGCAGAAATAAACTGAACAGCCAAGATAAATTACTAACAGAACTGTCCTTATTCATTATTCATGATTTGAGCTGGTGTTTCTGCTCTGACTGATGTGATTTGTCTCCAGGAGTCCCCAAGTGAAATTTTGGACTGTTTTCTTTTCCTGCCAAACGTTTCATTTTATTCATCATATATTTGCAAGATTTGTCAGATGTTTACTGTTGAGCAGTTTGTAGTGTTTTGTAGTTTGTGTTGAGATCATGAAAGACACCATGAGATCAGGGACAGTGGGCCAAAACTTTTTTTGTTGTGGGTCACAAAAGCAATTTGAAACTAAGCTGGAAAAACACACACAAAAAACCCCCTTCAAACAGTCTGGGAAAAATTCTTTGAAGAATCATCAGTCTTTTTGGGTACAATTATGTAATTGTTAATATTATGGATTAAGTTAGTGTAGCTTTAAATAAAACCTGAAATACATCACCTTACTGTAAGGGTCAGATATTGAAGTATCACACCCTGGTGACAAAAGCTGCTCCTTTGAGTGGATTATCAGCAATACACAAAAACAATATTTATTAACTTAAAATCTATTCAGAATGAACTTCAATTTTTTTTTTCAGAAAGAAGTTATGCAGATGGTAAAATGACATTTTAGTATTAAGAATCATCCACATGGTGGAGACATTGCCTTTATATGAGAGTGTAAATGTTTGAGGTGAACTGGGATACTTACAGTATTTAATGCTTACCAAGCAAATAAAAGCTGCTGATTTAAGTACCTCTCACTCTTGCTATTTAAATGTGAATGAATGTACTTTTGTGTGACCAGATTATGGAGAATGTTATTTCAATTTCAGGATGTTTCAGCATTTCCTAAAAGCTTTGTAGCGTAAATGAATTTTTGTTTTCTGAGATGCATTCCTGAGATGCAGCAAGTTGCAGGATGACGTGAGGAGTTAAAGTTAGTTGTGGTGCAACGAGCAGCAGCCCAGGATTCCTGCTGCTGCGTGCTTCTCCACCAGACTGTCTCCTCCTCACACAATGGCAGGTTATGGCTTTTGACATTGATGTAATTGATACTCTGCTAAAACCGTCAGTCATAACCCATCCTTACATCTCCCTCTCTTGTTGCCATCCCTCTGGCTCTCTAAACTGCCGGCGGCTCTGCCTCAGGAACAGCAAGGCGTTTCCGAATGTGTGTGGTCCGGCTGGGAAAGAGAGAGAGAGAGAGAGAGAGAGAGAGAATTAGCCCAGCTCTCATGTTTCGCAAAAAAGAGAGAGGTGGGAGGGAAAGAAGAGTGAAAGAGAGAGTAAGGAGAGAGTGAGCGAGCAGCAGTGAATGTGAGGTAAAGGAGAGAGGCAGAGAATGAGCTCCGGGACTACATCTGTCTTCCAGATGTGGCCTCCACCGTTGTCTGAAAGAGGAAAAAGAAGGTTTTAAAAGTAAAGGAAAATTGGTGCTAAACAGTTTTTTATTGTTAGGGATTACAGATAGTATAGAATACAGTATGCAGAACCCGCCAGCCAGGATATGTTTCTTTTTTTCTCCTTATGAAACTGCTATGAAATACCACACCGGACCCCTTGAAGTTAATGTATATGAACGAGCACCTGTCCAAATATTATTCAGTCTCACTGGATACACATCACGAATAACACAGAGAGAGCAATGATGGAGTTGGCATCATAGAGAAAAAATAATGAGAATTATTTCAAGGGGAATTAGTTTCTTTGGGAAAATGTGTAATGCGTAACTATCGTTGGATCAGATTTGAGCACAGATCTAGACCAGTTCTGCGTTCAAAGCATCTGCAGAGAGAGGAGGAGGGGTTGATTTGTACCTGCGTGTGTGTGTGTGTGTGTGTGTGTGTGTGTGTGTGTGTGTGTGTGTGTGTGTGTGTGTGTGTGTGTGTAAGAAAAAATAAAATCTGAACAAACATGTGAGGGAATCACCACTGAGTCGTCATCAACACATATGTTGCAGCTTCAGTTCATCTCCCCCATCAAAAATGTTGTTCTAAGGGCCTCGATGGACCGGAGGGTCAGTCCGCTGAGAGACATGGACTCTGCTATACTTCTCTGTTATCATGGCGCCCTATGGACTGGAAAAGTCTGCAAAGCAAAGGGAAGTAAACAAAATGACACATTTTTTCCCTCAACAGCACAGGCTGTCTCCTCCCTGCTGGTGCACACAGACTTCATCATTCAACGCTCCAAATTATTTTCTTTAATACACTTTGATTTATATTTACTTTCTGCACAAAAATATATTTAACAATTATACAATCACACTAACCCATACAGAAGAATAAGTTTTAAAAAATCCAGAAATTTTCCAATCAGCTGTCAAAAACTAGGTCACACAGCAAAGTAGTCAAAATACCCCCCCAAAAAAACTTTAAAAAGACCAAAATAGGGCAAAATAAATAAAACAACACTCTTATTTTTAAGTAATAATGGTCTACATTTCTGATTTTTATAAAAAAATATTTAAAATAATAATTATATGTCAGAATTTTGATTATTGTATATCAAATTTTAGACATTTATGAACAGGTTGGTCTTTGTCAGAAATAAAGGCCCAGCATTAATAAACTCAGAACAGAACAATGGGAGTGAAGTCCTCGGTGTGATCTGAGGCTTCTTTCTGTCTGATCCGACTGTGCCGGCAGGGCGGAGGCAGCGGTGTCCACCAGCCGGCTCCTCTGTCTGGGTGTGCTCGCTCTGAGCCTCTCATCTTTTTCCCATTAGAGCAGTTTTCCCATTAGAGCAGTTTTCATTGCGTGAGTGTGTGTGTGTGTGTGTGTGTGTGTGGCTTCAATTGTTTATGAAGTAATGCTTGTTCCGTCCGACTGTGTGTTTGTGTACATTTATGTGTGTGTGTGTGTGTTTGTTTGTTTGATGATTACACAGAATATCCAGAAATTATTTTCAAATTGTATTTATTCATTTTTATACGACAGGTCGATATTATACCGCATGAAAAATCATATGGATGTTGGTCAAATGTTTATTTAAAAGCTGGAGGTTTGTTGTTCTGTTAGTTAAAAGTTTATCCATCAGTTCACATAACTTCACATCTTTGCTTTTTTTGCTAACTAGTTTCCAGGCATTCCCAACCAGGATAGTCTGTGAATCTGATCAAATCATAATGTCTGTTTCTATTTGTCATTCTGCTCACATGTATGTCTCCTGTAGAAACTCTTACATCCTTAGTTTAAGTTGAAGTTGCCCTAGAAACCACTGATTTTTAATGATCTCTCTGTAATTCCAAAACCATTGATTTACAGATCAACTCACTGAAAAAATATCCTCGTCTGGACTTCGAAAAGTCTAATTGTCTGGTCACAGATGGGTTTTTTTGAATGAAAATGAAGACATTAAAGTTCTGCAGCTGACAAGAAGCAGCTCACATCCATAATCTGACCAGAATGTGTCCTCACCACACAGAACAAGGTGTTAGGACAGACAATAAAAACACACACACACACACACTGAAAGACACCCCCCATATGACATGAACACAAAATCACACACAGCTGCTGAGGTTAGGGCCCACATGGACACACACACACACACACACACGAAGACACGCATGTGTTAGTAGCTGTTAGACTTGGAGGGAAAGGAGAGTCCTGACGTTGGTCGTACCGGCGTCAGCGGGTGAAAGGTGAATCTCACGCCGACCCGAGTCCCGCCGGACGTGACGGAGGAAAATTCTCAGACGAGAGGAGACAAAAATTGAGACTCGTCTATCTTTGCGTGATCTGCTTTGTGTTTTACGCACCCCGCCGTCATCCGTCCGTTTTAAAGGAAATTCTAAATATGGCCGGCACATTTGTGCCCCTTTATTTTTCGCTCTTACAACTTTAACATACGTTCCGTCACTCGGATACCATTTCAGCGTTTGAGTTAACAGATACCTCACGGTGAAATGTCAAAATCAGATGACGTTTAAGTAGGTTTCAGTTTGACTCAGTTCACTTGCCAAAGGAGGGATAAAAAGTGAGCTGGAGGGCGAGGTCGCGGGGCTAACAGGCCCGTGTGTTAGCCCACTGCGGGTCTCGTGAGTGGAGCGGTATGGACGGGTGAGGATTGTGAAGCTCACAGCTCGCTGCTGGAAGCCAGGTTCACGGGAGGATGAGGGAGTTGCGGCGAGATAACGCAGCGTGAGAGAAGAAGCACGTTCTGTTGGTGTGTGACAGCTCTGAGGAGTTGGCGGTTCTCGCACCACACCCCCCAGCAGAGGGGCTATGAGAACTGCAGGGGGGGGGGCTTCAGTCAGGGCAGGAAGACAACTCCACTACTTGCGGAGCTGTAGTGTGGGGTTTTCTTTTTTTTGGATGGCCCCTGAGCTCACCATAATTGATGAATAGTGTGGTCCACATTAAGTGACATGTGCCGTTGGCTGTAAGTGGGTGCGATGATTGGGGGGCCTTTTGAAGCTGGGGGCCCAGAGGTTGTGTTTGAACCGGCAGCAGAGACCCCCGCTTCCCTGTAAAGGACACCAGCCTGTGGTTCGGTCGCAGACTCGGCGCGCAGGCCGAGCCTGGAACACACACACAAACAAATACACACACACACACACACACACACGTTACTCTTCAGTGCTATTAAAGGGTTTTGGGGGAGGTGATTGTATTATTCCTGCTGCAACACGGACTTAATTCAAGGCAGATCTGACCCGAACTCGTTCCTCTCCAAGTCTGCACTGTTGGATCAAGTCTTAATCCTGCCCTCACCACATGAATGAGAGACACAAAGAGGAGCTGCACACAACTGCTGCCACATACATCAAATGTCACTCTGGCCCATATGCTGTCATGGAGTTTCTGATGGGTATCACTGTGTCATATGAAAGCTCAGGGAGCTTAATAGAGGCCTAGAAAGAGCAGCGCCAGAGACAGACAAGCAGGAAGATTAGAGTCGCGTCTCGCTCAGATACGGAACGCTCCCAACCTGGAATTGATCTGCTGTTGCCCTGTTCTGTTCACAGATCCACGAGCCCCACACATCCTGTGCCAGGAAAGCCATCGGAGCTGTCCTGTAACACCACTTCAGAGTCACTGTGTACATAATGATCTCTAAATATGAGTGTCTTAGGAGATACTTTACTGTAAGCCATGACTAACAAAGCCAAAGCACCTCAAAACAACCCTGGGAAGCATCCAACTTACATCACGGCAACAAGCTCCCAGCCAAACACATAATAACTCCTGCTCAAGGGCCCATTATTGTCATATCTTTTCAAAGGCTGCCAAACCCAAAACACACACTCCGCTCGCACACGACCTTGAGCTAACAAGGGATGCAGGCGAAGCTTTCCCAGAGACTGCATGCACACGACGGCGGACGGCGAGGCAGGAATCGTTGCGGCCAGCTCGATGTTTGGTGTGTGTCACGGTCCAGCTCCCACGCAGTGGAAACACAGAGGCCCCGGGGCGACGGGTGCTACTGAGGGCCCCCTGATCCCCCCCACTGACGCCCCAGTGGTAGACTTGCCCTTCAATCTCCATGTGAAATGAGAGACAGGCCACTGGTGCAAAGGGATGGGCCTCTGATTTGTTCTGTGGTCCGTTTGAAACCATGCATCCTGCAGAAGAGGGGAGAGAGGAAAACATCTAGTAAACATGACAGGCAGGATGGAGGAGAAATAAGATGAAGATGTGCAGCTGCAGTGGCTTTACTTTGCCCCGAGTGGCCGGTGGAATCAATGTGGAAATGATCAGGTAATGTCAAAAAAATTATTTTTTACAATTTATCTCGTTACAAATAATGTCTGCCAGAGAAAACGAAGTATGGTAAGTCTGTTGAAATCAAGGATTTCTATGAGGAAAAACAATGCAAAAGTGTTTTTGAATAACATTTTGGAGTGAATTTGCAACACTGATTTCACGCTAATATAGTCTTATATAATAAATGTGCATAGTTTGTGCACAGGCGTAGGCCGCCGTGAGGGGAGGAGTGTGACAGGGACATATTATGGCAGCTCTGATGTGCACACAGGTGGAAATAAAGCAATATTGTAGAATAAATGTCCGTGCAAACAACTACAGGAGAGGAGAGTGTGGGTTTTTGTGGTTTACACTCACCCGTCCACGTGTGCAGACTATAGAGATGTCAATCAAGACATGTGATCAAGCAGAAAGATGTTTTTTTTCTCTCCGTCATCCTCAACCAGGTCCGACAACTGACACGCCCTTAAAGGGAAACACAACAGCCCCTCGACCACATCTTAATCTCCTCCTCCAAGCAAAGTGAAGCGATCAGAACTCTGCCATCAATATGCTGCCCATATGTCTGAGTCCACGCTGCTGTCCTCTGATTGTTCAGCTCTTAAGCACACAGATATACAGTATATCCTCTTTTTTACTGTAAGTACCCTGTATATTATGGGGCAGCTGACTCTGGGTGAATGATGACAGCCCCTCACTTAGCACTGACTTGATGGCTTTCTGTATAAATAGCAAACACACAGCAGTATTAGAAAAATATATCAGAGCTTCCAGACCATTTTTTTGCTCTGATGTACCCTCACAGATGAACTCAAGTAGGGGAGAAATGCCAGAACTCATTTTTCAAAAGGTTTTTCACCTTTTTGTGTCATATTTTCAAGCAAAACTACATACATGTGTCAGCAATGATAAACTACTTAAAGGCTCGTCTTAAGAGAAAACACATTTTAGGGACATAAAGCTAAAGTGGATGCTGTCCTGTGTTACAAATGGAGAGCATGTGAGTTTTAATGGTAGCAGCGTGAGCTCCGGCTGTAAACACAGATTTAAACAAATAATATTCGTGGAAAATAACCACATTTTTGCCACACACTGTTTTTATGTGACTTCCATGCCGAAGATATGATCATGTGATCAGACATGTATGACATTAACCTTTTAGTAAATCTTGCCAGATGTATCAGTTGGCACATTCGTGTCTTTCTTTGCTGGCAAGTGATTGGAATTCCTAAATCTGACCTTTGACACAAAGCTTTGGATAATATGGATTTTGGGAGTGTGAGACAATTAAATTAAATAAGCTGTGAAGTTACAAATGCAACATGTGGTATAAACCCATTGTTTGGCATTCCAGTGCTAGCATGTATGATATATATGAAAACTATTAACTAATGAAACACAGACACACGTAGACAAGCCTGAGGATTTTAGTTCTGTAGCATAGAAATACAAATAGAGATCTTGTTGGCATCCATGACTTTTCTTATAATAACATTCACAGATCAAAAGAAGAGGCCTTTTCCTCTGTTAACAATCTGTACGAATCTACAGTATTATAGGTGCTATAATAATTTCTCAATAATAGCTTTTTCCGTGATAGTGTTAAAACTAACTAATCATAATGTTAGTTTTTTTTAGTGTTTTATCCATTGTTTTAATTATTTATGTACTGCTTTCAGCTCTGTTACCATTTATCCATTAGCATTATCTGTAGCTACTTCACCATTCAGAACAACAAACGAGCAATTTCAACTGATTTTTTTTTTACTTTGACTAATTTGATTATTTTATGCCTTATTTGCTTCTTTTAGTAATAAATAATCTATCGGCTTCTTTTAACTGTTCAACTGTTTTTTGTTAATGTTTTATGTTTTTTCTTTTAACTATTGTATAAGTTACAGTAAATAGCACATGACCTGTAGCGACCTTTATATTATGTATGTCAAACACTTCTCACAGATGCATAATTTAGTGTTCAAATGTGAGAATTCACTCCATGGCTGACTTAGATTTGATTTCTTTATTTTATTCAACTTCATTTCTATTTTGTGAAGACTGCTTGAGTTTTTTTCCACAACCTTTTCATAAACTCTCTGTGGCAACATGAGGCCCAGTTGGGAATAAATGAGCCAAAACACTGAGACTCCTGCAGATATGAAGCACATCAAGCGACATCAATGTTTTTTAGATCTGAATAGATGACTTCATTTATTAGCGCGATGCCAGAACCCAGTCACAGCCAACATCTGAAAACAACATCACTCACCGAATTATTAGGAACATCAGAAATTCACCAACAGCGGGGATTTGAAAAATGAATCATCTTCACACAGCCCGTCTAATAATTAACGGATGCGATGACTCAGCATGGTCACAGCACCGTAATTATCTGAGGAGGCTGTCATATTTATTTAACTAGGAAGCTAAGACTGCTGAAGTTCGGCCATGTTGGATGTTAGATCGTGTCAGATTGAAACCATGCCACATTAAGCTGATTTTCCCCCTTTCTTTCTCTCTGTTGAGGCAGGGTGGTCCTCACTCCGGTTGTGTGTGTGTGTGTGTGTGTGTGTGTGTGTGTGTGCGCGTGTGAAACTGTCACAACAACATGACCCCCAGAAAATCTGTAACATGCACACTAATTCTGCTCAGACACGCACATCTAGACCAGAGGCCTTGCGTTTATACATGCACACGCACACACACACACACACACACACACGCACGCACGCACGCACGCACGCACACACACACACACGCACGCACACCAAACTCTTGTCCTGTCTGCAGGGACAGAAACAACAAGGCTGCCATTGACACTGACCCTAACCTCCTTCCCATCCCTCCATCCCCCGGCCCTCCTTCCCTCCCACGTTGCCCTGGGCCCGGCGCTGGCCACAGGGCTAAGAGTGCGGTTCAGGTGCAGGAATCTTCTGTTTCCAATTAGCTTGGTATAAATTAGCATCACTCTCTCCTGTCCTCTCTCTAAACATTGCTGTCTCTTCATCCTTGTCGACCCTCTACACTTTACTCTGCCTCTGACCTCCCGCCTGTTTCACTCCAACACATAAATTCACCTCCTTTATGGCTCTTGTCAGCAGCCTCTGCACTCCCCTAACTCATGCTCAGTGCTGTTAAGGTGGAGCGATTTAGTATAAAGTCCTCTATTTCAGTCAATAAGCGTATAAATCTAGTTACACATATCTGACTTTGAAGGGAATATAACCTCTGGGTTTACAGAACCGTCTGGTTACTGTAACTCTGATGTTTCACGGAGGACAAGGACACAACCGGACGTACGAGCTCCATTTCACAGCACGGCGTACGCCGATAAGGTTACACTAGGATTCAATTACTCTGCAAGGGGAAATGTAGCCTTATTCCCGATTTATTAACCAGTGCCTTTGTGAGGCTTTTCTTCCACAGGTCAGTCTGTTAAACGGAGTGTTATTTTTCCAGGGTGGAGAGATCAGCTGCAGTGTAGCCAAGTAGGACCTGAGGTCACCCCGGCCCTGAGAGTTCACATCTGTTCAAATAAATCCTCCACCGTGCCATCAACGCAGCGGTAACACACACACACGCACACACACGCACACACACACACACACACACACACACACACACACACACACACACACACACACACACACACACGCACGCTACTAATTCTATTTACATTTGAGGTTTTCATTCTGAATGTACTTTATGATTATACTCCATTGAAGTTTGAATACTGTATGTTTAGAATTTATTGGATGGGCTCATTATTGTCATTTATAGATGGAAATTCAGATTGCAGGCTGTAATTTAATGCACTGTTCAAGGTAAAGTTAGTTGAGTGAGCAGGAACTTTTGGTTGTCTTCCTTATATCAGGTACATTGTTAATACACCAACAGGTAGTGGACAAAAGGTTATATAAAAAAAATACTGGAGTGCACTTATAGAGCACTCACCTCCTGTCGGTGTATTTGCAAATCTTACATGTTTGCCATAGTCTAGTCTTTTGCCTCTGATTGGCTCGGCAGGACGATGATGTTCGTCACGTCGCCTCTCACTGAACAAACTTCTACTATGTGAAGAAAATCATTGTTTTCTAAAGCCAGTCAGAAGCACAGGATCATTGCATCACCACCACCATTTGTAAGAACAATGAAGTTAAGAAAAAAAAAGAAGAGAAAAGCCTACAAGCTCTGATCCATTCTGACACATTCCCCTCCACAAGGCCACAACTTTTCTATTACAATATTAATTATACCTCAGTGTTGTAAGATGTAATTGTGAATTAAATTTAATGTTGAATCTCTATTGCATTAATGCTTTAAACAGGTAAAAGTGATAAGACTGAATTTGATAGTTTGGAAATACTAAATCATTTGAAGCAGTATCAGTAATAATGACAACTGCAGAGACAGGACTGGTGCCGATGGAGGTTTTTCTTTAAAGGTAAACCAAAGGATTGGAACCACTGGATTAAATTACCCAATTACACTAACTGCATTTTACTCTTGTACTAATTATTATTTATTAGTGTGTTTAGTGCGGTTGCTTAATTTTAATGCGGAACCTTCACTTGTAATGGAGTATTTTTATTGGAACTATAAACATAAACCACAATGCCGGGGATTAATCTGGAAATTTTAAGGCATCGATTTCTGTTTCATGCAAATGAATCAAATCACCAAATTTGACCCTAATTTCTTCCCAAACTGAAATTCCGTATTTGTTTTAACATTTCCCAAAAGTACAAATATGTAAATACTGGTATTTTAAGCATGATTAATCGCATCCAATTATTGCGATTAAATTGATTACATTTTAATATTCGCTGGAATTTATTTTATTTTTTTGTGTGTGTGCACAAACTTTGCTTCAACTCCCATTCCCCAATTTAAATAAACAAGCACATAAATTAAAAAAAAAACAATAAACCTGAAAAGCAGCAAAAGGCCGTTAACGATAACTTTTTTTTCACATTCCTGACTTTGGCACCTGTCATGTCTGTTTTTTTCTTTTTTACAAGCCCAGACTGCCGTTGGAGAGAACATAGCACACGGGAGGGAGATTTACAGAGTATCCCCCTCCTCCCCAAACCCGCCACCCCCCCCCCCCCCTGGCTGTGTGCTGTTCACAGGGATCAAATGCTCCCCAGGCGTAGTGTGTGTTTAACTCTATATTCCTCCTTACTGCCACCACCACCACCAGACCTGCAGTCGGAGCCCTCCAGCGAGTCCAGGACCTCTGCGTGTCCCCGGAGTTTTTTCTTTATGAGCTGTAGCTCATCCCTTGTAAAAGAAAACAAGAACATAGCAGGCTCTTATGGGACTCCTGGGGAAAACACACACACACACAAAAAAAAAAGAGGTGAAAAAAAAAAAAGATGGAATGTTTTGAGGAGTTGAAGACTTCTGCTCCCTGAAGGATGGTGGAAGAGAAAACGAATGGAGGAGGTGAAAGGCTCCGATGCAGGATTAGACTGTACTCACCTTCAACTGCCTTGAAGGTTTTTTTTTTTTAGAGAAATGTTAGGAAGAGGAAAAGCAAATGATGATGAAGAAAAATGGATAGCGTGCACAACCAGGGCGTGAACTTTCCCCCACCGACATAAACTCACTTATGTGGGATCCCTCCTCCACAGGAGTCCCAAAGATCAACACGACTGTTCATTTATCCGAACCTCATCTCATCCCTTCTTTCTCTCTCGCTGGAAAACCTTCTCTCCTTCATTGCCCCTTGTGATTTCCTCTCTCTCTCTCTCTCTCTCTCTCTCTCTCTCTCTCTCTCGTCCAGATGTTTGGCTCGGCAGCAGCGGCAGACATCGTGAGAGAAAGAACCTGGGGCTAAGTGGTGGAGATCCCCTGCATGGACTGGAATGCTGACCTTCTATCCATCTCCATCAGCGGAGGCGAGTTTGTTTGACTTGAGATGTGATTGTGTTTTCTCTTCCCCACACCTGCAGCTTCCTCTGAACCATGTTCCCCCCCCCCCACCCACCCGCTGCTCCTCTGGACTCTCCCTGATCAATTCCTCAAACTTAGAAAAACACCCATGCAGCTGCTACCGCTTTTCCTCATGCTTTATTCTTTTCTGCTATCCCTTTAGGGCCAACCTGCAGAGGAAGAGCTGCAGTTTATCTCTGCAATATGAAGTTTTATAATCCAGTCATGAAGTGAAGAAGGCATGCCAAGCTCTTCCTCTGTTGTCACTTCTGCTACGACTTCCTGCTGTGAAAGACAGTCTCTGGGGGAGTAACTCTGTTTTTACAGGGGATGCATGTAGGATCTGCAGAGAATAATAAACCTCCTCTACTCCATGACAGCGTTATCTCCACCCCGAGCTGAGGAGGCATCACGGCTCTCAGCAAAACTCTAGTTTGGTGCAGATCAAACCTTCTTCTCATTTTTGAATCCATCATGCAGCAAAAAACCTGCCCTCATTAGTCAAAAACACTCAGCAAGTTGTAGCGTCTAATTCTGCGGGGCCGCCCTAACTTATCACCCTTCAGTTCAACATGGTGGGCCGCCCCGTCGCTGAAACCCTCTCAAGCTGTTCCAGACATCTGACAACAGCCACATTTATTTATTGACTTCATTTCGCTCAGGGGGCGGCCTTTACAGCTCCCTGGAGTGATGCAGAGTTAATGTAGAACTGTTCATTGCTGGTGAGTGTTTTTTCACTCCTCCTTCTCCACCATCTCCTCCTCTCCCTCCTTTTAAACTGTTCTTAAGTGTTTAAACACTCCGGTAATGACGTGCTGTTGTTAAAGCGAAAAACCATGTGGGACAGAAAAAAAAAAAGGAAAACATCCATGTACCCCCCCCCCAACACACACACACACACACACACCAGAGGAGAGAGTGAACCACCAAGGATGGGATGAGATAGAGGAAGGCCCTGTTAATCAAAATAAACGAGCACCTCTAAGAGCCCCTGTGAACCACGAGGCCACAGAGGACCCCCCCCCCCCTTCGTGCCAGGAACACAGATTTCTGGGTATAAAAAGACGTCCAGACGTTCTCCTGAATAAAACCATCTCAAACCAAACTGCGTAGCTGGCTGCAGATATTCCACCACTTATTTCCTGTTCGCTCGTCTTTCCAGTGTTGCGTTGACATCATGTCAGAGTCCCAGGCATCATTATCACGTCCTGTAAGAAGTAAAGTTTTTGGTGACGTTGGTTTGTGTTCTTGTTAATCAGCAACATTACACAAAACGTTACGAATGTGTTTTGCAGATTTATTTATTTTTTTTCGAGGTAAGTCAGGGTCCAAAGAACAATCCATTAGATTCTGGTGGTGATGATCCAGATCAAACGGAGCTGCCTTGGCGGAGGTTTGCGTGCCATGACTGACTCCAGTTTTTATTTTACATAAGATCTATCTCAGCATTTCTCCAGTTTTAGAATAAGGTTTATTCAGTGAACTCAGATCTTTTTTCATTGATGTCTGAATATTTGATTGTTTTTAGACATTTTTTAACTTAGTTAACTGTGACTAGATTACTTGGAAGGTTTTGCCATTTGCATTTTTACTGTGTGTATAAATATAAAATTCATTTGAGACATTTTTAATGATAGTTATCTTTTATTAAATCTGCTTGAGCAAAATGTGACTTGGCATTCCTGCCTCCTCATCTTCGTATATTTACAATCTCTACATTCTATATGCGCTCAGGTGTTATATCCAACTCACTCGGTGGATTTGATTCCAAATTTACTTTTTTTTTTAAACTTTCTATTCTTGATACTTGATGGTAATTTGCTCAGATTGGCTTTGAAAATATAAATTTGCCAGTGACTCAGACGACTGACTGCGTGAGCCAACACAGGAACACAATGCTTGATGATGCGTGAGTGGTTTTAACATGGCCGGAAATCTCCACTCCCACGCTCCAAACCATGGTGACATGGTGATTATGCATTCACATAAAACAAATCGCTTCAATTTAGAACCAGTAAAAAAGTGGTGGCAACAAACCATGAAAAAAAAGGAACGGGACTTCTAAAATGATGAATTGTTATAAACAAGCCTAAACAGCCTTTAATAAGTCTGTTGCTCAGTCTCAGTTTCTCGCAAAGTTTCAGGTGTTATTTCAAGGAAGGAGCCGAGTATAGTTTACATATCAGTGTCTATATAGCTATTTAATATTATATTCATTCAATCATTAATTTTCTGCAACTCCTTATCCTGTGTTGGACCACCAGGGGGCTGGAGCTTAAACATTAAAATAAAAGTGGGCCAAGCATATAACCCTGAGGCGCTCCGTCCTTCAGCTTAATCCTTACAGATTAATTCCATAACACCAATAGTCGCTTTTCTTTGTCCTGACCTCAATGAATATTCATCAGATGAGTGTTGTTTGGGACAGATGGACAGTTTTTATATCAGCAATCATAAACAGTAATTATAGAAGATTTCCTTTGAATAAAATTGCTACAATAGTTATGACTTTGTTGCCTATTGAAGCCTATTGGTATTATTGTTTTGCTATTCTTTTCCTTCTCCACTGATTGAATTATGCCCTTTCCTTTTCTGTCTCTCTTCCCCTGTCTCTCTTCTCCCTACCACCTTTCATAGAGTGCCTTCAACACAACAGCTTTTTCAAATTTGGGGCTTGCGACACTCAGCCAAAAGCCGCAAATTACCCCCCTCTAGCAGCAGCGAATTAGGAACAATTTTGTGTAAGCTATAAAAAAGAGAGAGAGAAGTGAGGGGAAAATATAGCTTACACCAGGGACCACCAACAGAGGCAACATGGAATGAACAGATCGCTGGCCGACGGTTTGGGTGGCAGGGCGGTGCTAGAAAGCATCCTCATAGATCTTCAGAGCAATCAATCCTATCATATCACATCTACATAGTAGGGCACAACATCCATTACCAAACACAAAGGCCTGAATTAGGGGATTTATATTGCTGTTACAGGATGTTTGCAGGCCTATGAATTGGCTTTACAGTTCCCAAAGCACACAGAGACCTGCAGCAATGATGAAAAGGCAGGCCTGTCCTCTGACACCGGCGGCGTTATTCACTCTGGTGACACCGAAGAGGAAAGGATTCGTATGAGGTGACAATTCTCCAGCTGAAATGCTCATTCTCTTTTGAATATGGTGGGTTTTTTGATTTCCCACCACTGCGGTTGGTCCTTAACTCTAAGTATTAATGTAAAAAAAAGGGTCTTTTTTCTTGTTACTTACAAAGCGTGAGGTTTGGCATGCCCATTTAATCTGCTCCCATTGAGCCAATCCATGTTTTTCCCATTCTGGCACCCTTTTCTACTCCCTTTTAAAATCCATTTCCAAGTTGTAATATGCCACTGCAGACGTTATAAAGGAGAGAACACCCAAATGTAATGGAGGGGGTGGGGAGGTGGGGAGAGAAAGTGCAGACAGAACGCTAGGTAGAGGGTGGGTGAATGGAGAGAAGAGTGGCTAGTCAGAAAGGGGAGGCTTCCAGCTATGACCTGGCCGCTGCTCAAACATTCCCAGCGCTTCATGGCGATGCCTGGTGTGGACGGCCAACCACTTTGTCTTCCTCAGAGATCAGTCTGTGCGGGCGGCGGGCTGCAGCCATGTTGGGGTTCCTGACTCTCATTAGGTTGTACACCAACCAGCGGGCCCCAGACTGTACGACTGAAATAAGAGCTCGTCTGGTTATAGCCTGACCCCTCTTTGACACATCTTGGCCCAGATGTTAATTGTGCTTCCTGCTCCCCTTTTGATTAAATGACAGAGAGTTTTAAGTCTTTGTTTGTATGGCTAATGGGTCTCATTTAGTGCAATAAGTGGTTTTTGGGCTGCTGTGGGTGACATCACACTCCCACTCCCTCTGATCTGAGGCCTGTAAAGGGAGGGGGCATTTCTTTTTGGTTGTTAAAGGCCTTCTACCTGTGGTACATAAAAACCTGCAGAGAGGATGTTGTGGTAATGCTAAGCTGCATAGGCAGGGCGAGGGCATGAGGTCGCCAGCTGGGGAACGGCGGGGCAACCAGGAAGATTGAAAACGAACAGCAGCAGCAAGAGGTAGAGAGCGGGGCATCAAGAGCAAGTGCCAGCCGGTGGGACACAGATCGACTGCCTCGTGGGTTTTTTGAGAAGCTGATGTCATAAAGAGAAGAATCTCTCTGCTCCAGAAAATTAAACGCAACTGCAGATTTTCCTAAAGTGTCTAATAGAGTCCTGCAGAACTTGGCCGAGGGATTCGAACCCAAGATGGGAGGATGAGAGCAGAATATCTTAGAGGTCTCAAATAGCTTGGCTTATAATTATTAAAACACACTGTTGACGTTCAAAAAAAGAAACTTCAAGTATTCGGCGGAGTCACAGCTCACTTCTTCTGCAGCATCATGGGATCATTTACTGGCTTTTTACAGCTTTCAGTTGAGGGTGTTTGTCTTTTTCTTTCCACCTTTTCGTTCCTCCATCCTTGCCTCTTTTTATCTTGATTTTATTGTCCCCTCTGCCCCCAGCTGCAGATCAACCCCCCCCCCTCTCTCTCTGTCTTTCTCTCTATTTTCTCCCACTCCCTCTGAGCGCGTGGCTGAGGTGTGAGATCATTCTCCTTCTGGGTGGCTTTCCTGCTATATGTCACTGTCATCTGTTGGCACTGAGGCCTGAGGGGGGGTCCCTTTTCCAAAAACACACCGCACTCCGCTTCACCACCCTGAGCATAATAAATTCTTGGGCACGAGACTGAAGAGGGGTGCACCAACTGAGCAGCGTGTTTTACTAGGTTTGGCAGGGTAACACGTACACCGGTAAGAGAGGGGAAAACAGAGGGGGGGCAGCGAAAGAAGGGTGGAAGATTTATAATTGAATAACTCCCTGAAGCAGGGCAGTGGGGATTGGCCCTGCCAGGAAAAGCAAACGCCAAGGAGCGAGCAAGGCCTGTGGAAGTCAGCCATTAAAGTGAGAGGAGAGAAAACCTCAGCTGTGATCCGCCTCAGCAGAAAGGTGCGAGATTTACTAATGATAACAGAAAAACCACAACACCTGAGTCTCTTTATTCACCCCGATTCTACATCTGCACAAA
Organism: Antennarius striatus; assembly: GCF_040054535.1. Classification (NCBI taxonomy): domain Eukaryota; kingdom Metazoa; phylum Chordata; class Actinopteri; order Lophiiformes; family Antennariidae; genus Antennarius; species Antennarius striatus. Next base: position 6,319,285 of record NC_090791.1, on the reverse strand, counting down.
CGGTCCACGTGAACGACTAATGCAAACACCGCCCAGGTCTGATATCAGACGTTCAGTGACACGTTAAAACCAGCCGAGTCAAAATAACACAAGAGTCATATTAACACGGCTGCAATGACTTTATTCGACCCAGTGTCATTTTTTACATTTATTTATTTATTTATTTATTTACATCCATAAATACAAAGAATCTAAACGTTTCTATCAAATATTAAAAAGAGAAATTTTAAAGAAGTGCTATAATATATTAGACTATAACAAACTGCAGTCATTTATAACAAGATAAAGGTTTTATTAACTGAATCGTGATTAAAAGTCACACTAACACTAGTGATGGTTTGACCTATGATAAAAAAAACCCCATCCACTGATTTGTTTTTCCGGCTAAGAATTACACAAACATGTTGTTTCAGACCAGTTTCTGCTGGTATCTTCATGGGTTATGCTGACCCAGACATGCACACACACACACACACACACACACACACACACACACACACACACACACACACACACACACACACACACACACACACACACACACACACACACACACACACACACATACACACACTCTGTATTGACCCATGGATTATTAGCGTGTCCCAGAAGTTATACAAAATTTATAAAACATTAAAAAAAATAGAAGTCATGAGAAATATTTTGAATGAATTGATTCCAACTGCAACTCTGCAACAACACAATTATATTATTGTTCCTGTCCTGATAATGTATGTGTGTGTGTGTGTGTGTGTGTGGGGGGGGGTTATCCTAGATAACCCACTCTCTCCTCTCCTTCTCTTCTTCTTTCCTTCTCCCCACTCTTCTTCATGTCTTTCCTATGGAATCAGTAGGGTCATCAGGCTGGGGGGGGGAGGGTGTGTGTGCTGGGAGGATGAGTTTATCTGGCCTGTTTGTGTTGAGGTTTGAATGAAAACACCAGCATGAAGCTCTGACTCCATCCAGTCACTGTTCCCACACCAGAGAGAAGTGACTCTTGATAGCTCAGACCTGCGCGTCCACGCGGAGCTGAGCAGACACCAGGGCCGGGGTGCAGCGCGGCGCGCCCCCGCTGACAGGTTGTCACATGAACGTCCATTCATTATGTCCACTTATGCGATGAATCATCCTAATATGACACCGAGTAAAGTCCTCTGTGGTCACAATTCAATTTAAAACATGCGCCCCTTGTGTCAAACCCCGAGTTGACTGGGAGACGACTCTCAAAATTGGAAAAAAAATCTGGTTGAAATCAGGAAAAAGAAACTTGCTGCTAATCATTTAAGACGAACCATCAAGTCGGAGTACAAGTGAGGATTTAATAAGCCGTGTCACACTCAATGACGCACAGAGGAAGAGGGAAAGAAAAAGACTTGAAGCTGTGGAGCGGTAACTTTTACCTCCTTCAGGATGGAAAAATGATGTCCAGTCACACACACACACACACACACACACACACACACACACACACACACACACACACACACACACACACGCACGCACGCACACATGCACACGCACACACGCTCAAGTCTGGGTTTGTCTGACTTGCTTATTTTATCAGGTGCACCGGCTCCCCCCCCCAAATAAACGACCCTGACCCCCCACCACACACACACACACACACACACACACACACACACACACACACACACACACACACACACACACACACTGGTCTGCAAATCAGTCAGTCTGTTGTCAGTTTCGCTCCTCTCGGCTCCCAAACACCAGAACCAGAACCAGAACCAGAACCAGAACCAGAACCAGAACCAGCTCAGTGTAACGACAAAAGTTTCTTCTTCCGGTGCGTTTTAAAGACTATTAAGGTTGTTGTGTCTCGCTCACATCTGAGCGCGACGGTCAACCACATCTAACTGGGAAACATCCTGTTTGTGACTGTGTCTGAGGCGCACGACGACTTATTGCGCACAGACGCATGCAACAGAACCGCTCCCTCTTCTCAGGGCTTGCAGCCTCTCTCTGCTGCATCTCTATATTTGGTTTGACAATCTAATCACTGCAGGCTCTGAAACCTGAAGAAAAGACGTTCAGCCGTGTTTGGCTTTCCAGTCAGATAAGCTCTAATAGTAGAAGTGCTGTGGTTCATGATATAAATCTGACGTCGGATCAGTTTAACCACAGCTCTTGCCACACTATTTAAAATTAGCTGAGCAAATATTAAATGTTTGGTTATGACAAGAAATATGAAAAACTAAAAAAAAAAAGAATAAAATGTGGATTTTTTTTTTTCTGAATGGAGGAAAGAAAATGGAGAAAGTGTGCTGTTCTGTCAGGAGTGGGCATCGAACAGCTCAGCATCAGGTAGCAATCTTTTTATTTGCTCCATCCCCTCACTGGGTGCCAAAGCCTGCTGAAAGGCTAAGCGTGTGGTGCGATCCATCCATCCAAGAGTTTCAGCCCGGTGATCCATCTAAACCAGACTCAGAATAGAATTAAATAAATACTTCCATGCTCTGAAACCTAGAATTATTTTACTACTGTCAGTCTTGCAGCAAAGCAGCGCTCTGTCGACTTAAATGGAAAGGAAAGGAAAAATAAATCAGATAAAGTGAATTAGTAGCGTGGAGAAACAGGCAGAAATTTTGGGGGGAAGATTTAGTAATCTCAGGCAAGATACATTTACTGATTTACAATGTGTGTGTTCAGGTTAAATCTGCGTGCTTCAACAAAAAGAGACATTATTTTCTTTAGGTTTAAATTATAGAATATGTTTTGATTTCATTACGCTGAGATTGATTCAGCAGAGCAATTATGCAGAAGGTTATAGATGGAGGAAGAAAATAACTGGACGGGTCAGATTGTTCCTGCTGCTGACAAGTTGGCAGCAACACTACAGTTAATTGTTATTATTAATTATTATTTCTATATTTTATATTTATTTTATAGTTGTATCATTCACAACACACAATAAAGTCTATTTCAGATATATGGCTTATATTTTATTCCGTTTCTTTCCTCCAAATTAATAGAATCTCTTAGAAATAAAATTCATATTTTAAAGGTCACAGAAAACTTTGGGGCAATGTGAAACTGGAATCAACACAATATTGGTTTAACTTCTTGTATAGCTAGAAAAATATGACAGCCCACAAAAACCTGCTTTATAAAATATTCTATAGCTTTTATTTTTAAGGAGTTTACTGGAGGAAGAGTTGATGATTGAACGGACGATCTTATCTGACCTGAAAATGCTTTCAGTGCGTAAAGAGCACGCGTGGCCCGGCGAAAGAAGGTAATTAAAGGCGTGTCTATTGAGTACAACACACACACACACACACACACACACACACACACACACACACACACACACACACACACACACACACACACACACACACACACACACACACACACACACACACACTCCTTCAAGGCATGTGACCAACCTTGAGCATGATATTATTTTTCCAGCTTGTTGGTTGTATTACAAACCAGATCTGTTTTCTTCTTAAGGATTGATTATAATATATAAATAAATAAACTGACTGGACTTAATATTCTTACAAACATTTTGTATGCAAAATTATTTTTTCTAACAATTTAGTTTATCCATTGAATATTTGATGCAAAAGAAACTCTTTTAGATAATTTTGACACCAAACTATTTTACATTGTGTTTATTTTATTTTATTTTTGTTCTTTTTAAATAATTATTTCAACCACTTTTATGTTAGAGAAGATTAAAATTAATCTGACTTGATTTTGCTGCGACATGTGAATAAGGGGCCTATTATTAAATCAGAGCAGAAATAAATAAACCTTTTCCATTAGAAATGCAAAGATAACACACCACATTTAAATTGTATTACTTCAGATTGTGACATGATTTGTACCAAAAAAAAAAAAAAAGGAACGCAAAGTTTAAATATTCACCTTTATTTATTACAAAAAAGAATAGGAAACTCGTCTTTGAATATTTTAACCAAAGACGATAAACCGTGGTCCAAATTTAAAAAAGGCGTTTGTTTGAAAAAAAAAAAGATGCTTTGCCTTCCAGAGGAGAAGAAGTTTGAACTTATCTACAACATTCTCTGAAAGCAAAGTCATCACATTTCCAACGCTGGAGAATTTGCGAAGCTTCTGCATAAAATGTCTCTGTTACCTGAGAGGACCTGAGCGCATGAGTCCAGTTCACTGATCATTCATTTGCTGCGTTGATGTGTTTGGCCAGGTCCACGGTGCCACGCTGTGTCTGTAATTTCTGATATTCCTGGTGTAAACTGAGGAAGTGCGGAGACGCAGCGGGGTGGAAGAGCGAAGGCGACGCGTAGGCGACTGTGGAGGTCAGAGGAGAGGAGTACGCGCCGCACTGAGCCGGGGAAAACGCTTCGATACCCGGCTGAGACTGGAGGAAAGCCTTGGCTGTGAGCGCGCTGCGGGAGAAGAAGCTGGAGAGAGCCGGCAGGATGCTGCTGACAGGTGGGATGGTGGTGGGATGATGGCCGCACGGCGAGGGCCCGTGGTGATGGAGGTAGGGGTAAATCTCCAAACTGGGCAGCTGCAGAGATGCCGTACCGAGCCCGTAGGATCCGTGCGGGAAGCCGTGCAGCCCGCTGGGCTCCAGATGCTGCTCCTTGAGCGGACCGAAGCGAAAATGCTGCCGCTTGAAGCGCTTCCTCCTCCGCAGAAAACTCCCATTCTCAAACATGTCCGAGGAGTTAGGGTCCAGGGTCCAGTAGTTGCCCTTGCCGGGGTTTCCTGGCTCTCTCGGCATCTTTACGAAGCAGTCATTAAGCGACAGATTGTGTCTGATAGAGTTCTGCCAGGCGGGGAATTTTTCCCGGTAGTATGCGAAGCGATGGCTGATAAAGTCACAAATCTCGCTGAGGGTAAGCCGTTTCTTTGGGCTCTTCAGGATGGCCATCGTTATCAGTGCGATGTAAGAGTATGGGGGCTTCACCGACGCGGGACCTTTGGTTTTAGTGTGACTGATGGTGTCCCGCTCCGCGCTCTGGCTGCTGGACGTCTCGGTGCTGCGGTCCTCATCCAGAGATAAGAGCTGCTCCTCTGCGCTGTCTTTGAGTCCTTCCCCTACTACGTCGATAACTGTTTCCTCCATGATTTCCAGACCCAATGTCATAGTAGATGTCCGCAGGAAAAGCCAACACCACCTGCCAACAGGTGGTAGAGTGACTGCTCTTCTTAAATGCGAAAACTGGTTTTTACGCACGACTCATCTCCATGCGCAAAAAAAAAAAAAGGTACAAATCCGAACGCAGTCCTCCTTCGACTTGTCAAGAAGCAGATTCTCCCTACAAACCGCGACGCGTCGGCGCTGATGTCCTCCACTTTGATGTCTGGAAGCGCAAAAGAGCGGCACACTTTGTGATTGAGCGTGACGCAGGAAAGGCGTGTGCGTCCTCTGAGATGTCCAGCATCATCTGTAATCTCAGCTGCTTTCCTGTGGATCGGGTGGATGTGATGTCACGTTGAGGCTCGAGGAAGAGGGTCCTGACCAATGAAAACGACCCAAAAGGTACCAAGAAGGACTGTACCAGCCTCCCAGCGCAACTCTCATCATCAGTGCATCAGTGCCAAGCCGACGCGGACGTTAGAGATCCGTTCAGTGAAAACATCCTGAAAAGTAGGAAATCAGGGGTAGTCTTGACTGTTAGAAAAGAAAAGTTCACTTTTTTGTTTTGTTTATATCTTCAATTCAAAGTTGCGTAAAAATTAATAAAATATGAGTATAAATATCAGAGAAATTAAAGTAAGAGGGAGAATTTAAAAACGAAGTGAATGTGTCTCCTGAGCTCTTATGACTATTTTTCATTGTCCAAAAAAAAAGAGAATCGTTTTATGTCCATCCCTACAACAAGACGTAAGTTTAATTAAGACATGACAATAAAAATAATTAAAACATAAAAATGTGTGTTATTTATTATCGACAAAAGAACAAGGAAATGGAATGAAGAAATGAACATTAAAACAAATAGAATGGGTCGTGGAATTGTTGTAAAGTGCTAATAAAAAAGACCAGAAATCACACGTTTATAACATTGAACCAATAGCTCACCACCCTGAACGTGAAGATTGAGGAGAAAATGCCCAGACTCTTATGCGCAAGGCAGATTTAAACCCTAATCCCCCTTGAAGCCTTCACGCAGCCGCTCTTTACGCGCACACTTGGCGCACAATTACATGTTTTCAGACGAACAACAGAAGATAAAAGTGGAATGGCTGATTCTGGGTCGCAGTGAAAAATAGTAATTTATTGCCTCCATCCTTTAAATAAAACTAAAACACGTCTTTTGTTCAAAGTTTTAATGTTGCGCTTTGACGTTCCTTTATTTCCTTTCAAAGAAATATGGACAAATGTCAGCATGTGTAAAATTATAAAGAAATACTATCTGGTTGTATTGTCTGTAAAACCTGAGACTTTAAACGCAACACTGTCTGTTTTCTATTTGCGCGCAAACAAAGTCCCCTTTAACCCCGCCAGATTATCCTCTTAAATAATGGGCAAATAGAAGCAGAATGGTAATATTGGGATGAAAGTAATAGATTTTCACTTGCCCAGACATTAAAGAGAAGTCAGGAGAGGGGTGCGCTTTTGGTATTGTTGGGAGGCCTCTGGTTGTTTGTGTTTAATGATGGAGTCCTTTGTTGGGGATTCCCACATTTCCTGACTCTAATCGTATTGGTACCTCGGGGCGCAAGGGGACTGAGTCCGGACTGGGTGGGCCACACGGTACCAGCAAAGCTGCAGATGATTTCCTAAATTCATCACGCATGTCCTCAGATTGGAAACAGGCCCTTGCGCGTTGTGTGGTTTTAATAAGGCGAGAGAGAGAGCGTCAAATCACTCCAAAAGCTGAAGGTAAGGATCTAAGAAGGCTTTATTTCCAGTGTCATCTGACTGAAGAACCAGGAGAGCCACGTGTTGGAGTCATTTCAGGGGACACACGGCTCCGGGGTCGATGATAAACGAAACATTTTTGGAGTTGATGTTGCACCAAACTGCTTACTGACTGTTTCCCGATGTGATCTTTATAGATACGACCTGTAGTTTCATGGCAGTTGTGTAAGAACCTTCATCATAAAAAAAAAACAATACCGCAACAAAGCTGCTTCTTTTCTACACAACCAGAATGTAAAAAGATGGAAAAATATGGAAACGTTCAAATCAATAAGGCCTATTTTACCCAGAAGACACACCATGCGCACATTTTAGCAATAACAATCTTCAACCTTACAAAAACGACCATTGTGAAATTCTTGTGTGTGTGGTTTTTTTTTGTTTTTTTTAATCGCGGATGAATAAGTGGAGGAGTGAACAGCACCATGGGGTTGGTGCAATAACATCATTTGGCAGCGGCTAAACAGCCTGCGGGATCTCCGTGGATCACTCCGGATAAATGAACCTACATCCTCACAGGTCAGAAGCGGGGCTCATGTGAAGCTGTTCGGGGGCTTCTTCAGTTGAACTGTTTTCTTATCTCGGTGAAGAAAAAAAAAAAAAAAAGCTGAAGCAGTGAAAACACCCAGTGTGTGTTTTTTTGTTGGGAGAACTGGAAACAGCTTCAAAGAGCTGAGTTTGTTTTTACATAGTCTCCCCACACACACACACACACACACACACACACACACACACACACACCTCCTCCCACCCCTCCCTCTCTCATCTTGATTCCCTTAAAATCTTGGCAGTACAGTGGACAATAATATAACGTGTAATTTAAGGTATCATGAATCATAACTTCAAGAAACAAAGTCAGACAAGGGAGAGATGCTGGGCCAAACACACATCAGACGCACACGCGGAAGGATACGTGCGTAAATTTCACGAGTTAAACCGGTCATTAACACAATATTTATTGGCTGATAAACAGCTTCCTAATAGAAAGTTAGGCCGCCCGTTCTCTACATCTTATAATAGACTTGTATGGAGCTGCTTCCCCCGATAGTCGTTGTGTTGTGTGGAGTTATTTATGAGGAATGACACGTGTATCTGTAGCCCCGTCAATTCCGGGCCAGCAGGCAGGCTGGATTATGGCGCCATCTGGTGGTCAAATGGCGCCACGTCCACAAATGTTAAAAATCGGATTTAAGAGGAGACAGAAAACATGAATGGATGTGAATACTGTACGTGAGAATCTAGAGATGTTGCTGATGCTTTTCATTATCTTCTATCCTGTCTACAATTTTTCTTGTAGAAAAAAATAGGTAAATGTCCAGCGGTCATAGCTGAACGTCATATATATTGGGATCAAAGGTGTTGGCAGGTTTGCCTCTCTGTGTGGTGCGATCTTCTAATTGGAGTGTATTTAACTTATTTAACAGGATCAGGCCCAAGAAGTTCTACTAGAAAACTCAAAATTGAAATAACATAAAGATGTTAAAGGGCCGAACAAAAACAGAGCTTAGAATTGTTAGATTTTGGATTTTCTTCCCCTTAAATTTCTTCAAATTCAATCATAATTAAAATTATAAATTAAAAATAAAATGATAACTTTCTCACAAGAGAATTGACTTATTGGTTTGGCCTCTAATTCAAGTTATTTTCACTGCATTAATAATTCACTCTTCCTGTGGTTTTTTTTTAAAAAAACAAACCCTAGTCAAATAAAATTATAAGATAAATTTAATTTAAGTTTTTCTGTTCTGCGTGCCTTAAGTAGAATTCAGGAGTTTATTAATAATTCCCACTCTGTCCAGTAGAGGGAGCTCTGCCCCCATTAATGCAGATTCCAGATTATTGGTTCTCTCAACTCAGGATTTTTTTAACCGTGCTCACACAATTGTGAGTCACTTCTTGTCTGGATACACTAATGGTCACACAAACATAACCCTATTTACAAGTGAGGTGATTATAATGTAACACAGCTCCCAGCATGCATCAGTTTCTGCTGACTTCAGCAGGTATTTTCCTGCATGCCTTCACACTTAAAACTATTAAACCGATACTGTTCCAAAGGCTTGTGGAATACACACAGAAATGTCCAACATTATTTCTAATGGGCCTGACAGCAGTGGTTTGCCTGCTGTGTTGTGTTTGCAATGAGCTGCTGTCAGATGGGGCCTGAGGATGGAAGGAATGCAGATGTTCTAGAGCTCAGATCACAGCATGTTGACGTGCCGTCAGGGGTTAAGGCGCTGGCTGAAGCGTCCATGGACTAAAGACAGCGCTCTATTAAACCACTGGGTGTAATGACATGTTACAGGAGCTGGAGACGGGCTTTACAAGCCATCATGGGTTGATGGAGAGACGCACGCCGACATAATTCAGCGGGACTGGATGCATTTTAATGAACTCTTTCATTTCCTGTTTTCTCCCTCTCTTGCAGCGTCACATGGGATGCTCATCCTCCACATTGTTTGGCGTGTTGCAGCTTGTCCAGAAGGGACTCAGCATTTCATTAGAGAGCAACTGTTGCGATGAGTAAACGAGGAAAAGTTGAGATCAGATGTTGGTGATGGTTTGGGCGATGATACTCCAGAACCCAGAGCTACAGCAGATCCAACAGAGACCAAGCCACACATTTTCTTTCCTGGGGCTTTGAATGGTCTGGATGACAGAAATCTGAGGGATGAGATGGGTTGTGGTCATCCTTTAAAAACATATATAAGATAGTCTGGTTATGACCAAACTTCATGAAGTCAGTGTGCAGTTTGTTTGTTTTTCCAAACAGCTGTGGAGAAACGAAAGAGAAGAAGTAAGAAGCTGTGAGAGAAATCCTACAAATGTTTGACATTAAAATCATTAAATATCATTCAGTCTGCTTTTTATCTTCCAATCTACAGGCTGAGTCCTTCACACCATCTCTATTTATACAAAGCTGTAAATAACATTTGTCGGAGCTGTCGGTGTCGCATGAAAGGGGCGTAATAAATAATCCTCTGAAGTTTGAAGCAAGTGGTTCAGTCATGTCATGACCCTCCCACCCCCCCCACCACTCCACCTACTTTCATCAACAACAACTGGCCCCACGACACCCTAGGGTCCCGGCCTTTGGGTGCTCTGGTGTGTATTCACAGGTCAGACAGCGACATGGAAAGCCTGCTGTCCCCCCCCCCCCACACACGACAGACACACGTGTGAAAACTTAAGCACCTCCAAAACCTGCAAACTTCTATTTAAAAAAAAAATTCTTTTTAGATAATAAAATACGACATAACCCAGCCTACATTTACACAACATCCCAACTGCTTTGGAACTGTGGTTTGGAACATGAGTAATGAGTGTTCACTTTATGCATTTGTTGACCAGATTTATCATCAGATCTAAACCACATTATTGCACAAACACTCACAGTGACATATTCACACACACGTGCATGCACACACACACACATACACACACACACACACCCCTTCAGCTGTGACGTTAACACATTCCGGGGCTGATTCTCATTGGGCAGCTTCAGCGCTGACACACACACATTCCTTCACTGGCATGCCGGCAGCGAACCCACCTGGCCTCTGCTTCAGTTCCCACATGGTTTGGAGGGACCCTGGCACGCTGTGACCTCTGACCCCCTGAGACAGAAGCGGCACAGACAGGCAGAACAAAGTAGGATTTGCTTCACTTTGGTGTCAACTGGATCCTCTCAAATAACTTGACTCACGTGTTCTGAACTGTACTGCACCTACAGGTGTGTGTGTGTGTGTGTGTGTGTGTGTGTGTGTGATCCCCCACAAACTCTATGCTGCTATATAGAACATTAGCAAGTCAATCTGATAACAGTCATAAATTCACCACTATAAAGTTGAAGCTACAGGACTTGTGGACTTCTGTTAATCATTTCTAGCTGCTCACTGCAGATGTTTCTGCGTTAGTTTCCGCTGTTAGGAGACGTTTCCAGCTGTTGCTCGCTAACATTAGCTAATTAAATCTGACATGAGAACCCTATAAAAAAAAAAAGAGTTGTAAACACTTTGATTTCATCCAGGAAGATGCTGCGATGCACATCAGAGGTGACAATTCCCCTGCAAAAAACAACAACAGCCAACTACAACAACAACATCACGATGCAAATGAAGCATTGCTGCTGTATGTCAGTTGGGTACGCATTCAAAAAGTTTACTTTCATCATCACAACTCACAGTCTTTCAGGACGAGGAACACGAGCGATTCCTCGATCACTTTTTCACTTTTTCACTTCCCGTTGTTATGTAAAGTTTGAATTTTTAGGCATCATTGGAAATTGTTTCCCAACTATGAGATAAACATGATGTGACAGACCTGAACTCTGCTGGTCATCCATACAGCCTATAATGTCCTGATCACATTAGGGTAGATAAACCTGCAGGTCATCTGTTTGTGACATGTTTGCAGACCTATTATGGGTTATCTGTGGCTGCTAATCTATGAGTGGATATCTTTTCTAGCTTGGTTATGCTAATACGTCACTCAGAAAACCAATCTTTTCTTTCTTCTCTCTCTAACGTTGGCCTTTAACTTCAGACGTGACTGTTTTTCGACCGCGTGACTTCAGGGAGTCCCACGGTGGAAACCTGCTGCTTCATGAACATCATGTGAACTTTTACCACAGGTGGCCGGAGCGGAGCACAAATCGCTTGCTCCACTGCCGGTCTGGTCACAACGTGTCACGTTACTGAGGAACAGCGATGGGTATCTTTTGCTGACCAACTCTTAGCCACTTCCTTTTCTCTTTCCTGGGGATGAGTGTCCAATGATGGGAAATCCAGGTCACCTGGCCGCTCTGCCCCTGACGGTAACATAAATGTTAGCATGTAATCACACACACAAAACACATGCATTTGCATTTGCGCACACAGTTGGCAGCGGTAAATGCTAGACTCATGAGAATTTCAGGACCTATGAATGATGACAGAAGAGCATGACAATTAGATGCATCCACCCAACGCACTCTGGGATGATAATATTTCCCTGTAACAAAGACTAAACAGGTCCTGACAGGCCCTTCATATTAGCGCAATGACTGAAGTCATTTACAGGACACTGCAGGAATATCTGGAACCGTCTGCAGCCAGAGAACAATCATTTATAACCAGCCATGGCAGCTTCTTGACTGTAGGCTGTATGTGTGGAATGCTGCTGTTAGTGTTAGTGCGAGGAAAAAAATGGGGAACTTGGACGTAAAAATGACCCAAGATGGGCTAATCACAAAGAGCATTTTTCAAAAGCTGCAGTGTCCAAAAAAATAGATAAAAATGGTATTGCTTGTATAATTTACTGATAAGAAAAGAAAAACAGGAATGAAAGACGAACGTATTTATCTGTGATGCTCAAATTGCGAAAAACATTTTGGCGGTTAAACTGGTCTAATCAGATCAAACTATTTGTTGGCTTTGGCTTCACGTGACGGTATCTCGCTGGAGAATCATTCAGGGGTGAAATCTGCTCAAATCTGCCACTATCAACACCTCGATCTCCACCAGAGAACATTTGCTGTTAACGTTAACAGTTTAATTACCATGAAAGTTTGTGGAAATATTCACAGTCTCCAAACGGTGAATCAGTGATTTTTATTCTGTGAATCAGTGATTTTTATTATCATGCTTTCATTAAGATAAGATAATCCTTTATTTGTCCCTCAGTGGGGAGATTTTCATTTGCATTTAGCGTCTCACTTGCTGTGGAAAAGTATTTGTGTCAATGCTTTAACCACAGTAACACATCCTGAATATTTAGTATTTGATCAGTTAACAGCTGGTTTTACTCACCTTTTGCATAATGTTCCTTTTTAACCAGCGTTGTATTTCATTAAACAAATTGTAGAACGTGATTTAAAATATTCTCTCGTGATGTGTGATGGAATTTTTTTTATTTTTTATTGAAGTGCTGTCCAGATTTATGTGTGTTTGTGTCTGGTTTGACCTCTTAATCCCTCCAGAAAGCAGATTGTGTCGTACACCTCCCCCTCCCGGTTCCACAGGACACGTGTTCAGAACACTATTAAAAGTGAAGCCACTGCACCCCCTCATGTAAATATTGCATGTAGATCCTATAGAGAGACGTCCTGGAACTCCTTCAGTCCAACCTGACGCTGTAGGACTTCAGGATTAACACAAACATGCAGTCTTTTCACTGCGGGTCTCATGATGTCTGTGGACGTGTGAGCTCCGACAGAAAAAGGCCTGTTCATGTTAACGGTCGGACTAAATGTTGATCATAAAACTGTCAGATGGGACTGGAGCTGAGAGAAATCATTCTGAAGTCATTGAAGACACAAACAATGTGTGAAGCCGTCCAGACTACAAGTGATTTTATGGAGCAGATCTCTGCTGCACGTGGAGAAAAGTACAAATCAATTCACGCTTTCATCTGTCCAGACACATTCTTTTCATCACGCAGTCACACAGCCACAGAAAATGTGCTTTCCGCCTGCTGTCTCCTTTGTGCTTGGCAGCAAAGCCTCAATCACACGATACCGAAATCCCTCACACACTGCAGCAGCTGCACTTCGACTCAGTTCTTTTGCGTTGTGAAAAGCCACATTGTCTTTTGTCCTCCGTCGTTTTAAGCCTCTGACTTTATGAGAAGAGTCATGTGAACGTGAAGCCAAATAATCCACAAGTTCAAATTCATAAATCCGTTTGAAGTGAGATTGATCACCGATGTCACCGGTGTGTGTGTGTGTGTGTGTGTGTGTGTGTGTGTGTGTGTGTGTGTGTGTGTGTGTGTGTGTGTGTGTGTGTGTGTGTGTGTGTGTGTGTGTGTGTGTGTGTGTGTGTGTGTGCGCGTACATATCCACAATCAACTCAAAATACACCAGTAGAGGGTACTGACAAATTCATCACACATTTACGTAATTTAAATATCAGATGATTGGTTCCAGAGTCCTGCTGGAGGGCTTGTATTCCACAAAAAACAAAATAGCCAGTGCAGATTATACAGAATACCGGTTGGATTATCTTCATCTGTCTCATAATCTCTAAATTCACAAGTTGTCGTGTAGCTGCTCCGAGCACTGTGGGTTGAAAGGCATTGGTGTCATTCCATGTCCTTCTCAGGCAGCCGGTCATCATGTTCACCAACATTGCTGACCTGTTGAGGCGTGGACCCCCCCCCCCAGACCTGTGAAGGTGTGTTGAGATCTCTGACACCTGGACGTTGGCAGCTGATCCTTCACACCCCTAAAGTTGTGAAGCGGGGCCCTCCAGGGATGGACATCCCATAGATCCCTATTTGTCTTTACATGACAAATAGATTTTTTAAAATTTTTTAATAATGTTCCACATCCATTTAAACTTTGATTTAGCTGCTGAGCTAACGCTAACTGGTCCTCACATGGAGGCCCTTCATCTCACCACTGTATAGCATTTGGACTCAGCCCTGAATGGTTTTTACTCTCCCAGCATGTGTTTTCAGGGTGTACATGTTTGTCTATATGTGAATGAGGTGACTGTGATTACAGGGTGGCGCTGCAGCGCCCCTCCCAGGTCACTTCACCCTGTTATTTTCCCTTCGTCAGCTCGTGCGCCCAATCCAGAGGGTGGGTCCATGACCTTCCTCCTACACACAACCACAGGTGAGGGAGACTCCCTGTTCTCACAGCCTTATATATGTGTCTAGAAAGAAACGACAGGATTCACAACCCCCTCTTCCTCAAGCCATCGCAGACCCCCGCAGACCTCCGTTTTTCTCACAAAACAGTATCAAAGGCCCCGGCCTCCAGGCTGACCCTCCTCCTCCTCACCGTGACACAGACAGTTAACATGTTTTTATCGCCGTCCTCCATCTGGAATCTGGAAGTCATCAAAAGCGATGCAGCGACAGCGCTGCAGCGGGGTCAGAGCCGCCGAACATTAGGACTCACTTCCTTTTAACTACGACACATAAATTACAGAGATAAGGAGGCGACGCAAGTGAAATGTCTCCGGATTCCTCTTGTTCCCACTTTTTTCTACCCTTTTTACTCTCTTCATTTGGGTCTTTCTCCTGCGTCCTCTGTCTTTCCTTCTCCGCTCCCTCATTCACTGCATTCATGAACCATGAAGGATAAAACAAACAGACCAGGGCCCCGTTCAGCCGAGGAACCCCGCCATGTAGAGGACCCGTGTAAATGAAGAAGGGATAGAAAAAAAATAATAATGGAGCAGATTCACACAGTGGACCGATGTGCTGAAAGACTGGCTTCATTTAGCTTTAAAGAAAGTTTAAACAATAGGGGGAGACTAGAGAATGAGCGCCACAGCAGCACAGCGACGGCAAAACAACCCTGCAGTCCTGATGTCTTCACTTGGTGGTCTGGTGCTTCCAACCAAAGGACTCACGCTGCCAAAAAAGTCTCAGAGTCGTGCTGGTTTTCAGAAAGCAAGCAGTCTCTTGGGAGGTGTGGGCCGGGAGCTGTGAAAACAGCAGAGTGATCTTAGGCTGAGCAAAACGTGACTGGGACAAACCTGCGTGATGGGTTCAGATTAAAAGAGAAGCATTTAACCCCTTGTCAGCTCTAAATGATTTCAACATTTAATAAGATGGTGTCGGCTGACGTCAGATCAGTTCTCCGTTCTTAAAAGCGTGTTTGTTGAAGCAGTGATTTTCCCCACAGGAGCCAAATAGAGCTCTAAACATCAGATCAGGGTTGTAAAGGTTTGAGTCAAACTCAGAGATGTTGATTCGTCCCCTGCAGTTTGGGATCGTTACCATGGTGACTGCTGTCATTTTCTTATTCTTATTTTTTTTCCATATTCTTATTACAGTATAATAGATCCAAGGACGGCCCAAACAGCAAACCTCCCCTGTGAAACAAGGAGCTGTTAGCTGTTAGCTGACAATAGACACAGTGAATAATGTCCATTTGGTTTAATGTAAACCAGAACAAAACTGGTCCAGGCATATTTATTAATAGATTTAATTCTGTTGAGGACAAAAAGTAGCCTTTTATTAATTTCGTAATTTTATTCTGATTCATTCAATTTGTTTTAAAATGTTTCACATCCAGTCAAGCTTTTGATCGACACACTTATCTGATCCAACTGTTGCTGCTACACAAAATTATAATCTTTCTTTTTATTCTTCTTCAGTTAGAATAATAATGCATCAGCGCTTCATCGTTTCAGCACCACAGAGCAAACAAAATAAGCGATAAAAAATGTTAGGACCACGACTCATTCAACGGAAAATGAGCAAAATTATTTCTGCCCAACAGTTATTGATCCTTATCTAGTCCTGTAACCGAAACATCTGGTTCAGCTTTATACAAGTGGAGATGAAGACGGATCAAGAGCGTTCCGCTTTAAGAAAAAGAAGATGAAAAGAAGAACAGAACAGAAAGAAGAAAAGGTCTTGTGAAGTTATCGTTATCATAATATTCACCGTATTGACTTTGTCTTGATTCCATGTTTGTTCAAGGTTCAGAGAGGATTTGTGATGTTTTTCTATTTCTAATTCTAAGAAAATAAATATCAAGTCATGAAAAAAGCTGCCACTTTCCCCAGTGAACGTTATTGCAAAGCAAGCCGCCTCTCTTATTTATTCAAATATACAATCCAAACATTCCTGGCACAGCGGTTCCCAGACTCCCACTGCTTCAAGGATCTGTAAAACATCATAGGAAACATTAAATGTTCTCCAGAAACACCACTAAAAACACTTTTTAAAAAAAATCTGCTCCACCTCCTCGACTGTCTGGGAAAGATATTAAACAAGCTGACGAAAGAGGCGAGGATGACACAACATAACTCTGGAGTTAGAACGATGCTTTAACGCTCTGGAGGAGGCAGGCCACACCAAGCCTTCATTCTGACGGCTCTAAAGCATACATACAGACTTTCAAAGTTTCCTCCTGTCAAGAAATATTCAAGCAGCACTCAGACCACAGCAGGTCCCTCAGGGAAAAGAACAACATAAGCAGAAAAAGACATGTAACACACTTATGAGGGGTAAATCAGGAAGGCTTTGCCACCTACATACAAACCACAGCACAAGACAGCTCGATGTAGATGCTCTTGTTATGAGAACTGTGGCTAAATGCTGAAACGGTAATCTGGGTCAAACCTCAGCTCGTGCTGCTCGAGCCCTTCATCGTCTGCAAACTACCTCAGCTTACAAGGAAGCTTCATGTTGATAGATTAAGACCAATTTTTCCACTGCGTGGAGTTAAATCCACTTACCTTTAGGGTTTTCCACTCAGAAAAAAAAAAAAAATTGCTTCCTGGAACGACGTTTTATTCACACCTCTGGTGTGGTTTCCGAGCGATCGGATCGGATGTGAAGAGTGACAGGAGAGATTACAGACCTGACACACCGTGGGGATGAAAATACTAAACTCCTGCATTCAGATCCGGATCTAGAACCAAGTTTAGAGCGGGTGTGTCTTGCCGGTTTTTATCTGTGCACAACATTTAATGTAAAACATTCAAAACTTTATAAGCAAGTCTGCGCACGAAGAACCAAATATTAACAATAAGATCTGTACAATATTCCCTGCAAAATTAAACAAAAGGTCAAAAACTACTGGCAGTGTGAAAGAAAGAGACTAAAATGCAGAATCCATCCTTCTGTCTGGATGTGAATCATAATTTAATTCTGCTCTTACTCATCTACTCAGTAGGTTTCGTGTAGATAAACCGACATCCACACAGGTGACGCAGGTGAAAACTTTAGTAGGGGGTGTGTTAGTGATCAGGGTGGTAGCAGATACATCACATCAGAGATGTTGTAGACATATTACATAACCACAGGCCGTAACCACAGCCATGTCTTGACGCCACTCAGACCGATGTTCTGTTTTTCGTTCTCCTGGCGATGATGTCATTGTTTCCCCACAGAGAGAGGCCGCCAAATAATCCCAGAGACCTTGTCCAAACGTTAATCACAAGCAGATCATTTAAGAATATAATCCCCATATTTACCAAACTGAGAAGGAGAGAGTTATTTCTCCTGTCGTTGTTTTACAGCTCGTAATTATCTCTGACACGAGGCAGACGAGGCGGCGGTGAGGAGGCAGAGGCCCTGCACCCGGAGGAGGAACACGACCAGATTGTAATTAGTTGACTTATCTTATCAGGAATCACGCGCTCTGTGTAATATCTCCAGACAGCCAGTTTACAGAACAATGGAGGATCCTAAAGGTATGCACGCTCTTACCTGTCAGCTCCTCTGAATTACCATCACATCAAACCGATTCTTGGCCGGGTGGGGGGGTGGGGGTGGGGTTCTGCAGGTGCCCCTGGGGCTACGTAGAAAAATGAAGCTCAGTGCATTTGAAATTAAACGGTATAAACAGTGCAGATCCATTGTGATCCCAGCGTTATTAGATGTTGAACAACGGGGAAACAACCGTTCATCGGCAGCTGCATCAATGCGCCTCAGGAAAAGCGCTGACTAAGCATTTGACATTGTGAGTTGAAGTATTTGCTGGTTAATCATTACGTTTAGCAGCTGCTGAAAAGAAACGACCTGACGAGGCACAAGCTAAAGATTCCTGTGTGACGCCGCCGTCAGCTGGCCTGACACCCCACGGCTCGCCACGGGCCTCAGCAGAGTGTACACTGTGTGTGTGTGTGTGTGTGTGTGTCTGTCAAGTAAAAGAGGTGATTAAAAGTGTTTTGCTTTTTTTATGTGACCTCCTCAGATAATGAGTTATAAAAAGATTCTTGTGGTGAGTGAAGGGTTGACAGCGGTGCTGATGGATTCCTCAGGTCAACAGTGACACTCTTTAAAACGAGGAGCGGCAACGATCAACAGAAAACTGTCTGTTCTTCCGTCTCCATGATGCTGACTTGTGTTTTTTCTTTGAACCTTTGGCGCCCTGCCTATCCATACACCCCCTCTGTGTCTTCCATCGACCCCCCCCCCCGACCCTTCCCTTCACCCGCAGACGTCACACCAGGCCACAGCTGCATCCCAAATCCGAGGAAACGAGCGTGCAGAGAGCTCGGGGATGACCGAAAGAGGAGGAATCTAGTTCCAATTTTAGACACGCAGAGAGATCTTCACGTTCACACGTAACTGGATGAGAAACGGGGTGGAATAGTTCTTTTTCTTTGAGGGAGGGGGAAGCACGAAGGCTGGATCCAGCTTAAATCTACAGCTGGGAGGTCCGTCTTCCTTGGGGCACTGTGGGGATATGAGTTTTTGATGACCAGTTGTAATAACTGTGTGTGTGTGTGTGTGTGTGTGTGTGTGTGTGTGTGCGTGCGTGGGTGCGTGCATGTGTGTGTGTGTGTGTGTGTGAGACAGTAAGAAAGCTATACTAGTATGGTATTATTTTTCTCCATGACCCTCCCTGGCTTTGTGCTTGTTTTTTATTAAGCTCAATATAAATATGAGTTTTTATGCTTTATTTTATATTTTTATATTTTATAGATTTTATATTCAGATTAGTTTGAAAAACATATTTTGAAAAGCTGACATGTTTTATATGTTTATAAGAAGCACTCTTGAAAAGTACACCTGTACACAAGTACCGTACTGCAAAATCACAAAGTCGTCATTTTACAAGTGTAGTTATGGACATTTATGAAAAATTCACCAGTTTTCAGGAAAGGCTTTAGGGAAATTAGATCCACCTCTCTTTGTGAATCAGGACCGTTCTGCCACCAAGATGTGTGGAAATTCAGATAGTGATTTTATTTCTCATAAACCAGCAGACAAACAACAAACAAGCCAAACCAATGAACAACTTCCTCAGGTACTCGGAAATGAATTGAATACATAGAGTAAAAGAACCTCACGCTCTCTTGGATTTATGCCACAAACATAATCTAATCTGAGAATAACTCACGGGACTGTGGGGATGGCTTCCACTTTACGGTATGTACCTGCCCTATTTCCTGTGTAATCATAGGAAATGAGGAGGGCTCATCAGTGGTCGGTGGAGACATGTGTTTCCTGCACTGCTTTCAATAATGAGCAAACGCACATCCTTCTCTGTGGCGTTTTATCTGCTCCCAGGGCCCGCATCAAGGCCTCGGACTGTCCTCCAAACAATGGGCTCAGGAATCCCACTCTCCCTTCTCCAAGGGGTGAAGCTGTGATTTAGATAGCTGTATCTATGCGTCTAGACACCCCCAGGCACGCCGCCGGTATCACTACGTGAAACAATGCACTGGTAATTTCAGTCAGATGGGAATGCGGACATTGTTTAAAAAAGATTTTTCAGGTTAAAATCTGTGATTGCTGGTGTTTGTTCTCAACTGTGTGTGAGATCTGAAAGCAGATATCTCTGCAGAAGGTAAAACATTCACATATTCCAATGAGAAGTTCATGAGAGGCAAACAGAAAGGACCCCACCATTCCCGCTATCATTAGGGGATTTCTGGGCTCCAACGTATCAGCGACGTAATCTAGCAGCTCCACAGACGCATACACACACACACACACACACACACACACACACACACACACACACACACACACACACACACACACACACACACACACACACACACTCACACACACGACTCCAGGCCTTCGCAGACAGAATGAAAACTGGTAAATAATGACTTCCTGTGAAAATGCACTACGAGAAGTGTTTCCACTTCCCTTAATCTTCCTCCTCTTCCTTCATCTACACTTTTAAGAATCCCTGTGGACGAAGCTCAGACTCCCCAAACCGAGCAGCCCTTTTTTTTGGTCATTAGATGAACTCTGTGGACGAACCCAAACAGCAGAGATGTTAAAAAGGGCAGCAAGCGTGGGTGGAGACGTTTAAAACTGGCCCCTATGGGAAGAATGGTTATTTTTGAGTGGTGTTGTGCAGGGTGGGTAATTCTGAGGTCCACTGCTTTACTGTAATCTTTTGCAAAGCGAGAACCCTCGTGTGGTCAACCACCCATTACCGGCTGCTGCTCTTGACACAACCCAGTCCTCAGAACATAAAAGAAGCAGCCAGATCTTTTTAGTAGAAAGTTTTTATTTTATTGCTCATTTGAATGTGAAACATTGGGAACAAAGACCACTTAAATGATGGTGGTGGTTGGAGGGCTTGCAAAGACTTTGACAGCAAAGGTTTTTTTTTTTAATGCACGGGACAAGATTGGTGCAAAGCAAGCAGCACAGACATTTGCATTAAAACAGGAAATTACTTGCAGATTACAGTCACAGACCCTTAAATCACAGAGAGTTTATCTTTGTTTCGTTTCAAGCTTGCGGACAAAGTATTTGAATTAAACAAGAAAACCGCTTATGATCTACATTCTATATATAGTCTTAGAGTATGGCCAAATTTCCTCCAGTGATGCAGTCCAGCTGTGGACATCCTTTCAAATCGGTTAGAGAGCAACAACTGAAAACAGTGAAGTCATGGGAAAAAAAACAGACACACCCACCTCAGAACGGAGCGATTCCACTCACGCCAAACATCAGCACGGCCCCCACAATGAAGACAGAGGTAAAGCGTTTCAGTTAGGAAAGAAGGACAGCGCCACTTCCTCCTTTCTGGCTGTGTCCTAAGAGTTGAGACCTACGTGAGAAATGCTGGGTTGAAGACGACCAACACCCAGGCGTCTGTTAAAATAAATGAGATGTTGACTCATCCAATGAAATTGAACAGATTATTAAGCTGACTAATGCCTTTAAGTCTCTTCATTCTGTGGTCTTGTACATAAACCTCCTGGTTGCCTTGTTAAAAAAAAAAAAGGTTTTTGCATCCATTATGAAGGTTGTCCACTGCATACTTTGGAAAGTGTGTGCACTCATCACTGTTCCTGGACCCATTGATAACTTCCTGCAAACTTCACGTAACTTCCTGTGGATTTTCTAATGATCCCAATTCCCAAGTTTCTGTGCAGTACTTTGGTTCATGTGTGAAGGGAGGGAATATTTTAGCTGTAAAACTGTCACAAGTCTGTCAGTTGTTGTGAACAGGCTGGTCGCTGGGATTTATTTGACATAAGGGTTTTTCTGTAAACATGTTTTCACTCCAAATTCTCACTCTTATTTGCTGTTTGTCCCGCAAACATCCTCATACAGAAATTAGAATATATTTGTCTGTGTTTTATTTAGCTCTGCTCACAAACACCTCCATAAAAAGAACAGAATAATGTTTTAATAAATAAGACAGTTTTACTCTTCTAAAAATATAACCCTTAATTTTCCAGTAACTCTGAATCTAAACTGAATTTTCTGGAAACACAACTTTTGCATGAGAAAGCATGTGAACTTGAAGACTGAGGTGTGATGAGAATCTGTTTCTGCGGTGTGTAAAAGTAAACACCTGCTCCACCCAGAAGATTTGAGCTATTATGCTGATACAGCCTGCAAAAAAATCAGCTGTACGCATCCGTCCTGATGGAGTTTTTCTGCTGATGCACATGCATCTTTCTTAAAGCTGGGAGGGTGGGTGGGGGGGGGGTGGATGGAGATTCCAACCCTCTGCAAAATAGCTGCCATCTTCATTTGCTGCATCACGAAATGAAGTTTGTTCCGTAAATGTTTTAGTGCAGATGTTTGCAGGGTCCCCGCTTCAGTGACTAATGTCTCGACTTGTTCTTCATTCGACTGTTTGATGAGCAGAAGATAAAGACAGAACGACACTCGGACGTCTGTAGTCACACTTCACTGGAAACCTCTCCTTTCTGTGGACACCAGGACACGTTGGAGATCTGAAAAAGCAAATCCTCTCTTTGTTTTCTGTCGGGTTCACAACCGGAGGATCCAGTCCAGTATTTATCTTCATGCTGTTGTCTGAGCTCAATTAATGGAGTCTGTCTGGGCCTGGTGTGTGTTTGTGCATGCATGTGTGTATGTGTGTATGTGTGTGTGTGTGGTTAATATATTTTTTCTCAGCAGTGACGTGGATTTCAGACATGTGAATTTTTTCTTTGAAAGGCCTGCGGCCAACCTGGAGGTTTTTTTTTTTTTTTTTTTTTAAATCTTTTCCTTGTTAAATTCTGCTCACAGAAATGCACAGAGACGTGTGATGTAAACCCCAAACAACTCCATCAGCCCACCCTCAGATTCTTTCTGTCGGTTCTCATCGGAAAAAAAAAAAAAAAAAAAAGTTTGCAAACCACACATAATGCTCTACAGGTGTACTTTAAAACCAGCTCTCTGACGGCCTCCTATACCTGAAATGAGCTTTTTTTTGTGTTTAATTTAAAGAAGTTAATTATTCTTCTCTGTGCATCAAAAACTAATCAGTTCCACATTTGTGTCAGAAAATCAGGCAAAGACATTAAATTCATGGACTAAGCTTTAAATGATAGATTAAATGTATACTAAAGACTGATGTGTGATGTCAAACTTAATGTTAAGACCCAAAATCATCCTGTCTGTAGATGTTTGAAGCATCTCAGCTTCTTTAACTGGAGCATCTTCCCTCTCAGCTGATTGGCTGACAGTAATGTCTCGGGGAAAGGGAAGTAGGCGAGCCAACATTTATAGAGCGTCAGGGAGAGGAGGAACTCAACGGGGACACAACATGTGTGGTGAAGAGTCTTGGGAGAATCGTGACCGATGACCTGCGAACTTCCAAGATACGACTTTGAGGCTCAGTGAGGTCGGCCAGCTCTCTCTTGGGGGGTGGGGGGGGACTCACATGTGCCGTCCAGACACTCTTTGTTGTTAATCTGAATCCTTAAATCCTAACAATACAAACACGGCAGCAGGGATCCGGGCTAACTGAGGATCATCTCATTAAAACCGCTGCTGTCCAAACAAAATGAAACCTCAGCTCCCCGTTCTTCCTGCTCTGCCCAATCACACCCCCCCCCGCCCCCCCAAAGACATCCAGTAAAACCATCAATTTTCAACAAACCCCGTTCCATCTGATGTGTAACCCCTCATTCATCTCCAGCAATGCGGCGATCTGTTTATAGTGATCAAACTGGCGAGCGTGCATAAACATGTGACTCACGGCGAGCGCGGTGGGATTGGGATTCAGAGATAATTGGCTCCAATTGAAACAAGATGAAGACACCAGAATCACTTCCAAATTAGATCAAGAATAGGAATCTCCAAGGCTAATCACGGAAATAACAGCAACCATGTGTTCAAATAAACTACCTTCTTCAGGAATGACCCGGCGCCTCATTCTCTCATCATAACAGACGGTACAATAGGATGAGACTATTCAGAAATACTTCCATCTCAGAGGAATTCACCGTAAAAAGTGCTCAGAGCTGACTCCTCTCTGTGTCCGGTGGAAGTGAAAGTATCCAGACGTGGAGGGGGGTTTTGGAGAGTTTCGGCTCCCTGGGAAGCGAGAGGATCGTCGCCACAAGCGCTCTGGCGTGGGGCTACGGTTACTCAGCCTCCAGGGTCTGGAGGAGCTGGGAAGAATCAACCCTTTGTCCCCTGGTAAGGTTTTACAGTGGAATACCTCCCATAACTCCACAACCCACGCAGCCACTAGTGCGGGCAGCGGGGTGCTGGGGGACCCCGGGTCACCGTTATACAGTCCAGAACCACATAGCAAGAGGTTGTTCACCGCAGCGGGAGTCCTACATCCGCTTCATAGCCGATGCATCGTTTGTCACGACATTCTGTGTGATGACAGGGTCACGCATTGTATCATAAAAATTACTTTGAGCAGCTATTTTTTTATTATCTGCAAAGGTGTAGCTTAAAAGTTGTGGATAAAACTCCTTAATTCTATTTCAATTTCAGTCAGTTGGTAAATGAAGTAAATCCGGGTTAATATTTCACGTGAGTTAAGTTTAGATGAACTTTGACTCATGATTTGGCGTTCTGGGCGTCGACACTTGAAGGAACCCGAGACAGAAAATCCCATTTAAGAAGCATCTCTTGCATTTCATTAATCCTTTATATATTTAATGGTTACGTGAACTCATAGAACACATGTGACTCACTCGCCCTGGAGTATCCTGGCATTCTAATATGTGTGTGATTCTGCTTTGTGATGGAGTTGCAAACTATCACGAGAACATCTATGATCTGCTGAAACCTGGAACTTCTGCTACCTTCATGTGAACGGCGCCGCCATGCAGCCCTTACATCCTCCTCTGATGCTCTGGGAAAATAATCTCTGCCGGTCCGGTTGGCCAGAAACAAGCTGCTACTAGTGTGTCAGCATGGGAATGTTGTCACAGGTTTTAATCCTGTGAAATACAGAGATTTATCTGGTGTTGACGGACTGAAATTGAATTATGTGGACTCATTTGGCTTGAATGTAACTGTGATTAAGTAAAGACTTGAGTATTTCTTTCATCGCAGAACAAGTCTGTGAAATCAGCACTTTTCACACAGTAGATATCTGAAAAATAAACATCACGGTTTGACTGGATGTGTTACTTTTTGTACAGATTGGTCGGAATAGGCCAGCAGCTTTGCATGTGTGTAAATTGGTAGTGTGTGTGTGTGTGTGCGGGGGTGTGTGTGTGCGATTTGCACTACAAGAACAGTTTATGATTATGTTGGTAAGTGTGAGTGTCCGACCAGCCTCGGCTGGTTTTAATTGGTTCCAGAAGTTGGATTTGTGTCAGCCAATAAAAACACAAGAACCTCCAAAACGTTGAGCAATCACTTCCTGCAGGAATGGCTCTAACAACAATGCGAGTGCCGACGACGGATGACCTGTTCTGCTGGTTGTGATCGGGTTGTTGCGTCGCCATTAAACTTTCACACACATTTGACATGACATAAAGAGGGGAGCGTCGCTATTGAAAAGCCTCCCAGTAGGGCGGGAGGTCAAATATAAACCCCTTAATTAAAGAGAATAATCTTTATCTTTTCTTTATGTCACTGACTAGACATGACAAACACGCTACAAAGGGAAGCTCTTGGAGGTTTTTAACGGCCAGAATTCCCTCTCTTTTTCTGCTTTTCATGGCAAATGAAACCCGAGAAGGGACTAACAATACTTCTGGTTTTTCTTAAATACAGGACGAGTGAAACGTACCCAGTCTGTGATGGTCTATGTGAGCCAAACAGCCTGCTGGCTTCCCCTCTCGGGCCCACACCACACTCAGAGCGCTCGCTCGTAATGAAGGGTTACTGCTCGGCTTCTCCTGAACCGCTGTGGAACAATGTGGGGATTATATTTACTACACAAAGTGCCTCAGATATGAGGAGATTGAGGAATTCAAATTTCAACACAAAATGACCCTTTTTCACTTTTATGTTATATCCCAAAAAGTCTCCTTTGAAGGTCTTTCAGATGATTGTAGATGAACATGTTAACCTGTGCTGTCTTATTCCTGTCACTATAATGTTTTTTTCACCGGATTAGGCTGACATGTCCAAACAGATATATGAGAATTTACTGTTTTAATTTACATGGTTTAAACTCTGACTTAGACTTTAGACTGATTTCATCATGAAAACTCCATTTAATCTCCGTGAACTGGATCTTGTGTCATTTTATTTGTGCTACAGCAGACTGCTGCTGTAGGACTGAGTGTAATCTACGCGGTGTGGTCGACTCTTATCAACTGAATTTGTAACCACGAAGGCCTTCCTGATAGGAAGCCGGCCTCTGGAGTCTGCCCGGTTAAACTTTACAGCCTTATTTTCATTGGACGTGAAAAGCCTAGACGCGAGCAGCCGGTGGGATTGTATGCTAGAAGGTAGAGCTATTGAGCCGAGACAATGGACTGTTGTCAGAGGGTATTTTTAACCCCGGTGCTAAGTACCCCACACTCACTTTTACCTGATACGCTGTGGCAGCAGCAGACTCATTTATAATCCGTCTGTCTGGCTGATATGTGTGACTTTTCCTGAATACGTATTAGATTGACTATTGTATTCCCTACCTGTTTGCCCTCTGGCTTCCTTTATATGCACCTTTGCAGGCTTATAACAAGCTGGTGGAAGTCATTCATGGCTTTTGCAGCAAATAAAATGCAGCTACTGGTTTCGACGCTCCAGAGAACAAAACATCTTCCTTTGAAAAGAGACGTGAGCCCATGCTCCGCATGAGGCCTCCCATGTTTGCTCTTAGAAGGCAGAAAACTAAAGACGTGTCTCAGAGAGGAATGTTTCATTTCTACAGCGCTGTCATGACACAAAAAGACTTTATGACTTTATTCCCGAATACCGAATACTGAATACTGCCTACGCTTGCTCTTTTCGGAATTGACCGGATCTTTTTTCCGAGAACCTGACCTCCGACAATGAGCACCACTGGTGGTGTCAGTAATTGAAGAAGTTTGAATAAAGCTCCCATAAGGGGTCGGTTACTAATTCTCATGACTCACCCCCACCATGCAGTCTCTTCCTGCCCACACTCACCCTCTTCTCCCCCCCCCCCTTTCCCTGATGTGGGAATGCTCTTTACTCTTTCTTCCATTCTGTCCTCCAAGATGAGCTCATCCCAAAACTCCACGAACAAAACAAGCTGCCCATTCACTTGTAGCCCCTCCAACAGCCAACATGGAAAAAATACATATGCATGAATGTATGAGCAAGCCTGTCGGGCATCCAACCAACCTTTAGCGACTGTGGACATTGTCACTGTGGAAACAACTCAAATGTCAACCTTCTAGGAATAAGGAACGATTTTCATTTTGTCTATAATACATTTTGGTTCCAGCCAGTTTGAGCTGTTTTGATTTTATGTGATTTTTTTTTTTTTCATGTGAGTGGAAATCCCCCAGAACATTAAAATATGTTCTTATTCCCAGTGCAAACCCTTATTAGGAAACAAAGCGTCTTTATCAGAGCTGACCTGGTGACTTCTCAGGGTTTATCAGGGAATGCAGGACCGGCTGTGGATGATTGGAGGGGGGAGAGGTGAAATGTTAAAATAAACCTGAACCAAACCTGAGGTGAAACGAAAATCTCTAAGGTTTGCATTTATTCTGAGATATCCATGACCTTAAATGAATTGTTTGTCACCACAGAAGAAGAGGTCGATGCCCGTAAGGGAAAACTCCAGCCCAGCAGACAATTAGCTTAGAATAAAAAACTAAATGGAAGGAAACAACTAGCCTCGCTGTGGTTAATGGTTAGGAAAACATAACATTTTAATCAGCGAGTTTTAAATGTGCTGATTGGTGATTTGGTTTGAGCAGAGGCTGGATGACTGTTTCCTCATTTTCAGTTTTGGCACTAAGATAAGCTAAACTAGCTGGTTGTTGGGTTGTGCTTTACACATATTCAGAATAGTGTTCTTTACATTTAACACTGGGCCAGAAAATGAATTGAATATTTCCCTAACAAGGTTGAGGGACAACAACGACGATGGAAATGTCCTCCTGGAATCATAAATTTTGAACTGATTTGCTGTCTTTGCTGGCCAAGAGAAAATCTACGGGATCCGATGTCGGCGTTGAAATCTGGGTCATTAATAAACGAAGCTGAAAGCGAGTCGAGAAAAAGGACTAAACATTCATCATCAGCGAGAGACCGTGAAAAGTTGACACAGGAGATGAGGATGTTTGTGTTTGCATACAGATGTAACTGACTTTCACATTTGCTTGCTTTACGTCTAATCAAAGTGTCCCGAATGGAGGCAACTTCCTGTGTTTATTTGAACCACAAAAATTCCTGCTGGCTTTAACAGCTCCAGAAAAGATTATCTGCCTCCTGATTCCAAAGCAAATCTTCAATCGACTTAGTTTAAATAAAAAAAATAATGAATTAATGCATTTTGGTGCAAAAAAAAAAAAAAAGATGGTAGATTCAATGCATCTGCTCAGCTTTAGAGCGTGAGGGCCAGGTGAGGGTAAACTGATTAGATGTCAGCCAGGGTGAAAGAGGCTGACAGGTTCCATAGAGGATATTGTATGGAAATAACTCCACAGATACAGGTTGTTTGTTTTTGCTTTGTTTTTAGATTTGCGACTGTGTGCATGATTGAGAAAACACAACTTAATGAGAAGCAGAAGTCACGGCGGAACAACCCTTGTTGTGGCCTTGCTGGGGTTTGAGTTTAATGTTGCGGTTCCAATCTGATCTGAATGTGAATACTTTGACCGTGAGTCACCGAGTCGTGGTGGATAAGAAAAGACGGGACCGCGACCGAGCCGTCGGACGGAGCGGAGACCAGCAGGGAGCATCAGGAACACAGAAAACACACCGGAGAGCATGGAGGCAATGGAACAGAAACGTATCCAACATTTACATAAGTTCTTCCCATTTCCCCTCATTAGGAGCTCAAACTGAGGTCACTGCCCAGCAGCTGCACATGGACTAAGGAGCAAGAGCTGGACTTGGCTATTTCTAGGGTTCTCGTAAATCACCAGCAGTAAACTGGGCACTACATTACAGATCCTGTGTTTTTCTCTTTTTTAAAAAAATGAACTTTGCGGCAGCATTTTCTCTAAAGCAGCGCACAGAGCGAACAAAACAACTTATGACCCTAAGTTAACTTTCTCTTTTAAAGAAAGACGCCAAATAGTTTCCAAATGAAAAACAACCAGGCTCTGCTGAAACTCTTAATTCATGGTTAACACCTCGTTCTTCCTCATTAGTTCCGAAAGTTTCCCAAATGTGGAGCTTTACTGGCTCAGCATTTTGCACAACACTTAGTCATTTTTGAATCAGATTCAGAGCTGAGGCTAATAGTGAGATGGCTCAGTTTAAGATGCTTAAGATGAATTTCATCATCTTGTTACATCAATGACATGAATAAACCATGATATCAAATTTTGTGAAAGATCAGGTGATCCTGTAGGATCTCATATGTACAACATCAGTTTAACAGCTATTGTTTAACCAACAAGACAGAACCTTTGCGAGTGAGGGGTTAGATTAGTTGTTTCACTTCTTGCTGCAACTTCTTTTCCACTGGCAATGGGAATGAGGATGAGAATGAGAATGAGAATGAGAATGAGGATGAGGATGAGAATGAGAATGAGAATGAGAATGAGAATGAGAATGAGAATGAGAATGAGAATGGGAATGAGAATGGGAATGGGAATGAGAATGAGAATGGGAACGGGAAAGGGAATGAGAATGAGAATGGGAATGAGAATGAGAATGGGAATGAGAATGAGATTGAGAATGAGAATGAGAATGAGAATGGGAATGGGAATGGGAATGAGAATGGGAATGAGAATACATTCAGACAAAGTTCGTCATAATTTACATGTTAATCGTTTGGGGTTGAAACTGAAAATCCAAGAGTAGCAAAAATCGTTTCTTCAGTTTTATTGTCAAGGACACCAAAACTGGGGGGGGGGGGGCAGCCTCCTCTGAGGTGATGGTGGCTTATAGAGGGAGCAGGACCTGAGCCCAGGTTATTTTATCGCCCTTTAGACCTCTAATAGAACCACAAATGTAAAACAAGACATGTTGATGTAGCCACTGTATGTCTGTGAGTATTTGTTCTTATTTCTCTGCCTCTTTGCTCCCTCAAGTGTCTCTTTATCATTTCATTATTTCCAAAAAGGTGAAACCTACTGATGTATGAAGGTGTGAATTATTCGCATCGGCGTTGCACTAAACTGTGTTACTGGTAGTAGGAGGTGAGAATCTCATTGTGAGGTGTTGTGTTCATGTGGGCCACTGCTGACACCTCACACTCCAGACATGCAGCAGCTTTCTTTTGGTGTTCGATGTGTGAATTTAATGCCGCAGGACGCTTCTAGATGTCTTTGTATTTTGAGTCTCAATTGTAGCAGCACAAGGGGAAAGGTTGGGCTGTGTGGGGCGTCACCTTTGTCCTGAAGTTACTTAATGATTATTTATGTCTTGTCACCATGTGAGTAAAGGAGAAAACACGAGATCTAAAGCTGGATCTCATGACAAAAGCAGGATTGGCTGACTTCCTGTCCACGGGCTGACTGACGTCACAGGAAAACTCACCCAGAGTGGAGAACAGAACATAGTGAACGCAGACAGAACCTCCCATACTCCAGGCGTTAAGACGACTGGGTGGGTCCAGACTAGTCAGTCCACATAGGTTTGTTTGCTTGTGGCCTGGGGGTACGAGTCGTGACGGAGCACATCCCTACTGTGTGGTGAAAAAAACCAGCAGCGAGTCCTGCTGTCTTGTCTTTGTGTGTAAACTAATCAGAGGAGGCACACTGAGAGTTTGTCACAGTGTCACCACAGGGGGGGTAAATGCAACTTGACAGGTCAACCTGGTTATCTCCTGGGTGGGCCTCAAGGAGCAAAGGAAAGGCAGAACGACGGTGAGTCAGGGAGCATAAGCCGCAGACGCCAACTGGAACTTGCTGGTTCACAAAGTGCGGTCAGACGATCAGCCGAAACGTGAGCAAAATAAGGATTATTAATAGAGGCTGGGAGGTGAAAGCAGAGTCGTGATAAAACGGCAAGTCTGGATTATCTGATGCAGCACGTTTAGTCGCGTCTTTCATTAACTGAGGCTGTGGAAACGATGATGTGACCCCCGGCACTTGTTGCGCGTCAGCCTGCAGTCACATCCCCCTGATTCCGTGTGTCGATTCCTACCAATGACCTCATCTGTTGTTTTTCTCAAGGATATCCCTCTCCTTTCGAGGCACAATGAGGCAGCATCCTGTTTAGAGAAGGTCCAGGCTGGCCTTCACTCACTCA
Organism: Antennarius striatus; assembly: GCF_040054535.1. Taxonomy (NCBI): domain Eukaryota; kingdom Metazoa; phylum Chordata; class Actinopteri; order Lophiiformes; family Antennariidae; genus Antennarius; species Antennarius striatus. The sequence goes on along the minus strand of NC_090791.1, from coordinate 6,287,961 downwards.
CCATCAGCTTATGCAATTTCCAATTCGGCCAGAATCAGTGTTGTGGGATAGTTCCCAGTTTCTTTTATGACAAATGAGTGAATAAAGAATTATTACGGAAATGATTCATGAAACTGATCTATCCAAATTTGATTGTTGACTCATCCTGTGCAATTTCCCCTAAACAGAATAAATGATTCACCAGGAAAAATAGTTTTTTAAATGTGCTTCCTTATATGTTTATTTGGGCATTTTTAATATGCCCAAATAAAAGTTTAGTGGAAATATATTGTTTTTCAAAATACTCACACATTTCATTGTATACATTAAGTATAAATATATATGCTGTGGATATGAAACACTTAATTTTGTTATTTTTGGTTCCATTTGGATTGAAAATAGTAGAAAATCCTTGCATCTAAAAAAACCTGGAGACAAAACGTGTGAGAAATTAAAAAAAAATCTATAAATGATAGTTTCTGATCAATATTACTATTCCATGATGAATTAGTTGATGAACAAAGCTTTAGAAGTTTCTGAGAACCAGTTGCCTAACCCTGGCAGGAAAGGGATAAATAGATTTGGGGTTGAGGTGTCTGCTGCTCCTGCTGGGGTGATTAAATCAAACTAACCCCAGACAAGAGAGAAAAGAGCTGCTTCTTTATTCCTGTGATGTTCTCAAAGAAAGAAGAAAAATAATAACTGAAGTCTAGACTTTTAAGAAGTTAAAGTAAGTCTAAGTCATTCAGTCACGTTTGGAAACAAGTTTTTAATCTGATGAAGGTGGAAAGTTTCTCTGTGCTTAAATTTAAATCTAAGATCAAGATATAAACATATTAAAATGACTTTATGGGACCTAAATTGGGGATAAAAACCTCTATTTGACATGTGTGGGAGAAAGAAGATCATTTTATGCAATAGCTAAAAGATCATTTCTGTACTAGAAACCACTCCCAAGAATTACCAGGTCTCAACTGATTAAATTGCGGTTTTTTGGTTTGCGTCTTTTGGCGTTGTTTGTTATCTCACAACTACGGGAGAGAGAGAGAGAGAGAGAGAGACAGATTTCCACACAATCTGACAAACCAGATGAACAACATAATGATCTGCAACCAGTTACACTTCATAAGCAGATGGAAGACAAAACCACCCGGTGACATCCAACACAAACTTCGCTGCACCTGGAGGCAAACAGATCATTTGGAAAAATAAAAATCACTTTCCTCCTCTGTTGCAGTGACGCAGCAGACAATCAGTCATCGAGTTCTAATCCCCCCGAGGGCAAATTTAAAAAAAAAACACAAAAACGTACAGGGTCAGAAGAAGGAACTGGGAAATCGTTAGTGGATCAGCGTGGGCCGGCCCACTGCGTGTCGAGTCCTGCCCCGCTGCGCTCCCGCGTCACACTCTCCTGTCAGTCGCTGTGGAGCGGTGATCGTCCGCGTCCTGCTCCCCACCGGCCGTGGGGTTCGCTTCTGCATCCACGACAGCTTCTCTGGATATTTACCTTGAATCAGGTGCGTGAAAACTTTTTATTTATTTATTTTTTTTAAAATTCTAAATTTTCTTTTCAACTGTGTCGGAACTCTGAAGATGCTCATTGGAACGCGAAACGTCTCTGTGCTGCTTGCTGCTATACGTTTATAATCACTTTATTTTGAGTTGTATTCACTTGGCATTATAATGTATGTATTTGGCTTCATAATGTTTACTGTTTATTTTTCTGTACACATGCCAGTAAAAACAGGAGAGTTCGTTCTAATTGTCTTTGCGCGTTACATTCGCGCGTATTTTAACAAAAAATTATAGGTAAACCTTTATCTGCGAGTTAATTCTCGGGTTTCTTATATGTGGATTTAAATCCTGTCTGTCAGGAAACCACTTGACTCTAAATTTAGATCATTGCATTAATAAAATATTCAACTTTAATTCGATTAAACAATATTATTTAACCCTTTATTGAACAAGATACTTTTTTTTTATTATCACCTGAATACCTTCTGGATATTTTACCTGATTGTAAATTTCCTCAGTTTGCTGTGTTTTGTTAATATAATTGTTGTCATTAACACTAACTTTCTGTCCCCTTGTTGGACGCAGGCTGACTCTCGTCGCCCTCTGTTGGACGCAGCGCGCACTGAAAACAACAGATTTTTGGGGGGAGAAAATTTTTTTTTCAAACCACAGGAAATCCTTTTTGATAACATCTAAAGGAACTTTTTTTCTCCGTGTGTGTCTTTTTTTTAACCCTAAGCAAAAAAGAAATGCTCCACCGCAGGACTATATGACACCATCTCTGGGGATTTAATGTTCACACCAAGAAAAGAACAAAAAGCATCTACCTCCGAACGCATCACCAATGTCCACTGAGTCCTTCCACGCTGCCCATGCTGCTGAACCCCCTTCGTCCATGCCCATGTCTCCCCCCACAGGAAACATGCTGCAGATGTTTCACGAGTACCAGAGCAACGCTGTCCTCCTTCTGCACTACAACTACACGGGCAAACTGAAGGAGGACAAGTACACAGACGGACTCAAACCGGAGGCCATCGTCTTCCTGCTGGTCTGCCTGCTTATTGTCATCGAAAACGCTGTGGTGCTCGTGGCCATTTGGAAGAACAAGAAGTTCCACCTGCCCATGTACTACCTACTGGGCAACCTGACTCTGTCTGACCTGTTGGCAGGCTTCACCTACATGGTCAACATCATCATGTCTGGTGCCAAGACGCTAAACATCACTCCGGTGCTGTGGTTCTTGAGAGAGGGGGGCGTGTTCATCATGCTGGCAGCTTCAGTCATCAGCCTGCTGGCCATCGCCATTGAGCGGCATGTTACCATGGTGAGGATGAAGCCGTACCAGGGGGACAAACAGGGCCGGATGTTTGCTCTGATCGGGGCCAGCTGGGTGCTGTCGGTGCTGCTGGGCATCCTACCTGTCCTGGGCTGGAACTGCATGGGACAGCTGGACCACTGCTCCACAGTCCTACCGCTCTACGCCAAGAGTTACATCCTGTTCTGCATCACTGTCTTCAGCGCCATCCTCATGTCCATCGTGGTGCTGTATGTCCGCATCTTCCGCATTGTTAAGTCCAACACCCAGCGCCTTGCCTCGGTTCCACAGCGCAAAGGCCTCTACCGCAAGTCCCAGAAGTACATGTCCCTCCTGAAGACTGTCACCATTGTCTTGGGAGTCTTCATCGCGTGTTGGCTGCCCCTCTTCATCCTCCTCTTGCTGGACTTCTGCTGTCCAGCCAAAAGCTGCGAGGTACTCCTCAAGGCAGACTACTTCCTGGGTATTGCCATGTTCAACTCCCTTCTCAACCCCATCATCTACACCCTGACCAGCAAGGACATGAGGAAGGCCATCATCAGGCTGCTCTGCAGACAATGCCTCCTAACAGAAGATGGGCAGGTGAAGAAGATTGGGATGCCTTTCCTAGACTGTAGCACCAGTAAGACTGATGCAGCCTCTCACAGACTGGAGGGACTGGAGACCACAGTGTCATCCAGCAACTTAACGCCCTCGACTATCAAGGCCATTTACCCCAGGATCTCCAGAACATGACAGTGGCTCCTGTAACTCTGGGAGGACTTGTTTGCTCAAATCTGAGCTGAATACCAGCTCCTGTTGAGCCAACACGCACAACAGGAACTGAAATTTTGTGTTGCACGCTGCCATAGTTTTTGGTATTAATCTTGATGGAACAAAATAAGCTTGTCCTGTGATTGACATCCAAATTGCAGAGAGCCGTGGAGTTTTAATACATATTCTGAACATTTCATTTCTGAAAAAGAGGAAATGTCAATGCATTAACAAGTGTCCTGAAAAAAGCATTGCATTCAACTCTTAGATCCTGAAGTGAAGGCCAGTATTTTTTTATTCAGAGGACAAAAAAAATGTGATCCAATTTTGTTTATATTTGCACATAAACAAAAATCAAAGGTTGTGTGCAGACTTTTCACTTAAATACAGTTAATTATGCTGCACATCTGATAGACCGGGGCAAAACATTTCTCCTTATCTGCTCTCCCTGTGTAGCATATAATGATATGTTTGGACAAACACACAGCATCCACACCCAGACTTTGCTGCCAACACCATGTAATTTTTGCCATGTGAGTTTTGGTCAGCAGTCATGTTGGGTAGAGGTCCCCTCAAGTGAGATCACAGGTCCCGAGATGCACTGAACACATCATCTGGAGAGTTGCGTTGAGCGGTTTGCAGTGTTGGAGGTCCTTTGCAAATGCAGCGACGCGTGATGAATGAAAAAAACTGATAAGGTTTCAGCGGTGCCGTCTTTGTTTTTAACACACAAGGACATCGCAGCGATATGAAAGATGTAAAAGTCTTTTTCCATTTTGAAGAAAATCTATTTTGTGTTGGGGTTTGGGTTGTTTTTTTTTTGGTCAAAGAGTGGAGATCTCATTTTTCCCACAGTGCAGAGATCAGATAACAGACTGAGCTTCAAAGAGCCGGGGAATTTCACTGTGGTGAACGTGACATGGAAACAGAACATTTTTGAGACTGTACTTAAATGTAAAAGAATCAAATTTATATTAACTGATATTTTTAGTATACTTTGTAAATAATTTGCCTGTAGCTGTATTTTGTTTTGTACAAAAAAAAAAAATCACTTAAGTTATGCCAGTTTTATATGTGCACTGAATAAAACATGTGAATGACGTTTACATGGAGGCTGGTATTTTCTTTAAATATAATTTCTCTTAGAGAATTTTTATCTGTCTGTGAATTAAAGTTTCATGAGTGATGCTTATGCACGAAACAAAACAAACGTTTATAGTACTCACCGCTTTGATTACTCCCAGGTTCAACATAATGCAGTAAATTATCTTATACAGAGTAAAAGTGCATGGCTTTTCTTTTTAGTACTGGAATCTCATAAAGTCATGAATATTAGTTATAGAAATGAGTTACTTGCTGATATGAATTTCTTTTTTGTATAAATATGGAATAATTTGGGCTTATGACTATAAATGAACAGTTAGACACAATAGAAATGTGTCTTTTTGTTGAGACTTAGTCACATTTGATGGATGCCGCATCAGCACCAAGAGACCCGTCTAACGTTCATATCAGAAATGAGTTGATATTTAGTATTAAAGTGAACTAGTTCACAATGAGTCAAATAAAGGAACAATGAAAGGAAACAAAGCCAGATGTGTGGTTTGAATTTCATCTGTATATAAACCACGTGTTGTTCAGTCTGTGGGCGAGGTATAGATGAAGCTGCAGACACAGCTGCTCCGCTTACCGTCAAGAACCCACACATGGGAGTGCGGTTCTTCAAGCCTACAGGATGTGATCTAGCCTCCCTAAATGCCACCCTGCTTGCTCTAAACCACCAGCGTGTTGCAGTGGTAAACAGTGGTGGCATACAATTTTGTTGATACATTAATATGCACCTAATTTTTTTGCATGTTCAGTACATACGGCTGAATTTTGACTAGTTTGCATATGGATGTATTTACAGACTCCCATAGTCATAATATGTTTGTAGGTTGACCGTCAAAAGACACCAATCCAGAGACCTGATCCATATCTTTGGTAAAACGGTTCACTTGTTTTTGACTTGTAGGGGAAAAGGTAAAAACAAAAAGCAAGTAAAATCTCTTCATGCAGAGCTCCTATTTAGATTTTATGGTGTGAACTGACTCATTATGCCTGCTCCCACAAAGCTTGGTGAAAGTCTGTGAAGTAGATTTTGCATAATCCTGTATCTGAACATGCCTGTCTTTTTCAGAGAGCTCCACTGGTTCAGCTCCTTATTGTCACCATTTGATATCTTACTTCTACAAGTCTAAAATTGGAGTTAAAATCTGCCTTACAGCTGCTGACATTTTATCTGCTCAGAGAGATGATTAATTTCAGATCTTCTGTGGTCAGAGCTCTTTCTGGATGAAAACAAGCAGCAGGTCATTCACCAACACTCATCCCTGCAACTTCAACACCCAATCAGAGCTTCAGCAGGAACTCAACCTCAATTCTAAAGTCATGCTGGAGATCACAAGCTTTATTAGAAAGAAAATCACAACTGGCTTTTTTGAGTGAAGAAGTGAAGTATCTTTGTAAAACTGATGAGTAAAGTCAACTATGTCTACACAGGTGAGAGGAAAAAGGCTGTTTACTTAATTCTACATGCCAGTAGTTTTTGCATAATCCTGCTGATTTTCAAACCAAGAGACAGAAGACACCATCTCCTTGGCAGAGTAATGTCAAACTAAATGTTAGTGTTCACCACTTTATAAACATATTATATCTTGATCAACATCGGTTCAGTTTCAGTAGTGGAACCAGATGAACATAGAAAGTTAATTTTATAAAACTCAAGTTCAATTTAATTTAGATGATCACAATTTGTGTTTGGGATTAGAAGCATAAAGCATCTTGATAGGATTACAGATGACTGTTTAGTGAATTTATATTAACCAGTAAGATGTTGATTGTGTTTTCACATTAGCATAGATTTTTGAATGAACAGTTTGAAATAGAGCTAAAATTGTGGCTTAAGATGTTAAAATACTAAGATTAAAGTTTACTGACTGTAGTTGGGAATTGAGCTCAGGTAAAACCTGATGAAGACAGAGAATGCTTTACCTCAACTGTACAAAACTATTATTACTAATATGCCTATAATCTTCTTCTGCAGCTTTTGCAGTCCTCCTCGGCTAACAATTTCCATAGATATCACGGCTCCTGTCGTCTTACATTAAAATAGCCCTATGCAGAAAACTGTTGATCTCTCCAGTGTCACAAGAAACCACGTAGGAATTCTAAAAGTACACCTGCAGCGACCTCTAGTGGCGAGTGACAAACTCCCACGTAGCTTCGACATTGCCACATACAGAAATGTGTGATGACTCCACGTAAAACAATTTTTAAAATATATATTAAAGAGCAGTCGAAGAGTGTTGTTTTAAAAGTAATTTAAATGTTTTACAGGACAGGAGGAAACAAATTCATTGACACAAAAATAATATACACAACATTTCTGAGAAAAAAACCCCCCATCAACACCCTATTGCTCCCACTGAGTGCTGACAAAGTTCCACAGATGGTCGCTGATGTCACTCCGAGATCGCACATACGTGTCAATGTTGACGGGAGTGGCAAGATCTGCCCCATAATGCACTGCAAGAGAAGGAAATTATCTGAAGCCATACTGACACATCACATGGAATGAACACAATGCAAAGGATGAGCACAAACAATGAGCACAGTACCTCCTTTTAAGATGTTGGGTGGTGTGTCATATTCCCACTTTATCTTGGTTATTAGGTAGTAAACCTGAGCAACATATCTGTTGAAGGAAAGGTTAGGGTTAATTGGAGCTGCTACAAAGATTCATTTAGTAATAGAATAGTGGGCTGCTTAACATAGGTTCAGAGTGTTCTACAAATTGTTCCAATAATTAAATCAAGTAATGGGATACTTAATTTTTAAAGTATTTGACAGAGCTCCTAAGATTGTTTGGATTTTAACTGCAGAAGTACAATTTCTGACACTCACACTGCTGAGGGGATGACCTCAGTGGTATCTTCATCCACCTCGTTCTGAAGAGTCTGAAGGTCGTGTTCAGTGTTTCTGAGACTCTCCAACTCCCTTTGCAGAAATCTGAAGGAGAATTAAGGAGGCTAACGAGGAAAATGGTAAAGAAATACAGTTCTAAGGAATGGTACTGAAAGACTCTGGTTTAATGCAGTGGTATAAAAGATACTGCAGTTCTGAGTCAGTGATCTGACTCTTGGCAGTGTACTGCCTCAGCTGTTCCTCCACATCCCTCAGCTCAGTCTCCTTTTGCTTCTTCTGCTCTTCCATGATCAGCAGCCTCTGGCCCACACTCTCCTCAGTCTGAGCCACATCTGAAGATGTAGAGGAGTGGTGGAAAATTTCATGCATGGATAAAAGATGTAATCTGGGTAATTGTTGCTTACACCCAAATGAGACATTATTGTACTGTGGATAAGACATAAGGTCTGGGCAATCCTTAAATGGCAGTGACTGTGCACCTCAATCCAAAAAACTGTGATAGCCGAGAAACAAGAGATCATTACTCACCTTTTAAAATCTGCGTCACGGTGTTCTTTGTCTCTATGTGTTGGTCAAACAGCGCCCGCTGTTCTCCTTTCACTTGTCCCAGTTTCTCGGGTTGGCTGCTGTTGATGAAGGCCACCAGCGCCTCTCCAGTTTCCTCCAAGTCTTGAAATTTATGACCTTGAGACATAGTGGTGATGCTACACAACACACAGCAAATGAGACTACAATTAGCTTGTTTCTTTGCAGGAGTGAGGCTTTAATAATGATAGATGAATGAATAAACATGAACTTCTTCATGGGTGGTAGAAATAAGCACTTTTAATTTAACAGAACGTCTGTGTAAATTCTCATTTTTCCAGGTCATGGTCATACAAAGTTGTTTAAGTCAATCCACTGGAAACTTTCTTAAAGTCCAGTGGATTGACTTTAACATTTGTATAATTTAACAGAACTTTAGTAATAGTAATATCGGTTTAGTGTACTCCAAAACATGTCGAGCTCCTACGATTTATTCCAGCTATTACTCAACTACAGCAAAACTCTGGATTGTTCTCTAGTTTTAAAAGTGCACCCATTTGGTGTTGAAGTTTGATAACCTATATAAACATTGTTAATCTGATCTGAATTACTACATGGAAATATTATACTTTTCTAACATCGCGTTAACTACCGTAGTTTTCAGAACACAACAGTGTCTAGCGAACGGAGAAACTGAAGAATGAGCGTCGGATTAATAGTTGTTCCTGCAGAACTACGTTTGATAAAGTTGGACGTGAGTTGTTGGCTAACATGAAGGACCTCACTGTTTACTGTTAGCAACGACAGCCGTACGAACGTATCTTCGGTACGTTTAGCGTAAACAGCAGCACGGACGCGCCGTTCACATGTGAAAAGTACCGTAACTAGCTTTTAACTTCTTCATTAAAAAAAAAAAAAGTTAGCAGAGACAATATACAAAACGTTAGATTCAAGTTCAGAAACGACAAACCTGTCGACTCCTCTCCGTGATTCAAATTCAGGCTCTACGCCCGCCTCTTCTTCCACTTCTTCTTCGTTGGTACCTCCTTTAGATTTATGTCGCCACCTACCGGCAGGACACGATCCAGCGCCACCATATTTCAGTCACCTTTTAGTTTTCTCATTCGCAAACTACAGTATTTTTGTTTCCAATGTTCACCGTCAATCCTCCGGGATTAATAATCTACCTAAATTTCATATTTGTCGGTATTGATCGAGGATACGACCCATGATAATCCTGACACTTTACAGGAACACAAACACATTCGCACATGTAGGAGCAGAGCCATGACAAACTCATTGCGTTTTGATTTGAAGCAATAGGATACCATACAAATTATGTTTCGGACTAAATAGACAGAAAATCAATGTGATTATTTTGACAGTTGGTCTGTCTATCTTGCTTTCAAGGACATTCTGCTTCACTTCTGTCTCATCTTGATATTACAAGCAAGATCGCCTGGCTTTCATCAGGCTGGCGAAACACAAATTTCTTTAAAATCTTTATTACTACAGGAGGAGGTTTAAACTGTATGTTTATTTGTTTGTCTCCTCTAAACAATGTGAATGCAGCAATAGAAATAGGATCAAATTCTATTACATCTGTAACTTTTTTCATAATTATTAGTTGCACATAAATTACAGGAAAAATGTCATTACCTTTTCCAAAGTCTTCAGTCAATGTGAGATTATATATGGATCTAGGTTGCTTCTCCATAATGTATTTAGTTCTTATTAAAACATGATTGATCTGTGGACAGTTATATCCAAGTTGGAGCATCACTGTAAGCTTCATGCCTTGGTTTTATGCTTTTCTTTCTTCTCCTGTGCTTTTCGTTTCTGTCTGCCAAGCTGTCTGAAGAAGAGTCTCTTGGGGTTCAGACCGTAGGCCTTCAGTCGCTGTCTGCTGAACTCCTGGCCTCTGATTTTCAACCCCAGGCTCCCCAAAGGCTTGTGCTTCTTCTTGGACCACTTTGGCCTTTCAGTCCTGTTTTTTAACTTGGTTTCACTTGATGCTTCCTCAGCAGAAACCACTGTCTGGTTCTCTTCAAGTCTAATCTTCTTCTTCTTTGGTATCAAAATCTCCTCCTCTGCCTCATCCCTGTCCTCGCTTAGAGTTTGGGCCACAGAGTCGTCTGTAGGGTCAATGGACACGACGCCACCATCCTCCTCTACGCCTTCATTCTCAGCTTTCCTCAAATGATCTCTTCGCTTCTTGCCCACTTTGGTCTTGGTCTCCACATCCTCTGAACTCTCCCTGTGAAACAGGTCAGATTGTTGCCTACAGCCACAGCAATAACAAACATTTTTTACAGGGGTTAAAATAATTAGCACAGACATTTTGCTATACTTACGTAGAATATATGGAGCTCAGGATTTCCCTCTTCTTCTTTTCATTCTGCGCCTTGATTTTATAGTTCTTCAGATCACTCCTCTCCTCTTTGTCAGACCTGAAAACAAAAGCTAACAATCAGTGTAGTTGAAGATGTGAAGACAGTTAACCTTTAGCATGTAGGACTGAACAAGTACCTGAACATGCATGTCTTCTTCAGAGAGCACCACTGGTTCAGCTCCTTATCGTCACCATTTAATATCTGAGGGCAAAATGCAGGACTCTGGTTTACATCTACAAGCTTAATATTGGAGTTTAAATCTGCTTTACATTTGCTGAGGTTTTATCTGCTCAGAGAGAAGATTAATTTCCGATCATCTCCTGGTCAGAGCTTCCCCGGAGGAAAAGCAATACCAGGTCAGTCACCAACTCATCACTGCAGTTTCAGCGTCCAATCAGACCTTCAGCAGGAACTCAAACTCCAAAGTCATACTGGAGATTACAGGTTTCATTAAAAAGCTATTCACAACTAGTATTTTTGAGTGAAGTTTAAGTGAAGGATCTTTGTCCTGCTGTTTATTTTGGAGTAAACACTGATACAAATGAGTAGGGCCAACTAACTCCACATGGGTTAGAGGAACAAGGCTGTGTAACACAAAGTCTTCTGCATAGATCATTGAGGGGGAGCATGAAAAGGTAATGAAAAGGTAAAGTTTATTTTTTTTAAAGGCTAAAGTTAGCTTAATACAAGTGGTTAAACATCTGTTGGTAAATTTGATGTTTGCTGTACCAGAAATGAGAAATCAAGAACCCATTAGTTTCTAAATTAAGTATTTTCATGACGATTGCTGTTCTCACCTCATCAATGCTCAGACCAAAGTCGTTCGGCAGGACCTGCCTGTAGCGGAACCGACACGGTAGGTCATCTATGATGTCCTCATAGTCCAGTTTATAGTATTCATCCAGGTACTGCTCAAAGGTTTTCTCCTCTGAAACACACATACATCTTCACTTGGACATCTTCAACTTGATTTTAATTTTAAAAAAAGCCTCAGGACTAATGATTTACAAGCAGTAGGTTTCCTAATACTTACGTGGATCAAACACAGGTTTGTTTTTTGTGACCACCTCTGCAAAATGAGACTTTTTCCTCCTTTTGCCCATTTGCGGCATATCCTGTTTCTGCAACTTCCTTTCTTTTTTCTTCTTCTTCTTGGAAGTAGTTGGTTGGCTGGGGTCGTAGTCGGCATCCATCTGTTTCAACAGGAACAAGGGTCTGTAAGCCAGAGGATGCTGCACAGCCAGTCGGACTGGCAGTGGGATGACAAAGCAACACTTCTGGAGAAATAATTCCACTCACAATAAAATTCTCATCTTCACAGTGCAGCTCAGAGGCGTCACATTCGTCTTGGTTCTCTCCTACCCATGTGTCCCAGTTCCAATGCTCTGCAGCAAAAAGTCAACAACCAGGTAGTCAATATTCAGACCTTGTTCGAAAGACTCTAGAAAAAATATTACTAAGTTTATGCAAACTACAAAAACTACAACATATGACATAAGCAGAATTTAAAATGATAAACAGGATTTTAGATGTAGAGGGACAATATATGTGGTGTAAAGTGACTCCTTAAGGAAATAAAACAAGCTGATGTGTCCGGCAACATGAAGAAAATTTACCCTCGAATTCATCATCATCATCATCAAACTGAGGCTTCTCTCCTTCTTCTTCTCCATAGTATTCATCTCCAAAGAATTTCTGCAGACAAAACATTAAGCGCATCACTGATGATGGACACATGCTGCAGAAAATGAAATACTGACTGTAATCTGTTGACAGTGGTGGTAGCATCTTTATCAACAAACATTTATGTTGGCTGTTCTAACACATAAAGTCTAATTAACCAAGTATAAAATGCCTGAGCAAGTCTGGAGACCAAAGGCTCACATTGAATCAGCTTCATTCCAAAAGTTGTGTAGAATAATGCCTGAACCAATCAACGGGAAGCAAACACTAAACATGTGTCAAACAAATTCATTTGCCGAGGCACATCCTCATTAATCTAATTAGCCCAACGGAACACTCCCGTGTGGCTGGATTAGAGTCAGTCATTCAAGATGAAGCCCTCAAGCTGGGCTGACGAAACATGAGTTTTGTAATCAGGTTGTTTAACAAAAATAAATTAAAATCATTTTCTATTCCACTTCAAACATGAAAATACTCTTCAAAAACAACGTGCATTATGATCTACACATTAAGCATCCACCCACTTTTCAGAAAGAAATAACAAATTGACGCAATCACTGAGATTTTAACTCAATATACTGTAACTCCATTCTTTTGGAGGAGGGACTGATTTCACCCACCTGCATGAGCTGATCGTGTTGCTGTGGATCAAACTCTCCTTCCAGGTCAACCTGACTAAATGCAAGCTGCTCGTTTCCAGTCAGCTCCTGAAGCCTCTTCAGCTTCTCCATGATCTCAGTGCGTTTCAAGTTCTTGAGCTGCTTCAGCTGCTCATGCTTCTGCTCTTTCTCCTGAAAACATTATTTTAAAAGGGAGCAAAGGCAAAGCATAGAAATAAAACATGTTTTAAAGTATGAAGTGAATGAAAAGGTAAAGTTCCTTTTTTTTAGAAATTAAACATACCTTTAGCTTCCTTTCTTTCACTTCCTCCCTTTTGCTCTTTCTGCGGTCGTCTTTGGAGCGCACAGAGGTGGCGATGTTGCGGGGGTAGGTCTTGATCTGCACCGAGTCCGGCTCCTCAAAGCGGAAGTTGTAATTTCTCTCAAAATTTTCCTGCCGCTCCAAGAACATCTCCCCTTCCTCTTCAGAGTCCTCCACGTCATCCTGCACCACCTCATCATAGGTGGGAATCCTTCATGCATCATAAGTGTTTAGCATATATGGTGTGATTCATATTGTTTAGATATTCTCAGTGGAAAAACAAAACTGACATCCAAAAAATAGAAGCTTACCGTTCATCATCATCATCATCATCCTGGTAGCCCTTGTTGAGGACATAGTCTCTAAGGAAACGCTCCTTCTCATCCAGCCCTGGGTCATTCCAGTAGTCCCTTAAGTATTTCTGTGTCCACACAAACCAGTCTTATAAGTAAACATGTTAAATGAAAAAAATCTAAATAAATGTCTAATCAATTTGTGTTGCACCCTCACCATGTCCTTCACCTCCTCCACACCCTCCAGCTCAGCCTGGCCCTTCAGCCAGTCCATATAATCGGCCTCTTCTTTATCCTACGAACAGCAGATGGAGTTTATACTGATTCTACTGTAAGTCTGTTGAAAAGTATCTGGTAACGGTTTCAAACCTTCTCCTCCTGTGTTTTGATTCTCCTGGTCAGCAGCTGAGATTCTCCATCCCCCTCACTGCTCTTGCCATCATCTTCATCATCGCTATCCTGGATGAATTTACGGAAGCTGTAGAAAGACTTTAGCTTCCGTAAACACTCTTTAACTCATATCAACACATAGTCATATTTTTTAAGTCCTACCTTTCCTTCAGCTCCTGCTGCTCCTGGATGTAGCTAGGAGAGGCATCTCTCTTAAAGAAACACACAATAAACACATTTAATAAAAATATTTGTCCCTCACAAGTATGTTTACAACTTAAGAGCATATAATTGTGACAACTCGGTATACCTCCATCCTCCTGACAACTTGCTCATCATCGCTGTCATCGTCATCATCTTCATATTTGCTATAAAACAAAAATTAAAGTCAGAGCTTGCTTCCATCAAGTTTATGACAGTTGTCTTGATTTCCTGCCACAGAAGCAACTGGCAGAGAACAAAGTAGATCACACGTTAAAAGTGTTTTAAAAAAAAGCAAGGCTTTGGAGATACAGAAGGTGCTACTGTAACTGTGCTCTAATTATAGATAATGTATTTGTGTGAGCTGAGAACCACAAGCTCAGCGTCTCATCCATCCCTTCAGAACAGACCAGGTGTTTGTATTCTCCTGAGAGCGAGTCACAATTAACATCAACATCAGAAATGTCTTTCTGATGTAAGATTGATAATTGTGATGTAGTCAAATACTTTATATGATAGATCCCTTGTTTACTCACCCTCCCCTTTCCAGTATGACTTTACGTTCATAATCCTTCAGGTACATGGGCTTCACTGTTTTCTTCGATGTTGAAGGCTTCTCATCGAGGGAGGCTGCCTCTGAAATAAAAGAGATTTACATCCCATAGTCATTAAAATGTCCTGGTGACTGTGAATGCTATAGCAGCGAATGATCCTACCTTCATTATAGAACTTAGCATCTGTCTGGTAGATCTTTGGGTCCTTCTTCTTCAGCAGAGACAGGGTTCTGTAAAAGTCCCGCTCAAGTTCAGGGTCTAATTCCTTGCAGGAGAAACAAAGTATAATCAATAATCGATTCAGAAACATTATGATTTATCTGTTGATGAAGAGACAAGTAGCCATGCTAACCACTTCACTGTCATCAGAGCTGGACTCAGTCGACTCCGAGTCATCCTCATCAGCTCGGTCACCGTATTTGTCTTTCACTGCACAACAACACGGAGAAGTTAAACCCGGTATTAACATCAATAAGGGTCCAGAGACCCTCTCCCACGTTGTGTTGTTAGCCTGAGAGCTAGCACCACTAGCTAACACTGACACACTTACGTCTCTGAAGTTCTTCCTTCTGTCGGTATTGCTCATATTTCTGCGCAAACTTGGGGTTAATTTTTAATTCCGACTTGCCTGACATGACTATACTTCAAGAAATACTTTATGCTGTGAATATATAGCGAAACTGGTAAAATTCCCAAGCTAGCAAAGGGAACTCATCTAAACCGACAAACACGCGTGTCGAAGACTGAATCACGTGGTTTCCGGTGTAGCAGTAATTACATCGCTTGTCCTGCAGGGGGCGCATTAATATTATTAAAACTGAGGCCAGTCGGTGAGCCGTAGTTTGGCTCACGTCACTATGTTAGAAAGGAGAAAACCTTCTAATGTTTTGAGTGTTTTCTTTTCCACAGAATTTATCATTACATTATCAAACATTGTCATGTTTTTGAAATTCTTTTCAATTTGTATTACAGAACCCTCTAAATTATTGTCTTACCCGTAGACAATGATATTTATCATACTTAAAATGTAATGATTATTTCCTTCATTTTCAAAATGGTTAAATGAATTCAGATGGAAATAGATGATAATGAAAACACCAACATACAAACTGAACAAAGGATACACTTACATTCAAAAATATCATATTCCAAATTCACACAAATTCAAATTTTTAAGTTCACTTTGCTTTACTTTACTTTGCGCCTTCCAGCACACTTTCCACCAGCTGAAGTACAAATTCTGTTTTTTCAGCATGAGGCAAGACAAAAATTGAAAATCACTCTAAGTATATCATAAGAATTATTTAAGACTTGGACGATTAAATAAATGCCACGTTTTTAGCCTTTCCCCTCATTCATTGATGTTTATTTCTACTACAGTTACCCTGTAGGCAGACAGAATGCTGACTCAGTGTTTAAAGAGCAGAGGGGCGAGGTGTGTGACGGCAGAGACTGAATGTTACAACGTCATGTCCCGTCAACTAGCACAGTTAATCGTCACCTGGGCAGATAAACACAAAGCCCCAAACGGATTCAGACTCTGATTATTGACCCTCCATACGGCCCTGTGTTTGGCACATAACAAAATAACAGTGAAGAGCAAAACATGATTGTTTGTTTGAGGGCAAGGCCAACCACATCCATCTATGTTCCAGTCATGATCAAAATGAAAAGACAGTGAAAAATATACTTTCCTTCATAATGTAAAGTTCACAATTACTTCAACTTTTTTGATTAATATTTTAATTTGTAGATTTGTAGATGTAACAAATCTTTTTTTATAAACCCATGAAATGCATGCTTGTCTGTATTATATATTGGTCGAGATAAATAGAAAATAAACAACCAGAATACTCAAAAAGACAATATAGGGTCATCATTGCTTGAGAAATAGAACCTCTCGGCATTTGTTTTGCATCTCGGGTGTTTTGCTCGTCATCATCCTCTCATCTCATTTCTTATCAGGTATAAAGTGTCCCAGGAGTTGTTCAGAGACTCGATAAAAGTAGAAGGTTGTCTGAGAGGACAAGGACATCGTTTCTCCTTCTCATAATGAGTGGATTGTGAGATTATTTAAGTACTCAGCCTCTGGGAATAAAAACACCAGCGATTAATTGATCTATTTATTTGGCGAATTGTGTGTCGTACCAAAAATGATAAAAAGCTTCCATGTCTGGACAGAGGTCAGAGATGGTTTGAGTTCTTGGCTTCCAGCTGGTCAGACCTGTTGATGCAGGATCAGATGAAGGAGGGTCATCATATTCCTACACTATAGGAGATCACATCACGTTCAGTTTGTTGGCACGTGCTCAGAAATATCATTATATTCTTTTTATTTATTTATCAATGCAGCCTTGTCAGAAAAACATTGCTTTAATTGACTGGATGTTTAAGCTTAAACTCAAAGACACACAAAGCAATGAGAAACCAGACTGCGGCTTCATCAGGATTCATTCTGGAATGATCCAGCCTGTCTCGCATGATCTTTACTGCATTAATGATTAATGATGTTGAGGAATTCAAATAAACTTTCTCTGAAAAAAAAGAAGAAGGTATTTTCTGCAGTCGCTGCAAACAAAGACAGAGACACAACAGTATTCAGAGTCTCTCTGCTTTCACAAAGATTCCGACCCATTGTTGACGTGACCCGTTGATAATCATAGCGTTTAGATTCTCCTCAGAGGGGGGGGTCTGACAGTCAATAAGAACTACATCTCCTCTCTTAACTTCAGCATGTGTCTATGCATCTTTTTCTCGACTGCCATCATCCACTCAACACTTCTGGTTTTCTTTAGCCATGAACTTTGTACAGGACTGCTGAGTTGAACTGCAAATCTGCAGGGTCACAAAGCTGTTTGCTTTACTCTGATAGCTGATGTTATGACTTACCCTAAAGTTATCACATAAAACATTGTTTATTTGAACTGTGGATGCTGGGCTGTCAATGTACTATTCATTTCCACCAATGTCCAGAAATGATTAGTCTAGAAAAGAAAAAGTGAAAATATTGATTCCTTTACGTAAAAGGAAATCTAAACACATTTTAAACTACTCAGAAATCCGATATCAAGCTGTGCCTGAGTACTGGGAATAATTAATAATTAGAGTCAGTAGTAGTTTTGCTAGTTTGACAGGAAGACACAGGTCAACACTATCAATTCACAGATGTGTAACTGTTCATCAACTCAATCAGACTCGATCATACAGAGACTCATGGCTACAGAAGCTGGATGTCAACCACATGGAAATGGAATGGGAAAAAAATAAATCTTTTTGCTAATTAAATTATTATTATTATCCATTTTATAAAATCTGATTAGGAGTGACTTAACAAGCTGTTACCTGATTCATTCCTTCTCTGTTTTCAACAGTGCTGGTTTGTTTTTTTGTTAGCAAAATCACAGATAAAATACTTGAGAGATTTTCATGCAGCAAAGAAAAGTCCAGTGTGTTTTGGAGTGGATCTGAATGAAGTTGCAAATTCAAGATTAAAAAAAAAATTTTTTTTCGGAAAAATTGTAACAGGAGACTTTTGCATCATTTTCTGTCAATTACGTGTAGAAACTGATTAGTCGTTTACCAGGAAGGATGAAGATTGTAACACGGATCACGTCCAGAAAGAGAGCTGGATCCATGATTTGTTTTAATCAACTTTATCAGGACACAGAGAGCAGCTGTTTGAGGTAGACAAGTTTATGGGTTGTTATCCAGGTCACATTGGATCTCTACATTGAATAAAATTAGCTAAACTTTATATTTATGTTTTTATCTCGTATGCAGACTTTATCAAGAAACTTTAAACTCTCTTTTATTCCTGAATGATTTCATCTTTACGCTGAGAAGTCTTCACTGGGTATTTTCTTCTCCGCTCTCACAGTGTTGGGTTTCCCAGAAACTGTAACTGTTTAGCTTTTGCTGTGCAAGTTTGACTTTCTAGGAAACACTTCCCATTTTCCTGAGAAGAGCTACGGAAGCCAGCCCTCTGAGAAGGAAAAAAAAACCCTCCCTGCACGTTTTCTCCCATGTCTGCATTCCAGAGGTGTCGAATGAAAACACTGGAATATACTGCTGCAGATTCAAACGCTTCATCTGCCACATGTGCTGCTTTAAGCCACGTAGGATATCAGGCCAGAGAGAAAAGACTTCCAGCGTGGAGCAATGAAGAAAAAAGATGAGACAATAATACATCTAGTTTCTGGAGAGCTGTATAAGAACATGGACGGATGCATAACCTCCACATTTCATGCAGTACTTTAATTTTGCACACATTTTCTACTAAGTGAAATGAGCAGAAAAATTTAATTGAAATAAACATTTTCTGTCAGTAAACTGATAGACTGTTGAAGTGAACCCCATTTAAAATCTATTTCTACACAGTTTCAGGTTTGTGTGAAGAATGAAGTTCTCCTAATGAACTCAAACAGCTCCACGAAGAGCAAATGGGATCTAATTAAATGCACCACACATGTATCAACCATATGACTACATCTGCTTATCTTGTCCTATATTCAGGAATGCAAATAGTATATACAGGGCTTCACTTTTTCCATATTTTATGTTAGAGCATCATTCTAAAATTGAGTAAATGGAATTTTTCCTAAAAAAATCTATACCTCATGATTACAGTAGAAATGTTTCCCTTTTTTTTTTGTAAATTCAGTTAAGCAAGCAAATATTCACAGCCTTTGCTACAAAGCTCAAAATTGAGCTCAGGTGCATCTTCTTTCCACTGATCATACTTTTAAGATGTTTCTATGGCTTAATTGGTAAATTTGGTTAATTTGATAGGAGTTTGGAAGGTGCACGCCTGTCTATATAAAGTTCCATAGGTGATACTGCATGTCAGAGCACAAACCAAACGTGAAGTCAGAGGAATTGTCGGAAAATCTCTGAGACAGGATTGCCCAGAGCCACAAATCTGAGAAAGCGTACAAAAATATTTCTGCTGCTTTGAAGGTCCCTGTGAGTACAGTGGCCTCCATCATCTGTAAATGGAAGAGATGAAAACCTGCTCCTGCGCTTTTGACCTCAGACAACAATTCATTTTTTTACAGGGCAATGACCCTAAACACAAAGCAAAGGTATGAAAGAAGTGGCTTCAGGTCCCTGAGCGGCCCACGTAGAGCCTGGACTTGAATCTGATTGCATATCGCCATAGAGATCTAAAAATCTCTGTGAATCGATGCTCCCCATCCAAACTGATGGAGTTCGAAAGGAGCTGCAAAGAGGAATGGGCAAAACTGCTTAAAAATGAGTGTGAAAAAGATTGTGGAACCATATTAAAAAGACTTCAAGCTGTAATTCCAAAGGTTCCACAACATATCATTGAGCAAAAGCTGTGAATACTTACGTACATGTGATGTCTTACTTTTTTCATTTGAATAACATAACAGATTTTATGCTTATGTCTTAAACCATATTTGGTTTCATTCATAAAAACATTTTTGGAGCTTGATGACAAATAGAGGAGCTAAAACTGCTGGTTAGCAATACAGTAGATCTTTTTTGTTGTAAAGTCACTTAAAGGAAAAGGGAAATTATGATGAGAGAGCTTGATGCATTGATGTTTAGCTTAAAACAAATAAACTGTTCAGTCTTCAAAAAAGAGAAGAAGAGAAATTCCATAATAAATAGACTCATTTATTTATGTACAACAAATCTTTAAAGTGTACAAAGTCTAAAAAGTAACATTTTATCAAAAAACAAACACCAAAGACCAAATATGTACATTTATGAACATCATATTTACACTCTGCTTTTAGTCAGTGAAGGTAAAAGTACTTTCTGTACAGCTTCATGAGAACCTTTCACAACCTAAAAGCCTGTGACCAGTGATTAACCCACACTGAACTAACCAGCATCTGGTAAGTGTACCTTCACCATATAACACCATCCCTCACACAACTCACTGTAAACAGGTTGACACACTGAGTCCAAAAGCATCAACACAAAAACTTGAACAAAATTTGTCATTACAAAGGCACACGTTTGTTAGCAAGGCAACTATAAAGCTCAAAGAGCCTGTATTAAAAAAAACAAAAAACATGATGGGCCACATGGCTTCCCTTAGAAAGGAACGCTGGTTTAAGGCAAACGGAGACTCAGGTCCTTCGGGAGGTTGTAAATACACACGTGCAACAGACATTAGACACACATAGTCACGTGTTTCTATCAGAGCCTTTTGATCCGTGAGGAATGTGCTGAACCCCCTGAAGGAGCCCAGGGAGGGAAAATTTAAAGTTTGCCCTCCATCATCGAACAGACAGATGATCACAAATCAGGACAACAGCTGAAAACGTGTTGGGAGAAATCGACAGGCAGCTGCTGGAGAGCTCTGTCTTGCGACCATGCGGTGTTTTCTAAAGGCCATCACGGATGATACACGACTATCAGACCAATCGACACTGGTAAACTGGTATAGTTCACTTTAAATCCAAACTGTTTTGGTTTCATTTTATTGATTTCTATGAAAGAGAACTAAAATCGCCATGTGTTGTTGTGATGTGTAATATTAAGTTACTAACTCTTTTATTAAAGAGCTAGCTGCCTTGTCTGGATCCTCTCTTGTCCTTTAGGTAGCCAAAGGTACCCTGTTGGTAGCTTTAGCTTAGAGTAGCCATGACTATTGATAACATGAACAGGAATAAAACTTCTTTTTTTAAAAACTGTGATATTTACAACACTTTTTGTGAATTCTACCCTTCTTGGCTAGACAAAATTTAGTTATCAGTTGGTTTAGATGAGTTCACTCGAACCATATAAAGACATCTGCATCTCAGTTTGGAAAACAAAAACACGTCATCTGTGTTTGATGATTTGCTGAGAATTGATTATCGAAAAAACAAAAAACAAAACGTGCAATCTGAAAACCATCACACCCTGTTTTTCCCCCGTAGAGCACCTGGTCTGTCAGGATATAGTGGTTCAAGGCTTGAGTGATTGTGGCTTTGACTTCCTTAGCTTTGTGCAAAAGGATGTCTAGTATAGGTAGTTCATCATCAAGGCTCTTCTTTCCACTCTGTCCGATGATTTTCAGTTTTCAACAAAGGCCGGATTGTCCGCTTCTTCATCCAAGCTCACCATTTGTCTCTGACAGGACAGCAAATCAATGGATGTCAGACAAAGACCGTACAACAACATACATAAAAAGAGAGGAAACAGGCATCACTAATCAACACTGATTTATCTCTACTCACTTTAGGGTAGGAGTACCCATCATCAGGGCTGTTGCTCCTCCAGATGTGCACCTGGTCCTCCGTTGTCTTCTGATAGACGGGGTTGTCGAAGTGAATGGTGTTGGTGTTCTTCAGCCTGTAGTTCCTCCACAGCAACAAGCCACCAACAACCACCAGGCAGATGATGGCTACGTGAGCACCACATGGTATGGAGGAAGACACATAGACAGAGATGAAACATGATGGCCGATGCTGCAATTATTTCATATTATGTTGGTATTTTTTCCTGTATGCAAGCAACAAAGCAACTCACCCAGAGGTAAGACGATACAGAGAGCCAAAGGAGTGGTGTTGCCGGGGTCGTGTATGACTGCAACAAATCCATGATGGAAGTCTAAAAGAAACGTTAACACAGCGATATCATACACCGACCTGCATTCTAAGCATTGTATATGTCACTGCTGAGGGAAATCCAATCTAGAAAAGGCGTTTGATTGTACATTTTGGACAAAAAATACACAGATCAAAGTTCGTGTTCTTTTTGTGAGGTGATTAGGAATTTTTTGAGATTCACACAAATAACACTATAAAAAATTAAAAAAACCCAATTTAAACTAAACTTGGCGAAGGTATGGGGCGTGGCTCAGGAAATAATCTGTTACACTCTGGACAGAATGGATTGATTCCTTAGGCATTCCAGCATTTTTCCTATTTAAGCAAGAAAATGGTTGACCCAGTTTCTGCAAGATTTTATCGAAAAGTGGGGCATCTGTAGGAAAAACATGTGTAGGCTCGTTCGAGAGGTATGCGTTCTGCTGAGCGCCAGTCTAGATTTGTTCTTTTTTGCCCAAAAGGCGTATAATTTATTTTATATCACTGATGGATGGTTTTACCAAAACAAGCTAGTCTTAATAATGTGCTATTAAAATATTGATATTACTGATGTATGACAATGCAGTTTAGCCATGATTTACTAAAACATACAAAATGAGCATTCTACTTAAACTCGCCTGGAGAGGTGGTTGAGGCCTCAGTGGTGGTCTGGGGAGTTTCAGGCCGCGCAGTCCGGGTAGACGAGACCCTTGGTCTGGGTGTGGAGGTCGGAGCAGGGGGTTTGGTGGTGGGTGGAACTGGCTTGGTCACACTGCTTGTGATTAGGAATGGTGTGGAGGTGAGGACCCGAGGTTTTGCTGTGGTGCTTGGTGACGGTGGTGGCTGATGGGTTGTGCTGGAAACCGGAACCTGAGGCTGCTCACGAGTTGGAGGTGCTGGTTCAGCTGGAGGGGTATGAAAAGAGGAGGAGTGAGAGGACTGCTGGAGTGCTTGACACGGTTCTACAGTATGTCTTATTGCTATCCAGTACCTACCAGGTACACATGACCTCATATCCCTGGCTAGCGTCATGTTGTCCGCACAAACACAGGTATATTTGGGGGGATGTCTTCCCACTTGAGGAGCTCCCAGACACATGAATTCACAAGCAGATATCTGGCACCAGTCTCTGCCTGCAATCGAAAAGCAGATGACATTTTAATTTAATTTCACTGTTTTACATGTTCTCAGTGGGGTCATATGGAGGTGATATGCCATTCACTTTGCTTTGAGAATACTGTCTTGTCTGTATGCTAAATTTAAGCTAATGATCCAGACAAGTCAGAGAGCAGTTAGCGTAGTTTAGCTGAACTGGAAAAAGCATTCTCATATGTGTCCATATATGATCCACCCAAAGGCGTATTGGAATCTCACTCATTAGCTAAAAAAAACCCCAAAACTTTTTCTGCTTTATTTGATTTATTCAGTATTCTGGACAGTATGTGAAAGTTTTCTTACCTGCAGGTTGTTTCAGGTTATGGTAAACAAGAATGTCCTCTGGTGATGACAGGTGCTCAACAACTGGTGTGATGTCATGGCCTGTCAGTCTGTTTGCACTGAAGATGGCGCTATTGCCGACGTCCGTCCAGAAAACTTTTTCCTAGAAGCAAAAAAAACCCCACAGTTTAAATATTGATGCGACTCTGAACAGTAGTATCAGTGGGGACAACCTCTGTTTACGCATGCAGCCAGAGATTCATAGAAGCTCGTATTTGGGAGGCTCTGGGTTTATGTGTAACGGAGCTTATCAGGTGATGAACATCTACCTCAAACAAAGTGAGTCCCAGTGGGTGAGCCAGTCTGTGTTCGTCTATGATGAGGGTGCGCCGGCCCCCACCTTGCACGTCGATACTGGAGAGGGTGTGCAGCTTGGAGTCCACCCAGTACAGCCGCTGGCTCAACAGGTCTGGGGAGAAAACAGAATAGGGATCAGTCAACATGACACAGGAACCCCTGGTTTCACACACACATGCATCAAACAGCTCAAAACCAGAGAGACATGAAGTCGAGTGTTTACCAAGTGTAATCCCATTCGGCCACACTATGTTGTCAGTAACCAGAGCGTTGCGGTCTCCTCCGTTAAGACCTCCCTTCTCAATCTTTGCAGGATTCCCCCAATCAGTCCAGTAAACAAAGCTGAGAAGACAAATTCAATATGTTTAAAAAAAAATTGTGATCTTAAATCTCAGAGTCTACGATGTATCTGGTTTATTCCTAGTGTTTAATCTTACTTGCTGTGGGGATCGACCACAATAGCACGGGGTTTGGATAAGTCTTGATAGAAAAGAGTTTTGCGGCGGCTCCCATCAGCGGTTACCACGGAGATGGTGCGGCGAATGCCGTCAGTCCAGTACAGGTTACCGTGGATCCAGTCGAAAGCGATGCCTTCAGGGGCATTGATATTGATGTTGATGATCGTGTTGTGATGAGCGGGGTCTTCTGCCATGTCCATCGGTGCTCTGGGGTAAAAGTGGAGAAGAGTAAGCAGGAGTAAAGGGACCCAAAAGTTTGTTTTTATTTTTATTTATTCTTGCTTACCTGTAGATCTTCTTCAGAGAGATGTCTGACCAGTAGATCTCTTTGGTGGCCATGTTCATGTCGAGAGCGACAGCGTTCTTCAGACGGGGGATCACTCTGGTGTAGTCGCTTTTATCCAGAGACATTCTTCTGACTTCATGGCGGTTGGTGAAGAAAAGGTACGCTATTGTACCTACAAAATCAGAGTTGTGTATGTATGTTATATGAAATAGCTCATAAAAGTAAAGTCTCACTAGAATCAGTGTTAATGCTAAGAGAACAAATAAGACAAGCCGATATTTACCGATGGCCTTGCAGGCTTTGGTAGCCGGGTCGACTTGGTAGCCCTCCTCACATTCGCATTTGTAGCTGCCTATGTGATTGATGCAGATTTGACTGCAGGTATCTGGGTCGGCACACTCATCAATATCTGTGACGAAGAAATATGACGACACATCAGAAATGATTCACTGCATGTTTCTGTTGCTTCCATCATATATTGTTCTGATTTTTGCCATAACAAGTGAGAACTAAGAGACATTCATGTGTTGTTGTTTTTTAAGAATTATTTCTGCACATAAGCATGTGAAGATGTTACCTTCACAGCGCTTGTTGTCAACCAGGTGAAAACCAGCAGGACACAGGCACTCGTAGCCGATCTTCAGGTCGTTGCAGGTATGTGAGCAGCCGCCGTTACTGAACAGGCACTCATTGAAGCCTGCAGTGCATAGAAAAAAAGGTTGGTTCTCTGGTAAATTATCGTTCTCAAGCTGCAGACTCCCTCATTAAATACCTAAAAGTAGGATTTAAGCAGAGAGTAATGAATGAGAGGTTTCTGCACTCACCACATTCCCTCAGAGGCTCATCTGTCCAATCCCTACAATCACGCTGCCTGTCACACACCTTCTCCATGCTAATGCATTCCCCGCTTTTGCACTTAAACCTGGTCGGGCCGTCACAGTGAGTTACTGTACATGAAAGGAGAACATAGAAAATACAGTTAGAGTCAAAGACAGAGTCTTTACAGTTTGATTTGGATCGGGAGTGCTACAGGTGGAAATTCCCACCGTTGATACAGCCCAGTTCATCGCTCATGTCGGTGCAGTCATACTGGTGGTTGCATTGGAGGCTGCCATGAATACAAGTGCCATCGCCGCATTCAAACTCATCAGGCCGGCAGGTGAGGCGAGCTTGAGGGACGTAACAGGTAAGAAATGTGAGTGATGGTGACTTAAATTGCACGACATCATGTTGTCACGATATTTCCAATCAAACTCACTGCAGTCAGCTTCATCTGATCGATCAAAGCAGTCGTATCCTCCGTCGCACTTCCAGGTGCCGTGAATGCACTCTCCATTGCGGCACCTGAACTCCAAGGATGTACACTCATGAGTGTGAGCCGGAAGAGGTCGCTGCGTGCCGCAGTTGCTGGGCCACTCGTCCGAGCCATCAGCGCAGTCGGTGTCTCCGTCACAGACCCACAGGCGGGGAACACAAACGGTGTTGTTGCACTGGAAGGATGCGGTGTTGCAAGTGGCAGGAGGGCAGGAGGCCTCGTCGCTGCCGTCGTCACAGTCGGAATCGTCGTCACACAGGAAAGAGGACGACACGCACTGGCCGTTCCTGCAGTTGAACTCGGTGTTTACATTGCAATGCCTTGGAGCTGAGAGAGGAGACAAAATAGGTTTGATAGAAATTAAACATCAGGAAGATTTTGGAGCAGAGAGGAGAGAGAGAGAGGACAAAAAGTACACTGAGAGGAGACAGATGTGTGGAAATCTTGAGGCTAACTCATCTTACCACAGTCTTCTTCATCAGCTCCGTTCTCACAGTCAGCTTTTCCATCACAGCGCCACGTGCTCGGTACACACTGTTTGAGGCGGTCGCCGCAGCTGAACTCAGTCGGTCGACACGTTTTGGCCACTGGAAAAGAAATAAACAAAGAACGGTAAGCAATCCGTCTTCGCCATCAGAGCGATTATAGGTTGGTGATGCATGCAGAGCAATAACAAAACCGTTCTCTTGTCAGGCGACATGATACTCACTGCAGGCAGCAGGAAGTTCATCGGTGCCGTCTCCACAGTCATCGGTGCCGTCGCACACCCATCTGTTTGTCATGCATTTCCCGTTCCCACACTGGAACTGGTTGCTTCCACATGTTGTCAATGCGTCTATAACAGACATATATAAACTGTTCAGCTCAAACGATGATTGTTTCAGGTATGGAGAGCCAATAGAGGAAGGCTGCCCATAAACACAGACATGACTGTAAATTAGAAGGGGTGAAGTCACAGAATAATAATCCAGCAGAACTCGATTCAACTCAGCTCTCTAGTCCTGCTGGTATAACAGCACTAAAAGCTATTTTATAATGCTAACATCTTATTTTTTGTGCGAGCATGCGGTTCATCAGTAAAACAAAGTGCAGCTAACCTGAGAGGGACACTGACAAATATTTATGGGATCACCAAACTTGGATTCATCCCATGGGGAACATGAAAACCAGTAATAAATTTAAAAGTGTTAGCAAGAAGTTAGGCGATCATTAAATCCAGTGGGAATCATCGTCGCGGGACAAGAGATGTCTGTGAACATTTGTTGGTGATCCATCAAACAGTTGTTGAGTCATTTCAGTCAGAACTAAAGAAACATCTCTGTGTTCAGGATATCACATGTATTTTTTTTTAAATGGGTTGCTTTCAATGTTCTTTTCTCTTTCTTCAATCTGTTTTATTCTACTATGGTGAGGGTAGCGTCCTCACTAATGGTAAAAACTGTGTTAAAAAATTGCCAGAAGCAAAAAAAAGAAGAAGGTTGGGACATAATGACATTGGCTTGACACCACACATATATGAGCAAACGTGCACATGCTTGTTTGTACTTGTTTGAACACGTCAAGTAATGTTTAAACAGCCACACTGCATGTATGTAAGCAGAGCCCTGCTTTTATCAGGCATTATCAGAGAGCTGCTGATAGGCAAGGTCATTGTCACAACTGAAATAAAACTTAACAGTGTTTCCGGAGCCTGCTGACGCTAATGTATGTCTCTCTGACATCAGCCATCTTTAATAAATCTGCTTAACCAATTAAACAGAAAGCAGTGGTTAAAAAATACTTAAGAAGGACAGCAGTTACTGAAAACGTAGTGGAGGCCATTCCTCCCTTTGGCCCCGGGGCTCCAGAAACCTAGATGGCCACCTGTTTCTGGAAGGGGCAGAAGAAAGTCTTGTAGCTTCCTAATGGGCTGGTATACTGAGAGATTTGCTTTTAACCATGGATTAAATATTCATGAGTAGGTATTTATTTTTCATAAGCTTGTGACCTATAAGAAAAGGGTAACGACACAGCATAAATCATGTACGGTCACGTTCTGGAATAGGAAGATTCAAACATCTGGTGCCGTCGATCATGGCTGATTTTTCAGTTGGTGACATCTGTGTTATGGCTGTGAAAAGAATTTATGACTTCACCATAAAGGATGTCCTTGAGGGTAAAACAAACTAAATGAGTGTAAAACACTCAGATGGTTCAGGTGAGGTTGACTTTGAACGTTCCCTGAATGCAACTGTGAGTAGGAGTCACAACAACACGGTGGAAGTTTTCAATGTATAGATAACATCTCGTGATTCATTACCTCAAGAAATATTCGTTGGGAATATTTATTTACTTAATGAGTTTAAAGTTCAGTTCAGACCTTGTTATTCAAACTGGGCCTAATGCCAGTGTTATTGATTAATTACAAGCAAATCAATGTTCGTGAAATAATAAATGTGCTTGTGTTTGGTGCGTATTGTGTGATGTGGTGTGTTTAATTGATTGTCCATGAGGTGAGTGGACCGATCAGGACACAACTCCTACATCAATCATCTGTACCTTGGCCAGCAACAATTATATTTCATGACCCAAATAAAATCTCTCTGTTCAAACATGGACCGGAGACACAAATATTTTCTGGACATGGGGTGCAGCCTCTTTTACTGGTGTGAATTGGTGAGGACCAGTTCCAACATGTTTTTGGGCTTCTGGTAACCAACATGCCGGGAACAGGTTTGATAGTGTCTTCCCATCAGAATGAGTAGTGAGACCAAATCTAAAAGGCGTGCAAGATGTTTACACTGGCGCTCCATTCATTTCCACAACGTGGGCATTGGAGGTGATGAGAGAAATATGCAAACAGGCAGGGTATTGCATCATGTGGGGAGAACCTCTCTGCGCACTTTGACTGCTGGCGAAACCCAAATTGATCCAAAAGTCTAAAGCGAATGGCGCCACTTCCCATTTTTATGAATGGCTTGACAAAAAAACCGGCTTTTTCAGAATCCCCGCTTGATATGTTTGCAGAGCGCAGACGCGCTGCTCACACCTCATTGGTGGAGTCATTGTGCCGCAAGCAGAGCGCCAGTCAATGAAAAAGCGCAAAACATGCATCTCCGTGCAGAAACCGGCAATGATAAGACAGATAGAAAAGTAAAAGTGGAAACTGAGAGAGAGTAAAGAATGATTTACAAACCGTTCATTCACAGGGAAACGTGAGATCAGCGGTGAAAAAAACAAAAACGCACAGAAATTTGACCTACATTCTGAGGATAATTGCTCCCTCCCCCCACTCACCTTGCATCCGGTGCTATCAGAGGAGTGGGCAATTTAAACCCACACAACTAACAATTTAAATGAATTAAAAATGTTGTTAAATATATATAATGTTGGACAACATTAATTTGAGGCGCAGCACTTCTTTTTTTTCTTGGAGAAACGAATCAAGCACAGATTTAATTAATGACATAATTGATCAAGTTAAAGCAAAGTGTTGTACTTACTCGTCGGAACTAGGCAGCAGATGATGAACAACAACGACGGCAGTATCATGTTTTTTCGGCCGTCCTGGAGGATTTATGGACGCTGAAGCTGTCAGGTCTTTTATTCTAACTGTCAGGGACTCGACTAATGTCAGACTCTGAATCAGAGGCAGCAAAGGTTCGAGTTGATGCTCCAAGATTAGTCTCTGCTGTAGGATGTGAGGAGGGATGCTCTGCACACTGTAATGTTTGACAACATCAGACCCATTTCAATGTGGTCCACGGGTGGGTGGACCCGAGTGGGGCCCCAGAGGAGGAGGGCGGGATCTGGAGTGGTGTGATTTCTGAGGCGCACAGCCTCAACAATTGGGAGGAGGAGCTGCTTGGGATGATTTTACTATGAATTTAACCCTTTCGGGCAAGACATGCGTGGAATTTGTATACGTACACGGACTTTTGATTCTCTGAACTTTAGCTGTGATTCATGCATATTTCTCCTGAGGACCATACAAGGGAGCATGAACTCAGAACAGACTTGATGAACGGGGTGTGTAGATGAAGTTACTGCAGAAGTTTGAGCAACAGTAACCTCAATTATACATGATAGGGTTTTGTGTTTTTTTTGGGATACCAGGACTGCCACATGACAAGCATTCATTCTACAGAACAACAGTGGTTTCTAATATTAATAATGGTGTCAGTAATTAATAATAAATTATGAATAGGTCATTCAGATTACGCTGCAGGTTTCTGGTCCGTGGAGGAATCTGGATTAGTCATAGGGAAGCCACCCTCAGATATACCATGTAAACTGTGCAACAAAAGAAGACAGTTACAAATTTTTTGCAGGGTCCATCAGATAGTTGACAATGAGATTTAGAGGAGCAGCCGAGATGAAATAAAACTAGAGACATAACCTTGACCTGAGCAGAGCAGAGGCAGCACCACATACTGTAGTTCAGCCACTGAATCGATAATCCAGATGTTTCCTGTCAACATACGTCATGCAAGATTCCCCGGAACAGTGGCACTCGTTCAAAAACACAGAGCTCTAGTACATCAGGTTGATCACTGCGGTGAGTTTAATGACCCTGTTCCTGTCATAGAAAGAGTCACCCATTCAGATAACATGAACCACCTACAGATAATCTATTTTATTGTGTGTGGCCTTCATCCCAACTCCTACGCTGATAAATGTATACAAACACAGCAGTGATAAGCGAGCAGAGAACGTGAGACGTCCTCACCGGTTACTTCTTCCTTTCAGAGCTCAAGATCTGCTTCACAGAAGCTACAAATGGAATTCAGAGTTCGAGGCCAACACCGTCACGCTGCTGCTAGGGATGAGATATGAAAACTTACGTAAAGAGAAAACTACAAGATGGAAGAAATACAGGAGCTGTATGTCACAAATGTGTTTGTCACATTTTTATATTACTATTTTTACATTATTGGTGCTGATCGAGCTGCCTTTAAACTGTAGTTGTTGTTGGTTGAAGTGAAGTTACTAATCTCAGGGTCTCATAGGTCGCACAATAAATCTGAAGGGTTATGTGATGATAAAAAAGAATGGATTTAACAAAATGTCAGAAATTTTGCCACCAATTTATGTATGTTACAATCTCCATGATGCAAGTAGCTGATGTTGAGACAAAACGTGTCAACATAAGACCTATTCTACCATAAATTACAATGGGTTTATCCAAAACAGAATGGGTCGCACTCATTTATTGATTGTCCTTTTCCTGTGGGCACCAGGTAGAAAGTACTGGTCCTAAAATATTATACAGACTGTGTACTTTTTTCTGATCCCTTCTGTGTAATATTAGAAAATCCCACCACTTTGGGCAAATTGATAGCATGTTGTTATGTAGAGCCGTAGAGTAAAGTAAAAATGATTTAACTATAAAATGTTCCAATATTACTTTTGGTTACATGAAGTAGGATCTTTTTGGGGATGTCCAAACATTTGCCTGCTTTGTCCTCTCCTTTCCAGCGCAAGTCCATACATTTAGGGCGCTTTTATTACGTCCTTTTCTTTCAGTTAGATTGTGTTCTCAGTTCTCAGCTCGATACAGGATTTCAGGCAGGAAAACAATGACATCATTAAAAAAAATGTCAGAAACTCTTGAGATCCCAGTAGTTTTATCCAGCAACAGAGCCGTCTCCTGTTCGACACACATTCTGTCCAGAGCTGACCATCTGCAACCCACCCACCTTCAGACCCACTGTGCTGGACAATGGTTTACATTTAATAAGAAGTGACATGGAATTTTCCGGCCTCTGCTCCAAACTGGGTCCTTTCTGTGACCGACTTTTAAAAATGAAACTGTTCCCTAAGCTAATTTCCAGATCTGAGGAACCCTCAATGCTTACACCCCCACCCCCCCCCCACCCCCCCACACACACACCACCACACACCCACACAAATTCGCGGAGGCGGCACTAAGACCCACTGCAGAGAGAGGAAAAAAGTTTTCTTGTATGTTTTGGCAGCATAATCATGGAAAGCAATGAGAGAGCAAATGAGGATAAGCCCAACTAACACACACCCCATCTCAGATGATGAACTTCTTCTTATTACACATAAACCCAACGAGTAGTTTCTCGTTCTGTTCACACACTCACTGCTTCTCCTTGTTCAGATCAGGTTTTTCTAGATAGGGAGAAATTGGCTTTTGGGAGAAAGGACATGGGTGTGTTTGTGTTGCTACATCAGAATCCCAGGAACGATTTCTGGCTTGCGCTTAATTTTTGTATTAAGTCAGTCATAATTTACTGACAAAGTCATCTCCCAGAATAAGGATGCATTTCTTGTTTGACTTATGGATAGTGAGAGGTAATCGGTAAATGGCCTTTCATCACTGGCCCTGGAAAAGCAGATAAGGATAAGGAACTTTATTGAAACGGGGTGAAACAGTAACAGGGAGTGAGAGGAAGCTGTTGAGAAACCTCCTGTCCTTGTCGATTTCAGTCTTTTTAAAAAAGGAAAAGTTACTTGGGATTCACAGAGGAGTGAAACAAGAAGAGCCAACCAGGGAAAAAAGGAGAAACACCAAATGTATCCTGATAATATGGCACAGATATAACTGTACAAACACATTCACAGAGGAATCTAATAATCTGCTGGAAGAATCGAGCTCTCTGGAGGGTGTGTTTCTTTTCAACTCAGCCAAGCTATGAGAAATCACCCACAAAATAGATCCACAGAAACAACCCCTCGTGTTTATTATTGAGGCGTGTCTGGGGATACTAGAAAGGAAGGTGGATGTGTGTTTTAGGGCAACAAGTGGAGACCTAAAATCAGATGAGAAAGGAAGGACCTGCAGTAGCCGCTGATTACATTTAAAGATCAAGTAAAGCAAATAAACTATGATCAGACAAACAGAGTTCCATCTAATAATAGATCCGTGGAGTCAGCTGCAACATTCAGTACCATTCAGTGTGGTGTGACTGAAAATGCATGAACTAACACACAGTAAACATTAAAAATGAATTTAATGTCAGTATGTGGAGCTGATGGTCCTCTTCATTCTCACCCTGACCTTCATAAAGTCCAGCGGTTTGTGGATGAGCTTGTTAGAGATGGAAATTTCCCCCAGCTCTCAACCACTACTGCTGCGACAAGCAACCAGTGAGCTTCGTATTGAGCACTGGGCGACAAAGCTGGTTTTAAAATGAACATTATGGACGCTGTCTACTGAACTGAGTCTGTGAATATATGTCTTCTAATACAACTATAAGAAGAAGAGAGGCATTGGTTGAAAATAATGAAGATAAAATTCAAGTTATTGCAGAAAAACCTAAATGCAAAATTTTAAAATTAAGTGAGTGAAAACAGAACTGCAAAACATGAAGAAGCTAAACGTGGAAATACAATGTCTCAGTGGCAGTAATACAAGTAAATAAAGAGTAAAAAGAAAATTGCAGGACAAATATTAGTGCACAACGGATGCTTGTTGCAAACTTAAGTTCTAATATTCAGTATTTATATAAAAGTATTTATTAGCTTTATGAATTAGGTTCGTGTGTGGAGATGGTAGTAGTTGCAGTTCTGGTGAAACAAGACAAAGGAGAACATGATATATAGGTAGTGAAATGAATCAGACCTTATGGTGATCCTAGGCTGGCCTCATTATGCTGTGAGCTAACTGTACACAGGGACACTACAATGTGCAAACAAAAACAGTTTTCTATGTGTCCCAAACCAATAAGATTACAATAAGGTTGCAATAAGGTAAACAAATGGGATCTTTATTGGTTTACGTTTAAATGTATGATGATATGCAATTCAACTGTGCCCGGTTCCACAAAGCTGAGCGCCCTCGTCCGTGATAAAGTAGCTGACTTTACACAGTTCCAGAAGTAGATATGTTGAAGGCGTCGTTGTGGTGAGGTCTTGCTTGTTTTGAGACAGACAAAACTGATCTTGATGGTTTTGGAACAATAGGCTCAGAGCTGTCTTAGACTGCCCCCCTGTGGATGACCCCGCATCAGACAAAAGGTCTCCGGAAAACGACGTACAGTTCGGCCTCTAGGATGTTTCCAGTTCATGCATTGCTGTTATGACACTTCACTATTTTGCAGATAGACAGATGAGTTTTGCAGTATTTGCAGAGTGTTCAAAAAATGTTTATACTATCCACAAAGGTGTATTGGTCAAGACAGTTTGCGCTTTATTTTGTGTCAAATATTTTCCAAACCCCCTCTGATCTCAACAAATTTACTTGTCACTGTTCAATTTAATTCAGTTCAATTCAAAAAACTTTATTTGTGCCCATGGGGCAATTAAAAGCACATAAAGCAGTATTGGTATAAAGACAGAATTTATGGACAAAAAAAGAAATGCAGAGTGCAAAGAGCAAAAACCAGACTCAATACACGGAAAACCAACAGTAACACTAAAATACACAACATAGTAAACAGAAATGTATAGTATAAAAAGGTATGTGCAATGAGCAGATAAATATATTTTAAAAAATTGTAGAAATTGTAAAACTATAAAGATATAGAAAATCAGAAAATCAGTTGTTAAAAATGTATACCAAAAATGTAAATAAATAAAAATGCCGAGACAGTTTTAGCCCCGCCTGACTTTTCTTAGATTAAATTTGTACAAGACGATGAATTGGAAGAACAACGAAGGCTGATGCTCATTGGTCCACTCACTGACCAATCACAGCAGTCGCAACACGTGGTCAGTATAAACAGGAAGTCATTAATTTCATTGCGCTGCAACTTCTTGAAGAATCAACGACGAAACAGAAGGCCTCCCTCGGGTAAATTGAATTAATGACGACACGCTGATGACGTTCGAGTGAAGGTAAAAGGTGAATATCGTGCATTTGTCATTTTATAAACTGTCCCTTGACTGCTGTGTTTAGAAATGAGACGCATAATTCCCTTTAAACGTAGTTAGAGGTTTAGTTATTTGTAGTTCCTCATAGTTCTGGTCGTTAAATCCACAATTCATGGTTTTACAAGACACAACCGTTTGAGTAACACGACATTATAGATTTGCAATAGATTTTAAGATAACATAGTATCTTAGATCAAAAAGCATTAATTAAGTGACTTTATTACTTAGTCTTTCATTGATTTCATAAATGAAAGCGGGGATTTTGTCTTCTGTTTTAGCAGCATTGCATGTTGTTCATCTTTATAATTAATATACCGATTAAAAGATCGTCATTGGTTAATTTTAATTCAATTTTGTGATTTACACCCAGTAATGGAAGCTAAATAAATGTATTCCATGGGTATTATTGTTTGGCTGCTGTTGGTTGTAATAATCTATCAGACCTCCTACATCAAATAAAAGGACATATCTGAAATTCCTTGCCTCACAAGGTGCAGTCACGTGGTTTCCTTTCTTAATGTCATTCAAAGATTTTCATTTTCAATGCTGTTAATAGAAAACCATTAGCTCCAGGCCAAGACTGTACTTTGTAAAGCAGATGCTCAGTTATCCAAATCTTGGTAATGAATGGAAGCAGCTGGACTGAGGACAGTTCAGAGGCTACCTCAGCTCTAATGGAGTAATGGGGAGTTTCAGATAATTTAGCTCCTCTGAGGTGCTATTTTACAGATAAAATAATCAAATGAATTCTGTTTCAACTGTTTGTAATGTTGTATTATTTTGTTTTATATCACTCTTTCGAGGCTGCTATGGACATAAGCCATTTTTGACCACCTTTCGGTGATCAATTATGAATCCTACTACCTCTTCAGCACACTGTCAAGTCCAACACCCTCCAGATGTCCAAATGGATGATTGGCTCTTTCTCTCTCATGAATCTGCTGGGCCTCAGCTCCTGGATGAGAGCAGGGAAGTCGTGGAGGCAGAGGACAGAGGCCGAATCAAGTCCAAGTTGGTTTCAGTGTGGAACAGTGTCAAATATGGTTTGTTTTACCATGGCTTAGTGACTTAGTCACTGTTTTACATTTTTACTGTAGAATAGGAACATATCTCCTTGTTTTGATAGATTATCCTGTCTTCTCTTAAATGTTTCAGGCTGGACTTTGAAGCAGAAATCCAAATTTAGTAAGAACTCTCCCGTGATCATCTTGGGGCAATCCCATGAGCTCAAGGATCAAGGTGCCAGACCTCTTGAAATGATTTCTTTCATGTCATTTTAAAGCCACATGGCATTAGTTACAGTATTCAACTGTTGAATCTGTTTCAGAGAAGAGAGAGGCTTTCCGTCGCTCTTTTGTGTCTCTGCTATGGTTGACATACAGACGGGGTTTCCCTCAGCTGGAAGGCAGCTCTCTGACCTCTGACAGTGGCTGGGGTTGTATTCTACGCACGGGGCAGATGCTGCTAGCAAAAAGCCTGTTCTTGCACCTGATGCCTCCAGGTGACAAGATATTTATTTAAATAAATTCATAGATTCAGAAAACTGCATTTTTACCATATCCGGTGATAATAAATGCTGGTCTCTGGTCGGATAGACAAATTTAGGACTTGTTTGTCTGGTGTCATGTTTTCCTCCTTTGTTGTTAAATTAAGCTGCTGTCTCACTGAATTATCAATGCATGTTGCAGCATCAGAATAGATTTTTAATTTTACGAAAACTGGTGTGTATAAGTCTTTAAGCCATTGCAGTTTGGTTGTGCACCTGTTTCTGCAAATTATTTTTTATGGTTTATATTAAGTTCTATCTTTATGAGATATATTGATTTCAATTTTATGAAAAATCAAGTGCTGGTCTTAATTTTTTAAATATTTTTGTTAACTATAGATGTGAGTTTTCGTTTTTTAACTCGTACATTGTTGCTTTGTAAGCCCCAAATGTATAAAAAAATGTTGGAGGTTGTAGATCCATGAGCAATATATCTGATGTATCATCTCGGAACCATGACACAACACTCACACCACTTTGTCTTCGTATTACTTTGAGATTGGACTTGGCATGTGAGCCACCATGCAGTCAGAGATGACTTGGACCCGCTGATCATTCATGCCACAGATGGTCCTGAGAATGGACCTTCAAAGAAAGGACGAAGACTGAGCTTGGATTCCTGCCTTGACAGATCCACGGAGGCTGTACATAGAAGAGTGGTATCGTGGTTTGCAGATCATCCTGGTGCTCCTTTTGGGATACATAAACTGGTTGAGTTGGGGAAAAGCTCAGGGAAGAAGGCAGGGGACTGGTACGGACCTGCTATTGCAGCACACATCCTCCGGTGAGACCTGAAGTTACGACCAACTGGTTTAGTTTTCCTAACCAACAAGATGTTACGTCGTAATGCACGTTTCATTTTGTTTCAGGAAAGCAGTGGCGGCATCAGCGATCCTTCCTAATCTGGTCGTGTATGTTGCACAAGACTGCACCAGTGAGTGATTTCAGTGCTTTATGCTTTGTAGACATTTCTCTGCATCAATAGAGATTGTGGGTTATTGGTATCACCTATGAGTTTGTATTTACCATATTTATATTTTATCTTTGTTATTTTTTTATACCCTCCCGATTGAAGTGTAGCTAACTTAAGACAAAGACTGGATTTAGTCCATCTGGCTGTCAAGTTTTCATCATCATTCACCAGACCTTTTTTTTTTTCCGACCAAAAAATTGGTGGTGCCTTTTCCTACTTACAGACTTTTATTGTTTATTTTCTAATTTTTCTTTTCTTCATTTTTACATGTTGGACTTGGCAATATATGATTAATGTTTGGATAACACTTTCTACACTCAGGAAGCTTTATAGAAGTGGCTATATTAAGGAATTTTTACTGCCAATATTTTTCTTCTTCTCCATGTTACAGGATGACTTTGGGCTCATTTTGTGAGTGGGATTTTTGGTCATAACTGAACAACAGTTTAATATTTTCTTTTTCACAAAATTACATTCACTCATCTCTTATCAAGTTCCTCTTGATATTTTTTTATTTTATTTTGCCGATAATGTAAGTAAAGAGACGACTTAAATGCATTTTTTTTTAACAATGATGTGCATGTTTAGGATCCTGAGTGTTGCAAGCTTGTTTGTTTTGTCTACTCTATTTAAATTAATAATAATTTCTTAATATTGGATTGCCTTTTCCTTTAGGAACACAAACCAGATATGCAAATTATTGCTAAGTGATGCAAAACATTGTGTGGATATTTTAGAAAACAAAAGTCCTCTTTGACATTGGAGGTTCTGGAGGAGGTTGTTGTGAGAAAACCGACTTGTCCCCTTTTTTCTGTGATTTCAGTTTATCTGGACGATGTGAAGAAGTTGTGTGAGCGTCCTCCCCCTCTGTCCTGGAAGTCAGTCATCATCTTGGTTCCTGTGCGACTTGGGGGACAAGAGCTCAATCCTTCCTACATCACATGTGTCAAAGTACCCAGACAATGCATTGTTCAAAATCACTATTTTATGGAGTCGAAATTGAGTTTTTGTGGTATTTCAAAGTGTGAGAACCACTTGGTGTACAATGTGTCAGTGGTCTGAAAATAGAAGTCCACATTGTAAAGGGACCAAAATAGTTCAAAGTAGAGAGCTTTTCTTCTCTCAATAGAGACTCCTGTCATTACAATGCTGCGTTGGAATTATTGGAGGCAAACCGAAGCACTCTTTGTATTTCATCGGTTTCCAGGGTATGTCATACAGTCTACATCATAATCATTGTGCTCAGCTGGCTATACTTCTGCTTATTTGACTTCCTCTTGCCCTGCTATACTAAAGATGATCATCTGCTGTACTTGGACCCTCACTACTGTCAGCCTACAGTAGATATGACAAAGGAGAACTTTCCCTTGGAGGTAAGAGGAAGTACTTTTTCTCTGTTTTGCCGTCTGTTTTTCTTTTTTCCTGTGATAGCCTTTCATAGTCATGTCAACCAGCTGCTCAGGTTTACACTCGCAAGAATGAATTATTAAACTATGTGGATGATTATATTTGGTACTCATTTGTTTTGCTTCCACACTGCATGCAGTCGTTTCACTGTAAATATCCCAGGAAAATGCCTTTCACTCGCATGGACCCCAGCTGTTCCATAGGTTTCTATGCCAAAGGCCAAAAGGACTTTGAAACTCTGTGCACGGTTGTTCATGAGGTATGTGACTGAAAGTCAGCAAGCATTTACCATCCTGATATGCTATTTAGCTTCTGGACGATAAACGATTTGCCTCCCTCCTGATGTGACTGATTCATGAACTGAACATGATGTCCCCTCATGTCCCATAGGCTCTCTCCACATCAGCAGAGACATACCTCATGTTCATATTCATAGAGGGGACAAGCCAAAAGGATGAGGAAAGCAGCACACCCATGAACAACATCACATATATCCAGAGGAAGACGGGGCGGAGGAGAGTCAGCACCTCAAATAGCTTGGAGGAGTTTGTTTTATTATGAACTGAAAAACAAATCTATCATCAGTGATCACACTAAAATATGAAAATTTAATTATGTTACTACTACTGAGTGCAAGAACTGTCATTAACGAGCAGTGTGATTGAAGGACGGGTTTTCTCAAATTATGTAACAAGCTGAAAAACACTACTGTATTTTTTATTGCTGGTATATGCCTTTTTAATTTATTGTTTTAAATTTAAAATGTTTAATATTCAACCAAAGGACTTTGATATATGAAGGATGCCTTGTGTTTTGACATTTATGTTTATCCATGAAATCCATGAGATCTTTTATGTAACCTATTCGATAATAATAGTAAAAATAATAATGATAGTGAAGACTTTTAAGGCAAGCTTTCTCTGAGATACACAATCCGACACTGTTTCACTGCATGTGACAGGATGTGCTGTCTTTTTTCGGTGGATTAGAAAATTGGATTCATAGAAACGTGACTCCCATCTAAGAACCACCAGAGAGAAAACTACTAAAAAGGCCAGATCCAGTTGAAAAACACCAATGTTGCCACAAATATTTATGAACTGGATTATTTTTCTTTTATTGTAATAAACAGATTGAGAAAAAACAAACTTGTTTTTAATTTTACACACTGTCGTGTATCTTAAGATGAGCTTGACAACAATCAGAGAAGGTTAAGTTTGCAAAAAGAAGAAGAAAGGTACATTAATAATCCCCTTGAAGTTATTTTGCTAAGGTAAAATATAGATGCATGTATGCTGTAAGAATTTGTATGTTTCAGGAGGAAAATACACAATTTGGAAGAATAACCTTATAATCCTGTCGCCATACTGTTACTAAGTTCATAGTCACTCCCTTCAAATTTATAGTTGAATATTTTAGATCTGGATCCACATCCTATTTTGTGTTGTGTAATGTGAGTTGTCAATGTGTTGATAATGTAATTTAATTTGCACGTTATTTCTAATTGAAAAACATAACCCAACACCAATGTACCAATGTTGAAAACGGTGACCTCTTCTTGAGCCCCAGGAGGTCCCTGGACCCCACCCTGAAAAGCACTACCAATCTACATATACTGTATATTTGATTTGTTACATAATGAGAAAAACATTGTTAATCGTCTTTCTGTATCTCTTTCACAACATTACACGAGCTTGGTACATTAAATTCCTTGCATTTATCATTTAATTTGAGTATTTTCTCCTTGGAATCGCCGCAGTGAAGCTCTTCTCCTGCCGTCTCTTTCACCAAACCCACGCTACCATCCCCCACGCCGGCTCCTCTCACGGCAGATGGCCTTCTGGGCATGCGAGAAGCGACCGACGCGTCGGTAGGGGGCGCTGTAAACGCGCACAGGCCGGTCGCTGCGATACGATCTACCGAGAGGGGAGGGGGAGAGAAGGAAAAAACCAACTGGGCAGGTCGCTCTTTGTTTCTGGCTAGGAGGAAAACCGAGAGACGCTGTAACCGCTGGGGATTCAAACATCAGCTTTCGCCGTTTGTGTAAGTCTTTTATATGTTCATTGTGAGATCAAGCGTGTTTTTTCCTTGTGTTTCATGCTGATTTGGGGACATTTATGCCTTTGTTAGGTGTTTTTTTTCCTGTAGAGGAGAAACACCGACATTACAGCACCGCTGCTGTGTGTGGCGCGACAGTGTGCAATGAATGAAAATGTTTTTGGAAATGTGCTCAGAGCGGAGCACCGAGCCAGGGTACGGGAGGCGCGTTGGATCAATCAGCTCCGGCGAGCAGGGATGCTCTAACCTTTAACATGTCGCCGCATCCGGACAAACGTCTCTAAAAACGGCTCGTTTTCGAGCCGAATTATCCTGGGAGAGCGTGGCCGGCTAGGCTAGCTCTGTTAGCTCGCTAGCATGCTAGGCATCGTCAGCAGTCGGCTTATTTGTTGTGTTCGGCTTCTTAAAAGCTTGTGTGTTGTTTTTTTTGTAGCTTTACCATCATTTAAGTGTAAGTAAGATAAACCTAATTTCAGTACATTATTTAAAACATGAAATTAAAGTTATGTGTGCACACTTTGCCAAAGGACATGGTGTTACTGTAACTTTTAAACCCTGCTAGGCCTGACTAACGTTAGCCATGCTAGTAATGCTAGCTAAAATAACTGTTATTTTCCGGTGCATGTAAACATTCTAACAGCTGGAACAGGAATGGGGTTTAGGTTAAGATGTTTTCGTCAGTCGCTTTTAGTAAACATCAATTCAAGAGTTTATCTTTCCTAATAGGAATCAAAAAGTTTGTTGTTTTTTTTTATTGTAGTCCGAATCTTTGAAGTGATCATTTAAATATCTACTTTGAAGTGCTGCAGGTGAATTCTATTTCAAACTTAAAGGTATACATTTTATTGTTAAAAAAAAAAAAAAAAAAAAAAAAGTCATGTTTAGTATCAGAGTTGGTATTTTTTTCCCCCCTCTTTTCGATTGGACATATGTTAAATGGATAATTTATCCAACGTCTTATAAAGGTAATTTTTGTGGGGATGAGTTTATCCCTGATCAGGTGTTGTTTGTAGGTCACACGTAGAGAGAAGAAGCACCAGACAGATTTGTGAAGACATCAGAATTAAGATACTGGTAATCATCTTTTTACATGCACAGTGTACCTGCAAAAAATTAAAAAAAGAAATTAAAAAATAATGATCCAGAGGTTATTGAAAGCAGATGAGTTGTTGATAATTTTTACTGTCTTATATTTTCTTGAATTAATTTGCATTTGAACAGTAATATTATTCACTGTCTAGAGAATTGGAGAATGTAATTGTGAATTTAAATCTCCCCCCTTTTTTTATTCACATCATTTAATCTTGATATAAACAACTTTTCTTGATTTTCAGACAGAATCTGTTTCTGGTGTCACAGACAAACATTTAAAATCAGCTGCATCTTAAGCTTTCGTTTTTTTTATTTGATGACCGGTCCGTTGTTCTCTCCTTGTTTACAGGCCCAGTTACTCTTTAGTAAATAAAGATTAAGTGCTACAGTCTGAACATGTTCAAAACTGCAATGCTCTTACACACTTGACTTTTCATATTGTGCTCAGTTTGAACGCTTGAAATCATTTTGATGTACGGTAATCACCTGTCATTCGTTCATCAAAAATAATCTATTAAGTTTCTTCTTACTTCTTGAACACATTTAATTAAAGACATTGTGTTTTCCTCAAACTATCCCCTAAGTTGGTTTCACATACATTTCACATCCTGTGTGTAGCTTAAAACAAATCCAGAGCAAAAATCTAGATCTGAGAAATGCTGCCAGGCAAATTTGTGCTATAGAAGAAATAAAAATCATCATCCTAACCTCTAAATAATAATAATCCAGCTTGATTGATGGGTGATGAGCGACTCTATAATCTGGACATGAACATGTGCACATCGGTGGGGATGCTGCCTGGTCACTGATGGGTTCTGATTCTGTTTCTCCTCAGGGGTACTTGCTGCTTCCACACATTCCCAGTTTCCCCTGAGAGATGTCCACCCCCGACCCCCCAATGGGAGGGACACCTCGACCTGGACCCTCCCCAGGCCCAGGTCCGTCTCCAGGTGGTATGATGGGCCCGAGCCCAGGCCCGTCTCCAGGATCTGCCCACAGCATGATGGGGCCAAGCCCAGGACCTCCTGGGTCTGGACACCCCCACCCTTCACAGGGACCCTCAGGATATCCTCAGGACAACATGCATCAAATGCACAAAGTATGAAGCAGCTTTATTCTTTCTTTTTCCATCATTGATTCCTCATATTGAAATTCCTTTATGCTGAAAATACGTTAAATTAATTCAGTACTGGTTACATCCCGCAAAGCTGTGATCTATCGTAATTGTCAGTGTTTGTGTGTTGGTCCATCTGTCCGTTAGTGCACCAAATATCTTCACACCCATTGCAGATAGAAAGATGAAACAAAAAGCACATTACTCGGGCGGCAAAGGGGATGAAAATGAGATGACGATCTTGACCTTGAGAAGTAGGTCATGATCAAATTTCAACTTTTGTACACTCAGGAACCGGATAAGATAGACTATGAGGGAGAAGGCCAGTGTGAGTAAGACCATAGCTCAAAGCTCTAGCTTTGAGCTATGGTTTGATCTATATCAAAGCTGGTGCTTTGATCTACAGTCTGAGATATTTTCTATCCTGAGATATTTTTACACATATCTCAGGAACTGGATAAGATAGGAAGACAAAGCAAAAGGCATTACATTCAGGCAGGTAAGGGAATGAAAATTGGATCACAACCTTGACCTTGAAAAACTAGGTAAAGGTCACATTTTCACTTTTATACCTTTTTAAACCTCATGAAACTTCATGACAAATAGAATGCACCAGTTACATGTTGGATCGTGGGTCTTTTTTGTAAAATTTTTCATTCAGAGGTGTCGTGGGATGTTGCAGTCTCTTACTGCCTTGTTTATATTTTCATCTGTGACTCCCAACATTTTGTCATTATTCTGTTGCCTTTCATTGATTAATCTCAGCATCACATTTCATATCCAGAGGTGTTTAAATCAAACCACTGGACCTGTAGGGATTTCCTTGAAGACTTTTCACTTCTCATCTAAGAGGTTTCTCCAGTTCTGGTGATGGCTGGTGTCTCATCTTCTGACGCGGAGGCAGCACCAACTTCTTCAAGAAACTTCCTACAAATCCAGTTGATTTATTTGAATGTCCTAGAATAACCATGACTTGGATGAATGAGAACCTTCATAGACATCACCATTCATAGTTTATTTATAGCTTTGGCACAATTGAGAAAAAAAACTTCAGGCTTGCATCAAACTTAGTCGTAATCTGTTTTTCAGCCCATGGAAGCCATGCATGAGAAGGGAATGCCTGACGACCCCCGTTACAGCCAGATGAAGGGCATGGGCATG
Organism: Antennarius striatus; assembly: GCF_040054535.1. Lineage (NCBI taxonomy): Eukaryota > Metazoa > Chordata > Actinopteri > Lophiiformes > Antennariidae > Antennarius > Antennarius striatus. Next base: position 6,243,902 of record NC_090791.1, on the reverse strand, counting down.
AGACCAGGAGCACACAGTGGGATGGGACCCCCTCCAAGCCCAATGGACCAACATTCCCAAGGTAACAGCTTTGTGAATCATGTATCGGTGTTGTTAGTTTAAGGGAGATGAAACATTTCCCTTCTGTTCCAGTCAACACTGGAAGAGAAATCAGACCCGAGCAGCTTCTTGTTTGACTCTGAAAGGTTCCACAAAGGAAGAGCAAATGACTGAGTCAAGCAGACATACAGGCTGAGTGTGTGTCTGAACCCATCCAGCCGGTTTTTGTGCTTGTGCTGCTGCTGGTTTGACAGCATGAGGAGGCAGCGGTAGGAGGTGGGAGGGGTAGAGCTCACGGGCTTCGCGCTTCAGAAAGCAACAAAGGCAGCTGGAAAAGCACACAGTCACTAGTCAGTAAGCAAAGATATGAAGAGACAGCAGTGTGTGTGTGCAGTACTGCCTGGTAAACAGTGAGATTAAAGGTGCAGAGTGTTTTGTTCTGTTGGAGTTTTCTTGACGGTATTTAAATTTATAGTTTCAAATGTTGATATTAAAACATTTTGGAGTGTTTCCATCTTACAGTTGATATTTTTATAGAAATCAGTTGTTGTCTACGGGCCAATTTACTCTAGAACAGGACAGTCAGAGATGGGTTTAAATGTAGGGAACACATTTCACACCATTGTACTGTGTATGACTGTATGAGACAATAAACTTCTAAACCTTTTTCATGGTCAGTGTGTCATCTCGTAAAGCACCTTGCCTCATTACTATTATTATTATTATTATTATTATTATTTTTGTTGTTTGTTCTTTTTTGGCTATACCCATCATGCATCTGTTTTATTTTCCACCAGGTTACCCCTCTCCACTGGGAGGCTCTGAACATGCACCTAGTCCCGTCCCGGCCAACGGACCTCCCTCCGGGCCGATGATGCCCGGAGGTCCTTCTGGCCCCGGGGCTGGACCTATGGAGGGCAGTGGGGACCCCAACCAGGGAATGGGCCAGCCTAACCGCGGTGGTCCCCAAGGTCCAGGTGGGCCCAGTAGTGCTGGAGGCGGACCGGGTGGTGCAGGCGGACCCACACCTTTCAGCCAGAATCAGCTGCATCAACTCAGGGCTCAGATTATGGCGTATAAGATGCTGGCGCGCAGTCAGCCTTTACCAGAACACCTGCAGGTGGCTGTGCAGGGGAAGAGGACCATGCCAGGCATGCAGCAGCAGCCAATGCCTAACATGCCACCCACTGCAGGACCTGGAGGTGGGCCTGGGTCAGGTCCAGGTCCAGCTCAAGCCAACTACAACAGACCACATGGTGAGTTGAGTCAGGAAGTTTTACTGAGTTAATTTGATGAATTGCATCAGGCTATGATGCTCTACAGCGACTCCTAGTGGCTGAACACAAACATGTCTCGTTTGTTCTTCCCTGAAAAATACATTTTTCTTGTTTTTAGGCATGGTGGGTCCCAATATGGTGCCTCCTGGACATGCAGGAGTTCCCCCAGGTATGCAAGGCCAGCCCACCAATGGACCCCCCAAATCATGGCCTGAAGGTAAACAGAGTCTTGAGACCTGGCCTCATTCAGGACCGCATGTCTTCATGTGTGCATAGATTAAAAGTGCCCGGCTCCGACTCTTCTGTTCTAGGACCAATGGTAAACGCTGCTGCCCCATCCAACCCACCTCAAAAACTGATTCCACCTCAGCCCACTGGCAGGCCCTCCCCAGCTCCTCCCGCTGTCCCCCCTGCTGCTTCCCCAGTCATGCCCCCTCAGACGCAGTCCCCTGGACAGCCCGCATTGCCCCCTCCCATGATGCTTCACCAGAAGCAGAACAGAATCACCCCAATCCAAAAACCTCGTGGGCTGGACCCTGTAGAGATCCTCCAGGAGAGGGAGTACAGGTGAGACGGGCCAGGGAGTAATGTCAAAAAATTTTATTTTTCAAAGTGTGTCTTTTCTTACGAGGTTAAAAACTAGAATTATACTAATACGTAGTTTGAATACCTCAGGCTCCAGGCTCGTATCGCTCATCGTATCCAGGAGCTGGAGAACCTGCCAGGCTCTCTAGCGGGTGACCTCCGCACCAAAGCCACCATTGAGCTCAAAGCTCTGAGGCTGCTTAACTTCCAGAGACAGGTATACGTGACCTCTTCTCATGGACCCAGTCTTTATTTGAACTGCGATCACGGTTTCCTTCTGCGGAGTAGTCTGTGGTTAACATGTTAACTCTGTGGTGCCCACAGCTGCGTCAGGAGGTGGTGGTTTGCATGCGCCGCGACACCGCTTTGGAAACAGCCCTCAACGCCAAAGCCTACAAGCGCAGCAAACGTCAATCCCTCCGTGAGGCTCGCATCACAGAAAAGCTGGAGAAACAGCAGAAGATCGAACAGGAGCGCAAACGCCGCCAGAAACACCAGGTATGGCGGAGGATGCACGGGTTTCACAGCAGAGTGAAAGAAATCTTGTGATTGTGTGCGGTAAAACCCTCTTGCTGTTGGCAGTGCCATTTTTAAATGTGGTTTGGACTCTAATGAACAAATAGAACAATAACTTTTTCTAACAGAAAACCAGGTTAAAGAGATGAATTCCATTCTTATTTTTTCCAGTTGTTAACAACTTTGATGGCTTTTTGTGCTGACAGGAATACCTCAACAGCATCCTGCAGCATGCCAAGGACTTTAAGGAGTATCACCGTTCCATCACAGCAAAAATCCAGAAGGCCACCAAAGCTGTAGCTACTTATCACGCCAACACCGAGCGTGAGCAGAAGAAGGAAAATGAGCGCATTGAGAAAGAGAGAATGCGGAGGCTAATGGTGAGACATTCATTTTAGTCTGCATTTCCTCCTATTTTCAGAAAGATATTGAAGAAACCAATTGTATTTGGCAGGATCATTGTTATTCTTTCAGCAAAATCATCTAACATCTTTGTGAATCTTGTTTTAGGCTGAAGATGAAGAAGGTTACCGTAAACTCATCGACCAAAAGAAAGACAAGCGTCTGGCCTACCTCTTACAGCAGACCGATGAGTACGTGGCAAACCTCACTGAGCTGGTCCGAGCTCACAAAGCTGTGCAAGCTCTCAAAGAGAAGAAAAAGAAGAAGAAAAAGAAGGTAAGTGTTAATAAGGCTAGAATCTGCTCTAAATAACATTTGTACAGAGACTTACGAGTCCCTTCTATGTGTTAAGAAGCCGGAGGCTGTGGAAGGTGGTGCTACCGCTCTGGGTCCTGATGGAGAGGTGAGTTTTAAGACGACCTTATCGGCTTGGATAAGATGCCGTCTTGAAATGCAGTTGGTCGATATCCATGACATCTTCCTGACGGCCTTGATCTCCTCTCACCTCCAGCCTTTAGATGAGACCAGTCAGATGAGTGACCTGCCAGTGAAGGTCATCCACGTGGACAGTGGAAAGATCCTGACTGGCGTCGAGGCTCCGAAGGCCGGCCAGCTAGAAGCCTGGCTGGAAATGAACCCAGGGTCAGTGTCAAGGCGACCTAATGACGTCCAAAATGTTGAATTTAATAACTGCTCTTGTGGAATAGGGAATAAATGTTTATAGCCGTCACCAAAACACTGTGGATGTTTGCAGGTATGAAGTAGCGCCACGGTCAGACAGCGAGGACAGTGGTTCAGACGATGAGGAGGAAGAGGAGGAGGTACGTAGGGTCTACATTATAAGAAAAAGTTGTTTCATTATTCTGTCAAACTGTTTTCTGACCTTTTTCTCTTTTTATTTTTTTTTTACTTGACAGGAAGAGGAAGAGGAGCAGCCTCAGCCTTCTTCAGCACCAGCAGAGGAGAAGAAGAAGATCCCTGACCCGGACAGCGAAGACGTGTCCGAAGTGGATGTCATGCACATCATTGAGTAAGGCAGCAAAACTGACGTTCTTTTTAGCCAATGGTAGTTTTGCGCAGTTGGAGGGAAATGTAGGAAAAGTGTATGATTCCCGGAGCTGCACCCTTATTCCAGATTGGCATCAAAATTCCACAGGTTGTTCTTTTGTACATGTTTCTTCCTGCCACAAAGTGTCTGTGATCTCTTGCTGGCAATCAGACAGACGGGTGAAAATGTAACCCCACCGGTGGTGATGATGAAAGTTACATGCAATACTTTGTGTTTTATCTGTATATTATAGTTCCAGATCTAATTTGCCCCCTCCTCTGTTCTACCAGACACGCCAAGCAGGATGTGGACGATGAGTACAGCAATGCGTCTTTCAACCGAGGCCTGCAGTCCTACTACGCCGTAGCTCACGCCGTCACTGAGAAAGTGGACAAACAGTCCACACTGCTGGTTAACGGGCAGCTCAAGCAATACCAGGTACACAGCTGTGATATCCATTACAGATTCCCACACTGCAACATGTGAGGAAACCTGTTCCTGGGAAAACTTGAAGTGTCCGCTGTTTGGTTTGTCTTCAGATTAAAGGTCTGGAGTGGCTCGTTTCTCTTTACAACAACAACTTGAACGGCATCCTGGCTGATGAGATGGGTCTGGGGAAGACCATCCAGACCATCGCCCTCATCACTTACCTCATGGAGTACAAGCGCCTCAACGGACCCTTCCTCATCATTGTGCCACTATCGTAAGCCTCAATCAGTGTTTTAATACCAAGATGTAGTTCTTAACTTACTTTCATGTGTTGCAGTCTGTAAATGTTTGTTTCTTTTGTTAACAGAACTCTATCAAACTGGGTCTATGAGTTTGATAAGTGGGCTCCATCCGTGGTGAAAGTCTCCTACAAGGTCAGCTGACGTTACTCACAGTTTAGTAAAACCACAGGCCAAATATACATTCAAACACTCGTGTACGCAGACATGTTGTTGAACAAACACTGAAGGATGGTCTGTTGATTTTCAGGGGTCTCCAGCTGCTCGCCGTGCTTTTGTTCCCATCCTGCGCAGCGGCAAGTTCAACGTGCTGCTGACCACGTACGAATACATTATTAAGGACAAACAAGTACTAGCAAAGGTAAGAAACTTTCAGGTCGCGCAGACAAAATGCTGTACATATCCATACGTCAGGTTCTCAGTGGCGTGTTTCCTCCCACAGATTCGTTGGAAGTACATGATTGTGGATGAAGGCCATCGTATGAAGAACCACCACTGTAAGCTCACCCAGGTTTTGAACACACACTACTTGGCCCCACGCCGCGTGCTGCTCACGGGCACGCCGCTGCAGAACAAGCTGCCCGAGCTTTGGGCGCTGCTCAACTTCCTCCTGCCCACGATTTTCAAGAGCTGCAGCACATTCGAGCAGTGGTTCAACGCTCCGTTCGCCATGACCGGAGAGAAGGTGTGGTATCGTTCATAGACCTCCACATGACACAAACTACACATGACATACGTTTTCATTCCGATCAGAGATTTATTGCCTCCATTCTTGTTTTCCGTACAGGTTGATCTGAATGAAGAAGAGACCATACTCATCATTCGACGTTTACACAAGGTTCTCAGGCCTTTCCTGCTGCGCCGACTCAAAAAAGAAGTGGAAGCACAGCTGCCGGAGAAGGTCAGCTCCTATCCAGAGCTGTTTCCCTCGCCTGTTGACTTCTTGTGTCTCGTTCTCTCGTTGATTATGTTATTGAACAAAATAGTTACTGTAATTTTCTGTCTCCTTTCCCTTGTTATTACAGGTGGAGTATGTGATAAAGTGCGACATGTCTGCTCTACAGAGGGTTTTATACAGACACATGCAGGCCAAGGGTGTCCTGCTCACAGACGGCTCAGAGAAAGACAAGAAGGTAAGAAAATCATGAATCAGTGAGTTCTTATCTTGGAATCATGACTGATGATTTCAAATCCTGGGAATAAGTTGGACTTTAAACGTGTTTTTCTCTCCGCTGTTCAGGGTAAAGGTGGCACAAAGACCCTGATGAACACTATCATGCAACTGAGGAAGATTTGCAACCACCCCTACATGTTCCAGCACATCGAGGTAACCATGACAAGCTCCCCATTGAATGTGTCTACAGTTGAATATTTTGCCAGTTAGTTTGAAGAAGCGTAAAATTATATTTCTAAATCAAATGAAACCATTTATTGTTTTTTTTTGTTGCTGTTTATTTTCGCAGGAGTCTTTCTCTGAACATCTTGGATATTCCGGTGGAATCGTGAGCGGGTATGTGAAGTTTGAAACTCCAGGTGTTATGTGGCGGGTTATCTTTTGTGTGGATGTCCAGTGTTTTGCATCACTTCTCATTTCTGCTTGTGATCCTGCTGCTCGTCCAGCCCTGACCTTTACCGCTCCTCTGGGAAGTTTGAGCTGCTGGATCGCATCTTGCCTAAGCTGAGGGCCACCAATCACAAAGTGCTGCTCTTCTGTCAAATGACGACACTCATGACCATCATGGAGGACTACTTCGCCTACCGTAACTTCAAGTACCTGCGTTTAGATGGTGAGACACCTGCTAACACACCCGCATAGTCATAAACCCTCTTATGAGAATGCACTATGAAGTGTATTTGTGGTGTGTTTACTGTCACTGGAACAGTTTAGATTCAGTTGTCTTCTACCTTTTCAGGGACCACCAAGGCAGAGGACCGCGGCATGCTGCTAAAGACGTTCAACGACCCAGCCTCTGAGTACTTCGTGTTCCTGCTCAGCACCAGAGCCGGAGGCCTGGGCCTCAACTTGCAGTCCGCTGACACAGTCATCATCTTTGACAGCGACTGGAACCCTCATCAGGTACACCTGTAGATATGTGTCAGCATCAAACGGGCTATCAGTTAGGATGTGACAACTTAAAAGTGTTGCCAGTTTCCATATCACACACCACCACAGCAGCTAAACATGCTGGAACTCCCACAGGACCTGCAGGCCCAGGACAGGGCGCACCGCATCGGCCAGCAGAACGAGGTGCGCGTGCTCCGCCTCTGCACCGTCAACAGCGTGGAGGAGAAAATCCTGGCGGCGGCCAAGTACAAACTGAACGTGGACCAGAAGGTCATCCAGGCCGGCATGTTTGACCAGAAGTCTTCAGGCTGTGAGCGCCGGGCCTTCTTACAGGCCATTCTGGAGCACGAGGAGCAAGACGAGGTCGGGGCTCGAGGAGGCTGCCGCACTAGGGGGGCGTGGGTGGGTGTGATCTGAACCTGTTCCCACATCAAACGCCCACCCACCCACATCCACCTGTGCGCTGCCCCACCTCTTTATCCTCTCCTTTTTTTTCTTCCTTATTCTTTTTTCTCATGATTAGAAATTTAATCAGTCCAGAATTAAATTTTTTTCTCCTCATGTACAGTATTAACACCTTGACTTGCATGTGGTGGTAAATATACGTTATCTATTCAAGCTTGCAGACACTCTTGATCTCTTTATTCCTCCTTTTTTCTACTTTTTAAAAACTTTTCAATGTTTAAATGCAGTTTCAGTGTAATTTGTAATCGTCAAATTGATATTTAGCTTACTTAATTTCTGAGGTGCCAGAGTGGTTTGTCATTAGCCTCGTGTTGCTCACTGAGTCTCCTTTGTCTGCAGGAGGAAGATGAAGTACCAGATGATGAGACTGTCAATCAGATGATTGCCAGAAGTGAAGAGGAGTTTGAACAGTTCATGGTTCGGCTCATGTCCAATATAAGTCATGTTATTTTAGAATCTGACGCCACTAAACCCGTTGCTTCTTTCTTCAATTACTCCAGCGAATGGACCTAGACCGACGTCGCGAGGAGGCCCGCAACCCCAAGAGAAAACCTCGTCTGATGGAGGAGGATGACATGCCCAGCTGGATTTTGAAAGACGATGCAGAGGTCGAGCGGCTAACCTGCGAAGAGGAGGAGGAGAAGATGTTTGGCAGAGGATCCCGCCAGCGTAAAGAAGTGGACTACAGCGACTCTCTCACTGAGAAACAATGGTTGAAGGTGGGATGTCGTGACGTGTCTTTACATCTCAGGAGATGAAAAAGAATCAATGTGAAAATGAGTAAAAATCTGATTGAGCTCAATGTGCTCTCATCACCGCAGGCCATCGAGGAGGGGAACCTGGAAGACATCGAAGAGGAAGTGCGTCACAAAAAGACCACCAGGAAACGCAAGAGAGACCGTGACCACGACGGTGGCCCGTCCACGCCGAGTTCCAGCTGTGGCCGAGGGCGGGACAAAGATGAGGAGGTGAAGAAGGCTAAAAAACGTGGCCGCCCACCTGCTGAGAAACTCTCCCCCAACCCGCTCTCCCTCACCAAGAAGATGAAAAAGATCGTTGATGCCGTCATCAAGTATAAGGATGGGTGAGAACTTTTTTCAACAACACTTGATGAGAAGCCGTCAGGAACTGTGTATATTGTGAGGAAAAAAAGGCTCATTATTGATCATGAAATGATTTTAAAGCAGCGTCGACACTTGGTGCTTGTTTGTCGCAGCAGCAATGGCAGACAGCTGAGTGAAGTTTTCATCCAGCTTCCGTCTCGCAAGGAGTTACCAGAGTACTACGAACTCATCCGCAAACCAGTGGACTTTAGGAAGATCAAGGTGAGGATGAAGAGGGACACCAGCTCTTCATCATGAGATGCCTTTCCCTCTGACTGTTTACCGTGTTTGACCTCTGACCTCCTTCGTTGTCTTCAGGAGAGAATCCGGAGCCATAAGTACCGCAGCCTGAATGACCTGGAGAAGGACGTGATGCTGCTGTGTCAGAACGCTCAGACGTTCAACCTGGAGGGGTCTCTGGTGGGTGACGGCAGATCTGCACACAAAATGTTGTCAGTGGCTCTGATAAAGAGGAGGGTGACGAGTGTTTTTCTGTAAACCTTCCAGATCTATGAGGACTCCATCGTGCTCCAGTCTGTCTTTACCAGCGTGAGACAGAAGATCGAGAAGGAGGACGAAAGTGAAGGAGAGGAAAGCGAGGAAGAAGACGAGGAGCTCGACGAAGGCTCAGAGTCTGAATGTGAGTGTCAGAACGGCAGGAATTTACGTTTTCTCGATCGGATCGAGGAGAATTTTAAACATGGTGTCTGATTTCCCACAGCTCGTTCAGTGAAGGTGAAGATTAAGCTGAGCCGCAAAGAAAAGGGGGAGCGAGGAGGAAAAGGACAGCGACGACGGGGCCGCGGAGCCCGTGCTAAACCGGTGGTAAGCGACGACGACAGCGAAGAGGAGCAGGAAGAGGTGAGGAAACAAGTGAACGACATCCCACTACAGGCGAATAGTGATAGAATTGATTTAATAAGTTTCTAACCGTGAAACAGATGTTCTGTTATTTCTCTGACAGCGGTGTTCTTTAGTTTCAGATTTGTTCTTCCAGTTTGTTCTCATTGGAAGCTAAAATTGCAGAATATTCCACTATCAAATGAATGCACCAATAAAACCAGGTTGAAAGAATACTGTAAATGTTCTAAATTCATAATGTTTGGTCAGATTAAAAAAAAAAAAGTTTCAACATCATTAAGTCATTATGGATCTGGTCAGGTTAGGACACTTGTTTTTTTCCCCTAGGTCAGGTTCACATGAAAATCTTAAAAATATCCAAAAAAATTTCATGAAGCAAGAAAGAAAAGAAATGGTTAACCAAAAATGGTTGATCTACTCTTCTTTCTACCTATGACAGTGAACTATCTGCACCTGGTTAGACATCTATTACTCTGACAGCTTTTAAAAACTATTCCATCTGCTTCTGTTTGACAATAAATATGTGTGTGTGTTCCAGGAGCGTTCGGCCAGCGGCAGCGAGGAGGACTGAAGCGAATCACTCCTGACTGGACCGACGGCCCGCTGAGCCCCTCGGCTGGACATTATATATTTTACGTAGATACAGCAGGGAGCCGGCCGGTGGAAAGGCCTAGTTTTACCTAGATGAGCTGATTTTTAGTGAGACAATTGTATTCTCATTAAAGTATACCATTAATTAATAAACAATTAAAAAAACTAAAAGTTATGAACCATCCTCCTCCATATTTAAACCATTCTTCCCATGATGAATAGTAGTGTCTTTTTGTTTTCCCCTGTAAATGGAAATCTGACAGAGCCTGAATTATAGACTGATCGTGGGCCATAAAGACAGCTGTTTGTTTTTTTAAAGTGGTATTAATTTTTTCGTCTTTTACTTTGAGGAGGGGCGTACGGGAGTCGCTGTGTTCCCTCGGGTCGGTTTTCGAATGCATGTCGTGCGTGTCTGTGGAAATGCACCTGGATGTGTCTTCACTATTATCTCTATGTTTAATTTAAGACTACAAGCGGGATCACGGTACATCCCACCCTGCAACCCCCAACCCCCCCTCAGTAGTATATGTCAAAGGGGAGGAGGGGGAAGGGATAGGACTATTTTCTCGTGTCAGTGTCACTGGATTCCAAAACGTACAATAAAGGCATCTCATGATTGACCAGTAGCCGCTTGTCTTTGTCTTAACTTCAGTGAAGTGATGTTCTGTGTGTGTGAAAACTTCACCTACGACTGTTTCCAGTCAGTCACAGCCAGTTCTTGGACATTCCTCCACAACCCTGCAGGATGAAGTCACATCTTCCCCCCCTCAACCAGTTTCAGTCCAGTTCCAAACATGTTAATCTGAACTATTACACTAGTTTTGCTTGAAATTTAATGCCGCAGAACTGAATGTTTTTGAACCAGTACCACTGTTGTGCAAAATCTTGCATGATTAGGTTCAAAGGAATCATCTGGATTATTATTCTACAGTAAATTCAACTACGAGTCGCTGGAATCCACTCCTGTAAGTGACAGAACTCTCAAAACTGTTTAATGGACGACAGGATGGGCAGATTATTTATCCCAAAGGAAATTCCATAGAACATTTGCTCTCTCATGTCAACACAAGACACAAGAAATGAGGGAACAAATGAATACAGATAAAAGGGACACGGAACGCCGTAACAGACTCATCTGGAGGGCTGGTTCTGTGATCGATCAGAACTTGGACTCAGTGGAGACGTTTCTGGAGAGGAGGACCATGTCCAAAGTCAGGAATCCTGGGTAAGGCCAGCCACCATCTGCACACCACCTGCTCCCAGAGGAGCTCCTCCAGAGAAGACTGCTGTCACTGAGACTGACGAGCTCCTTTGAGCAATGTTCTCCTCTACGAGTGTGTATTTATCTTGTTTGTTTTTTTTTGTTTGCATTTATATCTGTTCAACATGCTGAAAGAGGCGTGTCGAGCAAAAGTGACTGATGCCAAAATTTTTACCGCCAACACCTGAACAGTTGTTTACATCTATGACACAACAAAAACACTGAAAAGAAGGCTTTTAATAGCAAAACAATAATTTATTCACAAATATAAACATGTAAACAATTTAAATAAATACTTTTTTCTTCATCAAAACATGAGACTACTTACAGGTACATTCTGAATTATTAACAGGCATGTGTGTGTTTTTTTTTAAGCTCCTAATTTGAGTAATCCAGTTTGGTATGATAAGCTGTAAAACACTCACCTGTGTGTAAGGGAACAGCCAGACCCGACACCTCCTCGCTGGTCTGGACTTCTTGCTGGTGGGCATCAGGTGTTCCAGCCTGTGCCTGCCTAACTGTCGGTTTCCCTCTCTGTCCAGGACATACGCGTTACACATGCACACCTGAAAGAGGTGCGCCACAAACTTCTTGGACCAGTTCAGAGACCTCCTGTTACCTGTGCTGTAATCGTGAACTGCCGTAAACTGAATCGTAAACTGCCGCAAATTCTCCGGATTCCTCTGAGTAGACGTCTTCTTCCTCTCGTTTAAACAACTTCCTGCTGTGCTGCGCTCACCTGCTCATCCCGTCGGTGCTGCCACCTACCGGGACCAGCCGTCATTACACTAAAGCCACTGATTTCCACTGACAAGCTCCTCCAGACTGCCTACCCCCCCCCCCCACACACACACACACACACACACACACCACTGACGTCTATACACGTCACTGGTAGTGAACGTTCGGATTTGAATTGAACGTTCACTACTTTCAATTATTACTTTAGGTCCAACATGTTATTATTAATTAAATTTCCCTGGAGGAGGCCTCTGGTGTTCGAGTGTTTATAAATTAATTACTTCCTGTATTTACCAGCCGCCGGCTGCAGTGATTGGTCAACAATGGACCAATGAGCTTGAGCCTTCGTTACCATTCTGGCATTTTTGAACGTTTCCTGTTTTAATCTAAAAGCAAGTCAGGCAAAACTAGGACTTTCTCAGCATTTTTATTTCTTTACACTTTTTTGCATTGCTTTTTGACAACAGGTGGCAAGTAAATATGTTGCGACGTAAAGGTCAGTGATTGATGGAGATAGTTGAGATAGATTTTTTTTAAAGTCAAACACTTGGGTAAAGATGGACATGACTGCAATAGCACAACTTCTGATTTGTGGAATGAGCCCCACACATTTGTTAGGATCTTCAGTCTAAATGTAAAACTTTCTAAACAACTAATTTCAGTAGTAACACAGAAAATCAATATATAAAATCAATAAAAATGTATAACAAGTAAATAAAAATATTTGACACAAAATAAAGTGCAAACCATCTTGCATCATGACCAATGCACCTTTGTGGATAACATAAAGACTTTTTTGAACACACACTGCAAAATTCATCTGAAATGGATCTGAATGTGTTAATCCACAAAATAATTAAGTGGCATAACAACAATTCATGAACTAGAAGCATCCACAGGCCGAACTGTACGTCCTTCTCTGGAGACCCTTTGGTCTGATGCGGGGTCATCCACAAGGGGGCAGTCTAAGACAGCTCTGAGCCTGGGGTTCCAAAACCATCAAAAACAGTTTTGTCTGTCTCACAACGAACAAGACCTCACCACAACTATGCTCTCAACATATCTACTCCTGGAACTGTGTAAAGTCACCTACCTTATCACGGACGAGGGTGCTCAGCTTTGTGCAACCGGGCACAAATGATTTGCATATCATCATACATTTAAACGTAAACCAATAAATATAGCATCGCCCCTACAAAAAAAAAAAGACTGGCACTTTTTTTTTTTTACACATAACAATGGACAATGAATGTTTGTATAAATGGCAAAAGAATGAGTGAATCAACATTTATAGCCTAATCTCTTCTAAGCCATATCATCCTAATGGTTCTTTTTACACTCCTAAGCACACTCAATACTACATTATTCACCCAACAGACTGAACTATACCAATGCACATGTCACTTTGACCAATGGAGACAACATTTAAAACACAGTGTGTCTGCTCATCTTATTGCAACCCTGTCCTCTGTCTTCTCTTCTTGTCTGGAGCGCATGTAAACTTATTAACTGGGGGACACTAAAAAAACATTATTAGCACATTGCATAGTGTCCCTGTGCAAGTTCGTTCTTATCAACCTCTTAAATTCCACTTGATTCAGCCCTTATGCAGAGCTGAGGCGAACCAGCTGATCCACCTTCTGACTCCATCACTGCAAGCATTTTGGTCACTTGGTCCAGTTTCTGGTACATTTGTTGTGTTTGTGACTACATGATACAACCCTGAACTGTCTAAGTAACTGAACTCTAAGGGAATGCAGTTTGAGCTGAGCTAAACAATGAAATGTGAGTAATGCCCATTTATAACTAAGTCCTGTCTATTTACACGGTTAACCAGTAACAGTTGGTTTGAAAGTTTTGTTCACAGTGATCACTACCTTCATGTCTGCTTCATTGTTTTTTTTTATACTCTCTCCTTTGCCATGTAGTTTCAGACATGCAGTAAGACTTTTTTTCCTATATACATCGCATTGCAATGAACAGACAGTACACAGAGACCTACGCTATGATACTATGAGTGCACATCTTTGTTTGCGCCGTAAAATGCAGACAGGTCATGTGATATCTATTTGGTGTTATTTCTTCAGGCCTTCACGCCTCGCCTCCAAAGTTAATTCATGATATGTTGGTTTGATGCTACAGCAAAAGGCATTACATGGAAGAGTCTGTCTCTGTCCCAACCCTTCCGATCACGAGTGATGTTTGCTGGTCCGGCTGTTGCCTTTATCCGTTTGGACCGTGCAGACGTTTACTGAGGTGGCCGTCTGCACCCCCCGACGTCCGGCCCCAAACGAAGACTCCGGTTTTCCTGCTGTGGTTCCTCGGCTGCCTCCCTCTTGTGAAGCCCCTTTCAGCACTGTTTTGGCCACACTTGTCAGCTGGGTGACAAAACTAGTCTTATCCCCTGGAGACATAGGGCGAGATTTGTTGGAGCAAGGCGAGGCTGCGTTGGAGGACGGTGACGTGGGATTCTCTTCCAGGACCTCTAGGTGGGGCCGGTCATTCTTGCCTATGCGGTAACTGTTAGAACCCTTCTCCGCTTTGGTTCTTGCAGCGGCTGGTACATGAGCTGCAGTGCGGCCTTGAGCCTGGGTGGGAACAGGGGGTGCGGGTCCTTTGACTCTGGCTGTCTCTGTTGCTTTCTCACTCCCAGTCATGCCTCCTTTCTCGCCCATCTCCGTACCTTTACGAGCTTTGGTTTGCTCAGCCGATGGAACTTTCTGCGTGTTGTTTTTTTCGATGCTGGCAGTACCTTTGACTTTCTCTTCGGACTTCTCCTGAGCTTTGGTTACAGGTCCACTGTTTGCCTGTGCACCCTGTTGTTTGCTGTCTTGTTGCTGGAGGCCCTTTGATGAGATGGATGTTGAGGTTTTGTCACTGACTCTACTCTTGGAGACTGTTGCCTCAGGTTTGTGAGGTTTGTCCCCGGGGCCCTTAGCCTCTGTAGTGGATGAAAACAGGGCTGGACTAGACTTGGTCTCGGCTGCAGCAACACTTATGTCTTTCTTTAGCCCAACAACATTGGTCTTGGACTCAGCATCGCTAGCCACACTATGAATTAGCGACCCAGTGGACTCGGATCCTGTGGTTTGGGCATCTTTCTCTCTTCCTGTCACCAGTGTGTCACGGCTAAGAGGAGACTCCTGCCTTCCCAGCCTCCTAACAGGTTTCAGGCTTCCAATTTCCCCTCCCATTGGTGGGGAAGGAGAGGATGATGATGATGGAGACGGTGGAGCAGGACCATTCTCTCCTTCCATCTCCAGCAGACTCTGTAGGCTGTGCTCACAGTGGAAAGACTCTCTCCTGTAATCACCGTGCGCCACCTCCAGGCTATGCTTGCGTAATGACACCCCACCCGTCAGAGGGGAAGGCGACGACGATGATGAAGATGAGGAAGGCAGCACTGGCGTTCCCAGCTTTTCAGCTGACTGCACCCGCTGCAGCAGGGGCGACCTGGGCGGCTCTGCGCTTTTGGGACGGGGGCGGGCAACAGGAGGCGAGGAGTGCAGCTTGGCGGGAAACATCTGTGTGGTGTTGGAGCTCCCGACCGTGTGGCCGGTGAGGGGGGGCGGGGATGAGGTGGTCGGGGAGGGGGTGTGAGCCAATGGGGATAAAGGGATGTTGCCAGCAGACTTGCAGCGGGCCGAACGGTACTGACGGTGGAGTTTGGGGGACAAGCCGTGAAGGGAGCTGGGCCTCATGTGGTGAGAGGCTGCTGGGGAGTTGGGGGTACTGGATGCTGGGGAGCTGCCCTGGGAGGAGGTGCCTGAGGGGAGAAAACGGAATTCATTTGAAACTTTATGATTAAAACGTGCTGTTGATTAATTTCCGTTCCATCGGGAACTGAACCAATGAAACTGCTGACAGCATCTGCTTTGCTTTTTTTGTCTCTTATACTGAAACCATGCAACCAATCACAATGAATGAAGCTCAACACCTTGTGTCTTACTTCTCAACAAGCCGTAGTGATGTAATCCATGGTAGATCAACAGATGACAATATAAGCCAGCACTTTTCTGACTTCACCTGACCACACCCAGCAGTAATGCTATTCGCTGTGGTGTGTTTCACAGTGGAGTTCATAAGTTCTACATTAAATGTCTATTGACATTTTTTTTTTCTTCTCAATATCCACGTATATCATCGAGATTGAAAAATGCGTTGAGTGCTTTCTATACTCATTAGAAATGTGCAGAGTCAGTATGTGATTTTTTTTTTTAACTCATGTATTATGTACGTCCATTATTTATTTACATGCTTGCAGGTACTTAGCTACATTTGTTGGCCCTTTGTTGACAAGAAACTGTAATCACCGCGCCAGGTACAACCCGAAAGTCTTTACCAATCATCAGCACATTAAAACAAAGAACACTGTCCAACAGTAGCATCAGTGGTCGGAAACTCCACACAGAACATTTCAGTGTCTCTTCATTCAACATGCGAATTTAAATTCAGCATTCCCACATGTCTGCTTCTTGATCTCAGAATATATTTTCCTTGAAAAGGGATTGTTTCAGACTGTCCAACCAGGTGAGGTTTTCCATACTAACCCAGGTAAGGGGATTCGAGAGCTGAGCGGTAACTCTGGGTGGGGGATCGAGCAGAGAGGCTGTGAGTGGGGGAGCCTGGGAGGCTGTCTCCAGACGAAAGGGAGCGATTTAAGGAGGAGAGACTACGGCTGGTGTGGAGCAGGTTGGACTGTTTGGTGATTTTCCTGAACAGAGAGCTGCGCTTCTTACTGAAAAGACAAAAAGTTATGTGGTGAGGTTAAAAAAAGCATGCAAAACGTTTATGATGAGATGCTATTGAAACGCATTTATCTGGTAGAAACACACTCTTGTCCCTCCTTGGCTCCTGTCCTCTTGCTGCGCCTTGCCATCTTGGATTTGTAGCTGGACTTGCGGGCAGGACCAACTTTTATAGAGGTGTTCTCAAACGGAGTCGTTGTGACTGTCACTTTGTTTCCGCTCTGTAGATTTGAAACATTATATAGATATAAATCAGAAAATTGGAGCTCAACCAACTTACAGCAGAAGGAAAATAAAAACCTTATGTATCCATTAGGTCAGACTGATTCCTCACCTTCAGGATGAGTTCCACTACCTCAGTGTGGACCAGACCGTGAACTGACTCCCCGTTTACATGAGTGATGAGATCACCAGCGTTGAGTCCAGCATCCTGGGCTGGACCTCCATCCTCCACATGCTGAGATTAGAAATCAAACAGATTTATATTATACAAAAACCCCTAGTTTTTTGCATGTTTGAGCTCTAATGGAGGCTCATAGGACAGAAACAAACACACTGTTAACACCGGGAGAAACACCAAAGCATGATATTTGTTATAATGGATGATGCTCATAGTTTGAGACCAATTGATGATCATGTTTCACGCGTATTTCATGGTTGTTCCACAGGATTCCAAATTTGTTCCACTTCTTTTGTCATTGAATGTTATGTTGACAATTTGGTTTGTTTTTTTAAGTCGATCTTAGACCGAGGAAGAGTTGATACAATTTTCAGATGATGATTTTTTCATTCTCACTGCAAAAGGACCTTTTTCTAAAAATATACATCAATTAAAACAGACCTAGTCAGACATTATGTTCTGCCACTATTGTCAGGGACATAACAGGAAGGCTGTTCATCCCCTTCCCTGTTCTCTTACCCACACCATGTGATGTACGCTGTACACATCACTGTCTCCCATGTAGACTCTGATGGCTCGGAGTGTGAAGCCATACTTCTTCCCACAGCGATGAATGGTGATTGGAGAATGCAGGACGTTGACCATGGGGGAGTAGTCTCTGCTGGGAGAGGAGTCTCGGGAGGAGGGGTTGGATGACAGCGAGCGAGGAGACATGGGGCTCGCTAGCGGGGAGGCACCGTGCTGCTCCACTGAGGAGAGAGAGTTGGAGTTAAGCTTCGACTGCAGTCGTTCATTTATTCTTTGCTGAGATCATTGAACCAGTAGGGTTACCTGCAGGAATGATGACAGACAAAGCTGTAGCAGAGGCAGATTTGATCACTTTGGTTCCTGGACGTGGGTTACGTTTCTCCCCTTCAGCTGAGAGGTGCTGGTGTCGAACTCTGCGCAGCACCAAGTCAGTGGTGGCCCCGCGGGGCCCCTGTGTGTCTGGAAGCCCCATGGCAGTAGCACTGCTCGGTAAAACCAGCGATGAATCAGCTGGTCTCAAATGCTTTTCTGTGACAGGAAGTTAAAAAAAATGCTCTCCTTATGAATTCAAATCAAACACAGGTTTATGATAACAAGTGATGTCATGCTGTTCCCCTAACCTCCAGCCGCGAGTCCGTTGCTATCTTTAAGGAACGGTCTAAGATCGCCTTGAGAGTGGATGGCTCCAATTGCCCCTTCCAGAGAAGCCCCCCTGGTCTTCACTGGAGGCTGTTTGCTGGGGATGGACAGCTCAGAGTCAACTTCCAGAGGAGAGGCCAGGCGGTGCGTATCCATCAGGGCAGAGAAGCGTCTTCGGGCCCCGGAAGGTGGGCTGAATTCGCTCTCGGTGAAAGAGGACTCAGAGCAGGACAGGCGCTTCCTGGAAAAGAAACACATTCATTCTTTTGCATAAAGTTAATTCAATTAAATCTGTGGCTGAAGAAATTTTGCAGGGGCAGCAGCATAATAGTTCTTTGCAAGGTGGTGGCTTTGCTAATGCAGTCAGTTGGAGCCAATGCAAGTGCATAAAAAACAAACAAACAAATATGACATCATAAGCGATGTGTACACTACAGGAGAATATAGGGATCAACATTAATAGTCAGTCTGACCACGGCTGCTGATCCTGCAGAACGTTCAGTGATATTAAATTACATTATATTAATATAACACCTCTCATTTCTGCCAGAGTCATATTAACACCTTTATGCTCTCTGAAATGTTCAGTGTGGACCCCTGGAAATAACTCTGCCTAGTATGAAAGTAGCATTAATGGTCTCATTATGTGAAGCTCAATATAAGCCAGAAGAGGTTTTATAATCATTGCAGAGCTGTTACCAACATTGCAATCAAATAGCATTAATGGTGCTCCTCCCTCAAGATTAACACTTTTAAGTTTGCTGCATTATGTAATCTACAAGATCTGATAACCAGAAATATTTAAGGTAAGGTCCAAAACATTCAGGCCACACAAGACCTACAGGATGGACCCATGGCTTCGTTTGTATTTTTTTTAAACTAAAAAACCGTATAAATGACATCAGAATAAACATTTATCATAACATGAAACATGTCTGAAATCTCACATCTCAGGTGATCCAGTTCTCCAGCTCTTATCCCTGAGGGTGAAGCTACCCAGACTTTCTCTCTTGGCCACTCGGTCCTCCCTCGGGACTTTGTGCTCTCGTAGAGTCACGCCAGAGGGTTTATGTTCCAGAGGGGACAAATGCTCCATACTGCTGTACACCTGCAGGTCCACGACAGTTAACATTATAAAGCTACATGGAATGATGGATCCTCATTTAAATGTGCCAAACAAGCTCAGTGCTGCCATAAAGGGAGGTAGGAGCCGTGCTTTAATGTGACCTTGCTGAAACGAGGGGAGCAGGATGAGAAGCGATGGATCTCTACGGGCTCGTCGTCGTTGGTGTCGTCCTCGTCGTATGACTGCACATGATGGTAGCGCTCGGATCGGGCTGGCGAGGAAAGGTAACGACAACGGGTGGCAGTGAAGAGTCGACTCGGCTGTGCTCATAAATATTCATCTTACTTGATGATCACACATTATGAGCTAATTACATTCCAAATGAAGCAAAAGTCACTGCGTACTGAATAATGAACCTTCATGCTTAGCTGAAACATTCACATTAACAGCTGCCGATTTACGTTTACAGAAATGACACAGAAGCCCCAGCGAGGGTGGCAAATATGTTGATGACTGAGAGGCTGTGGGCAGTTTTGATTTTCCTAAACTCAAGGCGGTGTGGTCTGTGTCTGGAGTCATCAGCAGCAGACGTACTGTCAAAATAACTGGTGTCTTCCTCCGACTCCAGGTGAGGGATGAACTCCGCTTTCTGTCTCAGCAGGCTGTTCCAGTTCACCTCTGTGAAGAAGGAGTGCTGCCTCACTTCAAAAGCACCGCCTAGAGGGCAGAGGAGAGGATGGAGAGACGAGGAGGGGGGAGACAAAGACGGAAAGGTAACAACGGCAGACAGAAAGGTAATAACAGCACCCCTAAAGCCGGCTGGGGCACTTTGATGAAGACTGACGTTGACAGATTTGGGTAAACCTGAACCTGGGCCACGGCGTTCTAGGTCAGTGATTTCCATGAGGGGTGAATGAACCCCAGAGGCCTTTTCTGCAGTTGCCAGAGTGTGAGTTAAAAGACTGTGTAGTTGACAGTGACGTAATGGAACATAACGGATAAATAGTTGAAACTGTTTGCCAAATGAATGGATAAACATCCAGATTCTGCCCAATTCAAGAAGTAATATTACAAATTCAAAAATACTGGATGTACTAACTGACCTGTGCCTAACCGAATCAGCGGATTGGTCTGCAGCAGTGAGGAGATCAGGTGCTGGGCGTCGACAGGAAGAGCCTCGTCCCCTTCTGGCCACACGATGTCATCTACCAGCAGCCGCAGAGAGACAGAAGGCAGGAAGTCAGGAAAAAATGTGAGAAAAAGAACATTCAAAGAACAAACATCCACATGTGAATCCTCCCACCTGTAATGACCTGACCGAACAGCTCCTCAGGAGTGTCTCCAAAGAAGGGAACGCAGCCCACCAGGAACTCATACAGGATGATGCCCATAGCCCACCAGTCCACTGGTTTCCCGTATCCCTGACGAAGAATAACCTCAGGGGCGATATACTCTGGAGTTCCGCACACCTAAAGGAAGAATCCACAAATCTAATTAAACTTTGAGGGTTTTTCTTTCTGAAAATGTAGAAGATGTAGGTGAAGTCTGTCTTTTTTGAAACTACTGTACAGTGGTGGTCATATTTCTTCCCAGATAAGCAGATCACTTAAAAGATGGCAAGACAAGAAGACAGCCCTGTGCTGTGAATGCTAACAGAATCTACTGACTACCAAAGTGTGAGCATAAGAAATAATGAGGTTTCGATTCAAAGCATGAGCGCTGCATGAAAGGCTGGAGGGAAAAAAAACTCGTCTAAAAGAGAAGTGATTACAACAATGGAGGATATCCTGGTATTTTGTTGTGCAAACTGCTAATGACCTAATCGCTTGAAGCTTCAGTTGTGCCCGGCACACAATTACATGGACTATGTTTGTACAGAAAGTAATACGTTTCAGACTGCAGATGAATAGTTTGGGCTACAATAACACCCCAAAACAAAATTTCCATTAAAAGAACAAGTGAATATAAACATTTTCATTTTCGTGTTTATCATACCTGTTTATCCAAGAACTCTCGAGTGTCCTTCTCTATGTGTCCTTCATACAGATTGGTGGTCAGACTCATCAGGCCCATCTTAGAAAGGCCGAAGTCTGTGAGCTTGATGTGACCCATTGAGGTAATCAGGAGGCTGGGAGTAGAAACAGGTTAAAGCTCTCATTTTTTCTACACTGTTTTGAAATGAATGTAATATGATGAATCACATCGCAGAATGTATTTAAGAATGAACTGTCTTACTTGTCAGGTTTGAGGTCACGGTGCACAATGCCATAGTTGTGTAAGTACTCCAGTGCCAAGACGGTCTCTGCAAAGTACATGCGTGCCATTTCCACAGGCAGCGCCCCGATGTTCTTCAGCAGAGTGGCACAGTCTCCACCTGAAAGCATCATCTGATTAGTCCAGCAGCTGACATGAGCAATTACAACGACTGTCTCCTGGTAGCCAGACCATAGACAATTTCATTTTCCACTCAGGCTGATGACTAACACACACAAGAACGCACAAGCATGTTATCAAAAGGTTGTTTTCTGTGCTTTGACTCCTGTGTAATATAATCAAGAACATTAACTTTCATCAAGCCCCCCCACTGTAGGAAATACTCTGTTTGCATAGAGTAGAAAAACCCTCAACCACCACCATAGGTGCATGACAAAAAAATGACATGAAATGTTTCATCCCAGTGAGGCTAAAATGTAAAAAAAAATAAGAAAATTAAAGCACTAAGCTAGACCAATGAGCATGATAATCATTATTTCTTACAGCAGATTTTATTCCTATTTTTTTATTTTCCCAAAATCTTTCTGGGGCTGTTTTATCAACCGCAGTTTACATTATGTCTCAGGTGGGAGTGGCCCCCCCATTTCCTTTGGTCGTTGCATTGTGGGAGAGAAGATGCTCTTTTTATTCTGCTGTCAAACTGACTGGTGCAAATAACCTTTATTTAATCTCATCTGAAAACCTGACAGCATCTAACACAGACGGATGTGATGCTACAGAAACCACAACAACAAAGCTTGCACAGAATTTCCCCTGCTGGCAGCACGCCTCCTGTGCAACCTGCACTTATCACACACACACACACGTTTACCTTCTACGTACTCCATGACCATGCAGAGGTGCCGGCGGGTTTCGAAGGAACAAAACATGGAGACGACAAAGGGATTCTCCGCGAACGTGAGGATGTCTCGCTCCACGAAGGCCTGCTGGATTTGGTTCCTCAGGATGAGGTTTTGCTTATTGATCTTCTTCATGGCAAATCGCTGGCGAGTTTCCAGGTGACGCACCAGGTAGACAGCACTGTTACCGATGGAGACACGTGCATTATTTCTTATGCTGTGACCTCTGCTTTGCTTGCTTACATCATCTCTGCCTTTATCTGATTGGCGGATGTAGAAAAGGAATCCCTTCCACATCAAAACATCCTCATCAGGAAGTGAACATGCTAATGCTCACCCGTATGCTCCGTTGCTGATCAGCTTGATGGTCTGGAAGTCTGCTTCTCCTGGTGGTTTCATCGGTTTTATTTTACCCTGTGGGTTAAATACTGAATTTCTATATTGCCTGACCAACATGGATGGTTGTAAACATTGATAAATCATTGATAGTATCACATTCCATCACAGCTGTAACTATGGTGATCAGTCAGATCATCGGTGCAGATATCTGATTATACTCTCCTCTGTCTCATCTCATCTCAGCGTATTGAAATTGGAGTCATGCCTAAGGCGGGACATAACGCCCTGACATTCCAGGATGGGTGTGTCCTGCTTTTTGTGTTTCGGTATAAATGAGCTGAGCTGGACAAACATGTGTGCCAATTCATTAGCAGATGAAGCTGATATTCAGGGAGACTACCAAGGAGGCAGGAAAACATCAACAGTAAGCAAAAGTAGAAGATGGCTGAATGAACGTGGGGATAGACCGATCGCAGGAGAGATGGACGGGATTATCTCGGATCTCACCTCTGTCGAGTCATCGGTTTCAGGTGTGAGCGGCCCCTCGCTGTCGTAGCTATCGAGGTTTACCATCTCTGATGACGGAAACATTTAAATCAGCCATTAGAGTTTCTTCTAAAATTTTTCATCTGCACGTTTCTCTCATTGTCTCTCACCTTCAATGGGATCTCTGGTCAGTCCCAGCTGGCTGATGATGTACCGAGGAATATCTGTTTTCATCAGGTGACCCTCCTTGGCGTGATCTTCTGCCGCCTCCAGCAGATGGTAGAATTCCTCAGGGTTAAACTCCTGTGAAGCCAGAACAGACGTGAACATGATGTCATCAGGCGGAAAGTTTTGGAGCTCGTCCATTAACGTGGAATTAATGACATTATATTCGACTCAGTCAGATGATTGAATTTTTGCTTGGCAAATGGTTTCCATATAATTTGATTTGGATGTAAATCAGAAAATGTTTCTCTATCCAGGTGAAAGCCAGCCTGCTTTTAGCCGTGGCTTTCATGAATCACTGCCTCTGGAACAGTTCCAGAACACCGTCACTGTCGTCTGTGCTGCTCAGACTGAGGACAGACCCGGATAAAACCTGAGTTCCGCTTTAGGATTGGTCCCTAGTTAAAGGCGTTCTTCATAGGGGTTAATGTTCTACACCAAAACCCAAAGAGCAAAATAAAACATCCCCAGGTTCACATGGTTACAGCTATCTATCGCTGCTGAGCAATTTCTTTTTTACATATGTACAGTACTTTATTATAAGAATAAGATTAATTAATAAAAATTCATTCACCAAAAACCTTCACATACTCAGGTTTCCTTTTTTGGTGCTTGCTTACCTTGTTAGGTGATCTGATAGTTTATGCGCCATGAATAAAAGATTTATCGATTCAGACTGAGCGTGGAGGTGAACGGTCCTCTGTGGAGCTCGGTGGCAGCCCTGTTAAACCTGAAGGCTCTGATTTAAATCCCTCTTGTGGGATGCAAACACATGTCCCAGTGCAAAGAAAGAAAGAATTTGGCTCTTTGATGGAGGAGACGGCTGGTAGAAGTTAGCTGTATTTTAGTCTTGTAGAATTGTGACTTCATTCTTCTACTCTTAGAATGACTTTTCTCTTTTAAAATTACAATTTTATTCTTGCAGTGTTTTTACTTTATTGATTGATTTTGATACTCAAAAAATAAAACATTATCAATGTGATGGGAAAAAAACATGATTGTCTCCTCAAGAGGTCTGACTGTGTGAGGTATATATAAAGACTATAAAACTCAAGAGCCCATCCCCAACACTTCAGCTCTGTAGCGCCCGGCTGCTGAACCCAACCTGGATGATTCACACGTGTAACGAATCACACAGACCGTAACCCAAATGCAGCGATATGGACAAAACAAGGGAGAAACGACGCCAGTTAATCAATTCTCCACCTCACATAATGAGCTGTGGCTCATAATCGAAAACCACGTCAGTGTGGTGTGACTCATCACGAGGGATGCAAGACTATTATAAAACACTTGGCTACCTACGGTTACAAACATTTAGACAACACAGACACAAACGCATTCAGACACACACTCCGACACCCCCCCCCCCACACACACACACAAACACACTCCAAATATAAATGACACCGTGTCACAGTTTGTCTGAGTCAGGCTGGGAGGCGCCCCAGCGGTGCAGGGCCGCTGTCTGGTAGAAGTCATGCTGTGGCAGGGCATATTTTAATCTAAATGCAAATTTTGTTGACATCTGGATTGACTGGTTTTACGTTTTGATTTTCTACCCCTGCTGTGTAATACATAAAAGTACTTAAAAGCTTATAAAGGGCAAACAAATCAGAGTTTGTCCTCATGTTTATTTGGAGAAAACTCAATTTATCCCAAGTTAACAGGGGGGTGCTAACTGTGAAATGTTCTGTGATGAGGTTGGTCAACATCGCAGTGACAGGTCAAAGTGTTGGCGTGTTTTCTTACCAGGCACTCCAGAAGCCTGGCAGGTCGGGAGATGATGATGAGCACCTTCTTCGCCAACTCTGTGACGAAGGCCACTTCAGAGCTCTCTGAGCGATCGAAGGCCTGACGGAAGGAGACGGGCAGTTATAACATTTACTAAATCTATTAGACACAGGCGTCAATCAAAAGAAAGAAAGATGGAACGGGTGCTGAATTAACTGAACGATAAGAGAATATCTGTTCATGGAAAACAAAGCAGATCCGAAACGAAAGCAGGACGATCACAGATCCAATCAAGTCACCAAAATGGAGCTGCTGATGAAACCCCCTGATATCTGTTATCTGCTCCAGCGAGTCTGGCTCACGATTAGCCTCCGTTTATCTCAGCCAATCACATCTCTCACCAAAGAAGGGAAGACTGAAGATTCATCAGTCCATCAATATCCCCTGATAAGAGGACGGACCGGTCAGGGTGTCTTTTACAGATGTAAGAGTTAAAACCCCTGAAACCACTGAGCTACACAGGCACAACTTTCTATATTTGATACTTTTGATAAATTTAAATTAGCAGTTTAGACAAAAAACATGTAAAGTTTTATATCAAAATATCCAGGGCTTGCTAGTCAGTGCTAGTCGGTGTTCTGTCTTTCATCTTTTCTGACTCACGTCATGAAGGAGCTTCTCCAGGTTCTCCTGCAGCTCAAAGAAATAGACGGACGTGATGAGGCCCTCGCGGGATTTGGCCAGGCAGTCTCTGGACAGCTCAGCTATCTGATGGTGAATGAAGCTGAGGACCCCATCGGCCAGCGGAAGAACGTTCTCAGGAGAGAAAGCCTGGATGAACTCGGCTAACTTCCCTTCCATCTGGGCCGTGGCCTGGTGGGGGTAGGAAAGGTTGACGAGGGGGAGGGGAAATAGATTAGGTTCAGGACAAAAAAAAGAAAAGAAAATGATTTTCTTTAGAGGTCCCAGAGGAATGGGACAGAATGTTCAGAAAGCAATTTCATTTGTGGCTCTGACAGCATCGCTCTGCTGCCAGAATGAATTCATGACAATGTCAGTTTCTTCTGTCCGACTTGTGTCAGAAGCCCAAAGAGTTTTCCCCTCAGAACAACTCCAAGCTGCAAAAACAGATTTCCTAAAACCAGATTTTTTACTGCTGGAGACCCTTCCAGTGATTTTCCTTTTGCTATCAAACCAACAGAGGTGAATGGCTATCATTTAACAGCCGTGAACGTGCAGCGAATAAACTAAACGCCATGTCTGATCAGGTGAACACATCACGTCTTGGCAGGGGCCACGTAATCCTTTTTTGCTGTGGCTAAGCAGCGCCTGTGGCCCCGTGTGTGTTTGGATGTCAAACCTTCATTCACACAAATCTCTCGACACGTTCAATCATAAATTAAATCCCGTTTTACTTCTCTGATATTCCAGTTCCGACTTGATAGGATTAAGTAGTTATTGTGGCTGCAGAGATTAGTTTAATGCTCTGTAGGCTTACAGATTTGCTGTGTGTTGTGTGTGTGTTTTAGTGGAATACAAGGTTTATCACAAAGCTGCTTTGTAAATGCGTGGCTCACCTTTGGAAAGCGCTCTTTGTACACGTGGTTCATCATGACGATCTCATTATCATAGAAAGAGGAGGAACGTCCCGGGCTGGAAGGATAACACACAAACACACACACAATTATTCACTCATTCCCCCTACATCAAGACACAGACGGACTAATCTGCATTCTTTTCAAACATAATTGTGGATATTTGACAACTGACGTTGGCAGTGTACCCGTAATTCATGCAAGACATAATAAACATATTGCAAAGAAGAAGAAATTGTAAAGAGTTAAAAAAAAGAAGAAAAAAAAACATGTCGTGATGCATTTAATGTCCTCACATTAACTCATTTTTTAAATTTTTATATTCAACTGTTAAGTTCTAAGGGTAAAAGTTAAGCAGAGATCCTACAAGTTGCAGTTTTAAAGCAGAGAAATGTGGCCGGTTATATAAAACAACCGGGGGCAGTAAATCAGCTTAGGAAGCGTCCTTCTGGAAAGAGGACGGTCGGTGCTTTCAGAGCAGACGGGTGGTGCTGCTGCTGACCTGAGACTGCGGGAGCGTGGACGCATGTGGGGGGAGCAGCGTCCACCGTCATCATCCGTGATGCTCTCGGTGCTGCCAAAGTGCTTGGATAAGAAGTGGAGTTCATCCATGGTGGGTTGGAAGGGCAGCTGGTGCAGTCTCTCCTGAGAGGAGCTGGAGGACTGGAGCGAGATAGGAGGAAGAGGAGGGGAGGAAAGAGCAAAGGGCGGAGGAGGAAGAGGAAGCAGGGCGGGGAGAGGGTTTGGAGAATGAGGAAGAAGAGGGGGAAGCAGAGATGGAAGTTGGCAAATACGGAGGGGAAATGAGAATATCAGGGGTGGCAGACATGTCTGCTGGGACACGTCTGCCTCCGGTCCCTGGAGTCAAAACCAAATGGAGAGTCATTGTTCGTTTTATGTTTCATGTAAAGCACTTATACCTTGTTGTTAAATTTGACTCCACAAATATAATTGTTTGACCTCACCTCTTTATTTGCCCCAGTTAGCAGTCTTTGTGCTAAGCTAACTGGGTGCATTTCATTCCTCACATCATTGACTCTTTTGGGGAGTTGCTTAAACTAAGGACCTTGAACAGACCTGTCTGCTATTAAAAAGTAAAACTCAATACAATGAAAATTTCTCTGTTCAGAGAAAGAAGAGTCACACATAAATCTGATTAATAAAATGTCACAGCGAGGCTTTTACTGAATATCTTCTTCTTTCGGATGACAGGATATGGCTAAATTTACCCCAAGGCAGAGATACTGTAGAACAAAATTACTTCCATCTTATGCCAGCCACTCCGTTCTACATCACATTTCTCTTGCTCTTCTCATCTCACCAGGTTGGCATTCATCACTTTCCCATCCTGTCCTCTTCTCTCCATCCATCTGATCCCCCATCAGCAGCCAGATGGAGAGAAGGAAGCAGGCCTCTGATGCTAACACTACCAAACAAGACACGCTGAGGTGATGGAAGGTAGGGGAAGAGAAGTGGAAGCATAACAGAGATGGATGAAGTTTAAGTGGATTGTATGAGTAGTTTTGGCAGGAAGCATTTGTAGACAGATGATCAAGGCTGCTTTGTGCTTTAAGCAAAAAAGCTATAATGACAGTGAAGTGAAATGAATTGTTGGTTTTATGAGTTTCTGTCAAAGGATGCAGCAGCAGCACTGTGTCAGGTACCATTACAAATGAATTCTTTTATGTCAGTGGTTCCAGAGATCTTATATCTGTTACACACCCACAGTAAAGCCAACTCCTTCAACAGCAACAACCAGTTTATACTGTTTTTAATATGGCCAGATCTGTATTGGCATTGGTCCTAGTCAAAGGGGTAAAAAGTGCTTCAGTTATATTTCAGTCATTTATTTTAGCCAATTATTTCAACAGGGCTTATCATGAGGATGTCACTGCATTGGTCATCAATGATGAGTCATCATACCAGCGATATGTCTGTGTTACCGTTTATCTGATCCTGATGCTGAACTCATCACTTTTACGGATAACACAGAGTCCCTCTTTCTATCCAAGTTTAGCCACAAAACCGACTGATTAAAGTTTAAAGCAATACTGTACTTTAAGTGGCTATTTAGTTTGCACACTACTTTACTTTTAGCTATCGTGAGAGTCAATCCAATACTTATCAGTTAAACCTAACCCACATTTTTACAGATTATCCATTAATGTTAGGTTTATCTGATTATTTCTAACAATTCTTCCATTATCTTTAAGTTACCATTTAATTTTATTCATTAACTTTATGTTTAACTAATTATTTCAGCTGATTATATATTACATTGCTGTATCTCTAGGTGTTGTTTGATCTCTACACCTTGGTGACAACAGAGGTACCCTTTCTATCCAGATGCTGCTGTGAGTCACAGATCGATGTCATGAGATGGGAGTGGAGTTATTTACCGTTGAGCTGGGAGTGTTAGTCCCATATCCAGAGGAGGGTAAAGACGCCAAAGACCATCGTCGTCCGTCCGCTCTGTAGAGACAACAAATGTCACAAAAATGATGATATTATCATGCTGTATTGTGTTAAAGTTCTTTGTATTCCAGAGCCTGAAGGATGCATTAGGATCTGAAGCACTTATGGTTATATTTCACGACCAGTGAAATGATGAATGAGACTATAAGAAAAATCTGACAATCTATTTTCCGTGCACTGGACTATCTGGATTTCAGCTGCATTAAAAAAAAAAACGTCATGCAGCAGATGAATTTGTCCCAGGGGCCTTCCTTGGAGAAGACAGCCTAGCGGACTCATTTATTGTGCTTCTGTATGCCCCGATCACCCAGTGACAGGCAGGCAGACGGATTTAATAAATGAGGGCCGAGGATTTACAGGAGCAGTTTGTCTCCCAGAGCGTCATGGAGTCCAACCAGGGAGAGACAGAGGTAAATATGAGGCTCATTAGCCTTTATCACATTAATAAATAGGATAAATGAGGAGGAAGTATCGCTGTTGTACCTATTAAAGTCTGATCTTCATTGTAGACCTTCTCATTACTGCAGTTATTTTGACATGCTTGAATTTGACATGTGGGGTTCACAGAAGCCTCAAGAGCATTGGTCAATTTAATCACAGTTGTTAGATATTAATATCAAGAGGATGGGTTGAGGTCAGGGCTCTGTGGACTATTCAGGTACAGGAAACTGGTAAAACATTTCTTTATGACCTGTTTTTGTTCAAAAAATTTAAAGGAAAGAGTCGTAAATGTCAATTTGTGCTACAGCTCCACTTTTGCCCAATCCCATCTTAACTCCTGATTATAGCCATATTTGTAATGTATTAAAAACCAAAGAACAATCTGATACTGTATACACACACATATTTAAAGTAACAGATTAATACACTGATGGTTTCCCCTCCACACAAACACACAGCGTGAATAAACACTTTGATGTAATGTCTCGGCCCGTCAGACATGAGTCAGCTTGTTACGCTGTGAGGACCGGTGAGACGAGCAGCAGGGGCCTCCCTGCTCTATGGGATGTGCAACACCTTGCATAAAAACCAGCCTGCATGCCGTCTGTTTGCTGATGGTCGCCCTCTCCTCCCTTCACTTTATGGTATGCTCACTTGACTCCTGTCTGCCCGCCTGTCTGTCGTCTCCCCTCCCCCTGTCTCACTTTCTGTCCCTTTTACATCTCTGGAACAAAAACAAGTGAAAGCAAACATGTGCATTAACAGTTTGTGAACACAGCGATACTAAAGACCTTCTGGAGGAGGCAAACGAGAAGTGTGCCGGGTTGCTAGGAGAGAAGTTTCGTGGGCTGTCCAGAGGGCTGCTTCCTGCTGGGACAACGACACGTGATGAGACACATGATGAGATGCAGAAGGGCATAATAACAATAATAATAATAATAATAATAATAATAATAATAATAATAATAATAATAATAATAATAATAATAATAATAGAGAAAAAGTCTTTGTTTTATGTTAAGCTAACCCTTCAACTTTAGTGCATAATCATGACTGACATATCAATTTCATTATGTGACTCTGCACTAAAATGATGTAAAAAAAAAAAAGTATACTAACTAATTCAGATTGTTAGATGTAAGATTTTAGTCAATTTTAGTTAAAAGATTTAGAAAAATTTGTTTCAATTCTGTAGTGGTGAAAAAAAGTCTGAATTAAATATTTGGCCATTGAAGTATTTTGCCTGTCTGCAGTTAAAACACGTGATGAGACGGGGTTACAGCTGAGGTGTGATGTGTTAGTCTACGCACCGAGATGTCCAGGGAGGGGAAGGGGGGAGTGTGGACGGGGCAGCGTGGGGGATGTGGTGGTCAGGATCAGACTCTTCCTGTTGCTTGTACGGCAACTAGACAGAAGAAAAGAGGCACACATGAGATGACTTAAAGTTACCACAGCAGAGCCGTGTTTGTGTGCTGTATCTATGCATGAATATGTGCACACTGTGACTGTATGTACAGGTGCAGGACAAGTAAATGTGCAAATGTATGGACCATTACAGGAAGACAGGAAAGATAAGGTGAATTTAATTTTCTCAGTAATCCATCCATGTCTACCTCCTCCCGGCTACGATAAGAAATGAGGGAGAGAGCGTGGAGAAAAAAAATGAGATGGAGACTTAGAGAGAAAACCGGCATATTCAGTGAAAAAGGAGGATAAATATTGTATTCATGGAGAGAATTCATCACAAAAACATGGCAGAAACATCCACTTTCACTTGACATTAATCCATTATGCTTTTGGTGGATGATAGCAGACGAAAAATGGACTCCACACACATTCAAGCAGTAAAATGAATACACATTCTGCATTCAAACCTTTATGTTTTGTCACAAGAAAGCTCACCCTGGAACTCTGAATTTTAATATGAAGGTTTTCTAAAATATGTGTTGCAGAGCAGGCTTTGTGTTCCAAGGTAGTGGTGTGGCATAAATAAATGCAAATATAAGCAAGAGGGAACAAAGAAAAGAGAACAAACAGAATGCAAACAGCATCTCATCTTCACTGTCAGATGAAGAGAACTGTAGGTTTCCTTTCTCTCCGATTCCTGCTGTTACATGTGAAGAGGATGGAAAATCTTGACAAACATATACACACAAAGTAGACATGTGATAATGAGATTTGGAATGTCTTTATCCTGCA
Organism: Antennarius striatus; assembly: GCF_040054535.1. Lineage (NCBI taxonomy): Eukaryota > Metazoa > Chordata > Actinopteri > Lophiiformes > Antennariidae > Antennarius > Antennarius striatus. Next base: position 6,212,232 of record NC_090791.1, on the reverse strand, counting down.
TGAAAAAAGGAAAAAATACATAGAAGAAGCAGCATATTGAGAAATAGTCATAATTGGACAGAGGGAGACGCTGGCTGATGGATAGAAATACCTCTCACACTGTAGTGTGCTTCATTTCCCAATGTGAATCATTAATCTGATCACAGTTCAATTCAATTACAAATATAACACACTAATAAAAATGTAGTGTGCTTCATTTCCCAATGTGAATCATTAATCTGATCACAGTTCAATTCAATTACAAATATAACACGCTAATAAAAGAATGAGGTCAGGCAACATGAAACTTAAACACATTAAAAGCATCAGAGCACACAGCTGCTTCACCTCACTGCAAATATTTATTCTTCAATCTCTCGCTCTCTCCCTGGATGTGGATGGATTCACACCATTTGTGTCTGTTTTAACACCTGCCAGGACTGTGTTTTAACATCTGCCATCATTTCCTGCTGAACCGCGCCGGGCTACCTCGACCATCTGGCAACCCAGAGAAACCTTACATTTTCATTCCTGTATTGTAGCCACAAACATGTGACCTTCCAGTCGCCTGAATTTTATTATATCTCATGTTTAATAAAACATGAGATATATTTGTCAGGGGTAAGGGTTCAGGTTTATGACCTGTGACTCAGACTGCATGAAGCCATACTGCATGGTATAATGTGAAGAATAAGGAAGTTTAAAGAATAATGAGGTACAGGAGGAGGAAATTGGCATAAAAATGCTAAGCTATTAAATACAAATTTGAAAAGCTCCTGATACATGCAAAAAAAAAAAAGATCTTTCCCTAACTTCAGGAAATCTGAAGTATAAGATATCTCATCAGAAAATAAAACCAGACAGTGGTAAATATCAGAAAACACATGTGAATACAGGCAGCATCCAGTTCTCTGTTTATTTTTTAAGAAAAAAGATTTTAGATTTTTTTATATCTATGGTATGGTTTGGAAATATTGCCATTACCACACGTAGGGGTTATCTCTGCAGAACAAACAATTAATTTATTATTTGATTGGCTGTCAAAGTAACATTGGTAGCCAATCAAAACTGTGCTTTACAGCTGCTGCCTCAGCCAATCTTGTTAAGGAATTTATTTTTCATAGTGACACCTAACATTGTCAGGACGGCGCTATAGTTCATGTCCTCTTAACCACACACGGGACGTCCTGATCGATCACATACATAACTAACCCCGCGGTCATCAATCAAACGTATCTATAGGTCGTATTTAATGTCAGCTCACAACAATTATTGTGTCGTTCCACACACTCCCAGCTGAATTGATCACATCCTGATGTACCTGAAACATTTCTGTCTGATGCTAGCCCTACAGCGCTTCCTGTGTGTGTGTGTATGAGAATGTCTGAGAGTGTAAGCACACTAACTTCTTCTTTAAAGTGGGGCTGAGCAGCAAGACTAATCTTGGTTAATGGATTCTCAGTGTTTCAGAAATCAATGGAGGCTGGCTGCAAACACTCCAAAAAACACACACAGCACCCTCTTCTATGCAGCCTAGGAATAAAACACTGTCAGTGCTCGGCACCATAAAGCATGACGAGTCCAGCTTTACACATCCAGCAACTATGACGATGAAGATGGAAACACGTCTGGTTCTTCCTCGCTGGTCGTTCAAGATGAAGAGACGGGAAGGAGGGGAGGGAGAGAGATATATTCCACCGCAATCGGTGAATCTGAACTCTACTGGCAGTTTGCTGGAGAGCTGTTGAGCTGCTTACTATCATCACATGAAAGTGAGATGAGGGGAAAGCAAGTATTTCATACAAACTGGGGAATTCTGAATTTAGCAGGAGGAAAGTTGAAAAAAATCAAACCAGGGGAAAAAAAAAGACAGAGAAAAAAAACAAATTAGACATGCACAGAGATCTCAGTGGTAAACATGACCCAGTTTGGTTTTTTTCCACAATCACACACATGCATGAGTATTCCTACACTGCACAAACAAGGGCATGATACATAAAGCACTGCGGGGAATATGGTTCACTGTAAGCCCGAGCCGATAACACAGAGGCGGAACGAATAGGCTCTAACAAAGCCAGACAAGCAGGAGCCTTCATCCTCTGCATGTTCATACTCCTCCCTCTGCTAACAATAGGGGGACCATTAATATTGATCAAACCAAACCACCCATTCATATGAAACCACTCCGATGCCTGTGATGTGCAAAGATAAGTAGATGTAGATGAGAGGCATGGATGAAGGAAAAGGAGAAAAAGGGAGAGCTTAAACTTAAAAAGCAACAGCACTTCAAAGACAGGAAAGAGAGGAAGAGATGGAGGCAGGGATGGTTTGATAAACGCTGCTGCATCAACATCACATGACACATGAGGTGGGTAAAGGATGGTGCGGGGGGCAAAAGACAAGATTTAGAGATGGACTGAAGGAAAAGATATTCTGTTATATTCATATATATTCATTCATCTTAATTTCTTCTCTTAAAATTTCACACTCGTGAAGCACAAGTCTCTCTAAACAGTACACATGCTTGCAGTAAAAAATTTAAGGGCATTAAAGGAGGGAAACACGTTATTTCAGGAGCAGGACATTAATTTGGTGTCAACCCCAGAGGGAATGGGAGAGGAGGGAGCCGTGGTCACATGACGGCTTGTTGCTATGCAGCGAGCAGCGGGGAGGCTTTTGATAACACTGACCAGATACCACAGGGAAGGAAAAATAATGTCACTAGGGTTCACCTTTCCATGGTGTAGGGAGGCGAGAAACAATCTCCTAATGGACAAACCATGTAAAATGTCAAAGCCGTTATTTGGCATCATGGACAGGACCCTAGTAGGAGCTTAAAAGAATTCAGTAGGTCACTAGTAGAGGGATGTTCAGGAACTAGACAGGAGATGATTCCATCTGTGCAACAATAACAGCAAGAAACCTCCCAGAATTAGAGCAAATAAAAATGATTCAAAAACCAAATATAATGTAACACAAAAAGCATCAAACAGCTGAACTAAATGTAAATGAAGGCTTCCATGAGTTGGTAAAAAAGGAAGACAGTCGACTATGTTTAAGGGTTTAAATGCACCATCATGTCTGCGTTCTCCACATAACAAGGCTGTGTTGTGTTGGAGAGTAGAACAAGTTCAGCCTGCTTTAAAAAAATCTTTTAAACAACTTTTAAATCTTTGCTCTGTTTCTTTAAAATTTTCAAATAACTTATATTTAAGGGCCTTTAGGATGACGACATCTGCTAATCTGCTAATCAGATCTGTCATTGATACAAGAAGTGGTGGCACTATCACCATGCCCATGAGGAATGATGGAATTATATAATTGTGTGTTTCTGGGCTGAACAAACAGCTTTGTTGCTACTTAAGGTGGTTATGTAATTTATCCTGTTTTGTCTGGAAAGGTTTAAAAAAGGCAGCAGCATCCAGGTTTTAATCCAAAATCTGCGATGCCTCTAGTCGATCTAGTTTCTAGTTGTTCATTGAACAACTGGATCGCTGTTGACAGCTGAGGAATTCTACATATGCTTAAAAATTAATACACAATCATTTTGAATATTTAAAATGGATGTTTCTGATTAATTTTGCATTATTTCATTACACAAGTACCAATCCTTTCACCCCAGAACTATTTAATACAGAAGATATGGTGGTTTATCTACAGGATACAATATGTATTGATTGCCAGTCTCTTTAAGGATATTTTTCACTGGGTCACATGACCAGCAGTAAAAGGCAAGGACAAAAGGTAAGATGGTCACCATGGGGCCCTGAGGCACAAAACAGTCCTCAGTGGGTCCCACTGCACTGAGCTTGTGTTTCGTGTCAAATTCATTGTGTGACTATATGTACCAAATCCAGGTGAGAGGATAAAACCCAAACTCCTCACCTCTTCCCTCCCAGGTTTGGCAGCCCGCTCCGGTAGAGAGCACTTCAAAACCACTCAGCCGGGGTTCAGACTTGTTTCTCTGCAATCGAATCTACCGTCTCGGTCCGGGGAACTACAAGGCAGCTGACAACAGCAATATCAAGCTCTGATAAATCTAGTTCTGTTAGGCTTGTGTACTCAAAGATGTTTTCATGTAAGAGAAGCCCTGAGAAGAGACAGAGGAGGGGATGGAGGATGAAAGAGAACAAGAGCGTCATTACACTAAGAGCAGAGGAGAAGGGTAGGATGTTCTGCTGAAATCAGGAGCTAATGGTTGACGTGAGGTTGTGTATTAAACCCTGCAGACCTCTGAGGGAAGCTGCAACACTCAGAAGGTGAGAGGTGTCCCGGTGTCGTGGATCTCTCAGACCTCCTCCGGTTTCTATATAATTGGTTAAGTGAAGAGAAACGACCGTTTGAGCACTGTGTGTGTGTGTGTGTGTGTGTGTGTGTGTGTGTGTGTGTGTGTGTGTGTGTGTGTGTGTGTGAGACCTGTCTGCCCACAGGAGATGCCTGAGGGAAACACACATCCAATATATTCAGCCCTCCCCACCTCACTTCATCACCCAAACAACTAATAGGTGCTCGAAGCGTTTCTCCACTCAAGTCACTCTTGTTGCTACGCTTGTCAAGCTCTCCATTCCAATTCTGGAAAACAGCACACGCTAGCTGGTTGCTAAACATTAGCTCGCTGAGCCGACTGTCTGTGGTTGTCTTGAGGAATAAAAAAACAGCATCTAACATATATAACTATCCAATAAAGAAATCTTGCATGATAAACACATTAAACATTGTGCTGCTCGCTGAAGCTGCTCCGTGGAGAGAGGCTGACCTTTGCTCTGATGCCAAGGTCTCATGTTTTGATCAACATGATGCCGTACGGTCTTCTTCACAGGCATTCCGGATTATTCCTGCAAGATCAAGAATCTGTATTTTGTGTGGCTTCAATGTAAAACTGGTATTTAACCGGTCTGTCTGCAGTCTGAGCCTGTTCAGCTAGAAAATCTGTCAGGCTTTATGCAGGATGGAAAATAACAGCAGAGACCTCAGACTGTCAAATACTATGTACTTAAAGCTCTTACACAGATCGGCTGTGGATGCATGTAAAAAGTGAACAAAATGAGTGAAGAAAGTAAATTCATGACACAACCCCATGACGTAACATTCAAATCCTCATCAGACATCAGGGCTGGATGAAACAAAGAGGAGGAGGCGCCGCTCATGGCCGTTCGTGCCTCGTGTGTTCACGTAAGCGTAGTGAGCCGGTCCCTAATGGAGGAGCAGACACAGATATCACCCCAGGGCCCAGCACTCCCTCTCCATCTCAGCCTCTCCTCCTTTCACCTCTTGCACAACCTTCCACTTTGTCCTCCTCCATCTCTTTCATTATCTTAATCGCTCATCCCTCTCGTCATTTTCTCTTTCCTAAATGTGACTTTGGCTGTAGGGAGCGCAGACCTGTGCTGCATTTGATATACACCTTGCAGCTCTCGCTAATCGATTCCTCTTGGGTTTCAGCGCCGCCGTCGGTGTATTTCAGAGACGTTCGCATTATTCCCATCTGTCTGCTTGTGCCTGGGCTCAGGTGTGCCATGTGGAGTCTCTGCTGTAATACAAGCTGGTCAGCATGAGGCGATGAAGTCATCCTAGGAAAGTCAGTACGACATCCACTACTGCCATCGCTGAAAAGGAAAACTTCAGCGCTCAAATGTCAGCTTGTCAGACTGTTGACATCAGAACGATTTAATGCATCCAGGAAAAAAAAACTGATCACATGATTTATTCCTTTTGATGAGAAAATGTCACAAATCTTTCTGGTGGATTCTGACAAAACTCTCTACGTGCATTCAGATGTTATTTCAGCTGCAACTAGAAGTGATAACAGGTGATGAATAGAGACATTTCATTTGCATAAAAATGTTCCCTAAAATAACCGATCCAATTATCCAACTTCAGCCACTGGAAAAATACTTCCGTAACTTTTTGTTCTGTCTGAGTCATTTTTGAGTCATCGGCTGATACGCTGGGCGGTGAATCAGTCGGCCTGCAGGGCTGGAATGAGTGTCGCAACCATGAGTCGTTGTAACTCATCAATAACTTCCTGTTTTAGGTCACTACAACTACAACCAGGGTCAAAGATATACCAGTAAAGGACCAGGAAGCATCAAAATTGTTTTTCTGCCTTACTTATTTGATTTTTCGGACAAGCTGTTCTTCAAAACAAGAAGCATCACAGCTTGTTAATATTTTTGGAATATTTTCCAAAAGCCTAAATTTGAATTATTATACATCAAGTCCGTGAATACAATGTCATGCTAGCAGGTATGGCGGTTCTCCGAGAGGAAAGCTCTATCATTTATCAAGATTCATCCTACTAGCCTTATCAGGTGACTTTGCTGTCCAAAGAGTTGCCTGATCCCAGTAAGTGATGGATATACTCATGAAACAGTCTGTTAGTAATAATAAACAACATGAATTATTTCATGCTCGACTGGGAGTTTAAGAACTTGTGCAGAAGCTGCAGTCTTCTGTAATCCAGTAAATCACCATGACTTCCAACAAACACACACACACACACACACACACACACACACACGCGCGCGCTCAACGAAATGGAGCTGACATTTAAAACCAAGTCGGACACACAGGCAGATGCACAAACATTGCCCTTACACACTAAGTGCTGTGTAAATACAAGCTCCTTTGTGATGTAAAGGTGCAGATATATGCAGAGAAATACCTAAACGAAGACAACGAGAGAGGAAAGCCAGTTTAACTTCATATTTAAGAAATCAGACCATCATCACTTCGTCCACATCCCTTGGCGTACCTCTTAGTGCGTCGGAACATGTTGCCGGTTTGGTATCTAGGCGTAGCTCCAAGCAACAGGAGCAGCAGCAACAGCTGAGCAGTGATGGAGAGCTGTCGGAAAACAGCAGGTCTCTAACGAAACATGTAATTCCAAAGCAACGTACGATGTAGCGAGTGCAACCTTTAGATGTGCAATGGTGTCTGGACAAGTCTGGCCGGACACCAGAAGAAGAGAAGGAAAGAGAAGAAGAAGAAGAAGAAGAGAGTGAGCAAGAGAGAGAGGGAGAGAGAGGGAGAGGGAGAGGGAGGGAGGGAGGTAGATGGGTTGGGTCTGACTTTTAGTGAGTAACAACAAAAAGCAGAAAGCTACTGCAGGTCATTTTCTCAAGGTCAAGTTGTCACGGTACACTGTGTGATTTTGTGATATTCACGGTTGTGTTTTTCTTTTCTCTGTGATCTCAGAGCGTGTTCGCTGAAAGAAACTGATGTGGGTTTAAAAGCTTCCACTGCAGGCTACGGAGGATGAATGAATGAAGCAGAAAGTAAAGGGACGTCAAATCATCTCGAGAAACGATCGAGGGACAAGGTCAAGTGAGAGTGTTGCATAACTGACAAACACATATTGAGCGGACTTTAAAAAAAAAAAAAAGCGTAAGTGACGACAGTATATTTGTCATGCACACTGTGAAAGGATGCGATGACATGAATGGATGCTGTGGGCAGATTGAATCCAAAGTCCACTCAACTGAGGTCATTCAGAATGGATAGCGTGTTTGATAGCGTCCTTCACAGGGAATAAGATGTGATGTGTGGGAGAAAGACGGAATCCAAAAGGCAGCTGTCTTAAGAGAAGCAAACACGGTGGTAAAAAGGGGAAGTACTAGAAGAAAGCGTTGTCATGAAGTGTCATTTAAAGGTAGATTAGCTGTGATAGCAGGAACGGTGAAGAGAAGATGGATAGGAAATGGAAAGAGGACAGGGATAGTCGGCAGAAACAAACAGATTAAACTTTAGGGGGAAAATCAGAGAGTTAATAATGAAACTGATTAAAAAAAACTCGCGAGCCTTCCCCCCATACTGGATTCTACATATTTCATTTAATTCTTTCTGCATTTAACTCTCCAGTTATGATAAAATATCTTCTGCTATAACCGCTCCATTCCTCCAGAGGAAGGAATGAAGGAATGGAGTAGAAGGGTAGAAGGGTTTTACTTCCAGTTTATTGTTGGTTTTAGACAGGTAGGCTTGTGTTTATACACATCCAGCAGACACAGGGTTGCATTCACATTCAATTGAAATCAGTTTTCTATTCCACCAAAGTCCGGGTGAAATATCTGGCTTGGCTGGTTGCAGTGTAATTTATTTGTCTGCTGTCAGCTGCTAAGAAGGTCGGGTTTAGAGGATTTTTCTCTTTCTCTGAAAGCGGCTGCCTCTGGCGACTGGACAACAAGAAAACTAAAAGAGAAAAGAGGCTGAGATGCAGAAAGAAAAAGCAGATGGTAAATTTTCAAAGATGCCCGTGTTTATTTGTTTGTCCTTTCGTCATCAGGAAAAAAATATATCTTTCATTCCCATGAAACTGGAGAGAAGGTCTCGACTGAGTGTCATTCCAGTCACTGATGTGTAATTATGTAAATACCTCAGATTTTTGGCTAAGAATCAAAATTTCAATTCTCTTGAATCATTTTGTTCTTGAATTCTTTGTTTCTAACTTCACCTCCAGTGGTAAACTGCTGCGTGTTTGACTAAGCGTGTACATGTCATATGTTTTATGAATAGTAATAACTATATATATTATTCACATCAAGACAGTTCCAGGTTTGACCCATTTATGTGCAGAGTTTGTATGTTCTCCTCCGGTTCTGTCAGGATTACGGATTATAAGACTATAATATGTGTGTCCTCTGCAATCATTTTTTTGACTTATTTTCAACAGTTCTAAGTGAGCAAAAATGAAATACAAAGGTGAAATATACAGTAGAGTGGCACAAAGACCTTCAGCACCATGGACAGCATCCAGAGCTGCAGGCCGGCCTTAATCAGGCTCCTCCAGCCTCCCAGCATCCCTCCAGCCGACCTCATCCTCATCCTCATCCTCATAAAAGCTGCACTCCACACCACAAGCACCACTCCAGCGTCCTCGGAGGTTTCCACACACAACATGCAAATCGCGCTCGCCAGCGACTCTTAGCGTGATTGTTTGTCATCATGGAGGGACTCTCCCAGGAGAGCAGGAGAGGAGAGACAGGAACAGAAATAACACTCACCTGCTGTTTTTGCGAGGCAGTGGCAAGTCCTTCTGGAAGCAAGACAAAGACAGAGACACAAAGAGAGATCAGGTACAAAAAAAAGAAAAAAAAAGAAATCAGGATGAACAGTAAAAAAGAACACGCTGACAGACCTGAAAACGATCTCCTATGAGAGAATGTCAGTCAGAAAATGTATTTTATTTTTTGTAAAGTGGCAATCTTTCTGAAAATGCTGTTTTTAATTTGTCTAAATGTTTCGTTAAATATCTCTATTATATTGCAAGAAATATCCATGGATGGATGATCCTGTCCATACTGTCAATTCCTATGCTAAAGAATGACATAGCCAAAGGTGTTGTGTGTGTCGAATTGATTATCTGGCACCAACCTTAAGGCCCTTATCATGTAAGTTATGATATTATAAATCAATTGTGTGTTTGCTGAGGCCTGACTCCAAACAGGGGCTGACCTGCTGATAGCTTGGCAACGGTAGCACAGAAAAAAAGATTTTTTTTTTTGGGGTATGCTATCAGATATTAATGCTAACAATAGCAGCTCTGTCTTATCATTTATTGGATTCAACATCAGCGACACCTTTATCAGAGATAATGTTATGTTCTCAAACACATCGGTTGGCCCTCATGATAGGAGATAAGGTTCTTATCGTGTTAGCAGTGAAAACACAATGTTTGTTAATGAGAGCCATGCAGCATGTGGTGAATATAATCTCTGATCGACCGTCCAAGTGTGTGCACCGAGCAGCCAAATGGGTCACGCTAGATTTTAAATCCTTCGATCTTTTATTTTTCAATAAAAAGGACTAATTATATTTCTTTACTGTCTTCAATGTGGATCAATGCATTGAGGATAAAGGCATCTTCTTTGGGACATACAGCTTTAGCCTCAGACCTTTTATGAGCATGATTTATGCCTGGATTTATCTACTGTACGTCTGAAATAAAAGAAAAAAACAAGTATTGAAATCAGCATAAGCATTACAATATGAATTTTTTTTTTTTTTTTAGATTTTTTTTTGCCAGTTTTAGCCAGTTATCATTCTGTATGTATTATCATCTATATTTGTTTTCACAGCAGCAGCTTTGGCCGTCGTCCTCCCATGTACTGAGAGCAGATGGGGAGACGACACTGGGACGCAGCAGACACTCACTGCAGAGCCGGATCTCATGCCAACACAGCCCGGCTCTTCACAAAACCCTCCACGCTGCTAGATGGAGGGGAGGCACAGAGAACAAACAAAGGTGGAGCAGAGAGGGAAGGGGGAGCGGGGGGTCGATCATGCATGCCACCCTTGAGCAGGAGTATTCTGGCTTCATGTGAGTCATTATAGTGTGTAATAGAATATGCTGTTAATGCATTAGCTGCTTTAACACCTACTCCTGTCACGCACTGGGTGACCCTGTTAAGGGACTGTTAGCATCGCTTTGACCACCTTCTAACCAACGTCAATGCAATTATTACGTTGAACTCCAGATAAGGACTGTGTGTGCTTATTTGTGTGTGTATGTGTGTGTGAGAGTGAGAGGGAAAGAGAGGTTTACATGAATGCTGCCGCTGGTCTCCATTAAAACACAAATTCATATTATACTGTGGCTGCCTGAAAGCTTTCTCTGACAAACACCAAAGCTCAGACAAAGCAGTGGTGGTTTTGTCATCCATGTGAAAACATCACAGAAGAGAAAGCGGGCAACAAATGTACCAGGATACACCAAATAGAGAGAGGCGAGGATAGAGAAGAAGAATAGACACAGGATCATAAGCCCATCATACACTGCAGCTTTCTGACCACATGTCCCAGGGGTTTACGTGTTAACAGAGACAAATCCCTCTTTACAAGGACAAATGAATATCCAACCTATTGATTCCTCTTCACTTTGTCCTTCATTGATCAGGCTAATTGACCCTGAGTCCTCAGAGCCAAGGAGATGATGGCTTACAAAAGGGAGAGGTATCAAGAAAGGCTTTCCAGCGATGGAGAAGATTACCTCACAGTGATCCTTTATGCGTGAAAAAACACGTGGAATACAAACTGTTTGTTTTCATGTATAAGGTTCATATTAAGTTATAGCATCAGAGCCCCACACAGGAGCTGGAGGTCATCACTCAAATTCAATTTCCCTAAAGCAAAACCTCCTCACAAAATATCTGTAGGTCTCAAATTCACTTTTAAATTAGAACTATTACCCTTTTGTCTCTTGGATTGCACTTACCATAAATAAAATTTAGCACAACGAGAGCCGCTAGAATGACTACCTCTACATCCTGGGATAAAAACAACAAGCATGAATAGTTGAGGCTCCCCACCAGTGGAAAATTACACTGGTGGGGCCACGTAGAGAAAGTAACCAAGGGGTTTATTGTCAATATTATCATAAAAAACCCTATTCCAGAATTAACATTGAATACTATGAAATACTCATAAAAAAAGTACAAATCATAAAATTTTCAAAAATTGCAAAATCCAAAATTTTTAACTCTTTTGGATCTGAATCCAGACCAATGAGAATCTGCATGTCTAGAAAACAAAAAAGAACTCACTGGTAAATTAAACCAAGTGCAGCCATGGAATATCAAATTAGTACATGAATACTTCGCCGCCACCTTCTGCTCACATAACATCCTGCTTGACGGTTGTACACAGTTGAATGCAGTGAAATTCTAGAGGTAGACTGAACCGTAAATCCACAGGATTGATTCTATCGTGTTGTACAGCAGCTCATTATTAAATTTTCAAGTGAGTCAGCCTTTATTAACCCGCTAGAAGTTCCATTAAAACAGTTTTCTGTCCTCCTTGCATACATATCATAATTCTAAGAATCCGTCTCACATGATGTCTGCCTGAATAATGTCCTCATAATCTACAATTCCACTTTAATTTGTAAAAAGGTCGCAAAGAGACAACTCATTTTTCAGCTAGCGCACCAG